>NC_141691.1:2056657188-2057315027 GCF_964263255.1 Lissotriton vulgaris | reverse complement strand
TTATGTTCCTAGATCCATAGATGAACTCAGGCTAGGATAATTTTGCCAAAGATTTTCTGGGAGACATCTATGAGGCTAATTGGCCTATAATTTTCCGGGGACCTCTTATCGCCTTTCTTGTATATTGGGATGATTTTGGCGCCTTTCCATGACCCCAGAATCTCACCTCCTCCCATGATGGCATTAAAGACTGAAGTAAGTAAGGGACCCCAGATTTCTGTTTCCGCACCATACATGTCTCCTGGTAGCTTGTCCAAGCCAGGTGCCTTCCCTTTCTTGAGGGTTTGTATAGCCAATATGGTCTCACCTACCGTGATCAGCCTATCGTCCTGTTGAGATCTGTTGTTTCTCTGTACATAGTTGTCTTTAAATTCCCTTGTTCAAGTTTGATCGTGATATCCAGGAATAGTATCTGGCGCTGGGAGAATACAACAGTGCAACAAATAGTGTCTTCAGCCTTAAAACTGTTAAGTTTGCCATGGCCCGGGATGATCATGGAATGGCCTCCCACTCCAAGTTCAAAGATTGCATGCTAATGTTTGTAAAAAATTAAGGCTGGCTGCTAAGCGAGGATTCAAGAATACATAGATACAGAAGCGGAGCACAACCACACACCTTACCCATTGTATCCCTGATAAGCGCTTGAGCAGAATTCTCAGCATTATCAAGAGCATAGACACCTCAGAAGACTTGGATGATCAGCAATCTTTGTGCCATCCGCCATCTGGGAGCAATAGAAAAAGAGTGCTTGAGCCAGGCAGCAAGATAGTGCTTCCATAGAGTGCATGTTTAACTTCAGCAGACCACTTTGATTGAATTCCCTTCCCCAAGGTTTCAGCTTATATGTAGCCACATCTATGCACGGGATTTGATAAGGAAGTAGGCAACTGCATTTGGCCAGAATGCGCCTCAGAGGTGAAGGTCATCCACACCCCACACATCAGCCCTAAGATGACTTCTTTTATGAGTATGTTGTTCCACACAAAATGCATGTATCAATCTTGAAATGTCTGTCAGAATAAGACTTAGGGGATGGCAACAGGAAGATTGTCTGATGAGTCACCCAGACATTTTGCTCAGTTGCATACAGAGGGCAGTATACCTTTTGGGCAGTTCAAGCTGTGACTCCCTACCTTCTGAGGCTAGCTTCATTCCCAAAGGTTAAGGAGACAGGCAGCTATGATAGAAGGTGCACAACTGTCAGCAGGGCCCACAAAGTAGCAAGGCTTGCATTTAAAATGAATTTAGGGAGAAAAGGGTGCCTTTCTTCATCTTGCATAAGGAGAAGACACTGGTGTAGATAATAGCATGAGTTCTTGAGCTTAAAAATCCTGCCTACATAACCCACTGGTTTTCTATAGCAATGTATATGATGCAAACAAACACAAAAGACACATGGTTCTGTCTTATGACAAGTCAAAGAGAACTAATTCCAAGATCAAGATTCAGAGATAGATTCTAAATTAAGTTGATCAACTGGTCAGGGTGGATCTGAAGGATGCTCACCTCCCTGCACTGTTTTGTTTCCCTCATCCTAGATTTTTTAAACTCAGATAGTGAACCAGAAAACTCAAGATGATCACCCTACCTTTTGGGCTAAAAAAACTTCCTCATATTTTACTAAAATGATGATATCAGATGTGGAATCCTTGTATGTGCACATAGGTTGGGATACTAATCCCTGGAGACAATATGTTCCTGATGTCTCCAGATCCGTCTGTGGTCCAGGAATGCCTGAAGGCTTGGATTTCACCATCAGCGATCCAGAGTCAGAATTAATGCTCTGGATATAAATATAGTTTACGGGCTTCACACACAAACCAAGATAAGGCCAATAAAAAAAGTTAAGGAGATTGTCAATTCACAAACTCATTTCTCTCAAGATGATAGAGAGTATAGCGGGCGTAGCTGCTTTCCCTGCACCCCTTCATTACAGGGCACTTCAACATTTAGAAGGTCTTTCTTATTGAAATTTTAACCAAAACAATTGAGACAGGTGAGCAATTGGTGGCAGGATAACATGTCGGCCTAGAATGGCAGAGCCATATTCAGCTCCCCAGAAGATTTACAGACAGCAGGCTTGCATGTGAGGCCAGATGCAATTCCCCTTATAATACAGGGGAGTATTCACATTCCCCAAAAAATCTTTAGAGGATCCGGCAGTCTCTATCATGATAACATGTCTTACCTGGATCAGGAGAGATTACTGTATCTGGCCAACCAAATGCAAATCTCCTCGTTCCATAGATAAACTAATTGGAAAACACAAGAGCCAGGATGCTGGCAGATATAGTCAGGGAATTGCTGCCTGCGTTATGACTAATCTGCAACAGAAATGTACCTTTCAGGTACTTTTATAGTGGACGCGACCTGTTTCTCCAAAATATTCAACAACCAGCGGCTCAACTAGAATGTCTTTTAGGGACCCTGTAAGTTTAGGGTCCATGTTTAATATATATTTTTGCCATCAGTCTCCTGCAATAGTATTGCATTTTTTGTCCATTTTAAATTGTAGGCTGGGCCATAAGGTCTAGGCAATGGATGCCTTTTTGCAGGATTGGACAGGCACCCTAGCCATTTTCCCATTTTGAATGATTCAGAGGGTGGTGGTGCAAAGCAGAACACAGGAAGTAAACTTGTTTTTCTAATTTGGAGATCATAAGTTTGGCTTCCGGTTGTTCTTGAACTTTCTTGAGTTTGTCAAATCCCTCTACACAGACTCTGATTATTCTTAAAACAGCCTGGATAAATTCACCTCTAATTTTGAGAATTGTGAGGGATTCTAGCAAGTACTGGGCCTTTTAGAATGCAGCGCTTTCTAAATCCAGTAGACCTGATCAAATGGGACAGACAAGAAATAGTTTTGGCCTGAAATATTGGTGTGGTCAGAATGAGAATTATGTTATGCGAGGATAGAAGGGATCAATGCCCTCAAGGTTCTCTTCAGATTATTTCACAAAGTGTTGAGTGAAGAAGCTCAGACTCAGTCCCATCTTCTTTTTGCCTATTTGCTGGCTGCAGAGCATTAGTTTGTTTGCTTACTTAAGCAGATTTCACCTATTAGTGCTGCTAGAAATGTGATATTTTAAACTGTGAAATATGAACATATTTTTAGATATTTAAAAGAAATTGCAAGCAAATAAAGATTTATGTTGGAAACAACTGTCAAAAAATGTTTCTGATGTTGCACTTTGGATTTAGAATGTTTAGTCCAATAGGGTTTGCTTTAATATTGCTAATAACACCAACATGTTCTGTTTGTGTGTGGTGAGTTGCACAAAGGTTTATGAGGCTAGGATGTGCCCGTTGAATTAGACAGACCAGAATGTGAGCTGGGGTCAATAAAAGCATATTTTTTCCTTGGTCCTTTTTCTGAACTTTATGCCTATTCGAGGAATGTATAATGGTACAAACCATTCTGTTGCAATGCATGCCTTTACCATGCATGCGTTACAACGCAAATACCTTTACCACGCATAACCATTACCTCTCATTTTTTTACAACTAGCATGTCTTCACCACACATGGCTTTACAGTGAATTTAATTCTAATGTCACACGTACAGAAATTCTGATTAAAAAATCTGAAAAGAAAAACAAAAATCTAAATCAAGGCAAAAAACAAATAGCCCAAAGGCTCATATTAACTTTCAGCAAAGAGGTACACAAAGTATTCAAAAGTATTGGCAATTACTACAACAAGATCAAGACATTGCGAAGATTATTGGTGACAGACCACAAACCACCTATAGGAAGGCATCCTCACTCAAATATACAATAGTACAGTGCCACTTTCAATCTAACCCAAAGTAAAAAAGAAAAGTGGTTAAAACAGCAACAGACCGGCTTTAAGAAGTGTAACAGTTCTGAAGCCTGCAAAATTGGGATCAACAAAAAAGACATAAGAGACCCTGAAGGAAGAATCATCCACATTAACCAAAGAATAACATGCACAACGCAATATGTAGTCTATGCCATCCAATGCAAATGCGGCCTCAAGTGTATAGGCAGCACCATTTGCATGTTAAAAAAACAGATTTTAGAACACATCTGCGCTGTAAAAAACTAAAGATCAAACCTATGCTACTGCAAAGCACTTACTGGCGTGCCAAAATGGAGACTGGTGAAGCATGAGTTTCTTTGGCATTGACCCCATGGAAACATATGATAGAATGGGTGACAGGAAAAAGAATTGAGACAGTTGGAACCAAGTACATAATCAGGGTCCATACTAAAAATTCAAAAGGGATGAATGTGGATGAATAATTTTATGTTCATCTGTTAAAAGACAAGATACACCAATGTTAATTACTGGAACTGTTGATACAATTAAAAACATGATCAATGCCATGAACGAACCAAAGAAGAAATTGCAATCAGGTGCCTAATGAATTAAAGATCAACTTAGAACTGTATTTCAAAATTAGGGTACTATACCCCTCTAGCTTTGAACATTGTGCCATATAAGATCAAAAAGCAATTATCAACACCATCTTGAATGTTCTTAACATGTCTGTAATCAGCACACTATTTACCCAAATGCTATATCTATGTGAATGCATATTGTACTACGGAGACACAAACTATATTGCCATTTTGAGATCCGAATGGACTCTACTTAAATTTTTTTTAATATATTGAACATAGCACAGCACCTGTCATTGTTGGTTTCTTGTATACTCTCAGCAATACTTATACACTCTATCTGTGAACACTAGATTCTGCCATAGCTGAACAATTAGGGATCGGATATACAGATGAAATGGCATCTGCCATTCTAGCAGCCCCTTTCCTACTTTCCAATACAAATATCGGTCAAAGCCTATCCCAAGCAGAAAACTGGGACGAACTCAAAGAACTAAAGCGCTGTCAGATGAGGATCCTCCTACATGGAGCTATCATGACAGAGTACCTGCGGGGGAATGCGGCACCAACAGGCCTGTTGGTCACAAATGCACCCAGGATATTCCAGGATGACCCCCAAATCAAAAAAGAATGATCGTTGATAGCATGGCGCTGCTCACGGGATTGGCTAGTCCTGATTATCAATACAGCCAAACGACTATCAGACGCAATAATGGTCAAGATAAAAACAAGTGAGGATCACCTACTAACAGAAATCAAATTCACGCTATACAAAAAGAAATTGGATGAAGTTAACAAAGAAATCATGGAACATAAGGATTTTCTTATGCAGAGCAAGATCTCTAAACTACAAAAAGATCTAAAGAAATTCAGTCATGAGAACATTAAGGATGACTACAAAGGTCAAGACACTTCAGATACTGCATCCACACGAAGCAATCGATCGGGATCATCAGATTCAGACCAAGACAATTGGTCAAGCGATGGCTCCAACAAAGGCTGGCACAATAAACAACAGAGATCGCGAGGAGGTGGTCATAATCAAAGATATGAACACCCACAGATGTACCCCTGGCCAGGCCCTTTCGGCCCAATCCCGTACCACGGTCCACCACAGTTTCCAGCGGGCCCATACTTCCAACCAGAATTCAACCAGCATTTTTTAGGACAGGGCGGAAGAAGAGGCAGACGAGGATGACGGAACAACAGGAGGGTACAATGGGAGGAGGACAAATCAGGACCGAACACCAGGAGCAATTCCAAGGGCCAACAACAGCCAGGAACGAGCACAATGAAGGATTAATAGTGAACCTCACTGATACAATCGTAACAACGGAGGAGACCAGAATTCTAGAGAAAGGCCTCGGATTCGTTCCAACAACCCATCTAGATACGTTCCAATTACGATGTGAACTCAGGGAATTTTTCAGAAAAATAAGACTGAAAACGTTCTTTCAGGAAAATGACACAGTTACCCCTGAGGGGACTTACACAAACCTGAAAGCAAAATACACATTCAATCCTCCTTCATCCATGATGCCCCCAGAGGTACTTGCCTTCGAGGAAGCAGTAGTCAAAGAAGTTAAAGACCTCCAACCACGTATAAAAAGCTTCAACAATCTGAGCAACAATGAACGTACGGCCCTAACGAAACTTAAGAACAGAACCGATGTGGTCATAAAACCAGCGGATAAGGGCGGTGCGACAGTACTACAGAGTACCAGCGCCTACAGAACAGCTTGCCTAACCTTGTTATCCGATCACAATTTCTACAGAAAGATTACCCGTGACCCAACACAACGTCTCAGAAAAACCATCATGACAATAACTTCAGACGCACTTGATAGGGAATGGATCTCAAAAAAGGAACACAGATTCCTAAATCAGGAAGACCCAAGAACACCAATGTTCTATACGATCCCAAAAATCCACAAAGGGAAAACAACTCCCCCAGGCAGACCTATCGTCTCCGTTATCGGATCAGTCCTTGAGCCCCTCTCGCAATACACAGACTGGTTCCTAAGACCTCTAGTTAGACGCATAACATCCTATGTACAGGATACCAAACATCTGCTTAACCTGCTAACAGATGTTGAATACAACCCAGAAGCAACCCAGAAGCAATTACAGCCACCCGAATAATGGCCCACTATGTTGAAAACCTGCACAAAGATACGGATCTTGAATGGACAATAATTGAACAGGTAAAAGGCACTGGCACTTTACAAAAGAGACTCCTACGGAGAGAACAACGTTGGGTTTACCGATTGAAAACACATATCAACGGTCTCAACGATGCCATACCCTGGAGTCAACTCAACAAATGAGACTGAATGTCGCTGTTGACACCAGCCCCACAGAGCAGATATGAAGAACTGGCAAAAAGTACATGTCCATTGCTTTCTACATGACCTTGACATAGCATAGCAATAAGTAAATGCTCATTGCCTTCTATATAATCTTGATATGAACACTGTCTTTCCCAGGCCTAACCTTTTTTAATGTAATCACCTTTGTACATTTACAAGTCAAGCCCTAACACCAAACATGGTGCATTTTAAATTAGAATTACAACTTCCATCTCTGTGCGCGATATACGATAACAATCAGCGCATCGATGCATGTATTAACTACGTATGGCCAAGAAACTACAATCCCCAATTCTACTACCCGACGCCACGCAACGGTATGACGTATCACGTCATTCACGCATGCGTACGCACGTCACTCACGGCACACCCCAATGCCGGTAACTGCACTATATTATGAAACTTTCCGATCACTCTGGCTGCTCAAGCCGAGGACCGGAACCGATGTAGGCACACTGCAGGGTGAGATCTTAAATTCAAGTAAGTGGCTTCACTTGCGGTGCGGTCGAACAGATACCGCCTCTCTTCCTTTCCCGTTGCCCGTCGTTTACGATCAGCACCATTTGTTCATAATTCTCTACCACTAGGACCTCCCCCATGCTGTCCGGTCCTGTGTGAAGCAAGCCGACTTCCCTAATTGGGTACAGTTTTGAATTACGCAGATGTGCATGACTAAATGTATGTGGAGGTGAAGGATATCTAAAGTAATTGAGTATTGCTTTTTAATGTCGAGTGGATATGATTGAGACTAACTCTTTAGGTGCATGTGTTAAGATGAGATGTATACATACATGAATCGCTATTGAATGCAATACATCAAAATGCGACTACTCGCCACAGTAACATTGATCCCGTCATATAATTATTATATGTCACGGAAGCATGTACTAGAGTGGCACAAGTAGGGGTTGACACCTTAAACTAAGCGTGTTATTTAAACCTGAGGCATGCTCACAACAATTGTATGCGTTTTTGACCACAGATGTCACTATCGAAAACAGGTAACTGCACAGAAGTACATGATGTTGTTATTTCTTGTTTTTCTCCTCAGACGCACCCTGGCAGCTTACACGTAACAGTACATTTTACACGTGAGGAGCAGCTACTCTGCCCTCATCATATTTTTAGGATAGGGAACCCCATCCTTCTTTACCTCACATAGGGGGCTTCCTTGCCCTGAAGAAAGTCCAGGACCTTTACGGCCACAGAGGACTGAAACATGTTGGCACTAGGGTCATAGGACCATAATATCCTGATACGACCCACTTGTATAAATAATTGTTATACATTTTTTACTTCCTAGATAGACCCCAAAATAAAGGGAAACCGGGGATCAAACTAGGTGATGTTAATTTATCTTATGTTTAGCCCCCTCCTCGAATATATCAGAAGAGCTTCCCAATACTGTGGTTGAGCCCACCCCGACTTGTAGGGGTCGGGTGACCCGACGATAAAGGGTGTGTGAGGGTAATATAAATAAGTGTACACAACCTCATAGGTTAACCATCTGAGTAGCGCCTACTTCTTTTTTCTTTAGACCACAGGTACAGTTTCCTAAACCTCACTCAATTGACCAATCCGTGGTCTACTGGAGTATTTTTTCGTGTTGTGCATATTGTTCTAAACATATTGTTTCATCACTGACTAGGTGCATAGAGAGAAGGGTAAAACAATGTATTTATACGTTGCAAACAATGATTCTGTCACAAGGGAATCTGTATCTAATAAAACTACAACTCCCAGAAGTCTATGGGAATTGTCACCAACAGGAAATTATATAAATGGTATAAAAACAGTGGTAACAGTAGTGCCCCCTACTGTGAGAAAGGCAATGTTGTCCGAAAAGCGTCAGTGTGACAGACTGGCTCTGTAATAAATTGCACTTTTCAAGATTCCAGAGTGCGGTGTCCTTTGTTTTAAAAATTGACTTTGGCCATTGGTTCGGCCCAACGCCTGCACCAACTCACCAACTGCTGTGCGCTCCGGCAGGAACCACATAGTAGGAATTTTATATATATATATATATATATATATATATATATATATATATATACATATATATTACCTACTGGTGGTCGCCAGTAGGTATGTATAGTTAGGATTTTTTTCCTATGGGATTTTTGAAAATTCTATGTCAAATAACTTTGGCGTTTGTGGACGTAATTGGCTGAAATTTTCAGGAAAATGGCACATTCTGTTTCTGAGCAGCCCTTGAAAATTTGGGGGGGTTTCGTCAAGGGGAGGCCGAGAAAAAAGGGGGGTCCCAAAACGCGTTTTTAACATTGAGTTTTCCGTAGGGCGGTTGGACTCACTTTTAGCTCGAACGACTGAATGGATTTACACGAAACTTGGCAAAATTGTAGATATGGTTTGCCCGACGTGCCTTTGCTATGTCTCAATATATATGCTCCAGTGGATTTTGAGAAATTAACGTTTTAAAAAACAGATATATCTGTGACAGCGCTCCGGTTAGCGCTCCGTTTTGCGTACCTGACGCGTAACGGAACTTCGCGAAGCGAAGCTGATTGGCTTTCCGGTGTCTGTAAACATTCTAAACAGTCAAGAGTGGCCGCCATCTTGTGTCTCGGTAGGATCGAGACACAAAAGGTGGGAAAAACAAAGTGGGAAATGAGCATAAGGGGGCAGAGTACATCCTCCCTGACCCCCTAGGTTTGATGAGGGGGCTTTAAAAGGGCCTCGCGGGGTTTAAAAAAAATAATTTTTATATCGTTTTTTTTGCGGGGGGAGCGCTCGGTACGCGCACCGGGAAGCGGTCCGGAAAGCGTAATATTGGGAAAATAGGATGAAAGAATGTTCAAATATTGTATGTTTATTGATTGTTATTTTTGTTTTTTTTATTTATTTTATTTAAGTACCAACATGTAGGTACCAATGCAGAGTCTTATTTTACTCACACAAAACCATTGAAATTCGCATATATAGTTAGATGCACTAACTATATATCGCGCACCTGCAATCCACTGCTGATGATGTCACATATTACATCATTCATGACATGGTCAGTGACATCACTGATGACATCACTGATGACAACTCAAATGACATAACTGACAACATCACTAATGACAAATAAAATGACATCACTGATGACATCATCCGGTGACTGTATGTTTCTGTAAAGTTAAAATATGTCTTATATATTGAAGAATGAGTGGATGTATAATTGTCTGGATGAAGGATTTAGTAGATGCATGACAGACTGTATGAGAGAGTGTTTAAATGTGTCTCACTGAGTGCATGGGTTAGTGACTAAACTGTCTTAATTTGTGCATCATTATGACTGTTGTTCTGTAAACTGCTGCATGTGTTGATCAGTAGCTATATGAGTAACTATATGGGTAATTGATTGGTTGCCCAAGTATTTGAATGGGAGAGTGAGTGTGTGTGTGTGGGTGGCTGGGAGGTGTGTGACTCTGTGCATAGATGTGTGAACAGTTGATTCACTAAATGTATGGGTTCAAAACTGCATGTGGAAACAGCTGTATGGGTGGTTGACTGTGTGCATGAGTGTATTGGTGAGTAAACGGATATCTCAGTGCTATATGTCAAAGTAAGTACATATGTAAAACACAGTGCATGTGAGAGTTGAGATATATAAATTACTGTGTATAATAGCTAGTGAATGTGTGAGTGGCTGCATGGATCATTGAAAACTTGTATCAGTGATTGTATAAGAGAGTAAATATGTGTTAGAATAAGTTTCAATAAGTAAGATGTGTATAACTGTATAGTTGAGGAAATGGAGGTGTGATTGATTCTTTGCATGACTGACTAGGTGTATGAGTAACTCTATGGATAGTGACAATCTGTGAGTGTCTGTTTACACTGAGTGTATCTAAGGTTATATTAGAGTCTGAACAGATTCATCGTATTATCACATGAATGACGTCATCAGTGATGTTGTCAGTGATGTCATTTGAGTTGTCATCAGTGATGTCATCAGTGATGTCACTGACCATGTCATGAATGATGTAATATGTGACATCATCAGCAGTGGATTGCGGGTGCGCGATATATAGTTAGTGCATCTAACTATATATGCGAATTTCAATGGTTTTGAGCGAGTAAAATAAGGTTTTCAAAATGCTAATCCCTAACTATATATGGTCTATAACCTATGGTCTTTTCAGTTTATATATATATATATATATATATATTACCTACTGGCGGTCGCCAGTAGGTAGTTATAGTTAGGACCTAGTTTCCATAGGAAATCCGCAACATTCTATTGGGAATAACTTTGGCGCTGGTTGATGATTCTTTGTGAATTTCTCAAAGAAGATGGCCTGCTCCGCTCCGCTCCTTCCCTGAAATTTTTCTGGGGGATTCGTGAAGTGGGGGTTGAGAAAAGAGGGGGGTCCCAAAACGTGTTTTCCCCATGTTATTTTCCATAGGACGATTAGACACGGCTACAGCCCGAACGGCTGAACAGAATTACATGAAATTTGGCAAAATGGTAGAGTCTGATTCACAGATCGCCCTTTTGTTTAAATGGTGTAAATCCCTTCTGTAGTTGTTGAGAAAATTAAGTTAAAAAATATTATATATCTATAGGCGCGCACCGTGTGCGAACCGTGCGCGCACCTATGCGTGCGCGAGCCGAATTCTGATTTGCTGTCAGTCGTGTGTTAACATTCCAATCGGTCAAAATCAGGAAGTGTTGGCCGCCATTTTTGGACTGAGGCAGAGGCTAAAAGTGGAAAGCGTGAAAAGGGGGCAGGGTAGAGATTTTCTGACCTCCTAGGTGTTTTCAGGGGGTCCCTGATGGACCCCTGAAGGTCAAAATGTTATTTTATTTATTTTTTTAAACGCGAGGTGTGCGCACGGTGCTCGCACCCTATAGCCGCCATTTTGTGTCGTTTCAGAAGATAGTGAAAAACTAAAGAGGAGAACGTGGTAGAGGAGGCAGGGTAGAGTCTCCCTGACCTCCTAGGCCTTCTCAGGCGGTCCCTAACGGACCCCTGAAGGTCAAAAAAATATATTTGCGAGGTGCGCGCACGGTGCTCGCACCCTAAAGCAGCCATTTTGTGTGGTTTCAGAAGAGAGTGAAAAACGAAAGCGGAGAACATGGTAAAGGTGGCAGGATAGAGTCTCCCTGACAACCAAAAAAGAATTCCTTTCTGTGTAACACAGTTTTAAAGATTTAATTTAACTTGTAAACAATGACATTTATTTAGATCAATTATATCCCCGACCCACCATACATTGCATTCAAACCACAGCAGAACATTGGATGTATCTAAATATTTTTTATTAAAAAGTTGCTTCCATATACTTAGTATAGACACTTTATCACAAGTAAAAATAAAATCCTATAGTTTTTTTCAAACAACAATGTGCATATATACACTAGACATAATACATGATTCTCAATACATAATAAAAAGTAACCAATTAAAAACAGTTTGTTGACACGTTTCGGTGCTTCGTTGTTTGGAACACCATCCTCAGGACTATATTAAAATTATTTTTTTTCCCCAAAACAATTGTGAGGTGCGCGTATGGTACGCGCACGTAAGAATAAAAAACAAGAAAAAAACATTTAAATTACAAGTTTGTGTGTTTAGATGTTGGGTGGCTCTAAAAAGAACTGTTGTGTTCATTGAGTGTTTGTTGTACCTACAAGTAAGTACCGATGCAGCCTAAAGTTTAAAAGAAAGATTTTGTTCCCCTCATCTGTAAAATGTACACCATCTCTCCTATAGATGCCTTGCATGTTGTAACGCAAGTTGTTGTGGTATATAGAACCCATACCATAGTCTCTGAGGGTAGCAGAAACAGACTTATTTATATGTTTCCTTGCTTTCTCAATCTGTGGACAATATTGGTTGGACCAGTTCCATTTTTTGCCTTTGGCATATATTAGAATATACTAAGGCAGTTTGTGGAAAAAGTGACATCAATTGCCCAAAGGTGTCCTTTAAAAGCATTTCCAGACCTACCCCAGTCAAAGTGCTTAGGTCATTGCCACCACAGTGCACAATTATGAGGTCAGGGTGTGGGAGATGCATAAAGGATTTTACCAATGGCATCAATTGATGACTTCTCAATCCTCTTTGGCCAATCCACCTAATATCCACATTTGGTAAATAAAGGTTGAGAAAGCATATATTTGCTGCATACATTTTACTCCAGAAAATATAGCTATGTCCTACAATCCAGACTAAGCATCTTGAAGGCAGATCTGGTTGTACTCAGATGGTCTCTGGAAATGAAATGGCAGTTTGAAAACTTGGAGTTTACAAACAAATGTGGTTGAGATTCAGTGCACTTAAAAAACAAGAAATGATTGGTGGTTTCTGATAATTTAACATTGAAAACTACGGTGCATACTACTGTTTTTTAAAAGGAATATTACTATTGGTTTAAAAAGGCATTGAAAGGAACATTGCACAGGATAAGCTGGAATATTGAGAGGTCAAACACACTTGCTGCTTTTGTTTGCAACATTGAGAGATGAACTTTACACCTTTTGAGTTCAGTTAGGTGTTCTATGTAGAGTTACCATGGTAACAGGCAGAGAGACAAGTGGGGGAAGGTTGGTAGTGTTGAAATGTACAACAAATTAAAATGTTAGTTTGGTTTTGAATTAGTGTGGGAAGACATTTAATTGGTCAGGTACAGAAATATGTGTGGAAAATGAGAGGGAATCAGGGCCATTTTGTGGTTGCAGTGTATGAGGTATATTTCAGAGATTCTGCTTAAGAAAAGCTAGTGTGTGATTGACACTGTTCTAAATCTTCAAAAGCATTTTTAAAGGTGAGTTTTTAATTTGTAAGGGGATATATGTTGTGCAGTGTAAGTTAATAATATAAATGTGTTGTAATGTGGAAGTTATTCACTTTCTTTCTCTTTCACTCTGTCTCACTGTCTTCCTTTCTCTCCACCACTGTTTTTTTCCTTCCTGTCTTTTTCTATAAATCCTTCTGTTTCACTTACTCCTTTATCCTTTTTCTTAATATGCTTTTTTTCTATCACTCTCCTTTCCTTACCCTCATATCTTTTTCCTCACTGTTTTTATCCCTTTCCTTTACTCCTGTTTTCTAACTCTTTCTCTCCATCTGATTTACTTCCTTTTGTTTATTTCTTCCCTCTCTTTCTGTTTCCTTCACCCTTGCTCTCTTTATACATCACTACTCGCAAGATCCCCTCTCCCCCCTTTTCACTGTAGTAATCATTTGACTGAATTGCAAGGATTTCTGTTATGTGTCTAAGGTCGCAGTGTGAGTCTCATTTTTGGATGTAATGCTGTGAAAAAAAAATTGAATATTGGAAATGTATTTTGAAAATGACTTTGGTGTCTGCACTGTAATGTAGTCTCTTAATCGTTTTAGTGTGGTAAATGTGTTTTTGTAAAATGTATGGTTTTAGTTCAAAATAATTTATTAGAATTTGAGGCAGTAAAGAAATAATTAAACATAATAACAAGTGATACAGGTGATGAGTATCAATAAAGAATAATATGTCATGAAGGATAAGATACAAATAATTAATTTGATAAATTGCATATAAATATTGAAGAAAACAAAGAGTCAGTATCGGAATAATAAAAAGCATCAACAGTATCACCATGCAATAAAGAGAGGAGAAGTAGCAAGAGAAAGGAGAAAAGGAGAAAGAGAAAGAGAAAGGAAAGGAAAAGAGGAAGAAAGCGGGGAAAGAAGAGAAAGGAAAGAAAAGATATAGAAACGAACTCCTGTAGGGTTCCACCAAACAAGACACACAAGACACACTTAATCAGGCAACACAAAGGGATATTGAGCAACCAAACCTTTCGATGCTAAGTCAACATAAGCATTTAAAGCTCTCCAAACATTACTAGAAATCGAAGGAGAGAGATAGGCCTCATCAACCGAAATATGTGCACTTCTCAAAAAGGAAACCCATGCCCACCAGGGGTGATATGAGACTGAGGAAAAAGACTTCCATTCCATAAGAATCACTTTGACAGCAACAGTAAGTAAAAGATCCATCAGTTGTAATTCTAAGGAATCTAAAGGCACCGGGATTAGAGAGGCCCAAGAACCCAATATAATCATGGGAAAAGAAAGTTGGAATTGAACATCAAATATTAACATAAGAGGCTTATGTATCAAATCCCAAAATGATTGCAGAAGAGATCACTCAAAAAACATATGTGAAAAAGTACCAGCCAATAAGCCACAACTCCAGCATAGGTCATCTTCCTTTAGAGACAGGGAATACAATCGAACTGGAGTCCAATGAAGGAGATTGATAGAAAAGAACTTAAACTGCATTAAAGAAGGAGCAATTTTGTTACGCAAAGACATCTTCCCAATTAACTGCCAAGAATCTGGTGAAATATGTTCTGTAAGATCAGGTGCAAAATGGAGCAACCATTTTTGTTGGGTAACCGTATGCTGAGCAGAAGTAGTGGCAGATAAAAATGTATAGATGTTGGAAGCTACATGGCCAGATCTAATCCACAAATAAAATAAGGTAACGGGTAACTTTAATTTTAAGAAATGTGTAGAAGTCTAAGTTAGTGAGAGAAAATTGTTGAGCAAAGGAGGAGAAGGGTAACAGATCATTATTTGCATCATAAAGATGGCGCACAAGCGATATTCCCTTAGTAGCCCAATAAGACATCAGCTTGTGATCAATAACAATTTTAATCTTAGAATTACGCCAGATTGAGGACCAACGTTATTTGTGAAGAGGAGTAGCAACTCCTTTGTCGACCAACTGGACTGCTGCAATGGTATCTAAAATGATCGAACAAAAAAAACGAATATATAAAGTGGAAGTGGTTAAAAACGAAGAAGGTGGCAAAGGAGCAGAAAGCTCTTGTTCAATGAACATCCAGGAGGGTGTATGATCAGGATCCAAAAAAACCAAAGAGCTCCTTGGGAGGCTAAAAAAGCAACTTGGTATTTCTCCCAATAAGGGAAATTACAGCCCCCCATATCATAAGGTTTCCTCAATAATTTGTAAGCAATTCTAGCTCGCTTGTCATTCCATAGAAATTTAGAGGTAATGACATCTATCTCATGAAAAAGGGAAGATGATAATTTCACCGGGAGCATAGCTGATACAAAGTTAATGATAAGTGTTATCATCATTTTCAAAGTTTGGAGACGACCCCACCACGAAATATGTTTCGGAGACCAGGTGTCCAGAAAACGACGCACTTTGAGTATAGTCTAGGCTTCATTATACGCTACAGTATCGTAAAGGGTAACACAAAACCAAATCCCTAAATATTTAACTGTTTAGATTGCCACTTAAAACCTGCAGAACCCATGTGTGCCGGGAAGCAATAAGCATTTAAGGGAAACATCTCCGTTTTGTCTCTATTAAGGGTATAACCCGAAACTTTAGAAAAAAGAGAAATGGTAATGGTAATGGCAGGAATGGCCAACACTATGACATTAGAAAAAATAAGAACATCATCTGCATAGGCAGGTGTCTTCGTACAATGGGAGCCGAAATTAAAGCCTTTATTGTCTGGGTGGAGATCAATCAATCTGAGGAGCGGGTCAATAGATAATGAAAACAAAAGCGGGGATAAAGGACAGCCTTGTCTGGTACCTTGGCGAAGGTTAAAAAAAGATGATGTAGCCCCATTAACTCTAATGTTGGCTCTAGGTTGAGCATAGAGGGACATAACCATGTGAACAAAAGAGTCCCCAAGCTCATGCGCGCATAAAACAGCACGTAGAAAAGGCCAATAGACCTTGTCAAAGGCCTTTTCGGTATCAAGGGCCAAAGCTGCAGCTGGCAGACTAGAAAGCTTAGCTGAACTCAGAATATGACAGAAGGTACGAATTATATCCCTGGCGAGTCTACCCTTGACAAATCCCGTCTGAGAAGGATGGACAATCTTAGGGATATAAGTCTCCAAACGTCTGGCTAAAATCTTGGCAAAAATCTCAGCCTCCATATTAAGAAGGGAAATAGGACGCAAATTCTTGGGATCGGAATGATCCTTACCCTCTTTAGGGATCACCACAATAGTGGCATCAGCTGCCGAACCCGAAACAGACCCGCCTTGAATGAAGGCATCAAAAACTAACTTAAGACGAGGAACAACAGAGGGAAGAAAGGTCTTATAAAACGAAATGGGGAAACCATCTGGACCAGGATCTTTCCCAGACTGCGTGGCTTTGATTGCAGCAATAATTCCCTCAGAGGTAATCGAGCCACCCAATTTGCTACTATCCTCCACAGACACAGATTGAATAGGAATCGTCTTCAAAAATTCTTGACATTGGGAAAAAGATGCCTGATTGGTGGGAGTATAGAGCTTACTATAAAAATCTCGGAATACATCAAGGATCTCTGTGGTCTGAAATTTTTTAATACCCGGGCTATCATTTATTTTATTCATTGATTTATTTTTTGCATTTGTAATGCGCACAGATACCCACAAAGGGTTTCCCGGCGCCAGAATCTGAGAGGATTGAAAAGAAGACTTCTGAAATTTCAACGTAGCCACCAAAATTTTACCTGCTCGGTTTTTTAAAAGTAGCCGTTTAGATTTCTGAGCTTATACACCTATATGGGCTCGCTTAGTAACAATAGTGTTGTAGGAATACTTTAAATTCTTAATGGACTGTAAACATTTGTTGTCTTAAGAGATGTGATCGAGACGTTCTTGCTTTTTGATTTCATCTGCTAAATCAGCAAGTTTTGATGGTAGATTTCTAGTCGCCATACGCTTAATAATGTGACCACGAAAAGTGCATTTAAAGGCATCCCACAAGACTATTGGAGAAGAAATGAAGCCTTCATTGTCAGTGAAAAAGGTATCAATTTCTTTGGAAATGGCCAATATTTGAGAGTCATCATGCAAAAGCTCAGTATTTAATTTCCAAGAACGAGGACGCGATTTAGGAGCAAAGGACAAAAGTGTAAAGGAAATGGCCGCATGGTCCGAGACAAGAATAGGATGAATGTACAGGGAATAGGAAGACTGCACAAGAGATGAATGAACCAAAAGATAGTCAACACGAGAGAAACTAGAATGGGGAGAGGAAAAAAAAGAAAAGTCAATACCCGTAGGATTATGAAGACGCCAAATATCTTGGAGATGAATCAAGGAACACATATTCGTCATCTGCTTATGAGCTTTAGGGGGACGAAAGTTAAATGCAGAACTTCTATCTAACAAGAGATCCATTGGTAAATTCAAATCTCCACCCACAATTAAATTACCTTTATGCGGTGTGTCAGCTAATGTCTTGGTAATTGTTCGCCAAAAGGAGGGATCATCAATGTTTGGAGCATGGATATTCATAACATAAAGATCATCTGTACCATCCGAGAACTTAGATAGTAACCATCTGCCCTCTGAATCATGTACAGTAGATATCACAGATAGACCAGAATTCTTAGAAATTAACGTTACCACCCCATTATTTTTGCACAAGGCCTCCGAACAGACGACGTCAGGAACCCAATCTTTCTTCACAAACAAGGCCTCTTTGGAGGAGACTTTTGTGTCTTGTAAAAGAATCAAATCCGAAGATAAAGATTCACAGTAATCAAGGATTTTTGATCTTTTCACCGGATGATTCAATCCTCTAACATTAAAGGACAGCACATTCAAGCCCGGCATATTCCTACCAGGAGAGATAAATCATAGTACGTAGATAACAGGAAGGAGAGACCAACCACAACAGAAGGCCACCAACGTCTTATGACAGACAGCACAAGAGGTGAACTCCAACAAGAAATTCTTAAAGAGAAGTAAGAAGGGAAAAAGGAGAAAGATGAAGGAACTAGAGCAAGATTGAAGAAGAGAGAGATAAAGAAAGAGAAGAGAGAGAGAAGGAAGAGAGAATGAGGAATAAAGACACCAGAAAGGAATAGAGAGAAAAAAAGAAAAAGACCCACCAGGGAAGGTCTATAAAGGAGCAAGCTCATATCTGGGGAGACATGGAAGCGGGAGGGAAGAGGGACGCCGGGACATAGATAATAATAAAAGTAGCAACGCTAAATCAGACCGAAAGGAAAGAAAGAGGCCACAAAAGGATTGAGTAACCATAGCGATGGAAGAACTCAGAGTGGGATGGAAGAAAAGAAAAGCAGTAACAAGCCTCTAAATCAAAATAAATCCAGGAGTATAAGGGTGCATCCTATAATAAGCTAAAGATCTAATGAAGAATTATGAGCAGCAGAAGTGCTAAGAGAATGCAAACAACAAAGTGAACAAGCAAAATATCTCTAAGAATTAAACAACCATCTCATATAGAGAGCATAAATACAATATATGCAAATGGGAAGTCTGAGAAATAGTAAAGGAGAAAACATCATATATACAGGGAAAAACATACTGAAACTTCATATATAGGCATAAACAATTAGTAATATAAGAAACATAGCAATATGCAGAATGAATGTTGTAATAGTAAAATAGTAATAGCAAAGCATCATGAATCAATATAAAACACAGTAGCAAGACATATAGGGTCATCAGAGATAATGAGTAAATAGTACATAAGGTATCGAAAAGAATGAGAGTATTGCAGTAATACTAATCAAAACAACGCAATGTAGAACGAACAAAAGACAATGGAACAAACCATGCTAAGTAAAAATAATAAGGTCTCTCCTCAAAGTCACCATAGAACGATCAATTTGTTGAAGAGACCATGAGTGTTGGTGCGTAGTATCTTCCACACCACTAATGCGAGTTTCAGCAGCAGTAACCCTAACACCTAATGCCTTAAACTCATTCCTGAGAGCCGCCATCTCAGCTTGTAAAAGGTCAGTATTAGTTTTAGTAGATTGTGCGATATCATGGACTGCATTGAGACGCGACAGAATAGTATCTAATGTGGCAGCAGAGTCCTTCTGGGAAGATTCCGGAGTAGGGGAATGCTGCTTGGACCTCTTAAGAGCCCCTTTAGAGTCCTTGGCATTAGAAGAAACACCCATGTTGTTCGCCATAAGCACAACCTCCCTTGAAAAACACCAACACTATATCTGAAGACGTATGCGCAAAGAGAGTAAATCAACAGGTAGAATAGTAGACTCAAGGGCTCTTTGTTAGCAGTAAATGTGTGAGCAGCACCGTTAAGCAATAGTCGTAGTAATAGAAAACAAAATGGTGACTGGAGCACAATTGATGGGAAAAAGTACCACAAAAAAGAAGTCACCAAATATTAAAAAAAAAAAGATTTCAAGACATCCAGTAACCTCGTAATCAGGTTGACCAGAGCATCAAACCATAGTAGGCAAGAAAAAACATATGCAAAGCATCAGGAAGTCCACTAAGAAATAGATGAGGCACATCAAGCAGGGAAAATCATGAAAAATAACTGCCAGCAGTATCAAAAAAACGCACAGTCAATAGTGATAATATTGAATATTGAAGATATCAGGAAATATGACCTCCCTGCAGTAGAAAACAATGGTTCCCAGAATGTTGCACTGCACCTGAGGAAGCCTGCACGAGCGACGCCACACAAGAGACAAAATGGCGGCCGCACACCAAAAGCAGTGACCGGAGCTTCAAAGGACCTTAAAGGAAGGCTCCCGCTATTTGCAGTGGCAGAAAAGCATCTCCTTACAATCCTGGCACATTCCGATGCATTTTGCGCCGTTCGGGAACAAAAGCGATGCCAAAATGATTCCCAAAGACGTCTCAGCAACCTCTGAGCTCCCGGAGCTCAAGCGCCGACCGCCATCTCAGAGCGGCGCGCAAGCCATGCCCCAGTAAAATGTATGGTTTTAAAGTTTTTGTCCAGGATCACACCGAGTGTCTGTGTAAATTGAAGAATTATATTTGCACATTTTTCTATAATTTCCCCTGTCTCTCTTCACAGTGTACCTCTCGCTGCTTATACTGTCTTCTTTCTTCTGATATTGTGTTTTAGGTTTGGACGTAATGCTGGCAAAAAACTAATGGTGCATATTGGAAATGTAGTTTGGAAATGAGTTAGGTTTCTGCATTGTAATGTAGTGCTCATTTACATCGGCTGTGTTCTGTGTCTTAAATATTTTACTGTGGTATTTGTGTTTTGGTAAAATGTATGGTTTTAACATTTTTGACTAGGATCACACTGAGTATCTGTGTAAATATATTTGCACACTTTTCTATAATTTCATGAGTGTCTCCTTACGGTTTGCATCTCTCTGCTTATAGGGTACTCTTTATTTTGATATTGTGTCTCATGTTTTGATTAAATGCTGATATAGAAAAAGTGCTGTAAATTTGAAAAGATGGTGCAGAGACAGGGTGAAATGGTTCAAACAAAGACACAGATAGTGCAAACAGACACAGACATGGTACACACAGAGGATAGATGGTACAGGGCTGCAGGCAGAGACACATTTAATGCAAGCAGACTTAGACATAGTACAATCAGAGGATATATGATGCAGGGCTGCAGGCAGAGGGACAGATAGTACAAGCAGATACAGATATGGTACATACAGAGGATAGATGGTGCAGGGCTGCAGGCAGAGGGACAGATGGTGCAGTCATAGAAAAGATGTTTCAGAGAAAGGGTGAGATTGTTCAAGCAGAGACACAGATAGTGCAAGCAGACATATACATGGTAGACACAGAGGATAAATGGTGCAGTGCTGCTGGCAGAGGGATAGATAGTGCAAGCAGACACAGACATGGTACACACAGAGGATAGATGGTGCAGGGCTGTAGGTAGACTCACAGGTAGTGCAAGTAGACAAAGACATGGTGCACACAGAGGATAGATAGTGTAGGGCTGCAGGCAGAGACACAGATAGTGCAAGGAGACACAGACATGGTACACACAGAGGATAGATGGAGCAGGGCTGCAGGCAGAGGACAGATGGTGCAGTCATAGAAAAGATGCATCAGAGAGAGGGTAAGATGGTTGAAGCAGAGGCACAGATAGTGCAAGCAGACACAGACATGGTACACACAAAGGATAGATGGTGCACAGCTGTAGGCAGAGACACAGATAGTGCAAGCAGACACAGACATGGTACACACAGAGGATAGATGGTGTAGGGCTGCAGGCAGAGGGACAGATGGTGCAAGTAGACACAGGCATGGTGCAATCAGAGGATAGATGGTACAGGGCTGCAGGCAGAGGTACAGATGGTGCAGTCATAGAAAATATGTTTCCGAGAGAGGGTGAGATGGTTCAAGCAGAGACACAGATAGTGCAAGCAGACATAGACATGGTACACACAGAGGATAGATGGTGCACGGCTGTAGGCAGAGACACAGATAGTGCAAGGAGACACAGACATGGTACACACAGAGAATAGATGGTGTAGGGCTGCAGGCAGAGGGACAGAGAGTGAAAGCAGATACAGATATGGTACACACAGAGGATAGATGGTGCAGGGCTGCAGGCAGAGACACAGATAGTGCAAGCAGACTCAGACATGGTACAATTAGAGGATAGATGGTGCAGGGCTGCAGGCAGAGGGACAGATGGTGCAGTCATAGAAAAGATGTTTCAGAGAGAGGGTGAGATGGTTCACGCAGAGACACAGATACAGACAGAGGATAGATGGTGCACGGCTGTAGGCAGAGACACAGATAGTGCAAGGAGACACAGACATTGTACACACAGAGGATAGATGGTGCAGGGCTGCAGGCAGAGGGACAGATAGTGCAAGCAGACTCAGACATGGTACAATTAGAGGATAGATGGTGCAGGGCTGCAAGTAGAGGGACAGACGGTGCAGTCATAAAAAAGATGTTTCAGAGAGAGTGTGAGATGGTTTAAGCAGAGACACAGATAGTGCAAGCAGACACAGACATGGTACACACAGAGGTTAGATTGTGCACGGCTGTAGGCAGAGACACAGATAGTGCAAGTAGAAAAAGACATGGAACACACAGAGGATAGATGGTGTAGGGCTGCAGGCAGAGGGACAGATAGTGCAAGCAGATACAGATATGGTACAATCAGAGGATGGATGGTGCAGGGCTGCAGGCAGAGGTACAGATGGTGCAGTCATAGAAAAGATGTTTCAGAGAGAGGGTGAGATGGTTCAATCAGAGACACAGATACACACAAAGGATAGATGGTGCACGGCTGTAGGCAGAGACACAGATAGTGCAAGGAGACACAGACATGGTACACCCAGAGGATAGATGGTGTACGGCTGCAGGCAGAGGGACAGATAGTGCAAGCAGATACAGATATGGCACACACAGAGGATAGATGGTGCAGGGCTGCAGGCAGAGACCCGGATAGTGCAAGCAAACTCAGACATGGTACAATTAGAGAACAGAAGGTGCAGGGCTGCAGGCGGAGGGACTGATGGTGCAGTCATAGAAAAGATGTTTCAGAGAGAGGGTGAGATTGTTCAAGCAGAGACACAGATAGTGCAAGCAGACACAGACATGCAGCACACAGAGGATAGATGGTGCATGGCTGCTGGCAGAGGGATAGATAGTGCAAGCAGACACAGACATGGTACACACAGAGGATAGATGGTGCAGAGCTGTAGGCAGACTCACAGATAGTGCAAGTAGACAAAGACATGGTACACAAAGAGGATAGATGGTGTAGGGCTGCAAGTAGATGGACAGATTGTGCAAGCAGATACAGATATAGTACAATCTGAGGATAGATGGTGCTGGGCTGCAGGCAGAGGACAGATGGTGTAGTCACATAAAAGATGCTTCAGAGAGAGAGTGAGATGGTTGAAGCAGAGACACAGATAGTGCAAGCAGACACAGACATGGTACTCACAGAGAATAGATGGTGTAGGGCTGCAGGCAGAGGGATAGATAGTGAAATCAGATACAGATATGGTACACACAGAGGATAGATGGTGCAGGGCTGCAGGCTGAAACACAGATAGTGCAAGCAGACTCAGACATGGTACACTTAAAGGATAGATGGTGCAGGGCTGCAGGCAGAGGGACAGATAGTGCAAGTAGACACAGCCATGGTATAATCAGAGGATAGATGGTGCAGGGCTGCAGTCAGCGGGACAGATGGTGCATTCATAGAAAAGATGTTTCAGAGGGAGGGTGAGATGGTTCAAGCAGAGACACAGATACACTCAGAGGATAGATGGTGCACGGCTGTAGGCAGAGACACAGATAGTGCAAGGAGACACAGACATGGTACACTTAAAGGATAGATGGTGCAGGGCTGCAGGCAGAGGGACAGATAGTGCAAGTAGACACAGACATGGTACAATCAGAGGATAGATGGTGCAGGACTGCAGGCAGAGGTACAGATGGTGCATTCATAGAAACGATGTTTCAGAGACAGGGTGAGATGGTTCAAGCAGAGACACAGATACACTCAGAGGATAGATGGTGCACGGCTGTAGGCAGAGACACAGATAGTGCAAGGAGACACAGACATGGTACACACAGAGGATTGATGGTGTACGGCTGCAGGCAGAGGGACAGATAGTGCAAGCAGACTCAGACATGGTACAATTAGAGGATAGATGGTTCAGGGCTGCAGGCAGAGGGACAGACGGTGCAGTCATAGAAAAGATGTTTCAGAGAGAGTGTGAGTTGGTTTAAGCAGAGACACAGATAGTGCAAGCAGACACAGACATGGTACACACAGAGGATAGTTGGTGCATAGCTGTAGGCAGAGTCACAGATAGTGCAAGTAGACAAAGACAAGGAACACACAGAGGATCGATGGTGTAGGGCTGCAGGGAGAGGGACAGATAGTGCAAGCAGATACAGATATGGTACAATCAGAGGATGGATGGTGCAGGGCTGCAGGCAGAGGTACAGATGGTGCAGTCATAGAAAAGATGTTTCAGAGAGAGGTTGAGATGGTTTAAGCAGTGACACAGATACACACAGACAATAGATGTTTCACTGCTGTAGGCAGAGACACAGATAGTGCAAGGAGACACAGACATGGTACACACAGAGGATAGATGGTGTACGGCTGCAGGCAGAGGGACAGATAGTACAAGCAGATACAGATATGGCACACACAGAGGATAGATGGTGCAGGGCTGCAGGCAGAGACACAGATAGTGCAAGCAGACTCAGACATGGTACAATAAGAGGATAGAAGGTGCAGGGCTGCAGGCAGAGGGACAGATGGTGCAGTCATAGAAAAGATGTTTCAGAGAAAGGGTGAGATTGTTCAAGCAGAGACACAGATAGTGCAAGCAGACACATACATGGTAGACACAGAGGATAAATGGTGCAGTGCTGCTGGCAGCGGGACAGATAGTGCAAACAGACACAGACATGGTACACACAGAGGATAGATGGTGCAGGGCTGTAGGTAGACTCACAGGTAGTGCAAGTAGACAAAGACATGGTGCACACAGAGGATAGATAGTGTAGGGCTGCAGGTAGATGGACAGATATTGCAAGCAGATACAGATATGGTACCATCAGAGGAAAGATGGAGCAGGGCTGCAGGCAGAGGACAGATGGTGCAGTCATAGAAAAGATGCATCAGAGAGAGTGTAAGATGGTTGAAGCAGAGGCACAGATAGTGCAAGCAGACACAGACATGGTACACACAAAGGATAGATGGTGCACAGCTGTAGGCAGAGACACAGATAGTGCAAGCAGACACAGACATGGTACACACAGAGGATTGATGGTGTAGGGCTGCAGGCAGAGGGACAGATGGTGCAAGTAGACACAGGCATGGTGCAATCAGAGGATGGATGGTACAGGGCTGCAGGCAGAGGTACAGATGGTGCAGTCATAGAAAATATTTTTTCCGAGAGAGGGTGAGATGGTTCAAGCAGAGACACAGATAGTGCAAGCAGACACAGACATGGTACACACAGAGGATAGATGGTGCACGGCTGTAGGCAGAGACACAGATAGTGCAAGTAGACAAAGACATGGAACACACAGAGGATAGATGGTGTAGGGCTGCAGGCAGAGGGACAGATAGTGCAAGCAGATACAGATATGGTACAATCAGAGGATGGATGGTGCAGGGATGCAGGCAGAGGTACAGATGGTGCAGTCATAGAAAAGATGTTTCAGAGAGAGGGTGAGATATTTCAAGCAGAGACACAGATACACACAGAGGATAGATGGTGCACGGCTGTGGGCAGAGACAAAGATAGTGCAAGGAGACACAGACATGGTACACACAGAGGATCGATGGTGTACGGCTGCAGGCAGAGGGACAGATAGTGCAAGCAGATACAGATATGGCACACACAGAGGATAGATGGTGCAGGGCTGTAGGCAGTGGGACAGATAGTGCAAGCAGACACAGACATGGTACGCACAGAGGATAGATTGTGTAGGGCTGCATGTAGAGGTACAGACAGTGCAAGCAGATACAGATATGGTATAATCAGAGGATAAATGGTGGAGGGCTGCAGGCCGAGACACAGATGGTGCAAGTAGACACAGACATGGTACAATCAGAGGATAGATGGTGCAGGGCTGCAGGCAGAGGTACAGATGATGCAGTCACAGAAAATATGTTGCAGAGAGAGGGTGAGATGGTTCAAGCAGAGACACAGATAGTACAAGCAGACACAGTCAAGGTACACACAGAGGATAGAATGGTCCAACAGAGAAGAAATGCTGGAAACTGTTTGAGAAATATTACACGCAGAGTCTAATTGAGCACACGGGGGGGGGGGGGAAATAGTGAAGACAGTAATGAAATGGTACATGCAGGGGGTGTGAGCCTATAGGCAGAGAAAGAAAGGGTTTAACATGGTAGTGCTATGTAATACACACCAGCAGCTATATCTTAATAGGCCTGTGCAGATGCAGATGAGAGGGTGCAGGCAGTGTGAAAGGATTGGTGCAGACAAAATATGAGATAATGCAGGCAGAGAATAAACTGGTACAATCAGAGGATAGATGGTACAGGGCTGCAGGCAGAGGGACAGATGGTGCAGTCACAGAAACGATGGTGCAGAGAGAGGGTGACATAGTTCAAGCAGAGACACAGATAGTGCAAGCAGACAAAGACATGGTGTGAGACTGCAGGCAGTGAAGGGAAAGATTAAAAATGGTAGCGCTGTGTAATACATACCAGCAGGCATATAATATTAGAACTCTATAGATGCATATGAGAGGGTGCAGGTAGTGGGAGAGGGTTGGTGCAGACAGAAAATGAGATAATGCAGGCAGAGAGTAAACTGTTACAATTAGAGGATAGATGGTGTAGGGCTGCAAGCAGAGGGACAGATGGTGCAGTCAGAGAAAAGATGGTGCAGACAGAGGGTGAAATAGTTGAGCAGAGACACAGAGGTGATGTAGTTGTAGAAAGTCCTATGCAGTATGTGTTTCATGCCTCTTAATTTTTGAATTGTGTTTATGCTGTGCATTTTAGATGTTTGGTGTGCTGTTGAAATGCAAAAGCAACTGTGTCTGTAGCATGTAGTAATCATTTCAGTGAATTTCAATTGTACATTCTCAGTCGCACCTTTACTCACTACACTGCTTTAAATTCACTTCATTGTCCTAAATCCTGAAACCCCATTCCTAAAAAAATATTGTAAACTCTTGCAACACAACTGCAGTGTTGTAAACCCTGAAAGAATATTCCCAGCAAGACTCCCTTTCATTGTAGTAATCATTTTACTGAATTGGAAGGGATAGTGTTATGTGTATAAGATCACAGTGTGAGTCTGTATTTATTTAAGAGGAATGTGGCAAAATAATTTGCGCAGCTAGTGTGTTTAAAATATGGGAATACATGTACTTATAAAATTGATTGCAGAGAATGAATTAAGAAAATACAGATTTCTTTGATGAGACTTTGGACAGTGAATTTCTAGAAGTGGTGGAAGATATTGTATTTGAAGATCAAAATTTTGAAATTGAGGAAAATTAAAATGAAATACCGGATGAAGTGATGTTGGAGGTTTTATTGGAATACAAAATGTTTGATGAATAAATGTATAATTTATAATAAAAAATTATTCGAGTGAGTCTTTTTGTAATTTTGTAATAATTTGTAATAATTTGGATCGTTGATGTGTTTAAGTGGAGAAGTGTGGCTCACTGGTTAGAGGAGGCGACCTGGAAGCAGAGGTCAGCCCGGGACCAGGGTTCAATTCCCGGCTGGGCGGGGTCTTGAGTCCTAAAATGTCCATGGACTCGCCAATTCTTGCTCCGGTGCCTACTTGATTCACGGGTTCACACTCTGCGACTCTGGGCAATAGCTTGCTTAATCTCCACAACGGCCCCTCGCGACGGGATGCCTGGCTTTCATCTTGCGGATACCCTGCCGGGGTTATCTCACAGGTGAATACCAGGACGGGTTCCTTAAGCAAGCGCTTAGAAACCGCTTGGTGATTTGCGCTATATAAATTCCTGTACATTTACATTTAAAAAATATGGGAATACATGTTCTCATGATGTGTGTTAGGGTTTAGGGTATGTAGTACTAGAAACCGCTATGCAGTATGTCTGTCAGGTCTCTTAATTTGCAAATAGTCTCCATGCTGTGTACTGTAGATCCTGGCTGTATTGTAGAAATGCCATAGCAACTCTCTTTGTAGCATGTAGTAATCATTTCACTTCCTCGGTGTATGCGTTTTAAGACATGTGAATACATGTACTCATGGAGTGAGTTAGACTTTAGGACATGCAGTGCTTTATACTCCTAGCCCTTGCATGATACCATACACTGTTGAAGCACAACTGTATTGCTCTAAAGTCAGAAATATCAATCCCACCAACTTTCTACACTGTCTAAACACTACTGCACTGTTCAGAACCCTGAAACACCATTCTTAGCAAACTACCCTACAATGTTAAAACACCATTTCACTTCCTTAAACTCACAACAGCACTCACTGCATGATGTCTTACTCTGCTCAGACAATGTTGGTGTACCTTCATCTTACTTATGAAGTGAATCAGTGTTTACATCATATAGTTGATCTAATTGATATGTAGTATGTTAGTAGTGGTCTATAACACGTATTTTTTTCTTCACAATAGATTGTTATTATCTACAGAAAAAAAAAACTGCCTACAAAGGATGCCAAAAGAAGAAAATATAAACAGGCTTTCTTTTCCAAAAAACACAATTGCAAGATGTATCTAAACTGCATTGTACAGAGAAAAAGAAGTATGTTCCTGGTAAGACAACAAATGATTTTCTAAGGAAATTAACCATAAGAAAAAAAAATGTGGATAATGTGGAAAAGATAAAAAAACATCTGTAAGAACAAAGAGGAAGGACTTAGGCTCCAGTGTACACTTGGAATTGTAGTAATATTTGTAGTGTACGACAGGGTTCAATTGATTTTTTCCGCAATTTCTTACGTAAGTATACTAAGAAACGTATCAAACAGAAGGTTGCAAGAATTAGACCCCTGCCAAGTGAGAGAAAAAACAGGTTTTCAAGGTCATTCTCTGGCTTGTCTTTTTAAAAAAGTATGCAAGAGTGTTTTTCACCATTTTAGGATGTTAGCAGTGCATCATACTGAAGTGAGGAAATTAGTGAGAAGGATGTATTATGCAAAAAAATCCAGCACTTAAACTAAAACAGTTAAACTGTGCTCTTTTACATGGATCTATATTAGATGTAAAGAACATTTGTGAAGAAATTGAGGTTAGTTACTTTTGTGAAAAAGAGGACAGTGCAGAAACTGATACAGTCATAGAAGAAAATGTGGATGAAAATGTCCAACATTTTAGTACAGAAAATTTTGACCAAGAAATTACAAT
The DNA here is from genome assembly GCF_964263255.1 of Lissotriton vulgaris. Classification (NCBI taxonomy): domain Eukaryota; kingdom Metazoa; phylum Chordata; class Amphibia; order Caudata; family Salamandridae; genus Lissotriton; species Lissotriton vulgaris. The sequence goes on along the minus strand of NC_141691.1, from coordinate 2,057,285,688 downwards.
GTTTAAGGTCATTTCAGAAGAAAGGCCCATTTTTTCTTGTATTTGTTGTAGAAGAATTCATTATAAAAATCAGACCAGATTAGTTGATCTATATTTAAAAAGTGAAAAGGAAAATAATAATGAATGGAAGGAATTTGCAACTTATTTGTTGCTAGAGGATTGTTTTGATTTGGGTTCTGATTAACGTATTTGTAAATATTGTTATAATAAATTAAATGAAAACAAAATGCCAGCTAGAGCTGTACATAATAATCTTGAGTTGGTAAATATTCCTTCTGAACTGATGGATTTAAATATTTATGAGTCTATTCTGATTCAATTTGTGCATCCATTTCAGGCTATTGTTAGTAAGGAGCCTAAGACAGGGAAATTGCCTCCTTCTGATTTACAGAGACGATTAAAGGGAAGAGTTGTATATTTGCCTCTAGATTTAAAGAACAATATTGAAACAATTGGTGTTGAAAATGTGGAATAGGAACCTCTAGTTATTCTAGTTAATGGCGTACCTACGAAGAGTAAGAAAATCTGGCAAGAATTAGTGGATGTTGGGAAAGTCAAAAAAGCCAACATTGTATATGGTAAGAAAACAATCAATACTACAAAAATGTATATGTAGCAGAAGAGGAAACAACTATAGAAGAAGACAGTAATTTGTCAGCTGGACAAATTGAAAAAGTGGATGTGTCCAGAAGTGAACAAATTTATGAACGTTATAGTGTTCATCCACTGCATTCAAAAGAAGTAACGGGGAATGCTATTGAGCTATTCCAAATGAAAGAAGTGAAAGGAAGTCCTATTAGTGTATGGGGAGAACGCGTGGAAGCTCGTTGTTTTCCTCAGTTATTTCCAACAGGTCAAGGTGGACTATATGATGACCGACCTGTGCAGATACCAGCATCTGAATAACGGACATCAAGATTGTATGCAGAAGATCCAAGATTTCGACAATGTATTCCATATTTGTTTCATCTTCTGTTTGAGAGTGATTTGTCCGGACTTTCTTATGCATTGAACCACATACTGAAAAGTGGAGTACATCTGCAGAATGTTTCGGCAAGGGTCTTTATGAATAAAGTCCAAGAGAAAGACAGTGTTTGGGAATCTCAGCTAATTAATCTCATGGCATGTCAGCGTGGTACTAACGAGTATTGGTACCGTCGTCATGGGGAATTGAAATGTATGCTAAGAAACTTAGGAACTCCTACATGGTTCCTTACTCTAAGCTTCAATTTCTTCGAGAGGCAAATGCAAACATAGAAAATATAGAATACAAGACACCTGGAGAATTGTGCTCTTTGGATCCAGTGAATGTATGCAGGTATTTCAATCATAGAATTGAAGCTATGATGTCTTTTATTACTTTGGAGAAAGAAGTATCAAGCGAGAGGTGATCCTCACATACATATGCTGCTATGGATCAAAGATGCCCCCAAATTTGGAACAGATTCGGATGAGACAGTGATGAGTTTTATTGAACAATATTCTACATGTGCTCTTCCTAAAAACATAGAACAAAAGAATTTAAAACATCAAGTCTTGCGGTTTCAAACCCATTGTTGTGGAAAATACTGTCGTCGAAAATACAAATCAAAGGACAAGTTCTACACAAATGTCGTTTTGGATTTCCACGACCAGTAATATCAAAAGGAAGAGTGAACAATTTTATGTCATCTTTGCGACATACTGTGGCAAGAAAATCACCGAAAAATACCTACAACTTAAGAAGAAATGAAGAGTCAAAGTATATAAATGAATATAACCCAGTCATTTTGTCCATGTGGAATGCAAACATGGATATTCAATATGTTGCAGACAACTCCATTGCTGTGGCTCGATATGTAACTTCTTACATTACGAAATCTGAAAAGACAGAACTAAAGGAAATGTGGGAAGAAATTTCTCATGAAAAGAGCCTAAGCAAGAAATTGTACAGCTACAGTTTGAAGATGTTGTCTCATCGAGAAATCGGAGCATACGAATGTTCAGATCGCTTATCATCTGCAAGTCTGTATACCAAATTCAGAACAATCATTTGAGTGAGTTTAGGTCTTGAAAGAACACGAAACCAAGTTTTGAAATCTGTACAAGAAATTGAGCATTTAGTAGCGAACCAAACAGTACAGATATTTTGAAGACAAATATGTTGGATACATACTATCCAAATAGAAGTAATCATCTTGAGGATAGTTTGTCTCTATGAAGTACTGCAAAACTATACTTTTAAGAAGAACATTACAGAAGATATCACGATCTGAAGGATGTCTGGTAAAACAAAGAAAAGGACATTTGATTAATCATCGAAAACTGAGTTGCGAAACTCCTAACAAAAGGGAATTTTACTATTTAGCTCTTTTGCAACTCTTTAAGCCATGGCGTACAGAAGAGGAACTACTTGGAGATTTTCTCAGTTATGAAGATTCATTCAACGCAATCAAAATTACTATAGAATGTCCTGTTTTTACTAATCATCTCCAAATGTTGAAATAGAGCAAGAAGCTTCAATTGCAGCAGAGATTGCTAGAGACAGTTCTCAAGACAGTCAAAGTTCTGCTTCATTGAGTCAGGATCCACTAGGAGGACCAATTATCCAAAATGAAGCAGCCACTGCCATGGATGAGGTGGAAAGAGCAATGGAACAAGCTCAGGAGGATGTAATAAACTTAGAAGTATTGGAAAAACGATTGGCAATTCACTCTCCTAGGGGCAAGATGGCGGACGCATCGGTGTCCAAGTGAGCAGCATCGCCAGCGGTCTCGCTGCCTTAAGCCTTTAAATCCTTCCTGACGGCTTAACGGCCTATCGGCAAGTACAGATACAGGGAGCGGCGTCTCTCTAAAAATGCAAATCTCTTAAAAATGATAATAACCTTTAAAACTATTACTTGTTTTATGTCCCGGGATGCGGCTTGATCTATGTTGCTGGGTTCGACGGACGCTACAACCTGCGTCGCGGCGCTCGTCACTCCCCCTTCTGAGGGCGAAAGTGGAATCTAGGACTTGAGCGGGGTCTAGCGTTACGGACAGCGCCAGCCTGCTGCAATCCCCTGCCTCTCACACGCGTTCTCGAGTACAGAGAAGACACAGGGGCAAGACTAATGGAGCTACTAACGGAGGTACTAGCGCAGCAATGGCACCAAAGAATTCTGCAACGGCTCCGAAAACACAAAATAAGCCTAAGACGAGGGCAACCACGGCAGCACAGGATGATGTTCAGACGGTGGATAATGCCCAGAATGCACAGAACTGCAGCAATGCTGGTAATCCTGGTAATCTCATGATACAGGATGCTCCTCTGAACCCTCCTCTCCAGGAACCCACAAAAAGGTAATCCATAATACTGATTCTGACTCTGTGCCTGTTTCCATAACAGTTTCACTATCTCAAACAGCCTCTGCCGAAATTACCACTAATAATAATACCCGCGTAGTAATGGGGGATTCTGGGAATTGTAGGCAGGGAGCTATTCCCCAAATTCCGGACATGTTTGCTCAGGAAAAAAATAACAGTAAAACACAAGAACCAGGAAACTTCGGTTTAAACAGCATCACGGGGAAAGCCGCCCTAACCGGAAATGAGAGGTCAAAGACATTTTCTGATATTGGACGTAACAAAGTAATTGGCACTGGGAATGGTAAAGGTGGATCAAAAATTGGATTGAAGGAAAGTCAAAATCCAATCCCTCCATCCCTTCGGATATCTGAGGATTTAATTGATAACCCGCAACCAGTGAAGGGTGTACCAGAATCTCTACCGGTTGGGGAAGATGCTGAATCATTAGATTCTGCGGGTAACTTTTACTCTATGACTGACTTATCAGTGGCACTAGAGTCCGATATCCATGCGGCAGATGGTGGATGGAGAGATGATTTGAGTACCAAGAGTCTGGGCTCACAGCACGATTCACTTGATTCACTGGGACGGGAGGAGGGCGAAGAAGAAGAAGATATAGAGCAGTCTGAGGATCAGGATGAGGATCTCCCTCAACAGAGACTGGAGGGCGCTGTCAATGATTTTATGTCTATTACAGCACATACAGGTTCTTTTTCCACTGACTCAAATTTGGCCGTATCACAGAACCTGCAGCCTCAGGATTCTACGAAACCACAAGCGACTGGTACTACACTAGATACGCTCTGTCAGCTCATGATTCAGCATCCGGAAGAGACAAGGGCAGAAAATCTTTGCACGCAGGGTGCTATTCGACGGCTTCAAAATAATCTTAGAAAAGTCGCTAAATCTTGTAAGGAGACATCTGCAAGAGTGACTGAGGCTGAGGGGAGAATATCAGTGATAGAAGATACAATGACAAATCAACAGACCCAAATTTCATCATTGGTAGGGTTGAGAGATGAGATAAATTGGAAACTGGTGGATTTGGAGAACAGATCATGTAGAAATAATCTCAGAATCTTGGGTATTGCGGAGGGAAATGAAGGTGGCAATATAAGACAATATGTAATTGACCTATTTTCAGACGCCTTCCCAGAACTTATACAATGGAAATGGGATTTGGAAATTCAACGGGCACACCGATTTCCATTTAAAAAAATAAAAAACAAGAAAGGGCACTAATTTAAAGCCCAGGGCGATCTTGATATGCCTGAACAACTTTTTGGCAAGAGAGGCTCTTTATAACTTGGCATGGCCAGATAGGAAAAGAAGGGGGAGAGGAGTTGAATTCTTTGTTTGGCCTGACTATTGTCATGCCACAGTAGAACAACGATGGCAGTTTCGACAACTAACACCTGCCTTCCAAGCCAAAGGTGCTCAGGCCTTCCTTCTGAATCCCTCTAAACTTAAAATAATCTTTAAAGAAAAATCATACTTTTTGACCTCGGAGGGGGCAGCTAAAGAGCTCTTGGCTTCATTTTAACTTCAATATCTGCAAAATATGTTTGACTTTATTTTCTCTGTATTAGCATTCATATAGTCTTATTGACAGAATTGCAACTAACTAATTAACCTATTACTTGCTGAATAAAATAAGACATTTTCTTTTCTTTTCTTCTCTCTTCCCTTTTGAATAGGATTCATAGTAAGAGCTTAAGATAGGGCGGTGAGACACTAGATGCTTCTCACATCATCCATACTAGGGCCTACTAGTCCTTATGCCCAATTTGGGGTGGGGTCAAGTGGTAGGGGAAAAGGGGGTGGAGGGGAGGGACACTAGGGTGGGTGGCAGGTGCAAGCAAAAACAGTAAAAAAAATTGTTAAGCTATTGGATTGTTGCTCCATCATTGCGTTCTATTATCTGTTTCTTTGAAGGAGATGAATATAAACATTTGAATCTGCCCATAAATGATCATTGTTTTAGACAGCTTGGATGTATACAGGTGGACAAAAAAGAAAACTGCATAATTGATGATGATGGGTAAACCTAGAATTTGTTCTTGGAATGTCTGTGGAATGAATAATAAGAAAAAAAGGGGGATCTGTAATCAGATTATACAGAGCATGAATATAGACATACTGTGTCTGCAAGAAACGCATATCAGATGGAACGATACAAACATGTTTAAGGATCTTGGTTTGGAACTGTTAGCATGTACCAAACAAGGTACCACCACAAAAGGTGTGGCAATCCTTATGAGATATGGACGAGGGCTCTTAAAACGTTCAAAAGTAGATCAGTATGGAAGATGGGCAATAGTCGAGCTTGAGATGAATGCAAAATTATGGACAATTTGCTCAGTGTATGCCCCAAATTCAGATGATACTGAGATTTTCGATTATCTTAGTCTTGAATTAGCAGATTGGCCAGCTTCGCTTATTTTTTGTGGAGATTTGGACCTGCATCTTGCAGGAGGGTTTAACATATCTACTGACAGTATATACCCAGGTATAAAAAAAAGACGTATAATGCTGTCAAAGGGCTGATAACAGAATATGGTTTAAAAGACGTGGGATTTATAAAAATCCCTTCTTCACCTGGATCCACTTTTTTTTCTAATCCCCATCAGAAATTTGTACGTATAGATTATTTTTTTCTGAATAGTAGTCTAATAAATAATACACTATTTAAAATATTTCCCCGAATAATTTCTGATCACAACTCAATACTAATAGAAGTTCCGACAGTGACTGGCTCATCCTCAACTCTAAGATCCTGGTCATTTGATCGGAAATTACTTGCAGATCCATCATATCTAGAAACAATGAGTAGTTGGATTAAAGACTTTTTTCATTTTAATAGAAGCAGTACTTCTACTCAAATAGTTTGGGATGCTTTTAAAGCAGGGGTCTGGGCAGAAACACTTTCCTACTCAATTAAAAAACAAAAAATTATCAAAGAGAAAACAGAACAGAATTTTAATCTAGTACAAGAATGGGAGGAAAAACTTGCTACAGCTATCTCTAAACATCAAGATACTGAACAAATTAAAACTACACTATACATACATAAGGCATGGGTCTATGAAATATTTTCAGCTAAATTAGCAGAACAACTTGCTACCTTTCGTTCTCAGATCTATGAAATGGGTGAAAATTCTGGAAAGATACTTGCAAAAAGAACCAGGGAGAAAGAAATCTCAAACTCTAATAATGCAATACAAGATGAGGCAGGTCAGGTCCATGATGATCCAGATCAAATTCTTGAGGTATTCCGACAATTCTATTCCCAATTATTCAAAATTGACAATATGGTGTATTCTCACAAAATTAAATGATTTACAATCAAACTCCCCCGAAAAGGACATTACATGGGATGAAATTGAATCAGCGTTACTTTCTTTGGCTATGGGAAAAGCCATGGGCCCTGATGGTATCCCTCTTTAATTTTTAGGATATTTAGAAACGTTATGAAAGAAGACCTACTACTTACATTTCAGGAAGCTCAGAGAGGATCTCCACCTGTTTCATGGAGTCAATCCACATTGATGGCTTTCCTTAAAAAGGATAAGCATCCCCTGAAGCCAGCATCCTTCAGACCGATCTCTTTAATAAATGCCGATAGCAAAGTCTTCTCCAAAATATTAGCCACCCGTATGTCAACAGTGATATCTTCTATCGTCTCACGATGGCAACACAGGTTTATCCCTAATAGAGACACTGCGGACCATGTCCGAAGAATAATTGCTCTGATGGACTGGGCCCAAACTACTAACACACCCATCGGAATCACCCTGTTGGATGCCGAGAAGGCATTCGACAGGGTGGCCTGGCCTTACTTATGGGATGTATTAGCTTTGAAAGGCTTTGGCCCAAAAATGATTAAGGCTCTGAAAACTTCATATTTATCACCATCCTCACATATCAAATTTGGGTCCTGTAAGTCTAGTCCATTCTCTATCTTTCTCCACTGTTGTTCTCTATCTATATTAACATTTACCTTAATAAACTTAATCAAGAGGAAGATATAAAACCTGTGGAGATGGCAGGGACTTCTTACAGAGCTTTAGCATATGCTAATGATGTGGTAGTGATTATCACCAATATCGTAAAGGCAATTCCAAAAATTGAAGAGATAGCGGAAGAGTTCAGTAGCTTCTCAGGCTATAAATTAAACTCCTCAAAAACCCAAATTTTATTCGTAGGTCGAAAGCCACCGATACACCTTAACATAGTACCCACTGCAACATATTTAGGAATTAAAATCACAACTCCAATCTCTGACATACCCAAGCTTAATTTTACCCCTATTATCAAAAAGGCAAATACTACTCTGGAACAGATAAAACACTTACACCTGTCATTACATGGCAGAAACAATGTACTAAAAATGTTAATAGTTCCGTGATTTTTATATCTCTTTCGAACTATACCCCTTGAGTTTCCTATAGAATTTTTTAAACAGTTGGAGAGAATGGCGGGAAGATTCCTATGGGGATTCAAACGCCACCGTAGAGCTTTTAAAAAGCTGACTCTTCCTAAGGACAGAGGAGGATGGAGTACACCACATTTTTTATTTTATTATTTAGCGTCAATATTGCATTTCATCAATCCCTTAATTATTGGCATCAAAGTCCCAATTCATGAAGCACATTTCCCCTCCATTTATGAATTTTCTTTAGGGTCAGAAGCTCGTGGTTGTTTTTTAAAAAATATTGAATCTAGTTACTTCCAGAAAATTAAATTCATTACTGTAATAGCAGCATATCGGGCATGGCAGATTATCAAGCGACATTTAGGGATCCCGAAAATTCGGAGATATACCCCCTGTCATCTAAACACCTACTGTGGATATATTTAGAGATTGAATTATCTTAAAATGGAGTAAACAAGGAATTAACTCTATTAGTGATCTATGGCACAATGATGAAATGATCTCTTTTTCGACTCTTCAGGCTAAGTTTAATATTTTGGCTCTAGATTATTTCAAATACTTTCAATTACACAGCTATTTCAATACTCTATCCCCAGAGCTATGATGAGGGCTTGAGAAAATACCTCTGATTGATTCTCTTTACATTAAAAGAAAGATAGGATTTCTTTATATCTTATTGATTTCATCATATTCAGATTTTCTTAACTGTAATTCAAGAACGTTGGGCAGAAAAACTGAGGGTGACAAATGTATTGATAGAAGGCTCCATTATGTTGGCTAACTCTATTTTACTTACGGGTAGATCCCGTACTCAGCATTACATGGCTCTCTATAATTTATATCATACCCCTGAAAAAATTTCTAAGTGGGGAGCATCCACTGGAACTGCATGTAAGAGATGTTCGTTAGAAGCTGCGAATGCAACACACATGTTTTACTAAACCAGATACAGATTTTTATGTCTTTAATTTTTAAATGTAACATTATTCTTACAGCTGAGATTGTTATGCTAGGTACCTCCTCTATCAACATTCCTGAAGATAAAAAAAACTCTTATTTATATGTATGTCTGTTTATCGTGTCTGTGTTACTCAGGAATGGTCCAGTCTAGATCTGCTACAATTTCATACTTGGAGGGCTCGGCTTCTGGCAAAGTATAACATAGAACAGGCAATCTATGCTGTGAAAGGTCGTGTTAAAAGACTATTGGGGGAAAATTTGGGATCCAATTTATCAATGGATACAGGAAGAACTGCGAAATTAGTAACCTTTTTATTATACTAACTAAACAGACTTTTCCTTTTGTTTTTCTTAGATATGAGTATATGTTGAACTGTAACCTACCTTGTTTCTTGTGTTTTTTTCTATTTTCTGTTTGATATGTTTATGTATTCCTTTGCACTGTGAATTTTGTATCTGATTTTGCTTGCAATAAAATTAAAAAAAAAAAAAGTATTGGAAAAACAACTAAATGTTGAGCAAAAACAAACATACGATGAAGTGACAGAGCAGATTGAGCATGGTTTATGTCATTAGAAAAAAGAGTGCTCATGTACGTCATTTAAACATGTCCGACTGTACGTCAGTGGAAAAGCAGGAACTGGAAAAAGTCTTCTAATTAAAGCAATTACTACAACTTATCTACAGAAAAGAACTGAATCGTCACTCTCTTGTGTTGTTACAGCTCCAACTGGGTTGGCAGCACATAACATTAAAGGGAGTACTTTACATCATTTATTGATGCTGCCAGTAGAGCACGAAAATAAATCAGAATACCACAAGCTATCTGGAGAAGCTTGCTGCAAAGTTTCCAGAGTCCTGAAAAAATTGAAACTTCTGATTATTGATGAGGTAAGCATGGTATCAAATTTAATGCTTGCCATTGTGCATTTAAGAATGCAACAAATTCTTAAAACAGAGTATGATGTGTTATTTGGAGGCAAACACATCATCGTTTTTGGAGATCTACTACAGCTAACTCCTGTGAAAGTACAACCAGTGTTTAAAACCCTTACACATGAAGATACCAGGAAGTGCCTGGGAAGCATTGGAAATGTTAATATTTGGTCATATTTTGAATATTCAGAACTCATTCGAAATATGCAACAAGCAAAGGATGCTGATTATAAAAGTATTCTTCAAGATATAAGAATTGGAAAAGTGAGTGAACATGGCAAAAAGCTTTACAGACACGATTACTTTCAGATTTGTTTACAAATGAAAATGTTGCTGCAGAGAATTTATATAGAAAAATTGCAGAAAAAAATCTGTGATATGTTTGATGCCAACTCTGCAAGAATGTTCAATCTTCAATGAAAAAATGTTAAAGCTAGAATAACAAGATATTATGAAACTAGAAGCTATTGATAGAATAGAGCATGAAAGAACTACTATTATTTTGTCACCAAAGTTGAAGTCAAAATTGGATTCTTAAGAGAAATCAATATCTAAAACTGCTGGTTTAGAAAAGAATCTATATGCATGTATAAATTGTTGGATAATGTAACGACGTAATTTACATGCGGAAAGAGGTTTAGTAAATGGAGCAAAGGGTCATGTTGTTGATTTTGTGAATTACCCAGACAGAGATGACATTTAATTTTTGAAAATCAAATTTGATGAAATTGAAGAAGTACAACAATTGAGTCGTTGTTCAGCTCGATTTTTGCTTGTAAAAGATTTATAAGTCCGCCAACAACAGTTTCCTGTTTGTTTGGCATATGCGGTTACTATTCATAAATCTCAAGGTTTATTTGTAGATAGTGCTTTGGTGAATATTGGAAGTACTGTGTTCAAGGAGGGTATGGCATATGTTGCTTTATCTCGAGTCAGAACTTTATCTGGATTATACTTGATTGATTTTTATGAGACAAAGATTAGTGCACATCTAAATTGTGTAAAAGAGTATAATAGGTTAAGAAGAGAATATGCTCCAAATTTACCTTAATATCCTTTATTTGAAAAGCGTGTGGTAGGTCGAAAAAGAATATATGAGAAAAATTGTAGCGAGGTTGTATAGAAAGGAAAAAAAGTAGATCATCCAGTAATTGTAAGCAAAAAGAAAAAGGATAGTATTAAAGAGGTTGTTGGATTTCAGTTTGAAAACAGTTCTGGTGTCAACTGCTATGCTAATGTAGTGATTAATGTTTTTTTTCTTCAAACTTTACAACAACAGATTGTTGAAAATCGGGATCAAAGAATTCTGTCTTTGAGAAATGTAGCAGTGATAAAACAAAAATAGAAAGTGTTTCTGATATTCGAAATGTTTTAGACATATGTTCTGGAGTAAATCAATTTTCACAGAATATTCAGCAAGATTGTCAGGAATTTCTAATGTATATGCTTGTTGTATTGCAAGATGAAGGTATAGATTTTGAAAATATATTCGGTGTATCTTATGAATGGCAACATGACTGTGATAATTGTTCGTTTTCATGTAGTACTCAAATAGACACAGAAAGATTTATATATTTGACATTACCAGACTGCACATCAGTGATTTTTAATAATCTAGTTAGAGAAGCAAATCAAAACATGGTTTGTACCCAATGTAACTCAGAAATGTTATCAACATTATTTATACAAAGATATGGACAGTATTTAATTTTTATACTCCAACGATGCAGAGCTGATGGAACAAAATTGACAACTTTAATTAAAAAGTTTGTGGCTTCTCAAATATCAATTTCAGGAAGAACTTTTGTAACTGTAGCAATTTTTTTCCATGATGGTTATTCTACAACATCAGGATATTATACAGCTTACTTAAAATGTGCAAAAGGCTGGACTCATTGTAACGACACTCAATTAACGTTTAAACAACGTTTGCCTTTTGACTTACCACATTAGAACCCAAATTTTGGGGAAAACTATTGGCCTAGAAAAATTAATGCTGTAAAGAAAGGTTAATCTTCTGGTGATCAAGATAAAAGGAAAACTTAAACTTATCATAGAGGTAGTGTAAGTGTATCATATAGTGAGTGATATGAGTATTACAGGAAATGTTGATCATGAGTGAGGCAGTGCTGTTTTAGATCTGTCGTAGTTGTTGGAGATGTTGGTGAAATTCTTTATTTCCTTATAGAGGTTTCGTTTAATGATATACAGCTCCTTGGTGAAATAAAGGATGAGCAGAGTGTGATCGGCATACCAGATGATGTTGCGGTTCTGATAGCATGCTATTTGTTTAAGGTTCTATGTTCATGACAAATACTATCGGGTGGAGGTATAACCATTGTTAGATGGTCCAAAAGATGTGGGTGCTTTTGTTTCAGAAGGTCGGGAGACGGATGCTTAAGAGTATCATTAAGTAACTTCCAAAGTAAGGATTTCGCAGATGCTATTTTGCCATAAGGAATAGTATCACAAACAAATGGCTATTTCGAGTAAATGTTGTTAGCATATGTTTGGATATTACTTTATTTAGAGTGTATAAGAAAGAAATAGTATTGTTTCATTACTTTGTGAATGTTTTCTCATTCTTTACTTACGTCAGAAATTGCTGTTTGGAAAAGACATTTAAGATATGTTTTTTTCTAACTGTTACATTGTCAATGAAAATGTTGAAAGGGTTTTTTAAACACAATCTTTTTGATTGTATTTTTTTTTGCCCACTGTCATATGATGAGTTGTATTGAACTCACTGTTTTTAGTGAAATTCAATATATTCTGAGAACAGCAAAACAAAATATATAACATATTGTACAAATTATTTTGTATTTTGTATTGTGAAAAATATATTATAACTCAATTGTTTCTTCTCTTTCACAGATATTATATTTAGGTAAGTACGACAAACAAAAAATACTTTTTCCTTACTTTTGTACTTCTATTTCTCTCTATCCTTTCTTTACTGTCTCTCTTACTTCTTTACCTTTCCTCATCTTTACTCCTCTTCCTTCACCTTTACTCTGCTTCTCTCACCATCAGTACTCTTCCTTCACCCTCACTCATCTTGTCCAACTCCCTCTTTCCTCTGTCTGTTCCTCACTTCTCTTTCTTATCTTCCACCATCACTACCCTTATCTTGCTGTATCGATCAGTCTCTTGTCACTGCCCCTTACTCTCTTTCCTTCATATGATCACTGAGTGACCTTCACTCACTCCACTTCTTTCATTTCACTGCCCTTTTCTCCATTTGTGTCTAAGTCTGTTCCTATGTGTCAGTCAGTATAACTGATTTACTACTTCACAGTCTGTCACTCTCCCTCTGTTTTTCTCTTTTACTGTCTTCCTCTCTCTCCACCAGTCTTCCTTTTGTTTTCTGTCTCTTTCCATAAATTCTTCTCTCTCACTTACTTCTTTTTCCTTTCTCTTAATATGCTTCTTTTTCCATCACTCCCCTTCCCTCACTCTTATATCCCTTCCCTCACTATCCCTGCCCTTCATTCAATCTGAGTCTTCTTCCTCCACTTCATGTTCTCTTCTCTTTGCATCAGTCTAATTCCATTTCTCCTGCACTCATTCCCTCACTCTTCCTCACACTCTTTGGCTTACTCCATCCGTCAATTCCTTGATCTCATTTCCTCAATCCCTTTTTATAACTCTCATTCCTTTAGTCTCTCACTCCTTTTAGTCCATTACTTAGTTCCTCTCTTCCTATGTGTATCTCCCTCACCCTTCCTTACTTTCCCTTTCAGTTTTTTTCACTTCTACTTTCTTTTGTATTATGAAAAATATATTGTAATTCATTTTTTTCTTGTCTTCAAAAATACTACATTTGTGCAAAAAAATGCTATTAAGTTTTCATTATTTATAAGGAAAGTATGACAAACAGAAAATACTTTTTCTTCGCTCTCTTACTTGTGTTTCTCTCTTTCCTATTCTTTATTCTCTCTCTTACTCTTCTTCCTCTAGTCATCTAACTCTCCTTTTGTCATTGTAATAACTTCCTTTATTCCTTCCCTCACTCACCTTTCCTCCATCTGTTTTTAAATCTCTTCCTCTGTCTTAGTCACTGTAACTGATTTACTCCTTCACACCCCCTCACTCTCCTTTTGTTTGTCTCTTTTACTGTTTTCCTCTCTCTTCACTACTCTTTCTTTTATTTTGTCTCTCTCTTTCTATAAATATAGTTCTTTTTGAATCACTCCCTTTCCCTCAATCTTATATCCCTTCCCTCACTGCCCTTCATTTAATCTGAGTCCTTTTTCCCACTACATGTTCTCCTCTCTATGCATCCAACTTTGGCTTTACACTCTCTGTCCCTCACTTCTCTTTCTATCTTCCTCCATTACTACCTTTGTCTTGTTGTATCACTCATTCTCTTCTTAGTCTCTCCTTACTCATTTTTCTTTATATCATCCCACAGTCTCTTTCATTTACTCCCCTCACTTTGTTTACCTCACTCTGTTCGTCAGTCCCTTTCCCTTACTCCTGTTTCCTCATTCACTTTTGCTTACTCCCATTGGTTTAGTCCCACACTTCTTTTCACTCCTTGTCTCTCTCCCTCTCTCCTTCTATCTTACTCAGTCTAACTGCCTTACTCCCTCTCAGTCACTTGCTCTGCCGCTCTTTTTCTCTTACTCTCTCTCTCCTTCACCCTTCCTGTCTTTCTCTTTCTGTTTCCTTCACTCCTACTTTATCCCACAGTCCTCTTTCCTCTTTCGTAATCTTGTTCCTTCTCTCTCTTTGTCTTTGGTCACCCTCATACCACTTTCCTCAGTGTTACTGCCTTTCACTCATCCTCAGTACTTCTCCCTCAGTCACCTTGCCTCACTCCCCATTTCTCACTCCCTGACTTCATCGCACTTTCTCCCCTTCACTTATTCCTTCCCTCATTAGATGTATCCATTTTTCTCTCCCTGTTTCCCTCTGTGTCATTCAGTCTCACTGGCTCACTCCTTCTCAGTTCTTTGCTCTACCTCTCCCTGTCTCTCACTCTGTCCTTGTCTCTCCTTTACCCTTAAACTCCTATCCTCTCTCTTTCTATCACTCCTGTTCTATTTCTCACTCATTTTCACTGTCTCTTAATTTTATTCTTTCTCCCTCATTCATCTTTTGTCTTCCTCATACTACTTCCCTAAGTATCACTGTTGTTCACTCACCATCATTCATTTTCTCCCTCTGCACTTCATCCTATCTGTATTTTTCACCACTTTACTTTCCCGCTCCTTTTTTGTCACTCCCTCTCACTCTGCTTCTGTCACTCCCCTTCCCTCACTTTCCTTCCTTTACTCCTCTTTCATCACAGCCTCACTCCATCTCACTTACTCACCTTCGTTTACTGCCTCACTCACTTTTTTAAATACTTTTTTTCTCTCTGTCTAGGTCTGTCTTACTCACTGTAACTGCTTTACTGCTTCTTACTTTACAGATAATAAAGAATATCATCACAGAAGTTACATTGGAGTTGTACATTGGCGAAAAGTGGCCAGATATTCAGAGCAGTCAATGAAGGAGATGCTCCTGCAGATGAAGTGCTGGGACCAGCAACTGGAGGGTTCACTGCAACAGATTGTGCAGGTGAACTTTGGTGCATTTACTTTCTAGTGCCCCTCTAGAAAGGTGGAAAACTTCCAGATAAAGGACACCTTGGTGTTCTTACTACGTGGCTGCTCTTCAATAAACTCCAAATATGAGTCAGATGATAAAGTTTCTTTACTCCCCCATTCTCCACTCCATTTCTCTCTCCATCTCTTTTTCTGTCTCACTGAGTATAATCGCTTCACTCCATCTCAGTCAATCACGCTCCCTCTCTTTTGTTCTAACTCTCTCTGTCTCTCTCTCTCTCCCTCACTCTTTCTGTTTTTCTCTTTCTGTTTGCTTGACTTCTACTTTATCCTTTAGTCCTCTTTCCTCTCTCTTAATCTCCTTTGTTCTTTCTCATTCACTTTCACAACCCTAATACCACTTTTCTCAGTGTTAATGCTTTTCACCCACCCTTAGTACTTTTCTCTCAGTCACCTTGCCTGCCTCCCCTTTCCTCACTCCATCTTACTTACTCCTCTTCACTTATTCCTTCCATCATTTTTTTCATCCATTTTTCTTTCCCTGTTTCTCTCTGTGTCACTCAGTCTCACTGGCTCACTCCTTCTCAGTTCTTTGCTCTCGCTATCCCTGTCTCTCACTCTGTCCTTCTCTCTCCTGTACCCCAAAAGTCCTATCCTCTCTCTTTCTATCACTCCTATTCTATTCCTCAGGCAGTTAATTGTGTTCCTTCTCCCTCACTCATCTTTCCACTTACTACTTCCCTAACTATCACTGTTCTTTACTCACCATCATTCACTTTCTCCCTCTGCACTTCATCCTATCTGTATTTTTCACCACTTTACTTTCCCACTCCTTTTTCCTTACTCCTCCTCACTCTGCTTCTATCACTCCCGTTCTCTCACTTTCCTTCCTTTACTCCTCTTTCATCACACCATCACTCCATCTCACTTTCTCCCCTTCGTTTACTCCCGCACTCAGTTTTTAATCCTTGTTTCTCTGCCTCTCTATCTCTGTCTCACTCATTCTAACTGCTTTACTCCTTCTCAGTTAACAGATCACAAAGAATCTCATTGCAGAAGTTGCATCGGAGCTGGACATTGGCGAAAAGTGGTGAGATATTCAGAGCAGTCGTTGTAGGAGATGCTCCTGCAGATGAAGTGTTGGGAACAGCAACTGGAGGGTTCACTGCAACAGTTTGGGTAGATGCCCTTGCATAATTGTTAGAATGTACATTTTAAAAATTTTTACGTGTGTAATCAATGAGTGTATACCAAAAATCTAGTGTTTCTTTTGTTGTGCTGTAGATAGGACACTACCACAGATTTTGCAGGTGAACTTTGGTGCATTTACTTTCTAGTGCCCCTCTGGAAAGGTGGAAACTTCCAGATAAAGGACACCTTGGTGTTCTTACTATGTGGCTGCTCCTCAATAAACTCCACATCTGAGTCAGATGATAAAGTTTCTCTACTCTCCCACTCTCCTTCACTCTATTTGTCTCTCTCTCTCTCCCTCTATCTCACGCAGTCTAACCGCCTTACTCCATCGCAGTCACTCACTTTCCATCTCTTTCTCTCTCACCCTCTCTCTCTCTCTCTCTCTTTCTCTCCTTCACTCTTCCTGTCCCTCTCTTTCTTTTTCCTTCACTCCTACTTTATCCCTCAGTCCCCTTTCCTCTCTCTTAATCTCCTTCCTTCTCTCTCTTTCCCCTTCCCTCTCCCTCATACACCTTCCCTAAGTGTCACTGTCCTTCACTCACTGTCACTAATCTTCCCCACTCCCCTTCCTCCTGTCTGTATTTTTCACTCTTTCACTTTCCCAATCCTTTTTCCTCACACCCCCTCGCTCTTCTTCTTTCACTCCATTATTTACTCCCCTTCTCTCACTTCCTTTTCTAAGTTCCTCCATCCCCTCACTCCACTTCTCTCTCCCTCACTCCCCATCTATCACTTTCCCTTACCCCCCTTTCCTCATCCTCATACCCCTTCCCTCACCGTCACTCCACTTCTTTTACCTTCACTCCCCTTACCCTGATCTACTTCCCCCTCTCTGTCCCTTACTCCCCTTCCCTGTCTCCGTCCACCGCTCCCCTTCTCTCACTCCCCCTCCCTCCCCTTCTCTCACTCCCCCTCCCTCACTCTCCTTTCCTTACTGCCCTTACCTTACTCTTTCTCTCCACTTCCCTCACTCCCCTACCCTTAGTCCCCTTGTTTAAGTCACTCTTTGTCTCCTCTTTTCTCACTCACCATACTACCCTTCCCTCACTCATTCCATTAGTCCTTTCCTCCTTTTCACTTAGTCTTTTCAGTCAATCATTTATACTCTGCACTTTCATTCAAAAAAAGTATGACACAGTATATAAAAGACATACCTCTTTTTTGAGAAGTGAGGTTAGTTCTGAAAAGAACTGTTTTTTTTGTCTTTTTTGTTTTATATTTCTTTTAGTTTTTAGACAATTTTATATTTTTTGGGGAATTTTCTTGAAACAAAAACAGTAAACAGGTAACAAAAAATGGTATAACTGGAACAAAAATTAAAATAAATAGGTTTAGCTGCATTTATGCTCTGCAATCCTAATGTAAATTAGGTCCACACTTTGTTCTCCGTAACAAATGACCTCATTGCAATCGTTGTACAAAATGTGGACTTTTTTAAAATTAGGATGTATGTCCAGTTGTCTTGAAGATGGAGATTGAACTCCCGAAGATGTGCTCAGCACAGCAGGTGGAAGCTCCGAAGCTTTAGCTCTGGTTGCAGCACGAGCATAGTTAATGGGATGCACGTTCTTGACGTGCCTAATCATTGTGTAGATGCTGAAGCTGTATTTTTTTTTCGGGTCTCCTCTCGACAAAACAGTCTCACAGTGCACACAGGTGACTTTGGGGACGTTCACCTTTTTTGCCCCTCCGGAATGGTGAAAAATTGCCAAATAAAATAATTTTTAATTTTATCTTTTGGTGGCTCCACAACCAAGGTTTCCATATCACTCTCTGATGAAGACTCTTGTGCCATGTTAAGAGTTGAAATCAACAGGATATTTAAAGAGGTCCTTCTCCTAACAAAGTGAAAGAGATAGTGAGGGAAGTGGGTGGGGTGTTTGAATATTCTAGAACAGAAACTGCCATGAACCAATCAAAAGTGGTGTTTTCAAGTCACATGACTTTACGTGCGCACAACGTGCGCGCACGGTGCACGCACGCCGCTTCAAAATGGCGTTTTGCCCGATTTCCCAAAAAGTTTCAAAACACAAAAAGAAGGCAAGGCAGAGACTCCCTGACCCCCGAGGCTTACTCAGGGGGTCCCTGAAAGACTCTGATGGGCAAAAAACCCCATTTTCTTTTATTAAAACAATTACGAGGTGCGCGCACGGTGCACGCACCCCAAAAAAAAGTGAGTAAAAATAAATAGTGGAGAACGTGGTAAAGTAGGCAGTGAAGAGACTCCTTGACCCCCTAAGCCTTCTCAGGGGGTCCCTGAAACATCCCTAGAGGCCCCAAAAATTGTTTTTTTAAAAACAAAAAAATCGCGAGGTGCGCGCATGGTGCAAGCACCCCAAGGCAAAAGTAAGAAAAAACAATAGTGGAGAACGTGGTAAAGGAGGCAGTAAAGAGACTCCCTGAACCCCTAGGCCTTTTCAGGGGTCCCTAAAGGACCCCTAAAGGCCAAAAAAATGGGTTTAAAAAAAAAAAACGCAAGGTGCGCGCACTGTGCAAGCACCCCAAGGCAAAAGTAAAAAAAAAACAGTAGTGGAGAACGTTGTAAAGGAGGCAGTGAAGAGACTCCCTGACCCCCTAGGCCTTCTCAGGGGGTCCCTGAAGGACCCATAAAGGCCAAAAATTTTTTTTCTTTTTTGAAAAAAAATAGCGATGTGCGTGCACGCTGAAAAAATCACAAAGAAAAGGTAAATAACAACTATGAAAACTATGAATGCTGTTTGTTGTTTGAAGTTGTTCACTATACTGTTCAACTTTACGCAAATCATAAACAGTCATTGTGCCACTGCATATTACTGGATACAGTCAATCCATTATAATATAGACAGGCCGTTTGTGAAAAATAAATATATATGAAATAAAAAATTGATACAATAATGAGCATGTTAAAAACTTTTGAAATTCACTGAAAAAACCATATGTTTCAGACCAGATATGGTTAGGAATTAGCATTTAAAAAACCTTTACAAATTCACTGAAAAAACCATTGGTTTCACACACGTTATAGTTAGGAATTAGCATTTAAAAAACCTTGCAAATTCACTGAAAAAACATAGGTTTCACACATGTTATAGTTATGAATTAGCATTTAAAAAACCATGCAAATTCACTGAAAAAAACATAGATTTCACACATATTATAGTTAGCTGGACATTTCACTCATACAAATTTGAAATTCCCCCGTTATAGTTAGTTGAGCTAACTATAACTCTCGCGACCGCAATGCACTGCTGATGATGTCACATATTACCTCACTCATGACATGGTCATTGACATCACTGATGACATCACTGATGACATCTCAAATGACATCACTGATGACATCACTGAAGACATAATCCTTGTGAAAGAGTGGCAGACCTCCTCTCACCCTAATATAACCTTTGATACACACATTCGAAAATGGAAACTACAATTTTCAAAAAAATGGAGATACTAATACCAGTTATAACAACATATTAGGTAATTCAAATATCTACATACACATCCACTCATTCACCAACAGTTCTATATAGTCACTCATACATGTACTCACTCAATATATGTACTCATACACCTATAGATCCTGTTACACACTAATACTCATCCATATAGTTACTCACGTACATATTCACACATGCAAATAAACTATCAAACATCCATTTGTTTGCATATACAGCTATACACACACCACTACACTTACTTCTACAGAAACATACACATACTTACTCTCTTAAACACAGGTACTCTTCCAAACTCTCACTGTCACATATACTCACTTATATACATCAATACTCACATATACTAGTTTAAAACATATGTAGTTACTCATGAATACACTGTTGAGACAATCATTCACTCACTAACCCATGCATACACACAATCATCTATGCATACAGTCTTGCACACATGTTTTCTTCAAAACACATACAAACAGTGAGTCACTAATTCATGCATCCGTGCGCTAAGTAATATCCCCCACCGAAGCATACAGACACTCATACTGATAGTGAAAAAAACAACTAATAACCCAAATACACAATCAATCAATCAATCATAACATTTGTATAGCGCACTACTCACCCGGCAGGGTCTCAAGGTGCTTGGGGGAAGGGGTCCGCTATTGCTCGAACAGCTAGGTCTTGATTTGTCTTCTGAACGCGAGATGGTCCTGGGTCAGCCGAAGATGGATGGGGAGGGAGTTCCATGTCTTGGCGCCAGGTTGGAGAAGGATCTACCTCCTGCGGTGGCTCTTCGAATGCGTGGTACGGCGGCGAGGGCGAGGCTTGTAGAACGTAGCTGGCAGGTGGGCGTGTAGAAGGTCAAGCGGTCATTGAGGTACTTGGGGCCCAGGTCTTGGAGAGTCTTGTCTGCGTGGGTGAGGAGCCTGAACGTGATCCTCTTGCTGACGGGGAGCCAGTGCAGGTCCTTCAGGTGGCCGGAGATGTGGCTGCATCGGGGGATGTCCAGGATGAGTTGGACTACTCATGCAGCTACTCACCAACCGATGCAGCTACTTATTTACAAAGTGAGACACTGACACAGATATTCAAATATTTAAATATTACTCCCTAATATATGTTTTCACTAAGATACATTTAATAAGTCAGTTAACCAATCAATTTTACATAAAAAACATCCATATAAACACTTATTTACCCATTTATTCTTCCATCAACCTTTAGATATACATATATAAAAAATATTTATTTTTCAGAAAGATACACATTCACTGGATGACGTTATCAGTGATGTCATCAGTGATGTAATTTGAGATGTCTTTTGAGATGTCATCAGTGATGTCATGAGTGATGTCACGGACCATGTCATGAGGGATGTATTATGTGTAGGGGAACAGCTCAAAGGTTTCTTTATTTCACAAATAGGCACAACGGGCACATGCATTTCGGCTATGTAGCCTCTTTAGCGCCTAGTATAGTTCAGGAGGAGAGTTGTGTGCCACAAAGTTATTGAAACTGCAACAGCTGAAATAGTTGAACATCGCTCCGCCCCTCCCGATGAAAACATTCCACCATTCACAGTACTTTAGTTGTAAGGTGAACTGCAAATCCCAGCATGCAGCAATCAGCCGAGATCGGGCGGCCAGATGGTTGCGCAAACTGCAGAGTGACACAGGACCCTCTCTGTCATTCCTGCTGTGCCTGCAGAAACAAACAACCTCCTCGAGTCCCCAACTGCACTACCGTCACTCACAGGAATTTGTTTCACGGGGGTAAGTCCGACAATGCGTCTCTCCCAATGCGGAGTTCATAGCTCAGACACCGCTGTGTTTCCTTCTGTTTGCAATGGTGGGCCTGATCCGTTCAATAACTTGAAAGCAAAGCAAAGTAATTTTCGCCGATGCAAAAAGGGAGCCAGTGTTGATCAGGCCAACTTTTTTGCTGGGGCCTCTGTAACATGCCACTGGCTGGCAATGTGCAAAATGTTCAAAGAACCCTCCTGAAAGAAAGGCAGAGGCCACGGTAGGGGAACAACTCAAAGGTTTCTTTATTTCACAAATAGGCACAACTGGCGTATGCATTTCTGCTATGTAGCCTCTTCAGCGCCCAGTACAGTTCAGGAGGAAAGTTGTGTGCCACAAAGTTTTTAAAACTGCAACAGCTGAAATAGTTGAAGATCGTTCCCCCCCTTCCGATGAAAAAATTCCATCATTCACAATACCTTAGTTGTAAGGTGAACTGCAAATCCCAGCATGCAGCAATCAGATTGGGCGGCCAGATGGTTGCGCGAACTGCAGAGTGACACAGGACCCTCTCTCTCATTCCTGCCGTGCCCGCAGAAACAAACAACCTCCTCGAGTCCCCAAATGCACTACCGTCGCTCACAGGAATCTGTTTCACGGGGGTAAGTCCGACAATGCGTCTCTCCCAACGCGGAGTTCATAGCTCCGACACCGCTGTCTTTCCTCCTGTTTGCAATGGTGGGCCTGATCGGTTCAATAACTTGAAAGGAAAGTAATTTTCGCCGAGGCAAAAAGGGAGCCTGTGTTGATCAGGCCAACTTGTGTGCAGGGGCCTCTGTAACATGCCATTGGCTGGCAATGTGAAAACTGTCCAACGAACCCTCCTGAAAGAAAGGCAGAGGCCCCGGTAGGGGAACAACTCAAAGGTTTTTTTATTTCACAAATAGGCACAACGGGTGAATGCATTTCGGCTATGTAGCCTCTTCAGCGCCTAGTATAGTTCAGGAGGAGAGTCGTGTGCCACAAAGTTATTGAAACTGCAACAGCTGAAATAGTTGAAGATCGCTCCGCCCCTTCCAATGAAAAAATGCCACCATTCACAGTACCTTAGTTGTAATGTGAACTGCAAATCCCAGCATGCAGCAATCAGCCGAGATCGGGCGGCCAGATGGTTGCAATGTTTCTATCATACATATATAAACATATACATAATCTGAATTTCTATATAAATACAAATATAAATGCATCCATACATATACATATTCATATATGCATACATATGCATGTTATGTACATGAAAGTTTGACAAACACTAATAAAAGCAGAGCTAAAAAGCCATCTAATTACAAACTGAATTGCTTTAACTTAAACAAGGGCGAGACCTATTGCATTTTTAATGCTTGTTTTCTTTGGTTCCATCAAGAAGGCATTCAGATGTGTCACACATTTGCCATAAATTATGAATGTTAGCACTCTAGTTGCACATTAGATAACTGCAGTAAAGCTACTGCTCACCAGGGAAGTTTGCTGCTAGTATTCAAAGTGTATATTTCAGTCTGCATGTCCGAAATTTGGAATGAAATAGAAGAGGATTTGAGAAGTCAAAATGAGCCCTAATTTTTCTTTCTGCAGCACCAGTCAGAATTTCTATGCCAAAATGAAACCCTTCATTTTGTCCCTTTGGAAATTAAATGTTTTAAGTGTTACCACTTAATTCCAATCAAGATGGCTTCAGGTGTGCCATACTTTTGTCATAAGTAAGACTGTTAACGCTCTTGTTGTTCTTTAGAACACTCTGGGACATTCTGTCATTGGGCTATACTTGGGCTACATCTAGGTGATATTTGGGCTACATTTGTGCCTCTTTTGTCTCTGGTGGCCATCTTGGGAGAGTTATTGTTATTATTGTTGTTCTTAATCTTCTCTGTTGGATCTTCTTTAAGGGGACGATATTCTTTCCTATCTCCCAATTGTCTCAGGCACTCTGCTCGATGGACTTCTGTATCAAGGATCCCTATCGCACCGCCTTTGTCGGCTGGTTTGATAGTGATCTGATCATAAGTCATAAGGCTGCAAAGTGCTATTTGTTCTTTTTTTTTAAAAATTGAGAATTTCTTGTGTTCTGTTTCAAGTATCGATGTAATGTCATCACTCACAGCTTGCTCAAAAGTGAGTACCTGAGGTGGAACCAGATGTGTGGGGTGGTTAAAAGTAGATTTTTTCTTTAACCCAGTATTAGTATCCATAGTTTCAGATTTATCCTCTTTCCCTCTGAAGAAGAAGTGTAACCTGAGTTTGCGGAAAAAGTTGGCTAATTCCCAATTAGTCTGGAAAGCATCCCTGTGAGCTGTGGAGACAAAACCTAGGCCTTTATTCAGTACAATCTCCTCTTTCTTACCGAGTGACCTGGAGCTGAGATTCGCTATTAATCCTTCTCCGCACTTGTTCCTGCTTCTCCAAGTGGTTTCTTCTTGTTGCTGCGAAGGTTCCGAGGTGCAGGAGGTGGGCTCCAATGGACCTGCGCTCATTGATTTGTTCGTCTCCCTCTCTGGTGTCCACGGCCAAATCCTAAAAAAGGTTGGTTATTAAAATTGCCTTAAAAACCTGATGGTTGGAACGGACCCATGGGTCCCATTGGGCCCATCTGGGTGGGAAAAGGTGGGCATTGTTAGCTCATCGATGGTTCTCCATATGCTGATGTTAAACGTTGTTCCAATTCTGCACATACTGGAGTATATGTGTATACTTTTCAGTGCAGAGTTGTTGATGTATTGACTTATGGATTTAATGGCTCAAAGTACCTCTGATAATTTATGAAAGCACCACAATAGGTATGAATTAAGCCTATTTTATATTGTAAGAATAACTGCGAATGTATAAAGCCACAAAGAGAAGGGTAGATATTTTATTGTAGATAGAGATACAGATCTGTGTGTAAATTATAATAAGTATAATGAGAAACAAGATGTTTTGGATAGGCAGAACACCATGGTAAGTGATGGGGTGTTCTGCTTTTTCTCCTTTTAGAGCGGTACCTCCTTTGTCCTGCGCTGTTGCCAGGTGGGGTGAAGTAGTTCCCTCAAATACTCGAGGTAAGAATGAATAATTGTTGCCCTAAAATGAAGTATGCTAGCTGGCAATGTTTTGCCACTATGGTTAATAATTTAGAGAACATGTGGATTTTTTCTTGATCTATTAGGATGCCACTTTGTATCTTTTCAGATTTCTCAAGATACACAAGTATCATTGATGAAAAATTGTTTACACCGCTAATCAGGCGATCAGGTTGTATTGTTTCCGAACATTGTATGTGTATTAGCACATTTTTTTGTTTTTACTTCTTGCAGTAACAAACTAAATTTTGATAGGTCCTGACGAAAGCACAAAGCAGAGTTTTGCCCGTATGTGCTGAAACATGTTGACCACTTAAAATGATACACACAGCTATCTGTTGAAACTGTCTTTTTAATTTGGATTGTGGTGGACAGGAATAAATATTGGGTCTACAGTGGTCCAATTTTAATTTCACATCTCACCTGTACTGGTCTGAAAGTCCTATGGAACAGAAAATATGTGAGGTACTGTCTAGAGTCTCATGCTGCGAACCTGAGCTGCTGCCTCGACTCGGGGATGAACGCGTGAGCCCAAACTGTGTGTCATATGCTGTGAAGTCATGTGCTGTGGCCGCTGTGCCACATCTGTCCAAGTAGTGTGAGCATGTAGTTATACCTACTCAGATGAAGTTTTGTTTCATACATTGTAACTTGTGTATGGTGTTTAGGGGGTGTTATACAGGGAGTGCAAAGGTAAATTTGCGCGTATCAAATCAATTTGGTATTTCTGAAGTGCAATCTACTCGCTCTTCCGGGTCTGATGGCACTGTGGGCGTAAGCTGAGCTGCTGCCGGAGTCAGGGTAAAGTCGCTGAACTACTGATCTCTACCGGCCTGAATGTGCTGGGTACGAAAATTAGTTGAGGTATTGCCTAGAGTGTCATGCTGCTAAATTGAGCTGCTGCTGTATTCAGGGATGAAACCGTGAGCCTAAACTGTTTGTGCTATGCTGTGAAGTCATGTGCTCTGAGCGCTGACCAACAACTGTCCAACTTGTATATGGTGCTTGGGTGGTGTTTTATAGGGAGTGCGAAGGTAAATCAATAAGGTATTTGTAAAGCACAAACTACTCAGTAGAGCCGGTGATTAGAGCAAGAGATCTGTGCTGCAAAGTGAGATGGTCTGGCCGCTGCTCAACAGCTGTGTCGAGCATAAATTTTGGCGAGCGTCCCGGAGTTGCCGTTACCTGGCCCTAAAATGTTAGCCTAAGTTGTAAGTTATAGGGTGGCTCTAAAAAGAACCCTTGTGTTCATTGGATGGAGCTACATATAAGTGCTGATGCACAGCTTGAAATTATTCAGGTAAACTTGATTTCCCTGATCTGTGAAGTGTACTCCATCACTTCTGTAGATATGAGTCATATCAAAACTTATGTTGTTGTTGCTGTATATGGACCCCATTTTGTGTTCTCTGAGGTATGCAGGCTCAGCTTTGTGGAGTTTCTTACCTGGATTTTTTCGATCTGAGGACACAATTGTTTTGACCATTTCCACTTCTGTCTTTGGCATATATTGGAATATACAAAGACAGTTTGACGCAAAAGTAACATCAATTGTCCAAAGGTGTTCTTCATAAGCATTTCCAAACCTACCCCAGTCAATGTGCCTAGGTTTTTTCCACCACAGTGCACAATCATGAAGTCAGGGTGCTGAAGATGCAAACAGGTTTTAACCAAAGGCAACAATTGGTGCCACTTCAATACTCTCTGTGCAAACCATTTAATGTCCACATTTTGTAAACTTAGGTCTACGTCAATACGTCTCTGTTCTGCATACCTCTTGCACCAGAAAACATAGCTATGTCCTACGAACCACCCTAGCATTTTGAAGGTATGGCTGGAAGGTATGGAAAGATGTCGGTAGCTCATGCCGTTTCTTCTTATAATAAGAGATATGTTTAAAGATGGGGAACAAGTTTATTTTCCGAGACAAAACGATCCCTGATTGGGAGATGAAAAGCATTGTTTTTTAAAAGTTCGGTGCACATTCGTTTTGTGGAAAAGCAGATTTGTGATTGGTTAGGAAAAAGCAGTTTGAACGTGGAGTACATATTATAGGATAAAATTTGCTCAACTCACCCACACCTGCTACTTCCATTTAGAAGGCACTGTCCAAACTTAAAACAATCGTGAACTTTAAACCTGCACGTGCCATTAAATGTTCGGGAAATTGTTGCAAAAAAATATTGTTAGGTTTAAAAAAATTGATGAACTTTTAACCTGCACATGTTGTAGAATGTTCTAGAAAGTGTTTTGATGAAATACGTTGCACTGCTGACTTTGATGTGTCGTTGAATATAAAAAAAACAGTTTATACAGAAAAAGAAACTAATAGAGAAAAGTTTTGACATGTAAAAGAATCAAGGAAGTATTCTAATTTGTTCTTTACATGTTTTTATGTGTGGAGGATCAGAATTATAGAAACAACAGCACCAGGAAGAGGAAAAAGCATGGAGTGGGGGATGGCGGGAGATGGGCACAATGGCACACATGTACAATCAAGTACATCCCAAGTATAGACAAACAATGGCCAAAATGAAACACACCATCAAGGAGCATAAGTCCCACAACCCGGCAACATCACACCACTGAAAGAGCATGGAAGTGAAAACCACTCTGTATTCATACAGGATGTGTATAAAGGCCAGTTGTGGGAGTTGTGGGATGTCTGCGACGGGGGTCATCATGGATGAGATGCCCAGCACGTAGCACATGGGCAGGTTCACTGTGTGTTACATTGCCAAACAGCTGCTCCTCCCTCCCACGAGCCCACACACTTTTGTACGGTGCGCAGATATATCCCGTGCACTCGTACGGCCCAGCATTGTACTGCCTATTCCGGAATGTCCCTTGGCATTCGAACTACACCATGAGAGTGCCGTTTGGTGTTGGTGTATGCCACTTTACAACATCGTCTCCTGTGGCCCTTGTGGCAGGCCACACCAGAACACAGGCACACTTACCGCAATTCATGCACACAGACATGTCCGAAACACCCCGTTTCCCTTGCCGGATAGGCACACCCCTGCGCTGACCTGTGTACCCAGGACCACCACACATGTGTTGTGCTTGCAGAAGGATGCATGCGTAGCTACATGTCCAGGGTCACTGCCAACGCAGAAGTGACATGATAACTACTGCTGAAGACAGCACACTGTGATGTTGCAGGGCTCTTGCCTATCATGCTAACACAATGACCACACAGACACACCTTCTCAGATGCGGGTTTAGGGGGCGTTGGTGGTCGTGGTGTTGTTGCAATGAGTCATATGGCCCTCATGGGTATCCCTGTATCATGCTCATTGACTCTATGGCACCTGTAGGTGTTCTATTGTGGCTCTTGGTTATATTTCCTTTCTTGCGGCAGGAAGTCGTCCAGCTTAACACCAGCAGGAAGCAGGTGTAAAATTCCTGGTGGTAACGTGGGTTATCGCCGGAATTAATTTAGATTGCAGTTGTGAAAGTTGTGATGTCATTTTTTAATGTCTTGAACAATATACAAACTGGGCAGTGTATCCTGGCAAGATCCAGCACCTGATGCACTATTCCTAATCAATATAAATACAATGAGCTTTCTTCATTGATTTTGTGTGTACACTACCTCAGTGCAATTCAATACAGGATTTTAGTATTTAGAATAAATCGCAAAGGTGCACCTCTTGTCTTTTTGCGCGGGCACGGCTATTCTGCATTTCATTATCAACACTTTAATGTAACTAAAGTTGAGATAAATCTAATACAGTATTCCGAAGTTGGTGTAAACAACTCTTGTTGTTCTTTAGAACACTCTGGGACATTCTGTCATTGGGCTATACTTGGGCTACATCTAGGTGATATTTGGGCTACATTTGCGCCTCTTTTGTCTCTGGTGGCCATCTTGGGAGAGTTATTGTTATTATTGTTGTTCTTAATCTTCTCTGTTGGATCTTCTTTAAGGGGACGATATTCTTTCCAATCTCCCAATTGTCTCAGGCACTCTGCTCGATGGACTTCTGTATCAAGGATCCCTATCGCACCGCCTTTGTCGGCTGGTTTGATAGTGATCTGATCATAAGTCATAAGGCTGCAAAGTGCTATTTGTTCTTTTTTTTAAAAAATTGAGAATTTCTTGTGTTCTGTTTCAAGTATCGATGTAATGTCATCACTCACAGCTTGCTCAAAAGTGAGTACCTGAGGTGGAACCAGATGTGTGGGGTGGTTAAAAGTAGATTTTTTCTTTAACCCAGTATTAGTATCCATAGTTTCAGATTTATCCTCTTTCCCTCTGAAGAAGAAGTGTAACCTGAGTTTGCGGAAAAAGTTGGCTAATTCCCAATCAGTCTGGAAAGCATCCCTGTGAGCTGTGGAGACAAAACCTAGGCCTTTATTCAGTACAATCTCCTCTTTCTTACCGAGTGACCTGGAGCTTAGATTCGCTATTAATCCTTCTCCGCACTTGTTCCTGCTTCTCCAAGTGGTTTCTTCTTGTTGCTGCGAAGGTTCCGAGGTGCAGGAGGTGGGCTCCAATGGACCTGCGCTCATTGATTTGTTCGTCTCCCTCTCTGGTGTCCACGGCCAAATCCTAAAAAAGGTTGGTTATTAAAATTGCCTTAAAAACCTGATGGTTGGAACGGACCCATGGGTTCCATTGGGCCCATCTGGGTGGGAAAAGGTGGGCATTGTTAGCTCATCGATGGTTCTCCATATGCTGATGTTAAACGTTGTTCCAATTATGTACATACTGGAGTATATGTGTATACTTTTCAGTGCAGAGTTGTTGATGTATTGACTTATGGATTTAATGGCTCAAAGTACCTCTGATAATTTATGAAAGCACCACAATAGGTATGAATTAAGCCTATTTTATATTGTAAGAATAACTGCGAATGTATAAAGCCACAAAGAGAAGGGTAGATATTTTATTGTAGATAGAGATACAGATCTGTGTGTAAATTATAATAAGTATAATGAGAAACAAGATGTTTTGGATAGGCAGAACACCATGGTAAGTGATGGGGTGTTCTGCTTTTTCTCCTTTTAGAGCGGTACCTCCTTTGTCCTGCGCTGTTGCCAGGTGGGGTGAAGTAGTTCCCTCAAATACTCGAGGTAAGAATGAATAATTGTTGCCCTAAAATGAAATATGCTAGCTGGCAATGTTTTGCCACTATGGTTAATAATTTAGAGAACATGTGGATTTTTTCTTGATCTATTAGGATGCCACTTTGTATCTTTTCAGATTTCTCAAGATACACAAGTATCATTGATGAAAAATTGTTTACACCGCTAATCAGGCGATCAGGTTGTATTTTTTCCGAACATTGTATGTGTATTAGCACATTTTTTTGTTTTTACTTCTTGCAGTAACAAACTAAATTTTGATAGGTCCTGACGAAAGCACAAAGCAGAGTTTTGACCGTATGTGCTGAAACATGTTGACCACTTAAAATGATACACACAGATATCTGTTGAAACTGTCTTTTTAATTTGGATTGTGGTGGACAGGAATAAATATTGGGTCTACCGTGGTCCAATTTTAATTTCACATCTCACCTGTACTGGTCTGAAAGTCCTATGGAACAGAAAATATGTGAGGTACTGTCTAGAGTCTCATGCTGCGAACCTGAGCTGCTGCCTCGACTCGGGGATGAACGCGTGAGCCCAAACTGTGTGTCATATGCTGTGAAGTCATGTGCTGTGGCCGCTGTGCCACATCTGTCCAAGTAGTGTGAGCATGTAGTTATACCTACTCAGATGAAGTTTTGTTTCATACATTGTAACTTGTGTATGGTGTTTAGGGGGTGTTATACAGGGAGTGCAAAGGTAAATTTGCGCGTATCAAATCAATTTGGTATTTCTGAAGTGCAATCTACTCGCTCTTCCGGGTCTGATGGCACTGTGGGCGTAAGCTGAGCTGCTGCCGGAGTCAGGGTAAAGTCGCTGAACTACTGATCTCTACCGGCCTGAATGTGCTGGGTACGAAAATTAGTTGAGGTATTGCCTAGAGTGTCATGCTGCTAAATTGAGCTGCTGCTGTATTCAGGGATGAAACCGTGAGCCTAAACTGTTTGTGCTATGCTGTGAAGTCATGTGCTCTGAGCGCTGATCAACAACTGTCCAACTTGTATATGGTGCTTGGGTGGTGTTTTATAGGGAGAGCGAAGGTAAATCAATAAGGTATTTGTAAAGCACAAACTACTCAGTAGAGCCGGTGATTAGAGCAAGAGATCTGTGCTGCAAAGTGAGATGGTCTGGCCGCTGCTCAACAGCTGTGTCGAGCATAAATTTGGCGAGCGTCCCGGAGTTGCCGTTACCTGGCCCTAAAATGTCAGCCTAAGTTGTAAGTTATAGGGTGGCTCTAAAAAGAACCCTTGTGTTCATTGGATGGAGCTACATATAAGTGCAGATGCACAGCTTGAAATTATTCAGGTGAACTTGATTTCCATGATCTGTGAAGTGTACTCCATCACTTCTGTAGATATGAGTCATATCAAAACTTATGTTGTTGTTGCTGTATATGGACCCCATTTTGTGTTCTCTGAGGTATGCAGACTCAGCTTTGTGGAGTTTCTTACCTGGATTTTTTCGATCTGAGGACACAATTGTTTTGACCATTTCCACTTCTGTCTTTGGCATATATTGGAATATACAACGACAGTTTGACGCAAAAGTAACATCAATTGTCCAAAGGTGTTCTTCATAAGCATTTCCAAACCTACCCCAGTCAATGTGCCTAGGTTTTTTCCACCACAGTGCACAATCATGAAGTCAGGGTGCTGAAGATGCAAACAGGTTTTAACCAAAGGCAACAATTGGTGCCACTTCAATACTCTCTGTGCAAACAATTTAATGTCCACATTTTGTAAACTTAGGTCTAAGTCAATACGTCTCTGTTCTGCATACCTCTTGCACCAGAAAACATAGCTATGTCCTACGAACCACCCTAGCATTTTGAAGGTATGGCTGGAAGGTATGGAAAGATGTCGGTAGCTCATGCCGTTTCTTCTTATAATAAGAGATATGTTTAAAGATGGGGAACAAGTTTATTTTCCGAGACAAAACGATCCCTGATTGGGAGATGAAAAGCATTGTTTTTTAAAAGTTCGGTGCACATTCGTTTTGTGGAAAAGCAGATTTGTGATTGGTTAGGAAAAAGCAGTTTGAACGTGGAGTACATGTTATAGGATAAAATTTGCTCAACTCATCCACACCTGCTACTTCCATTTAGAAGGCACTGTTCAAACTTAAAACAATCGTGAACTTTAAACCTGCACGTGCCATTAAATGTTCGGGAAATTGTTGCAAAAAAATATTGTTAGGTTTAAAAAAATTGATGAACTTTTAACCTGCACATGTTGTAGAATGTTCTAGAAAGTGTTTTGATGAAATACGTTGCACTGCTGACTTTGATGTGTCGTTGAATATGAAAAAAACAGTTTATACAGAAAAAGAAACTAATAGAGAAAAGTTTTGAAATGTAAAAGAATCAAGGAAGTATTCTAATTTGTTCTTTACATGTATTTATGTGTGGAGGATCAGAATTATAGAAACAACAGCACCAGGAAGAGGAAAAAGCAGGGAGTGGGGGATGGCGGGAGATGGGCACAATGGCACACATGTACAATCAAGTACATCCCAAGTATAGACAAACAATGGCCAAAATGAAACACACCATCAAGGAGCATAAGTCACACAACCCGGCAACATCACACCACTGAAAGAGCATGGAAGTGAAAACCACTCTGTATTCATACAGGATGTGTATATAGGCCAGTTGTGGGAGTTGTGGGATGTCTGCGACGGGGGTCATCATGGATGAGATGCCCAGCACGTAGCACATGGGCAGGTTCACTGTGTGTTACATTGCCAAACAGCTGCTCCTCCCTCCCACGAGCCCACACACTTTTGTACGGTGCGCAGATATATCCCGTGCACTCGTACGGCACAGCATTGTACTGCCTATTCCGGAATGTCCCTTGGCATTCGAACTACACCATGAGAGTGCCGTTTGGTGTTGGTGTGTGCCACTTTACAACATTGTCTCCTGTGGCCCTGTGGCAGGCCACACCAGAACACAGACACACTTACCGCAATTCATGCACACAGACATGTCCGAAACACCCCGTTTCCCTTGCCGGATAGGCACACCCCTGCGCTGACCTGTGTACCCAGGACCACCACACATGTGTTGTGCTTGCAGAAGGATGCATGCGTAGCTACATGTCCAGGGTCACTGCCAACGCAGAAGTGACATGATAACTACTGCTGAAGACAGCACACTGTGATGTTGCAGGGCTCTTGCCTATCATGCTAACACAATGACCACACAGACACACCTTCTCAGATGCGGGTTTAGGGGGCGTTGGTGGTCGTGGTGTTGTTGCAATGAGTCATATGGCCCTCATGGGTATCCCTGTATCATGCTCATTGACTCTATGGCACCTGTAGGTGTTCTATTGTGGCTCTTGGTTATATTTCCTTTCTTGCAGCAGGAAGTCGTCCAGCTTAACACCAGCAGGAAGCAGGTGTAAAATTCCTGGTGGTAACGTGGGTTATCGCCGGAATTAATTTAGATTGCAGTTGTGAAAGTTGTGATGTCATTTTTTAATGTCTTGAACAATATACAAACTGGGCAGTGTATCCTGGCAAGATCCAGCACCTGATGCACTATTCCTAATCAATATAAATACAATGAGCTTTCTTCATTGATTTTGTGTGTACACTACCTCAGTGCAATTCAATACAGGATTTTAGTATTTAGAATAAATCGCAAAGGTGCACCTCTTGTCTTTTTGCGCGGGCACGGCTATTCTGCATTTCATTATCAACACTTTAATGTAAGTAAAGTTGAGATAAATCTAATACAGTATTCAGAAGTTGGTGTAAACTGCAGAGATCACCAATATTTCCCCGATAAGTGCTCCAAAATTTAACACCATGGTGGATACCAGAAAATTAACTAAATTAACAAGAAGGGGAAGAGAGAGATTAAAGGTGGATTCGTTCTCCCTGGTCAATAGTTAATAAACAAAAGGAATCCACTGAGGGAGGGTTTCCCTACTCAGGTTGGGAACACCCTGTGTTGTAAAATACCCCTCACACACCAAAAGGACCCGCGGAGCAGCGTAAGGGGTAGTCAGGCAGCAGTGTCCCCTAGACTTCGTAGCGAATCTGCACGTTAACCCCTACGTTCCTGAGGCTCATGAGGCATTAGATTTGACTAATAACAGTCGACCATCTGTGACTTTCTCTTTTTGTAGGTACATATTAGGACCTGCACTAGTTTGCACTTTTGTAAATAACTACATATTTTAAGTAGAGATACGTGAGTAGGGTGGGGATTTGTGTACCCTGTCCTGAAGAAGGAGCTTAGTCTCCGAAACATGACGACACACACACATGGGAGGTAGTGCACATAGTCTTGCATATTACACCTCCATTGACTGCACGTTTTTAATAGTGCCAGCCCGGGGGCAGATTAAAATTGTTTTTTACCCCATGAGCCAGGCCCTTTTTAAACCTCACTCACTGTATAACCTCACTACTCACACACATAATAATTCCTTCACACACACCACACATAGTCCAAATAAGTGCTCCCCCGTAGTTGCTGGTTGAAGCACGCCACATCCTGTAGAGGGGTGCGAAGACCCCAATGATGAAGCATGACACCTAGGGTCCTTTTGGTGTGTGGGGGGTATTTTACAACACAGGGTGTTCCCAACCTGAGTAGGGAAACCCTCCCTCAACGGATACCAGAAAATAAAGTAATAAGAAGAAGAATGGGTCACACAGCAGTTAAGAAAACAACCGAAAAGATTAATAAGTTTTCTTTTGTCAAACTTTATTTTTTTATAAATATATATATAAAAAATAAACCAATAAACACAATTTAACAAACATAATAGAAAACAACAAGGTGGAAGGCTTCTGTGGGGACTATGGATGTCGACGACAAAGCCTTGAAAATAAAGCACAAAATAAGGACGCGTGCAATCCGCATATCAAAGGACTGGGATGGAGAGAAACAGAGAAGGAAAAACAAGCCAGAGAGAAAAAGAGAGAGAAGGAAAGAAAAGGAGTGAGAAAGGGAGAAGGGAGAAGGGAGAGAGAGATAGAAGGAAAGGAATGAAGAGAGTGAGGGAGAGAAAGAGAGAGAGAACAGAGGGAAGTGAGAGAGGGAGAGAGAGAGAGAGAGAGAGCGAGAATGTCGCCTCTGCGCATCCATGAGCAAATAATTACCTGGTGCCAGCAGAGTGTGCAGCAGTGGGCTGACTCCATGTGCCCGTCAAAATGCCGCTGAACTCATTTGTTTTGCTGAATCCTGAGTCTTGAATGGCAGAGACCACATCAGATTCTGCGCGGATCTCCCAGATGTCGTTGAGTCCTGAATGGTGGAGACCACTTCAGCTTCTACGTGGCCCGGCAGATCTCACACATGTTGCTGAGTCCTGAGTCTTCAATGGAGGAGACCACCTTGGGGTTTGGTGCCGCTAAGCCTGTGGAACTCAAGTTCGTGCCACGTGGTAGTAGGCTCCTGTTGGCCACATGAGTGTCCGGTGGCACTAACCCTATGCATATGAAGTCCGCGCCAAGGGGATGGTAGGCCGCTGACGGCCATACAGCTGAGGGTGCGACTAATCTGCGCAACTTTTTATGGACCCTTTATGGTTGAGACCCATAAAGCCTTCTCTAGCTAGTCAGCACCGGCAATAAAGCATGTGATGTTGTCGATCTATTATATTTGCGTGGTCACATGTCCTGTGCCACATGTGCCGGATGGGTGTTGTGTGTGTGCAAACCTGCCCTCAGGGAGTGGCCATGAGATGTTGAGAACTAGACCACTGACCGCCACACCAACAGAGAGTACGCCTGTGACAGGTAGCTACGTGGGGCCAATGTTGGAACGTAATCAGAGTGTCGTGGCATACGACTGAACAGGGCACGGATAGACACAATGCCGCTGACTGCTCATAGCCCTGCATATGAGAGTCGAGTGGAGGGCCGCAGCTGGGCCTCTACGAGCCTGTGTCCAAACTTTTCATAACTCACTTTACATAAGTATTGAAAAACCATTTTGTGATTCAGTCCGTCATTTGGCATCTGTCCGAGGCATTTGTGAAAACATATCAGAGTTCTTTCTGTGAGAGATACCCCTTTGACGCTCCCTCTCCCCACATTAGCAGGTAACGTACCCTCTTCCCACATTACCAACATACCCCCAACAACCTTCTTGCGCCTGGAAGTGTCCCTGTGCGGTTGGACAAAGAAGAATCTTAGTCATGTATACATTTACATATGAAAATAATTATTTAAAGAAAAGAACAACACATAAGACTGAAGGGAGTCTGGTGCTGTGGTCGCCGCCACGAAGTTGGGGTCACTGCCGTTAAAGACTCAGGACACAGTTACAGATGTGGGATTGGATTGTGTTAAATAGGGTTAGTGGTACCAGAAGCATTGAGACTGTATGAGCCTGTGATGATGCTTGATGTGGACAGGTCGCACAGGGAGCAATGTGTCTTGTCTACTGGACTGCATCATTTAGAATCAGGAATCTGGACTGTATCTGGATTGTGAGGCCTGCTGACCGTAGTGTAGGCCAGAGGTAGCAATGAGAAAGGGCCTACAGCCATGTCCATACGTTGGTGGCCCCACCAGCCTTCGTAGTGCAGGTTCAGTGGCACCACTTGTCGGCAGACTTCATTCTGTAAATACTACTCACTATTCGAAGGGAGTGAGGTGCTGTGGTCACTGCCACAAAGTTGGGGTCGCTGCCATTTAGGACTCAGGACACAGTTACACATGTGGGATGGACTTGTGTTAAAGAGGGTTAGTGGGACTACGTGTCGCCAGTCTTGCCTATTGAAAATGCCTCACTGATCGAAGGGAGTGTGGTGCTGTGGTCGCTGCCATGGACTTGGGGTCAGTGCAATTCAGGGCTCAGGACACAGTTACACATGTGGGATCGGCTTGTGTTGAAGAGAGTTAGTGGCACCACGTGTCGCCGCCGTTGCATACAGAAATATGCCTCACTGATCGAATTGAGTCTGGTGCTGTGGTCGCTGCCACAGAGTTGGGGTCACTGCCATTCAGGGCTCAGGACACAGTTACACATGTGTGATCGCCTTGTGCTGAACAGAGTTAATGGCAGCACGTGTCGCCAGCCTTCCATATGGCAATGTGTCTCACTGATCGAAGGGAGTCTGGTGCTGTGGTTGACTCACGGAGTTGGGGTCACTGCTTTTCAGGACTAGGAAACAGTTACCCAGTGGGATTGGCTTGTGTTGAAGACGGTTAGTGGCACCCTGTGTCGACGGTCTTTCACAGTGTATGACAGAAGTAGCAGTGAGCAAGGGCCCATAGCAATGTGCATACGTTGATAGCCCCACTGGCCTGCATAGTACAGGTTAAGTGGCACCATGTGTCGCTGGCTTTCCATATGCAAATATCCTTCACTGATTGAAGGGAGACTGGTGCTGTGGTTGCCTCCATGAAGTTGGGACAGCTACCATTCAGAACTCAGGAACCAGTTACACATGAGGGATCGGCTTGTGTCGAACATGGTTAGTTGGCATCACGTGTCGCCCGTCTTCCACAGTGTAGGCCGGAGGCAGCAGTCAGCAAAGGCCCACAGGCAGGTGACGTTGACTTGAGCTGTACAGATTGGGAGCATTTGTTCTTCTTAACCCAATATAGTCTCTTACACAGTTTGCATCGCTACTAATGTTGAATTGTGAACTGTGTAACCCCAGTGTAGGGTGCATGCAGCGGTCAGGATGGGCGCACAGCCACGTGGCGTTGAGTTGAGCTGCACAGTTAGTGGCACCTGGAGTACTCGGCGTGTGCGCACCCTACGATGATACATGGTCCCTGCGGGCCGCACTGGGAGCAATATCTTGCTTTGATAAGGCCAAGTGGAGATGACTTATGGTGCAGTGAGTTAGTAGCATCAGAAGCACACAGTGTGTGCACATCCTGCAATGATGTGTGGTCCCAGCATGCCATACTGGGAGCAACGTGTCTTGCGAACTGGACTGCGTCATATCCAATCGCCACTGCATCTGAATAGTGAGCCCTCCTGTCCGCAGTATAGATCGAAGCAGTAGTTAGTATAGACATTGAGGAATGCTTTTTGGCATTTCTTCTTGACAAAATCTGAGGACTTAGAGTACAATTCTCTGTGCAATTAATAAACCAAGTCTGAACTCAAGTTGTAAACCCTGCTGCCCGCAGTGTAGATCGAAGGCAGTATTCGGTACAGACATAAGTCTGCGGTGCTGTGCCGCTGGGTTCGCAGGGGGCCTGTGTGGAGGACATCCGCGGTCATGGCGGCAGCCATGTGCCAGTTTGTGGGCCGCCGCTCTGCAGACTCATTGGTCTACACACAAGTAAACCACGCCCAGGGCCTGGCCTATTTATTCATACTTCTATGCTGGAGTTGCGTACGTTGGACCAGCCCACTCCGCTTCCACTTCCAGGGGGGATAACAAAGCTACATGACGGAGATCTTCCCAACTGCCTGAGGCAACATGGTTGCGTCCACTGTGCACTACTCTACAAGTATTAATAGTATATCTCCTCATGCAGAGGATTTTGCTTTGCATAGTGAGGTCTGTGCAGCACATCAGCGTTACACTTTGCATGGTGTGCATTATTATTGATGAGTGACTTGCCTTCTTCATGTACAGTTGGTTGCCATATCTCTCAACTTTTAGCTATTGTGCTGTTGAGGGGACATGGTATTTTGGCCCGTTCACCTGTTTTGCGCTGCCTCTGTGGTAGTAGCGGGGGGTGGTCCTGGGGGGGAGGTTCTGGTGGTGGTGGTGCAGGGTGTTGTGGCCTTGTTGGGTGTCGGAGCTGCATGATCAGTAGCTCTATCATGTGTTGGTCTTTAGATATGGCTGTGAGTTGGGTGTAATTCATGCAGTAGATAGTCTTCCTCCTTACACCAGTTAAAGGTTGATGTTAATTTGTTACTGGTAAGTCGGCTTATCGTCTGCTTTTTGGATCGCATTGACGATTTGGCTGGTTGTTGAAAATATGGGGAAGTGGTATTTTCATGTTTTTTTGCATGAGAACGCCTACTTTGCATATCATTAGCGTTAGTTTTGGCTCTCGTTTGTGGCGATTTTGTTGGTGTTATCAATTGAAGAGTGGTGAGATTTGCAGTTTTCACCATGTCGAGAATGGGATGATAATTAAAAAACACAGAAACAAAAGATATGTTTAATGAACATTATAATTAGAAATTAGCATTTAAAAAACCTTTGAAATTCACTGAAAAAAACATAGGTTAGACTTTGAAACGCGTCAGGCATACAGAACTGCTGTTGTTTAATTTATTGGCCAGAGGCAGTATGTCTGTACTGATTACAGACATCTCTGGCAAGCACTGTGGTCTGAGTGCTCCATGAATGGTGGGAAACCTTGAGCTTATAGATATATATATATAATATATATATATATATATATATATATATATATATATATATATATATATATATATATATATATATATATATATATATATATATATATATATATATATATATATGTCTGAGGCAACGTTCTTTACTGTAATTGATCTGAAGAACGCCTTCTTTAGTGTCCCCATTGATCCGGAAAGCCAATATCTTTTCGGATTCTGTTTAAATGGCCGAAGCTTCAAATTTGCACGCGCGCCTCAAGGATTCACAGAAAGCCCCAGCATCTATAGCCAAGCATTGAAAAGACAACTTGACAGTATTCACATGCCTGACAACACTGCCCTACTTCAGTATGTCGATGATCTATTGATCACCGCCCGAAGTGAACCTGAATGTGAACAGCATCACTGACAGTCTTGTATTTTTTGGCTGACAAGGGACACAAAGTGTCTCCTTCGAAGCTACAATTCTGTGTTCAGCAAGTGGTGTACCTTGGGCACTTGCTGTCCAAAGGGGGGAGACAGCTAACACCTGACCATATCCAGTTAATTGTAAACATGTCACAACCCAAGACACAAAAGGAGGTACGGGCTTTTATAGGCCTTACTTCTTACTGTAGACAATGGATCCCTCAGTATGCATTTTTAGCCAAGCCACTCATACAGTTGACAACACAGGAGGCAGCGTCATCGACTGTCCTCCCTTGGACTCAGGAACATACACAAGCTTTTGACGAATTAAAGAAAGCCTTATGTCAAGCACCAGTTTTAGCGACACCATGTTACAGCAAGCCTTTTACACTTTTTGTCACAGAACGCGAAGGTACTGCATTGTCAGTACTCACCCAAGATCAAGCAGGTTCACACAAACCGTGTGCTTATTTTTCTAGTACATTAGATCCAGTAGCCCAGGCTCTGCCTGCGTGCTTGAAATCTGTAGCAGCAACTGCTTTAGCAATCAGACAAAGCGATGCCATAGTGTTAGGACATCAATTGACAGTACAAGTTCCACATTCCGTGGAAGTACTTTTAAACCGTACACAGACTCAGCACTTGACTATAGCACGATTGACAGGTTATGAATTGACATTGTTTCAGCCACACATAGAAATCAGACGTTGCAATACATTGAATCCAGCTACACTTTTGCCACTAAGTGAGACAGACCCTTTGGCACATGATTGTGTTGAAGTCATTACCATTACGACGAAACCCAGACAAGACTTGACAGACATCGCATTACCAGATCCAGACCTGACACTTTATGTGGATGGTTCATGTATGAGAACCAGTACAGGAGAGTTAGTGGCCGCATATGCAGTAACGACAGAAACTGAAGTCATAGAAACACATCGTATTGACACCCTGTCAGCTCAAGCAGCAGAGCTCATCGCTCTGATTCAAGCCTGTATTCGAGGCGAGAACAAAAAAGTTAACATATACACAGATTCACGTTATGCATTCGGAGTTGTACACGACTTCGGAGTTCTCTGGCAAGAAAGAGGTTTTTTAACTTCTCACGGTGCCAAGATCCAGCACGGTCCCCTCATCCAAGCTCTGTTAGAAGCAATACATTTGCCTACAGCCATAGCTATCATGAAGTGCAAGGCCCATACGAAATTTACAGATATCATTTCCCAGGGTAATGATCTGGCAGACCGAACAGCCAAGCATACAGCTCAGACTCATACTCACACAACTGATTTGACAAAGACAATAGTCCCGACACCGACACATTGCATGACAGTTAAGGATCCCGCCCTAGATGTAATTGACATACAGACACATGCTACACCAGACGAAATCAAGAAATGGACTGAACTAGGAGGGATCCAGACAGAACAGGGATGGATGACGAAGGGAAAATCTACATGGTTTCTCCCCGACTCTATGGTTCAAGTTATCATTAACACAGTGCATAGTCCAGCACATTTAGGAGAAAAAGCCATGTTAGACAGTATTCAAAACCTTTGGTTCAATAAGCATTTACGAGCAGCAGCAAAACAGAAAGTGCGTACTTGCATGATCTGTTGTCAGTTCAACCCAGGTAAAGGCATTCCCGTAGAGCAAGGTGGATTTCATCCTCCCGATCACCCTTTTGAAGTCCTCCAGATGGATTATATCCAGATGGAACGTTGTCGAGGATTTAAGTATGTCCTCGTAGTTGTATGTGCACTTTCCCGATGGACAGAAGCATATCCAGTCCCAGATTACACTGCTCCGACCACTGCCAAGCAGCTGGTACGTGAATTCTTCCCACGGTATGGTTTGCCCCGTATCGTGTACTCAGATAATGGTCAGCCATTCTCGTCCGAGCTTATGAAGCAGGTATCACTCCTGCTAGGTTATCAGTGGAAGTTCCACTGTGTCCGACATCCCGAGGCAGCAGGTCTCGTGGAACGTCACAATCAGACCCTGAAAATACGTCTCGCTAAAATATGTAGGGAGAAAGGCGTAGACTGGATAGTAGCCTTACCAGTTGCTCTCTTTTACATGAGAATGATAGCACACTCTAGAACAGGGCTATCCCCATATGAGGTGGTCTTTGGCAGGCCACCGAATATGTGGGGGATGCCTCTGCCTCGTAAAATTACAGATGTTGACTGCAATATGCTGACAGATTACCTTGCCTCCTTGATGTCTGCACTACAATCATGTCGTTCACAGGTAGCTGCAGCCTTTCCCGACAACACCGAGGTGAAGCCACACGAGATCGTTCCTGGAGAATACGTTTTTGTCCGCAATTTCGACAGGAGGAGTCCGCTGGAGCCCCGCTGGCAGGAGCCGAAGCTTGTTTTATTGACCACAAGGACAGCAGTGAAAGTGGAGGGCCGCAAGGGCTGGCTCCACTCGAGTCATGTAAAGAGACACCATGGACTGCAGCCAAAACCAGACTCCCAGCCCTGCCCCCTTCCAGAGACTGATACTAAACTCCCCCTGGTAGAGAAAATTCCTTCTCAAGAATTTTGCATGAAGTTGAGGTCTAGCAAGTCAGACAGTTTAATTGTTTAAGTCCTCCCCTAGGTGAATCGGTTAGACAAGTTTCTGACATGTACCCGTTAGACCCCAATAGAGAGAGAGATAGACAGAAACAGCTCACGAAACGTGAATATTGTAAATCTCTCCGTAGTCACTGCATAGTGACATTATTGATTATGTTTTTTCTGAGTCTTATGATTATTGCTGCAAGTATATTGCTTCACATGTATTTTCCTATTTTCACACGTGCACATTCTTCTTCAAATGACACTGTCGAGCACACTTTCAGTGAATTGCCCCCGCATGAGTTATCTTACCGACTTGCGCTGCGCAACAATACATTCATTAGTATGTTACATCATTCCCATCAGACCAGCAATGCTACCAATTGTTGGATATGTGGCCGACTCCCTCCCTATCAGAAGTACAAGGGAGTTCTGCCCCTCTTTCCGTATCCGTTCACACACAATGGTTCCTGTGGTGCATGGTTTAGCTTAATAAATTCTTTAAATTCTGATTCCATAGTTTACCAGGGCAACTGGGTATGGGGAAACCTGAACACAGTTTTGCATAAAGTATGTTTCCCTGACAAGGAGGGTCTTCCCCAAAGGACAGGGACCGATCTAGAAAACGAAGTATATGGATTAGGTAATTTTACACTTAACCTCATGATTCTGAATGTCCAGTCCGAAGCCGAACCAATTTTGCCCGCTATGTCAGTATTACCAGTCAAAGGTGAATTATGTGTCAGAAAGAATGGTTCAGTACACCTAGGTCATAGTAAATGTACTACTGTGATCGAATTCAGTGATAAAGGCAAGTCTACATTCAAAGCTTCCCGTCATTCCTATTTCATTTGTGGTCATACAGCATACATACGCTTACCTCTAGATTGGGATGGTACTTGTTACATTGCATTCCTTCTGCCACCTGTTTTCCTAGCCCCTCCTGATTATCATAGGAACTCCCATCTAGTACACGATAGACCCAAGAGAGATCTCCCGATTGTCGACTATACTGAAACGGCATGGGAGCAGTATACAGACTTCAATATAGGTTTCTTTCCCTATTTAGGTGCTGTCTTTAATAGTAAACTGATACGTAAATTGACAAGAACCCTTGAAGCAGTGGTGAATGAAACTACTTCCGCCCTAGGCAACTTAACAGAGGAGCAGTCTGCTATGCGGATTGTTGTTCTTCAGAAACGTCTTGTTCTTGACGTCATCCTGGCCGATAGGGGCGGAGCTTGTAGAGTCTTCGGATCGAGTTGCTGTGTTTTCATTCCAGAAAACGCACCATCAGTGTATAGAGCCATAACCCGTCTTCACAAGATTGCAAGTCAGATACACCAGAATCCAGGCACCTGGACTTTGTCCGGTTGGTTCTGGAGCGTGTTATCAGCCTGGGGATGGAAAGTCCTATCCTTCCTAGGAATAGCCCTTCTCATAGTATTCAGTTGTTGTCTATATCTGCAGTGTGGGCCAGCGATTTGCGGCTTGTGCGCCACATCATGTATTCCCCATTCAAGTTCACGTTCTAAATCCCGCCTGAAAAAGGAAGAGCAAATGATGTTATATGAACAACTAGATGGACTAATGAAGATTGATATATCATGAAGGGTCCGTAGGGGACAAGGAGGGAATGAGGTAATATGAATATTTATGGTCAATTGTGTCCCCTAACGTAGACCCCAACGGCTCCATGTACGTGCTTCAAGTACATGTATGTTCCCTCCACAACCAGCTATGAAGACGCAAATACATTTGCGTCCAAAGTTAACATGTCCTCTTTCAGATCCACCATGAATGGATCGATAATTCAGTTCCTAAGTACGCCTTGCCATCGTCTTTACATGGTGCACTTTTCACGTTTTTCTGGCTCTGGCAAGCTAGGCCCTGATTTCTGCCATCGAGCCCTTTCTGCCTTCTGCCTCTGAAAGCTGCAGCCTGGATCTGTATCCATGACCCTTGCCTTACTCCCAGCGCGGCGAGCGGTGCCCGGCTCGGCCTGCTTGCCTGCCAAAACTGTATTTTGCCTTCAAGTTATCTGCTCCGCTCCTCGAAAATACATTCCTGTCTAGAGATTTAGGTAAATACCTCCCCAGCTGCAGAGCAAAGGGCCCGGCCTTTCTGTCTCTGTGCAAGTAATTCATTGCTCCCGTTACCATGGTAGGCCCATGGCCCCTCGCATTACACGTAGACACGTAGTCGCATATGCATGCACTAGCAGTCAGTATAGAATAGCCTCTGCCCGAGAGACCTTTCCTTCTAGATAATGCAGTTCCTCAAACACAAGATACCAGATATGATTTGGGATTAGGTTGTTCTGACACGCCAGACTTCTGTCTCCACATATAATGCTAAATGTCAAGTCCCCTTCACCCGCCAGTTCCACGTCGATCACACGTCATGTTGCCTGCGCGCGCATCTAGCCCAACATTTCTGCTGACACTGCAGGATTCTTCTATGGATCCACCCACCTGTGACACTTTTCTGTGACGTTTCTAGCACACGCCTCCGTGTACGCCCTCGTGCACGCCTTCTGTTACGCACATGTGTTCTTATCTCGTTTCTTTCAGCTGTTACGCCTCCACAGATGATTGGGAATTCACAGACGAAACAAAAGGGACTCAGAGCCTTGAAGAAAACGCCACTTCAAACATTCCTCTTCCTGAAAGCAAAGCGCTACACAAGGCCGGAAGGGGCAACTGCGTCTTACTAGAAGCACTAAGTATCTATGAGTTGGATAGTAATGAAGAAAAGCTACAGGCAAAGGAGAGACCTCACTTGCCCACTAAGGCAACGGCAAACACAAAAAAAGTAAAGGGCGGATTGGAGCACCTTAAAGAAAACCAGTGTCTTGAACATAAAAAACTATCTCCCATATCACCATCTCAACACAATCTTCAGA
The DNA here is from genome assembly GCF_964263255.1 of Lissotriton vulgaris. NCBI lineage: Eukaryota > Metazoa > Chordata > Amphibia > Caudata > Salamandridae > Lissotriton > Lissotriton vulgaris. Next base: position 2,057,240,697 of record NC_141691.1, on the reverse strand, counting down.
CACTCCAACAAAGCGGATGGAGTAACTCAGATGCAAGCGAAAATTTGGACAGTTTACAATGCTTTAAAAAGGAAGAGTGGCCCTGCCCAAAAACCACATTCAAGATCACGGTAGGAACAACACCACAGCAGGCTCAAAGGCGGAGGTGCAAGTGGACCTGCAAACAAAAACAAATGCACAAGGAAGTCCAAAGAACGCACCTGAGAAACAATTGGAAAATACGAACCAGCCGGAGAACGGGAATGCATGGGCAAGCTTATTAAAAACAGTGCATCTTTTGGTAAAAGCCCTGCAATTCAGTCCGACAAAATGGCCTCCCAATTGACTTTAATGAACACCTTAGCAGTATTCGTGGTTGCAATTGACAGTAAGCTAGGTACACTGAATACCTATGTACAGAACATTCAAGATTATGCCCTAGCCAACATCCAAAACTGCGGTTGTAGTTCAATCATAGATAAACTAGCAACTCTGCCAATAATGCTAAACGAACTGTGTGCACAAGTAAAAAAATGTACATCCAACTATCGCACTGAGTCATCCATGGAAATGCCCCTAACTAGAAACTACACAGACACGATAACTCACCAACTAGTACTCACAAATGGCAAGAATTACCTCACTACGAATAGACACACAAAAACTGACATCAACGTAACATCCGTACAGAACACAAAGAATGAAAACAAAGAGACAGAGACTTCAGAAGAAGGGAAATGGGAAAACAAACTGAATGCGAAACAAAGACAAGCACAAAAACTCAAAGGTCGCAATCAAAAACAAATCTGCATAAAAAATTGATTTATGCATTTATTCAGGACTACAGCAGCTGAGTGCAAGCCTGATGAAGAAAACTCACCAATACCAGAGATATCTAAAACTAGAGGCCCTTCTATGAGGGAGGCATCAAGTGGTAACCTCATCCTCCCAAATGCAGAAGCAAAAGCGATGGAGCAACCACAAGAGGACATGGAAATCGAACCTGCACAACCATCTCTGGAAAGGAACAGCCCCACAAAAGGCAGTAAAAAATACTAAAATAGAAAACATGAGGCTAAGTCAGCAGCATTCCCTAAATCAGGAGGGCATGCACCATGGAACAGCGCAAAATACAAATACTAACGGTCCTGCCTCTAGGGGAAGCAATGAGAACTTATGCAACCTAGGCGCAATACGCACAAACTCAGTGACCATAAAGACGGACCGGAACCTCAACCAAATTATGGCTCATATGGGTATAGAAAAGATTTGCACTTGCCAATCCCGAAGCAAGGCCACACCAGATACATCAGCTCCAACCTCTACAAACACAGATCTCTGTCGGGGACTGCACCCTGAGGCACCCTTAGAGCACAACCACACCAGTATGGAACTGCATCAGAGAGAGACAGTGAATCAACTGATGGAAGCCGGAAATTATAACCAATTGACAGGAGCAGCTGGGACCCACAGAATGTAAATGTAAATGTATTTGAGCTTATATAGCGCAACTGCTACCCACAAAGGGTTTCCCGGCGCTTGCTTAGGGAACCCGTCCTGGTATTCCCCTGTGAGATAACCCCGGCAGGGTATCCACAAGGTGAAAGCCAGGCATCCCGCTGCAAGGGGCCGTTGTGGAGATTAAGCAAGCTATTGCCCAGAGTCGCAGAGTGTGAACCCGTGAGTCGAGAAGGCACCGGAGCGAGAATTATCGAGTCCGTGGAATTTTTGAGCCCAAGACCCGCTAAGGCGGGGAATTGAACCCTGGTCCAGGGCCGATCTCAGCTTCCGGGTCTGCCGCCTCTAACCCCTGAGCCACAATTCTCCACACTTCCCAGAACAACAGGGGAATACCAGAACTATGCTGTCGCTCAAACAAACATGCAAGAAATGGTCTCCAATGACAGAAAATGGCAGGAAACTACAACACTGATGTTAACACCAGAAAACATCTCTAAGGGCAGGTTTGACATTATGAATCGCTGCAACATTCTCCGCTTACTATTGCACATACCATCCCTGTCTGAAATCAACCGACCTAGTCTTGATTGAATTTATCAACTGTAAGGATTCTGCATCCGGGGAAAAAACGCGTGCCTCATAGGGTTCTTCTACCATTGCACAAAGAATACACAGAGAAAGGAATATTTTTAAGAGCTGGGGAATAACCATTAGTCCACACATTAAGCTAGGATAACCCGACCCGCTGAGGCCAAAATACACCATTGAAAACCCCGCACCAGTTGGCAGGCCCATCACCTCGGTACTGAAAGGAGCCAGGGGGCAAAGTACAACAAAGGGAGAAGGCTTCCTGGCAGAAAACGAAAGCCATCAAGACCGCATAACAACATCCATCACCGACATAAGATGGATCTCAAGAACAATAAACAACAGGAAAAGGGACTGACGACTTAGAGGGACAAAAAATAGATCAAATACAAGGGGGTCTGTACGGATATGCTCATGGAACGTGAACGGCCTGGCAAGTAAACTGTTGGATGTGGACTTCATCAATTACATCAGGGCCTTTGACATAGTGGCTCTACAAGAGACTTGGTTGAGCAAACCTCCACAATTGCAAGAATTTCTGCTATTCTATACAAGTGCACTAGTTGAGGCAAAGTACGGCCATCTACAGGGTGGCCTGTCCCTATATGTCGCATGTGCACTCAACCTTATTGTCCGAGACCTAGGCTCTCCTTCACCTGCAGTCCTTGCCATAAATCTAAGCTCTCTAGGCGTAACACGAGCAATGGATTTTAACATCTCAATAATCAATGGCTACATCCAACCCAAACGGAAAGGCCGGAAAGGCAAATTAATAAAAGAATTGTGCAAGCTGGTAAAAACTTACTTTTCAGAAGGACCAACAGCGGAGCTTATTCTCACGGGTGATCTAAACCTAAACCTAATGGGGTCCTCCGCTGATGCCGATACGCTCAAACAAAACACAATCTGGTACATCCCAGCACAAGGGGAGCCACTCTCGAGCAAACAAACAAAAGCGGGACGGCTGGCTTCGGCGGAATTGGAACACTTGCACTTAAGAGCATTAAACGGCAGAACAAGAGGAGATAATCCCCCTCTGGGAACATACTACTCATATAGAATAAACACTATACTAGACTATACCTTTGTCTCCCTTGAGTTGTTCCATAAAGTCATCATATTTTGTTTAGGGGACAAAGGGGACAGCGACCACCGGCCACAAGAACTTGAGCTTAGAACAACAGTCCATATGATCGAGGAAAGCCAGACTGCACAGGGGGCATGTGACACTATTAATCTCAAGAGAATCAAGTTTGGGCCAGCCATACATTGCAGAATGGCGGGAATTGCTAAGGATCACTTCGAACTGAGAGCCGGATCAGACGAGGTCAAACAGTGGGAAAGTTCCACTGATCCAATGGCAGTCTGCACATCAAAAATCAAGCCAAAATCCAACAACGAATCGGAAGCACAGAATCGATATCACATTCGTCACTGAAAGAAATCGTGGCCACTAAGAGAGACATCTATCGCACTCTGAGAGAGCTACGGTGGTCCTCTCAAGACACAATATTACTAAACTCACTGCCAAAGCAAAAGGCTCTGTTGAAAAATGCAAAAAGGGACAAAGAGAACTCCTTGTGGGCCAAATTACACGCTGATATTAAGCAAAACAACAGCGCTAACCTCTGGAGAACCATAAATAAATGTGTTCATCCTAATAATGAGGGAATTAACTCCAATATCTCGGAGGCAGTCTGGACAAAATATCTTGAGTCTCATTTCCGAGAAGACACAGAGTCCACAATGATTGGGGAAAACCCCCCCGGCGCTTCGGAAGGTTCTAAAATCAGTGCCCCATATGTAGGGACCAACCAGACCATACAAGGCAAAATCAAAAATGACACTTTATCTGTTGACTCACCAACCAGTCGAATCATGATCATAAAAGGCAAATAGGTAAGGGAAGGAGGGAAGTGGCCCCAGGCCCAAATGGCATACCACCTGCGCTATACAAGCAAGAAACATCATTCTGGGCTGAAGCACTAGAACCACTGTTTTGGGAAATCAGGATGACAAATATTCTGCTGGAGTCATGGAGAGGATCCATCATTGCGCCAATTCATAACTCAGGGGATAGGTCACAGCCTCAGAACTCTCGGCTAGTCGCATTACTGGACAATGAGGCAAATCTTTTCGCTGGAATGCTCCTGGAAGAGCTCCAGACCTGGGCAGAAGCAAAATCTATCATCCCGTTGAACCAGACTGGCTTTGCAAAAAATGTGGGGACGACCACAAACATAATAATGATGTCAATGCTCTTCGACGAGGTGGAAATGACTGGGAGCTCCTTGCATTTGTGCTTTATAGATTATAAAACAGCTTTCGATCACGTAAAACAAAACAGTTTATGGACCAAACTACACAACTGGCGACTCCCCCAACTCCTCCTAATCCTCCTGATAAACCTGCATACTAACACCTGGGTATAGATCAAGCTGGGTGACGGAACACAATTGTCGCGACGCATTCCAACGGACAAAGGGCTTAAACAAGGCTGCGTACTGGCTCCCACACTTTTCAACCTGTTTGTAGCTGACCTTATACCAATATTAAACACCTGCAACTCGCATGCTCCAAAATTGGGAGACATTTTAGTGCCATGTATCTTATATGCAGATGAAATAGTCTTGATCAGTAAAACGAGAGTAGGCCTCCAACACCTTTTGAATGCCACACAAGACTTCTCAAAGGAAAACGGTCTAACGATAAACCTTGACAAAACTAAAACCATTACCATGAGCCAAAAAAGGGAAAAACCCTCAGTATGGTTTTGGGGCAACACCCGAATAGAGAGCAAAGCGGAATATAAATACCTGGGTGTAAAAATTGACAAAAGAGGTCAATTCCTTGGACAAAGAAACAGCATTAGGCATAAAGGAATCGCTCTGGCAATCTCCCTAAAATCTTTGAATACCAAAGTAACCGGCCCAACGATTCTTCCCATAGTTGAGGTGACTCGTGCAAAGTTACCGCCAACAATAACTTATGATAGTGAAGACCAGAGAGGAAGAGATGCCAAACTACTGTACTCCACAGTTACAAGCGCCTTTAGGATTATATTTGGGTTACCCAAATATACGTCCCCTTCGCAAATAAGGCTTGAGTTTGGCATCCAGAAGCAGTCTCTTGCTAGACATGGGGCTTACATCAAACGTGGGATAAAATACGTAAAGCCGCTCCAGGGACGCTTAATGCACAGTTATGGAAAGAGATAAGCAGACATTCTTCCTCACCTGCAGCGAGATACCTTAAAAAAGGATTACTCGAATTGGGACTGAACCAACTGTGGGAAACTCCTACCAGCTCCGGCGTAGTTAAGAAACTAGTCTGGAAATCAGTCAAATATCTATCATGGCTGGAGGACAAAGCTTCACTCGCCGAAAGGTCTCATGGCTGGATGACTCTGAATACATACTGCCAGCAAACGGCCCAGAAGTATTTCAACACGGGTTACGCCATGCACACAAAAATTTGCTTTATGAGGTTCAGATTGGGCTTCTTACCAGGCTCTCACCACTCTCCACCCTGGCTGAAGGAGAAGGTGGACCCCAGGTGTCGCCTTTGCGGGATAGCATCGGAAGATCTGCTGCATCTAATATGCTCCTGCAAACAACTCTCACAAGAACAGCTACAAATATTGAATGCAAAATTCAATCAGCGCGGAATTAGGACTAGGAGGCAGGCAGGCCTGGCTTGCCTTGCCCCAAGTGACCCTCAACTAAACTGTGCTTTGGTAAAATTTCTGACAGCATGCCAAAAGAAACTACCGGAAATCAAATCACTGGCTGTAATCTAAGTTTTAAATTTATCTGTGCAATTACAAACAAAGTACTATACCCATGAATTATTGTGGTGGGTACAACGCAACATGTACTCCTGGTTATAATGTGCCTGAATAAGTGATTTTTAATATTTGATTTTTATTGTACAGTTATCTATAGAAGCTTGTTATCCCTTTTTAACTAAGGAGCTTTTATATACATAAAATGGAATGTAATAAAATATTTCTGTGTTGCAATGGTTTTAACAAACTATGCAAATAAAAATAAACTTGAAACTTGAAACCCTAGTGATTGCCCATCTGCCCTTTTTATCCAATTCAGTCTTTTCAATTTTTACTTTTATGGATTTCTTAAAGATTATCGCTATTCCCTGTACCACGCATTCCTGATATGTACATACATAGCAATCCACCCAATTCAATTTTTTTATGATGTCCTCCCATTCCATCTTCAACAAGTGCGTTTCTTGTAGAATTATGATCTCACAGTCTGCCACCCTCAAATATTCAAGAATTCTACGCCTTCTACTTGGGAGCCTTAGCCCATTCACATTCCAAGACAGTATGTTTACATTTTTCCCCGTCATATCCTCTTTCTTTCACATGTGATTTTTCCATGTTCTCCCTAGGCCTATACTTCGCAAGCTCTGGTAACTCCTCTTTTCTGCCTTTTGAGAATTTTTTTCCATTTTTTCCCTAATTTGCTCCCCACTTTTGTACATATTTTTATATTTTTAAAATTGTTGTGATATAAAAACAACCTCCCTGGGGAAGCCTCCCTTCTTTTCCTCCTCGGCTGCATTGTTAGCCCTTTTTCAGCTCAGTGACTGCCCACTCTTTTTTTTTTATTTATACAAGGTGCTCCCTTTTCCATTTCCAGTAAGAACAGATCCAAGTATAATCTCCCATTATGCTAATTACTATTTACCTAACCTCCTTGTTTTCCTATAGTACTATTGACTCTCATCTCTCCTGCCGGGATTAGACCTAGAGCTGGACCCAAACTCCGGCCCAGACTGCATTCTCACTTGATCCTTCATCTGTTCCAGGAGATGGGCCATTTCAGCAGGCTCCCTTATGTTATGCATTTTATTTCGCCACATAATTTGAAATGTGGAGGGGAACTTCATTTGTACCGTGGCCCCTAGACTTTTCTACTCCTGCATGTATTGACCTAATTCCCACTGCCTATCTTGAGGGTTGTGTTGGCGGGGAAGATGGAGGCCGGCTAGAACGCTAGGTCAGGAGCTCCGGAATGACTGCCCAGTAAAAACGGAGAAAACGTAGAGAGGTGCTGCCAAAATACGCTCTACCGCTGATTTTTACCAGTAAGAATTTCTGCAAGACTCTTGTTAATTTCTAAACCTTTTAAATGTACAGTAAATGCTGATAAGAGTCCACCGCCCATAGCCCAAACAAAATTAGCAGTACTCGGCAAAACATGTGGGAATTCTGTCCTGATAGAAGCACTAACCTTCGGGAGCCTCCTTCCCCCGGAGTTGTAACACGCCACGCCGCCACGCCTCCTTGAGAATAGCCGGGGGAGAGGAGGAGGAGGAGGTGTTTGCATGCCGGCACCCGATCAGATGAGCTTGCCCCCTGCAGGACTGTCTGATCGCTGCGCGGATCGCCGGGGAAGGTGGGGATTGGTGACGCTGCCGTATGCAGGACTGTGGAGCGCAGCGCGGGAGGCTCACGGAGCTTGTCGGAGGGCTGCAGGCAGAGTCTCCTTTCTGTTTAGAGGGAGTGAGGTCGGCGAAGGAGGAGTGAAGCGCCTACGTGACACCAAGGACACCACAAGAGGACAGAGAAAATGGCAGGCGAGTGACTCTTTACAATGATTTAGAATTAAGGAGGTGGCAAGTAGCTTGGAAGTGGTTGCCTTTGATAAGACTCTGTATTGAATATTAAAAATAAGGAATCCTTAGGGGACCAAGGGAGGAGGAAAATATCTAATTCAGTGCCTGCACAAGGTGAGAGAGAAGGAGAGAGAGGCACAGGTACCCTAAATATAATTAATACATTTAAATTGGCCGTAAGGCAAGCAAAGGAAATCCCCAGTGCGCAACAGAAACAGCAGCGGATGAGCAATCCTGATAACTCCAGAGACGCAAGGAGACTTAGGGATGGAAAAATTGTGAAGGGGAGAGACAAGAACACAAAAAACCCAGAAAGCTTAGATCTAGAGAAAGTACAGGAACTAAGAGTGAAAATTGAGGTGGACTGCACAGAAGCAAGCACTGAGGCTAGCAGTGATACAATAGAGGAGGATAGACGGGCAGCAGTACCAGCTCTTGTGGATGAAGTACTCACAGAAGTGACAAGAGTCAATACAATTCATGAGAAAGGCATATCAAGTTACTGTTTGAGAAATAGACAATTCCTCAAATACACAACCTCAACTATAGCTAAACAAGCTGTTACCCCCCGCAGCACTAAAAGAAATCCAAGAAAATTCCTAAGTCAGACCCCAATAACTTCTACACTAAGAGGAAAACCCCTAAAGAGACATGGAAGTTCTCTAGACCCTCCTCTCTGAGTCACTCCCTCTCTCAGATCCTTCTTCAGAGTCCAGGTCCAGGACTAGAGCCAAGCACTTCCCATCAAAGGTGTTCAAGAGGTTAAACTATCAGAAATAAATGTTCCACCCTCACTTCCCAAACTCTGCCCACTTACGGCTGGGTTCTTAAATGCAAACCCAACGCCAGGTATGTCAGCCTTACAAGACCATATACCCTCCCCTTCTATAATAGAAGGGAGAAGTGGGGGCCCCACGCAAGAAAAACTGACGACTACCACAACACAAGGGCAGGCAGACCCAACAACTGATGGGTCGGAAGGTCCAGATACCATAACCCCTCACGCACCAGAAGACCAATCGAGTCGACTGCATAAAGAAGACTGGCCAGAGGGAGAGCAATCTCAAACCCAAGTCCCCGAACTTACCTCAACAGAATTGATTTTGGAGAAAATGTCAGAATAAATGAGGGCAAAATTTGCAGTGTCAGAAACAAATCAGAGTAAAATCCGGAAAGTATGTGAAGCACTAGACAATAAGATGATTGCTCTAAGTGACCGGGTCACCATTGTAGAGTCAGTATTGGATGGCCTCTCAAAGAAAGTGGAAAGAAATGGAAAAGATATAAGCGTCCTCAAAGAAAGTGGTAGAAGCACCAATGAAAAACTGGAATCTTTAGAAAACCAGGCTAGAAAAAACAACTTGAGAATACTGACTATCCCAGAAGGGACAGAGGGGAGTGACATAAAGAAGTTTATAGTACAGTTGCTCGAGGAACACTTTCCATGGACAAGGGAGACAGGATTAGAGGAAGACATTCAAAGAGTACACCGAGACCTCTTCGGTAGGAATAAAGAAAAAAAAACCCAAGTAAAATCTTGATAAACTTCAAAACCTATACCATTAAAGAGAGAATCTTGAGTGAGGCGTTAAAAAGCGTTCCACATAGTAAAGATGATTGGACATTTAGGTTCAGGTCTGATATATCCAAAGAGACTTGTTGTTTTAGGGTTGATGCCTTAGAGGCCACGTCTTGTGTGATATCTTTTACCTCCGACCCTGTTTTTTGCCATTCTGCATAGGTCCGTAAGCCCTGCACGAAAGGGTATGCACGGCTGCCTACAGTGGCATTACAGAAAAGGGGGTTGAACCCATGCAGTCGCGGGGAACTGGGCGATATATGGTACATGTAAGAACAGGGTCCCCGCAAGGGAAGCGTGTTGTGTCCTACACACACTGACACTATTAGAAACTAAGAACCAAGCATACAAGAGAATTCGAAGGTGTAGCATTTTATTTTGCAACACCAGGGTTTAACCACAATTGGATTACTTCATATACAATAAATAGCCCCAAACAGGGAAAGGAAAGGAAGAGGGAGAGGGGTTGTGCTTAGAGGAGTGTAAAGTCAAAAAGAATAGACACAGTCAAGGAATCATGTGATAGATACAAGTATTCCAAAAAATGTTGTAACAGTTAAGATACACAAGCCGAAAATCCAGGCATCCATTAATAAACTATTAACTAATGACATTCAAAGGTCACATGGTAGGATTAAAAGTCGTTGAGGGCATGTGCCGGAAGTCCAAGGAGAAAAAGCCGTTGACGTTTCGACCCCTATCTGTAGGCTACGTTAAGTCCTTTGGCGGGGTCTTCATCAGGACATATACGGGAGGGAGGTGAGATGGTGCAGTCCTACCTGAAAAGTTAAGAAAAGGAGGGGGGGTTAATTAGAATTCTAGGTAGTAAATTAATTACATCTTGTTTGGCAGTATAACATTCATAATAATTACCATGTTGTCATGGCCTAGCTAGCCTCTAGACGTAGGAATTGAGTCAACCACGCAGAAAGTTGTAGTCAGTCTCAGCGATTATATTTTGCGAAACTACAGAGGAAGGAAAACATGCAACCAGTTGAGTGGTTATTTGACAATGAGCGTTTAGCTGCTAAATTAAAATGTATGTAAGGGAGTGAAACTTACAGAAACTTCACCCATTCAGCCAAATGGTGAGTTTAGTGTTGCCCCCCGGGGGTCATTGGCCGTATACAGTTGTCTGGACAAGGGTGCAACTAACGTTCGTGAGCTGTGGATGCTAAAAACTGGTTTGCAATGTCAACATAATCGGCGCCATCTTGTCCCCTCTCAGGCCTGTACGCTCTAGTAAGCAGTAGCCATTTTGAAAGCACCATAGCCCCTCTGCCCCTCGCCGATCACCAGCGCGTTCCCCTGGCGCTGCGAACATCCCCCCGCACTCTCTGACCACCCCCGCTCTCTCGTATATGGACCATGTACCCCCTCCCAGCGGGACCCTACCCCGGAGGCGCATTTCGCCCCCGGCCAACACCTCCCCATCCTTAGATGAACCCCCTTCCTCTGTCCTGCCCTGCTCCCAAGCCACCACCTGGCCCTGCAGCTGCCATTTATTGGCCCCCTTTCCTGTAAGCAGTTGCCCCGATTCAAAGGATCTCCGACTAATCAAAGGCCCCCCCACCCAGTGCGATCCGATCAGATACACCCGTTCCGGGAATCGACAGAGTATCCTGCTGTGGAATAGTCATCACTTACTGTAGATATGTGTGGGAACGGGCTCAAAGTGGGGATTCCAAGGATGTCTTTCCGTACATCAAAGCCTTAACAAGAATTTGTCACATGTAATAAAGCTATAAATCTGTGTATAAGAGGCCAGGCCTCAGAGATGCAGTTAGAGCACCTCCCGAAGACATTCTGTGCGCGTGTCTGAAATGACAGGCTCTCCTCATGAGAAATAAACCCTGTTCTTGCGTTCCAGCCTCCAGCGCCTGTCTCTTTATTTGGTACTATTTGCTTTGGGAAATTAGAGGCGCCCTTGCGCCAACAGCCTGGGTATTCGGTAGTAACCGGCTCGTTTTCCTCAATTGGCGTCCGAACGCGGGGCCCATCAGCGTCATGTGGGTTCAGTAAGAGAGGTCCTGACGACGGGGTGAACGTCTAATTGATTGGAGTATACCTGCCTGGAGAGGACCCTCGTCTGGCTGCCGATCGAGTGAACTTCACCGATTCTGAACGGACCTCTCTTGAGTGACCTGCTGTCCTGACTGGGACCCCACAGGAGTGCTACTGTAAAACTGGAATAAGAGGACGATCGGGCGCTGGAAGGGGAAGGCGAAGAACTGTCCACGTGGTCTGGGTAAGGTTAAGTAGGACGCGTTTATACGTCTGATTGGGAGGATGGTTTTATCCACCTGATTGACTATTTGATTGATTGTTTGTATCGGAATTGTTTGAAAATACTAGTATTATTCGTTGATTGGTTCGTTTAGCCTTGGTCGCTACTTGATACATTGGTTCTCTTTGGAGATTCCCTGTCTACAAACGGAGAGGAATACAAAGATTCTCTCTTCCTTTGCAGGTAGTGAAGGGTAGGTAACGCGGACCTTTGTCCCCCGTTGTAACCCGTCGTGCCTATCTCTTTCTCACCATTTGATTGTTTGATTGTCCGAACACTGGTTGTTTGATATTGGTTCTTTGGAGGTATTCTCTGCTTACAAATAATGTGGAATAGAGATATTCTGTCTAGTCTTTGCAAGCAGTGAAAAGATATGTAGTGCGGACCTTTGTCCCCCCTTTTGTAATCTGTCATGCCTATCTTCTCCCCACTGATTGGTAATTGGTTCTACCCGGACCATTTATTGGAGGTAGCTCGTCCGGCCCCACTGGAGGGCACTCCTAATAATGAGGACATATATATAAAATACGGATTAGCCACTGTACCTTCCTAGCAAATTATGGCAAAACGAAAGGAATCGAACAAAATCAGTAGGCCACTGATAGGATCTTTTTGACCCTGCTAAAACAAGAAACACTAGGAAATAGCCTCTGCGAAAAGTATGAAACTAGGGGGAGGAGCCAAGCTCGCGCTCGAGATGGCCACGAGGTAGCTCGGCTCCACCGCCCTCGCTGCCTAAGCATGCCTGCCCTACCACCCACCCCGCCCAATAAACGACAAACCCTATACAAATGAAAGTCTGCTGATACCCACTATCGGCGTCACCAGATTGGGCTAGATCACGCACAATTGGACTATGCCTTTTTCTGGTTATACAGTAACATCTTTGTGCTCTTTGCCACACTACAAATATATAGCACTCCAACAAAGTAGTATGATTAAAACGCTTTAATAACTTATAGATATATATAACACTCCAACGAAGTAAACAAGTTAAAACACATTTTTTAAACAACTATTTATATGGCAGCCTGCTGCAAAATCCATCCCAAAGCATTCACCGTCCGCTTGACACTGTCCCTGTCCCTCCTTCCCCGGAGTAGCAACATTGGGCTGCTTTGGGCTGTCTTTTAGTCGGCTTTGGGCTGTAAAAAGCCTACAAAATCCATCGGCCTGTGAGGCCGCATCAGTGGCGGGCAGTTGTGCGAATAGGCCGGAGGCAGCACAACGCGCCGAGATCCGGACGGCACCGAGGTGGTGTCCAGCAAGTTGCTGCACTGGTCTGGCCATCCTACAATGCTGCGCCGAAAGACGGCGTGGGGTGCCCTGGGGGGGAGGCGACGTGAACGGGGCTCCCCCGCCTCCCCAGGTGGAGGCTCCTCAGCTGCAGTAGGGCGCCCCTTAGTGTTTCACTCACCGACCAGCTAAGAGGGCGCCCCTTAGCGTTTCACTCGCCGACCAGCTGAGAGGGCGACCCTTAGCGTTTCACTCTCCGACCAGCTGCAGTGGGGCGACCCTTAGCGTTTCACTCGCCGACCAGCTGTAGCAGGACAGCCATTAGCGTCTCACCTGCCGGACGGTTGCACCAAGATTGCCGTTTACGTCAGACTCAAGTGGGCCCCCGCAGTTGGTTGGTCGGGGGACCCACTCCGATGGCTGTGGTGGAGAACTGCTGCTGCCACAGGACTCTCAAAATGGCGGCCGGCTCTTCGGATTTGGGCCTGGTCCACTAAAATGGCCCTGGGACACCTCGGAACTCGGAAGCTTGCCTGATCGAGCATGGGCCCCACCCTGGAAAACGTCCTCTCAGCTTTGCAGATTCTACGGGAGTCATTGGCCCTTGACTCCCGCGGACTTCCGGTGGGGGCAACCGCCGCTATTGCTTGATCATTCCACATCGACTTGTCTTTGCCCCGGGCGGCAGCCACCTTTTCCCCATTTGGTGCCGCGAGAGAGGCTGATTCAGGGCGTCGGCAGAGGGACACGCCTGTTGTCCCGCTCTCTGGAAGGACCACGGCGTTGCTGCAAGATGGTGGTGCTCTCATGCTGACGCCAGCTTCCGTTTGAATTACCAGGAGACGCTGTAGACTACCAACTCGATCAGTTCTGGCGGAACACCAACGTGACCCGGTAGGGAAGACTTTGCTTTCCCCACCTTTGAGTCACGGTTCATGCTGTCTGTTTTTTCTGTTGGCATTTATGACATTTTTAATCTGCCGAAAGGGGTTCTGGTCCAACCACTAGTCATTGGAGACATTTGGACTGTACCCTGGACCCGCCTGACCTCGCCCCAAAATGGCGCCGATGTAGGCGGGAATCACAACTCCTTATGACGTTCCGAGTACTTGGCACTGATGTTAAGGGATATGTGTACGGTCTTTTTGCACATGACGGGGGGGATACTGACTGGACATGCGAACAATCTTATTGATGCTGGTCTTTTCATTATTGATTATTTTTATTGTCGCGTTAAAGTAGTGTTGTTCATGATACTCGACGCCTCTTGCACCGTGGCCGGCCTATACAGTTGTAGGCCCGTATTTGTATACTGACCTTTTGCAATACAGGGTTTTCAAAGGAATTATGGAATCAGCATCATAACAATCGTCTAGGTTGGTAAGGTTTTTTATTAATGGCTGTTATTCCCAAACAATAGAAGACAGATAATGCAGACCCTTTGTAGCTTAAGGTATCTGCCGAATGTAAGGTGTGGTATTTTGTCCCATAAAATACGACTAATTGAGAAACAAATGCACGAAGAGGGAACTCGAATTTAGAGACAAACAAAATGAAGCATTTTTTGGTATAATAAAAAGGGAAGGATATGTTACTCAGAAAAATAATGCGAAAAGGATAGCCAAGATCTGTTGTATCACACGTTCCTGCAGCTAGTCTGGTACGTGGTAAGTAGAAGCTTTTTCATGTTTGCGCGCGCTGATGTGCTCTGAACGCTGCACCCCCCCTTTCTTTTCTCCTCTGTAGGTTACATCGGAGTTCCGAATGAAGAATGGAGTGGACATGGACCGCACCGTGCTCCATGTAGGGAAAGACATAGACAAGCGCTGTGCGATATTGCATGGAGTGCAGACCATCACTGGGAACGTGAAAAATTGTAATGTGTGACTGTGCGTACGTGCCCTGATTGTATGGTATGAATGTATATGTATTGCATATGCCCGGGTCGTTGGAGAAAACGTCTTTGTATGACTGAAATGCTGGTCTACCGATCAAGGGGATGGGGAAATAAGCCCGAATATGGTAACTCCTCGTCTGAAGAAACGACTCTCCCTCAGTCCAGGAGTTAGGGATATTGGCATGTTCTAGATTCACCACATAAAAAATAAGAGTTGTACCACTGAACGTCCGACACCCCCCCCCCCAAAAAAAAAAAAGAATTACAGAGAATACTGAAAATACGCAGCACACATAGAAAAAGTAAAGGAAAAGAAAGGTCCCCTTACCGAAAATAGCTCTGTGTCTTCATCTTAGATTTCTGCGTCTGATGTATGTACTGTCACAACCTATCCGGTATTTGTGTGTACATGAACGTTGAATTTCTGTTTTCCCTTAGCTTGCGTTCTTGTATATAACCTGACCCGTGTTGCTCTATGTTGTGTGTGCACCAAGTAGCCTTTTATCGTACACGTTTCTCTCTCTCTCTCTCTCTCTCTCTCTCCCGTTTTATGTCATACGTGTACCAAATAGCCTACTTGATGCGCACGTCTCTCTCTCTCTCTCTCTCTCTCTCTCTCTCTCTCTCTCTCTTTCTTCCTCGCTGAAGGCCCCCTTGCCCTCTCTTAAATAAATGACGACACTGTACCTCCTCGGTATATGTATAACTGGCTTAAACTCGACAGGGTTCAAACAAATTAACAGAGGCAAAACAACCGTATTTTGCCACACTACTACCTCTCCTTTCTGTAAAATGATTTAACTTAATTGGCTGAGAAAGAAAGGACAGGTAAGACGACTGATGTCCCCCAATCTGGCCCTTATAACGGGAACTATACGTCAGTGGTTTTTGTTGTTTTAGGGCTCTAACAACCCTGCCTCCATTGCTCAGACCGCCCCAAAAGTAGAACGTCTAAACACCCCTGTTCCTCCAGAATAGTCCCAGTTCTGTACTAGCCATCCCTGGACATTGTAGGAAATAGCTGATGACCTTGTTTTTGAAGATGCATCGCTTAAAACTGATAAAGGTTAAAAATTGTCTCCAGCAAGAAAAATGTTTATCTTGTGTTCTTCCCCGAACAGATACTTGTGAGCCCATGACAGTAGCACTTCGCACTTTTTCATAAACTTAGCAGTCCTTGGAGAAAAATATGAATCAACAAGGCTTGTGTTGGAAAGACGAGTCTCTACCGGAGAAGCCGGTTCGAATTTTGACAGACCAGGTAGTTGATATATGTCAGACTTCCTACCATGTTTGTAAAGTACAGGAATCAACACCTAGCAGACCCGATGATGGAAATTTGCAGGAGCATTCGCAAACCTGCATCACAGCAATGATTTATGATAGCATACACCGATGTAAGAGTTAATAGACATCCACCATAGAGTGACCGATAAACGTTTCCCCAACTTCTTGGGGTTGGGAGAGAGAATGAAGTATGTAAACGTCTTTCCTACCAGTTCCCTGAGATTTGTTTTTTACTTATTCAAAGATAACATGCGGTCATCGGAGGAGAGGGGTCGGACGTGCCGCACAGCCTGGCTGCAGATCGTGGAACATTTATGGCCTCGTCCAAGGGGGAGCCACGGACCAAAGAGATGCGGGACGAGGCACCATTCTCAGCATGGGAAGTGATAGAAAGAAGGGCTATTCAGAAACCCCCTGCTCATTGATCAGCTCGTGCCTGAAGTCCCAGCCCGTCGAGCCCGATTGATGGGCTCATTGCTAAAAGACTCTGCTCTCCTTGGTCCACTTTTGATCCGATCCCACTCCACCCCCTTTTCCCTCAGCCTCCCAAAGCACGCTCCTACCCCCCCTTTTCTTCATTTGGGATTTTGAACTTGACTTAACGAAAGAAGAACAAAATGCGGGTACCCCGTCTAAAGGTACCTATGATAAAATTAGTTAAGGAACAGGACAAACAGGACTGTGATCCGAGAGTAAAGAATGGTCACCCCCTGCAGCATGGATTTGGGCTGGACTTTGGCTTCACCGCCGGTGATCAACAGTGCCAACGAAAGAAGAACAATGAGAGCCTACCAGTGATGGCTCACTGTAATAGGACACTGGAGAGAAGAACTCCTTTTTTTTAACATTACCCCCCCCCTCTGACTGTAACTCATGTTGAATTTAATTCCCCTCCCAACCACTTTCGCATTGACTATCTTCCAATCGAGTTTTCGAGACGTTACATCGGTCACTTCCAACTGTACACTGATGGTTAAGAAATATTTACTTTGTATAATGACAATTGTATAAGATCAGCCGTGCACATGAATATGCTGTCTAGTTTGATCCACATGAAGTCTAAGCCTTAAGTAATGCACGTAATATCCCTTGTTCTGTCAGAACGTTTTTATGATATCATGTTTGTGTTCAAGCGAGCTTCCCTCCTCCTAATTTCCGGGTCTGACATATGACGCAGCTGATGTAATTTTGTATGCGCTACCTCCTCGCCTATCACATCAACTACATGTAATTATGTACAATTCTGTAAGATTATTTCTGTCTGTCCTAAGACTCTGTACTGTGAAGAGAGAACGCTTGAAATCATTTACGATGTCGAGGTTAAAAATTTAATGAAGGTGGGTGTCGGCTAGACAAGCTGGCTAGATATGTTGAAAAGGGAGGACTCTTAAAAACTGGTTTGCGATGTCAACATAATCGGCGCCACCTTGTCCCCTCTCAGGCCCGTACTCTCTAGTAAGCAGTAGCCATTTTGAAAGCACCATAGCCCCTCTGCCCCTCGCCGATCACCAACGCGTTCCCCTGGTGCTGCGAACATCCCCCACACTCTCTGACCACCCCCGCTCTCTCGTATATGGCCCATGCACCACCTCCCAGCGCGACCCTACCCCGCGACCCTGTCCTGCCCTGCTCCCAAGCCACCACCTGGCCCTGCAGCTGCCATTTATTGGCCCCCTTTCCTGTAAGAAGTTGCCCCGATTCAAAGGATCTCCGACTAATCAAAGGCCCCCCACCCCGTGCGATCTGGTCAGATACACCCGTTCCGGGAATCGACAGAGTATCCTGCTGTGGAATAGTCATCACTTACTGTAGATATGTGTGGGAACGGGCTCAAACTGGGGATTCCAAGGATGTCTTTCCGTACATCAAAGCCTTAACAAGAATGTGTCACATGTAATAAAGATATAAACCTGTGTATAAGAGGCCAGGCCTCAGAGATGCAGTTAGAGCACCTCCCGAAGACATTCTGTGCGCGTGTCCGAAATGAAAGGCTCTCCTCATGAGAAATAAACCCTGTTCTTGCATTCCAGCTTCCAGCGCCTGTCTCTTTATTTGGTACTATTTGCTTTGGGAAATTAGAGGAGCCCTTGCGCCAACAGCCTGGGTATTCGGTAGTAACCAGCTGTTTTTCCTCATGGATTCAAAGAATTCCCAATTCAACTTAAAAGTTTGCGGACTGAAGGTAAGTCTACATTGAGTCGTGGCCGGAATGTGGTCTATAGTCACATAAACGGCTAGGGAAGCCAGTGTGACATCAAGGCAAAAGGCCACTCACTATCAGTAAGCAGTGAACACAGTTACTTACATAACTTGGTGACCGGTGGGGTCTAAAGCACCAGGTCCTTAAATGCTGGCGATCGCTGAAAGATATATAAAATACACAGAGCTCCATTGTTGGCTTACCAAAATGTAATGAGTATGCACAAGTCGTGTAAGGGGGCACAATAACATTACATACCTCCGAGTTAAATGCGGGGAGGAGAAACGTCCTTCGTTATGGCAAGTCAGTGCTTAGTGGTGGAGGCAGGCTGAAGACGTCCGATACCCAATAGTCCCGGGGAACAATTAAAGCGAGAGATAGGCAGCCGCTCCGTCGAACTCGGTAAGAGTCAATCCTACGGAAATAAACGGGGATGCCCGTCAGGGGTCTAAGACATCAATTAACCGTGAAATACTTCCCAAGGTTCGAAGCCACTCACCGAAACCCAGAAGAAGCCGCAGTGATCGATGCCGGTCTACGAAAACTCCGCAGCCTCGCTATGCAGAGTTTGGGGGCAGAGTCAGTTAAAACGTCCCAACAAAGGAGAGTGAAGAGTTACTTAGTAGCTATGGCAGTACATGCAACTGTCATGATGCGAGGGCAGTACGGGGAAAACTGTCTACTATAAATTCCATTAATAACCAAATTAATGATGAGTACAAAATTAGAAAATTAGAGGCACTGGTTGAAATTTAGCAAAACCAGCATTACATGGAACAGCATATACCTCGTCTTGATGTGGGATACAATGTGTCATAGATTCATCAAAGACTGATTTGTACTCATGCAACACTCTCACAGGAGGTTGTAGACGAGTTAACAAATCAGGATACATAATACCGCTCGATATTACAGATGGACTGAAGAAAGGATCTCATGTTTGCACATTGATAATAGTTCATTTACCGATGAAATTCTGCATTTACGGTATATGGGATCAAGATATCTTGACCGTGCTGTTACTACATTAGAGCTGGGGCATGCAAATAATAGGTGCTCGATGTTCTGGTCACCCCCTTGACAAAGAGTACATAAAGGGGATCCACTGGGTGACCATCTTGATGTAAAGGTTAACACAGGTAGGATACCTAATCGCAGCATTGTAATCGCACTCCTTGCACCATGTGTGAGGGAAAACCCTATATATGGCTGTACATGCTTGTACTCCAATGATTCTACAAAGAGTTTGTAAGTAGATAATTTGTTACAGTGTGCAAAATCAAGTTCAAAACTCAGTTTAGAGGTAAAACATTTTAAGAAAAGTTTCAATTGCGGGGCTGACCAGGTGAGCAAAATGTCTGTATTAATGTTGGCCATTTGGAATACAGCAGTCATATTCCCGAAGAATGTTTGCTTTGAAGCATCTAGTTCGAAAGTTTCGATTTTAAGCAGGGATCTTAGTGTTCCTTCTTTTGCGTGGAGGAGATTATAGGCCCACCTGATAACATTAGCAACAGCTGTAGCATAGGAGCTTGTGATTGAAAATTCTAATCATAGAGCCTGGACCGGAGTGGAATCTGAGACCTTCATGATTTTTTTCAGGATTTTTCCTTCTTTTTGGTCCGTATAAGCCCACAGTTTTATAGGAATATGCTCCGTAGCGTATGATAAAACAGGGGGGATCTTTACTCTGTATATTTTTAGCAGTGATTAAAAATACCTGTTCTCTGTAGCAGAATAGAGTCTAGAGATGGCCCCGGCATGTAGTTCAGATTTCCTTTTTAAGTTGTTTATCTGCTTTGTATTTTTTAGATTCTTTGAGAGGATCCTACCGAGATAGGTGTATTCATCAACCTCTTCTATTTTTCCTCCGCCGAGCCTCCAGCAGTACTTAGCACTTTGTTTCCTACCTGAAAAGGAGACAACTTTTGTTTTCATTAAATTTGGAATTAGGAAGTTATCCTTTGAATATTCGTGTAAAATATCTAGGAGTTTTTGTAATCCAAAAGGAGTAAGATCCAACATCACAATGTCGTCCGCGTATAGCAGTGCATGTATACTTTGTGCAGCGATTTTTGGAGGCAGACTTGAACCTTGTTGTAGATGATATGGCAGGTCACTGAGGTATAATGAGAATAGAATCGGAGCTAAAAGGCACCCTTGTTTGAGTCCATTAGCTGTTTTAATAGTTTTCGTCAGACCTTTTTCACCCCCCATTTGCACTTGGCACCAAGTGTTGGTATGGAGATTAACTATAATCTGCAGCAGTTGTTCCGGTATTCCTAGTCTCCTTAGTTTGTTCCATAATGTTGGTCTGTCGACGCGATCAAAAGCGGTAGAATAGTCTATAAATGCTGCGTATACAAACTGAGATTTCCGTACTACATATTTGTCGAGAATGGTCTGAAGAATTGATATATTCTCAGTGACAGAATGGTTAGGTCTAAAACCTGCTTGAAACATGGGTATTAGACCCTGCGAGAAGGCCCAGTCATTCAATCGATCCAATACCTCTGCGGCGAAAATTTTCCCTATAGCATCCATCAGTGCTATTTGGCGGTAATTGCCGGCAATGTTTTTGTTCCCCTTTTTATGAATAGGGATGATGATGCTCCCCTGCCATGACTTTGGCATTTTCCGGGTTTTAAAGATGTAATTAAAGAGGGGTGAAAGCATCTGACTCCACTCCTTGGGGTCTGCTTGCAAGACCTTAATGGCTATTTGGTCATGGCCTTGGCACCGGTACTTCTTGCTTTTCGAATATGCATTGCTATAGAGAATGCCGAGGTTTTTGAAATCGGGGAATTATTCTTTTCCATGATGTTATTGTTGACCTTTTCATCAGAATTGGTTGGATTTGCCTTATATAAATCAGTCAAGTAAATTTCCCAATCATGAGGTGGAACCGGAATGGCTTGAAGTTTCTTTTTTGTTCCAGTTATTTTGGCAACTAAAGACCAATATTTTCGCTGATTGTATTTTTTTGCGGCTATTTGGATATCAACCCAATTACGGTCTAGCAATGTTCTTTTATAACTGTGCTTCTCTCTTCTTAATTGATTTTTTAGTTTAATAATTTCTGTCTGAATTGAAGGGGAAAAATTCAAGTATTGAGCTTGTTTGAGTTTATTGAGCATTTTCGCAGTATTTGAATTCCAGCTTTTGTTTTTGTTGTTCTTCTTGTTATTTACTGATGAGGCCTGTAGTAACTTGTCTAGAAGAGCACTTTTAAGTTTATTGATTATGTGTTCAAAATTTGATATTGGATCATCTGTATATGTTTTTGTTAGGAGTTGAGTGTGGGTAATCAGTGCGGATATATTATCCAAGGTTGATGAATTCCAAAATATGCGCCTCTGATCAGCTTTTACCAGAATTGTACTATTATAGAATATGATCTGGCTTGTAGGGCCAACCAATTAGTGGATAGATGTATAAGTGCGTGATCACTTTCATCGATGAAATTGGAATGCAAATACGTAACTGTCTCCAATAATTCCATACCGCAAATTAAGTAGTCAATAATTGAAAAGGTTCCATTTCCACGTCTGGTATATGATGCCGGTGTATCTCCTTCCACATTGCCATTCAAGATTATCCCATTTAGATTAGGTAGTAGTGATAATAGAAATTTACCTCTTTTATCTGAGCATATTCCTTTGGGAAATTTTGGAATGGATATTTCCAGTGATTCTTCTTTATAAAGATTTGCCCACTTTCTAATTTCGGCATTAGAGACTTTACCATTGAGATCGCCCATGATTATATATGACGGATATAATCGATCTTCTATTGTCTGAGAGATGGTTTCCATGATATCCGCAAATAGGGCATCTTGATTAGTGCCAGGAGGGGCATAGGCATTAAAGAGCAGGATTGCCTTTTGTGGGGCTGTGGTGTGTGTTTTTAGAGATACCTTAATGCGCTGGAGATTATTGGAGTTGGTCTCGACGATCTCTTGAGCCCATAAATATTCTTCCCTCAGTAGGATTGCCAGACCACCCTTTGCATGGCCTCGGTTAGTTAATTTTGCAGGGATATCATAAACGTAGTAGCCTTTCTGGAAGAAGGATTTTGTTGCCCAAGTTTCCTGTAGAATCAAGATGTCAGGTTGATTAATGGTGGCTTCAATCATTTTATTCTTAGTTTTTCCAGCCATATTCCACGAGATAATCTTCAAGCCATTGTTAAACAGTATGTTGTTGGCAATTGATGATTTTGTTACTATTCAATGTCTCCGAGACCCATGCCCAAGACTTTAGGTTTTTTTTGACCTCCTTTACATCTAAGTCTTGGTACCAGACTGCCCTTTCACCATTGTTCACATGAATTTTCAGGGTATCCTTCCCTGAATGAATCGATCTTGAATCTTCTGGTACAAGAGTGTTTTTGTAATGATTATTGGATTGCGTGCTAAAGCTTAGGCCAAAAGGATCGTTGGATCGTTTATTGGTTTTGTTTTCCTTTGGTTCAGATCTTTCAATTACGTCATAGCCGCATTTATGAAGTATCTCCTTTTCATTAAGAATAATCCCAGGAAGAACTGATGACCAGAATGATACCATCGCTATTTTGCTATTGTCTTTTTTGGGGAAAGTCACTAGGTCTATTTCTTTACTGGTCAAAGATTGTAGAGGCAGTATATGTTGGAGAAGATTGATTATCCTTCCTCGATTGAGTGGTACGTTATCGATGGTAAAAGGTTCTTCGAATTGTAATAATTTGGACGGTGTCACTTCGCCACATAAGGAGATCTTATCTTCATCTTCACCTGTTCCTTTGTTTCTATGACCTATTTTTGAAAATAGTATGGTCGGATGGTATTCATCAGCCTCTTGGGTTCAATGATTGTACATTCTGTGTGATTTTTCTGTCACTGATTGCCTCTGTTTTAGTAGTATTAGGTATTGTAATTTCATCTTCCCCCTCACGGGTTTTTTGGGATGTGTTTGGTTTTTGAAATTTGAGCTTGCGAGTTTTCTTTTTATGTATCCTTCTTAATGGTTTTTTTCTCCCTTTTCTCCTTCCTACTTCCTTGGTTTCGGTTTTTTCAGAGATTATTTCTCCTTTTTCAGCTTTAAGTATGTTTTTAGTGCTGTTTTCCTGATCATCCATGTCGCAATTGTTTTTGTGCAGATCAGTTTTTTTGGTAGATTTAAAAAAAATGTTACTGTTTAGCAGTTTTTAGAGGTTCTTCTATGAAAAGTTTTTTTAAGGAGTATGTAATGGATTCGTTATGGATTTTTTGCTTTTCCTTTTTTTGTTTTTCTGTTTTTACTATTTCTGATGTCTGAGTACTAGAATCACGTTTTGTTTGCATCTGTTTACTCTTGTTGATATTAATGAAGTTATTCTTTTGCGATTGCTTCGTATCAGATATTTGTTGTTTTTTCGCTGCTTTGTCGGATTCTTTTTTCCTTTTTTCTTCTACTAAGAACTTTAGTATTCCAATTTGTACATCTAAAGTTTGATCCGAATTTTCTAGAATATGTCCTAGAAAAGAAAGGACTGATTCCAAGATTTCCTGTAGAGAGAAAAGAGCCTTTGACATTGGTGTTACAGAGTTTGCAAAATTATTATTTTTAGGAGAAAAAGGATCCAGAGAAGAATCAAGTACTAGATCTTGTTCTAATGTTTTTTTCGAAAAACTATTGGAAAACTTGTCTGAGTTTGGCTTTAATTCTGATTTACTTTCCACTGACTTCAAGTTGTTTCCATGAGGATCCTCGATGTGATATGGGCTCCCAAAGCGTTTTATTGGAGTTGAGGATTTTAAAAGTATTGCCTCATGGTCCAGGGATTGTATATCCTGTGAAGAACAGTTTATCTTTTTGTTCAGTTCAAGTTCAAGTTCACTTAGGTTTTGGGACGGTTGATTGTTCATAGAAGAAAGCAATTTTTCCTCCATATTTCCAAGAGGATCAAGATTTTGTTCTATTTCCGGAACATGGGCAAGTGGTTCCCTTTTTGGTGATAAGGCAGAGAAGTAATTACTGATTGCCGGGGTCCGAGTTATCCAGCCGTATTTTATTGCTTTGTCAGAGGATTTCCTGACTGCTTCCTCTGTGCCCATTCGCTTCATAAATATTGTGCGAGATCTTAGTTTTTTAAATCCCATTATACTTTCCTGAGGTAGGCCTGATGGTAATCTGTGTAAATGCTTTCTCCGTTAATTTAGATATGTTTGCTATTATGACTTTGGCTCGATTCACCGTCTCCCTTTGCCTCAGACTCAGTATCTTTATTGTTGGACTTACCATACTGGCATTCGGATGTGTTCCTTGTCACAGAATTGCCCGGTATATGAAGTTTATGGACATAGATGTTAATAAGGTGGCCCGTCCCGTCCTTGTACGTCCCCGGACGGCCACAGACGGCCCGCCCTTTGCCCGGGCTTCGCCCGGCGTCCCGCGAGCCGGACCTTTTACTATGTTTATACTTGGGAGGGCGGCTGTGGGCGGGGCAGGCAGGGGGCGCTGACCGGATGTCGTCAGGTCTCGCAGGGACTCCTGGAACAGTGAGTCCCTGCAGCGCAACACCCCTGCAGCCTCTCAGCACCGCGGCAGCTGGTCAGGGGATCTTTTCCAGACAGGTGGGGGCTGAGCAGCACGAAGCGGCTCCCGCGCAGCGGGAGCGACAAGTCGTTGAGTTATCTCCGGCAGAGGCACCGGCAGAGCAGGCAGGTAGGCAGAGAGGTTTTCTTCACGCTCAAAACACTCTAGTCACTTGGCAGGATTATCGCTGAGTTGCCAGTGCAAGCCCCTTTTCTTTGATCAGCCAGCCGTGGGCGGGGCAGGCAGGGGGTGCTGACCGGATGTCGTCAGGTCTCGCAGTGACTCCTGGAACAGTGAGTCCCGGCAGCGCAACACCCCTGCAGCCTCCCAGCACCGCGGCAGCTGGTCAGGTGATCTTTTCCAGACAGGTGGGGGCTGAGCAGCACGAAGCGGCTCCCACGCAGCGGGAGCGGCAAGTCATTGAGTTATCTCCGGCAGAGGTACCGGCAGAGCAGGCAGGTAGGAAGAGAGGTTTGCTTCACGCTCAAAACGCTCTAGTCACTTGACAGGATTATCGCTGAGTTGCCAGCGCAAGCCCCTTTTCTTTGATCAGCCAGCCGTGGGCGGGGCAGGCAGGGGGCGCTGACCGGATGTCGTCAGGTCTCGCAGGGACTCCTGGAACAGTGAGTCCCTGCAGCGCAACACCCCTGCAGCCTCTCAGCACCACGGCAGCTGGTCAGGTGATCTTTTCCAGACAGGTGGGGGCTGAGCAGCACGAAGCGGCTCCCGCACAGCGGGAGCGGCAAGTTGTTGAGTTATCTCCGGCAGAGGCACCGGCAGAGCAGGCAGGTAGGCAGAGAGGTTTTCTTCACGCTCAAAACGCTCTAGTCACTTGGCAGGATCTCATGCAAAAAACCAATTGATACATAAGACAATATTTGTTGATGTCCGCGCAACTCTCTGACAAGAGGTTGTAGGCGAAAAACATTGTATGTAGCATAATGAACTACTGATAATTTATGGAAATTTCAAAGACTCTAGTGAAACATGTCCCGATGCCCCCGTGCAGGAAGCGGGGTCTAGTGCACTTCTCTAACATGAGAGTGAGACGAGTATCAATGGCTAATTATAGCATTTAAGATGTAGATACTAGGTATAAAGAGTATTCTGTGACAAACTACATTAACCCAATGCCGCTAGTTGTGCCAGACAACTGTCCTGTTCGTTAAGGCCATTTTTAATCGAGTCTAGAAGGGACATCCATTTGGATTCACGTGTATTTAATACTGTCAACACGTTACCCCCTCTTCTACCCAGGGTTACCTTTTCAATTACGAACCACCTTAAGTCAGATACTGCATGCCCTGCTTTTTGCCAATGCTCCACTAGAGGAGCCCCTGCCACTTTACAGCGCAGTCTACTACTGTGGGAATAGATACGGGACTTGATTTTCTGTTGTGTTTGTCCTACGTAAACATGACTACATGGGCATTGGACAATGTAAATAACACAAGTTGAGTTGCAATTTGTGAAATGTTTCAAATTGTAAGTGCGTCCCCCATGGTCAAAAGTCTTAGTCTGAATTGTGGTGTCGCATGCAGTGCATGTGCCACATCTATGGTGTCCTATTAATGGAGGCAGATTCCACATAGTGGTAAGAGTGGGTTGACTCACTGATTCCAGGTAAGAATGAACCACCATGTTGCGTATATTTTTAGCCCTCTTGAAAGAATGGAGAGGAATATGCACTTGCAATCTCATCTGCGGCGAGGGACCAATTCTTGTTGATAATATTTTTGATTTCATTACTCCGTGTCGAGAAGGTGGTGACACAGATAATCCGGTCTTTCCCTGGTTGGTTGGTAATTTCTGGATTCAACAAATCGTCACGTGGGTTATACCAAGCCCGTTTCCGGCAGGACTGGACATCGAGTCCTAATACACGAATATACCCCACGCGGAGGGCCTGCAAGTTATAGAAGCCCTATTTGACACGAGACCCAGACCCAACAAAATACCTACCCACTTTATCATGGACTTACTGCGTATAGCCCTCCAAAACAATTATTTTTTGTACAGGGCCAATTTTTATCTACAGATCAAAGGAGTCTCCATGGGAGCGTGTTTTGCCCCAAATTTCGCCATACTGTATGTACATCACATGGAGAAGACCCTCAATTTGCAACCAATTAACTCTTTTTACAACAACATAAGTCTGTGTCGTCGATACATCGATGATGTGCTGTTACTTTGGAACGGTACAGAGGACGCTTTACGACTCTTCATCGACTGGCTCAATCAATCCCAAGAACATCTCCGCTTCACATGTGAGTGCAAACAGAATGATTTACATTTTTTAGATCCATGCTGAAGAAGGCAAACTAGGCACCCGATTGTTCAGAAAATCCACAGAAAGAAACACTCTTCTCCAATACACCAGTTACCACCCTAGAGGACTCAGGGACGGATTGCCCTTAGGTCAATTTCTCCGCATCAGGCAAAATTGCAAATGGCGCCAGGATTATTTTCGTGAGGCCAATATCCTTACCAAAAAACTGATTGCCCGAGGATACCCTAAACGCCTTGTGTCAAGAGCCCGGAAAAGAGCGTGGTACAGCCACAGAGAACATTTACTTACCACACAAATCAAAACACCTCTCATAAGGATCCCAATCGTCTCAAAATTCAGCCCCAGTAGCAATAAAGTTGCCAAAATAATGAAAAAGAATTGGTCGATCCTCCGCCCCTTTGCACCTTTCCAAGATGAACCTCCCTTCTCCTATCAACGGGGAGATAACTTGTCGTCGCACCTAGTCCATGCTATAACTTGGCCGGAA
This sequence comes from Lissotriton vulgaris, assembly GCF_964263255.1. Classification (NCBI taxonomy): domain Eukaryota; kingdom Metazoa; phylum Chordata; class Amphibia; order Caudata; family Salamandridae; genus Lissotriton; species Lissotriton vulgaris. Next base: position 2,057,213,209 of record NC_141691.1, on the reverse strand, counting down.
AAAACTACAGATCACCACACTATCACTGCAGCATGGGGACTCCCTCCAGTACTGGGCCATTTCAAATGCCAGAATCGCTCAGTGTGCGACCTTACCACTAACACCCACCAAAGTGTTTAAATATAAAGACAGGACCCATACCTTGAAAAATCACACAAATGATCCAGCCATGTGGTATACGCCATCGAGTGCCCTTGCCAACTTATCTACATCGGCCAAACCATCCAGAGCGTCAAAAACAGAAATATGCAACATAAGAGTCTGATCAATTGCAAAGTCATTACAGCCCCCCTTGTGGCGCATTTCTTGGAAAAAGACCACAAGGATACAGACATCAAATGGCAGGTAGTCGAACAAGTGACATTACCCACCAGCGGTGGAGACATCAGATCAATACTGAATAAGAGCGAATGCAAATGGATGACACTTTGCAACTCTGTCAATAACGGACTGAACACCATTGATGAGTGGAACGGAACCATAACCAATTGAGGATCACACTCTGTTCCTAACACTCTTTTGCATTACAATCCTTCCTCTCATTATTCGTAATATTTTACATAGTTTCCCCACTGTCTGGTTGGTCCTTTTCATTGCTACCTCTATGACCTTTTCCTCCATTCCAGACAGGGCTCTATAATGCTGTGGAAACCCTATTGTTAGGACTACCAAGTAAGACTCTGTTTCTAAGAGACATATATACATCTCTGCCATTGACCTAAAGTTATGTGTGTCTGTCCCTATACATCGCCAACTTCTTGTTTACTGCATACATAATGTGACGCTATGATTGAGAATATGCCACTTGTGTAATCAATTGTGATCTTTCTCTTGGTTATACATATGGGTGTACGTCTACTACAGCTATTCCGTCTGTTACAAATATCATGTTGTATTGAATTTGAGTAACTACAAAATGCTATCTCTCAAATTGTCTATTGAGCACGCAGACGCCGTCAATGTTCCAAGTGCCCCTGCCCCGCCCCCACTGACTAGATCCATCATCGCTTGGGAGGCCCGGTCCGATTCCAACCCGCCCTCTGCCCCACCCCTTTGCTAGTAGTCCCCTTTAGCTGTCCTGCTTACAAGCTTTCTCCTCCACGTCAGCGCATTCCACGCGCCGTCCTATCAATAATTAGTGCTCTCCACCAGCTTGTGGTTGCCCTAGCAACGCCGGCACCGCGATTCACTCGCCGGTTCTGCCCTTCGACCAGAGGTATGTCTCCAGTTTGCTCGACCACAATCAGCCTGCACTCTCTGTGTCCTTGCCTCACGGCCCCCTCCTCTTTTCTAGATTCTTTCCTTGTACTAGACCAATCATTCCTTGACCGGTCCCCGGACCTGCCGACTTCCTCCACATCGGCTTGATCCTTTGGTCTTACGAGACCGTGATTCTCCAGATCCACCTTGTGGACGAACCAATGGTGAGTGGGTTTGACTTTTCTAGCTTCAAATGACGGGCCTGCTACCTCGCACCCCCGCCATCTACCCACTCCCTCCCGTCACACCCTTCATCACCGCATTTCCCTCTCTTTCTCCAGACTCTACGCCCAAGCTGATACCCTTCCTACTACACTCCAGGACTGCCCCGTGTGGCACCCACAGGACTCCAGGTCGTACATAGGAGCCCGTTCACCACTACCGGTTGATTCTTAATCTGGGTGAGAGTCCTTATAATTCCTCTCCTACCCATTAGCAATTGCCCTCCCAACACCCTCCTTCCCCCCCCTTTCCCTCATCCCTCCATTTTGCCCGCATTCCCTCGCCCCTCCTTGACTCCTCCACTTTCTTCCCCTAAAGCACTGCACTTTACCCATCTAGTCTTGAAGATGATCCTAAACTGCACGGATCGAAACGCCATCGACTTTTCAGCCAAAATTCAGGCCCCTCCTGCATAGCGGTTCTCTTTATAAATAACAAACAAAGTCAATTGTTGAAAGTGTTTAGAAACCTCTATGTTTGTAGTCACTGTAAATATCCTTGCACAGAACACTTTGCGCCGTCCACGCTGATTTTTCTGTCACTTGCGTCGCCGTAGTGTCACTCACCTCTCACTCGTGCACCTTGTACACACTTGGGTTACAATGAAATTTTTGTATCTACAGTTGCAGTGCTGATAACAATTGTGAACAATTTCTCTGCCCTATCCTCTAAATGTTGATTAAAACTGGTGCTTTTAGCACATGTAATGAGTGAATAGAGTCTCCTTGTGCCTCCATGGATAATGTTTTCATATCCTTACTATTTGTCCTCTAATTATACCAGTTGGGATATTGTTCTTATATATAGTCTTACACTTGGCATCAAGCCAGCGCGTCTTACAATTGGTCACTGTCCTCTTGATTTCTGCTACCGCGTTCACCTTGATCACAATGGACTGCTAAATGGCTTTTTAGTCCCCAATGACACCCTGGAGCTGACGAAGAGCTTGTGTTTATTCTCCGACACCTCCATAATCAGTATCTCATTTTCATTGTGACTGGATCTTATTTTTTTCTTCTTTTACCGAGGAACTCTGGCTGGTCATCCTGCCTGTTAGTGAGGTTAGGGAGTTGTTGTCTGCTGCTGAGCTGGGTCTAGGCTGCTTATTGTTTTGTATTTACAAGAATATGGTGCACCCCTGTGCTCTAACCTGCTCCGGCGCACAGACCGCAGCAATAACAGGTGTTAAAATATTGAAACGAGGAGAAATACTTTCATTATTATTTAGTTTTTGCTTTTTCTTTTTTTGTTCTGCATTCTGCAGCACACATAGAAAGAGTAAAAATCCTTTAATTACTGTTTATGTGCAGAAAGGTATATCTTCATGTACATAAACAATCACCCCTTCAACGCAGGCACCTTTGCACTGTAGTGCAAGGGTGCCTGTGTTGGCACTGGGCAGGTAACTTTAGCATCAGAGCTAGGGAAAACTGAGGGGTGCGCCATATTTTTGTAAATACGTTGCATCCCTGTGTTTTGGAAAAGTCAGAGCAAGAAGCTGCCAAATTTGGCACAGCTCCACCATTTCCTTGTAAATATGCCCCACTGTTTCAGCTATGCAAACAAAGCCGCTTGCTAAGAGCTGTCAAAACTGGCAGTCATGCCCAGGGATACATTTATTGGTCTTTTAATGAATTGAGTGATGCTGCAGCACACACATCCCAGTGCTGCCACTGTTACTCCAGCAAGTAAGAAGCACAAGAAGGGGGACAGAGTTATTCAAGCTTAAAGGACAAATAGTTCCTATTGTGCATAAAACCTTATCTCAGTTTCCTAGAAACTTTTTCAACAATGGCTGACGAAGAACTCCCTGCGCCGGCACTACGTGCGAATGCAGTTGAGGAAGGAGAACAAGAAGGCGAAATGTCAGAACTGCCCTTAATTTTAAAACTCGCAAACTATGCAGTCATAGCTAGGGATGGGGCAGTAACATTTGCTATTGAGGCACATGAATCATATAGAACTGAGGTATTCTATTCAGGGGTTACGTGCTCACAAGCAGATGTGTGCACAAATACATTTTATTCGTATACTGTCCATATGAGGTCATTGAAGTTTCACTCACCTACCAGGAGCACATAAACTGGTTCAAAGGCGTCTTCCAACACACAAAAGATAAAGTAAGACTCAGTCGCTTGGAAGAGAGGGAGCGACTTGGCCCGTCCTAGCAACTTACACACCTCATCCAAACATTCACACAATGTCGGTAGCAAATTCTCATCCGCTACACAAAGAAATAATAACACTTTATGGAAACCGTACACCGTTCGTTTTGAGAAACTCATACTTCATCCAACAAGGGCTACACCAGAAGGACAAATTCAAGGGTCTAAAACTAAAATAACTCCACAAATGCAACATGCAATTATAGGTAAAATGCCAAGTAGACGTGAGCAAATGCCATTCTGGATAGCTCAGAAAATCACACAGTTAGAGTCAGTGTTTCCACACACAAGCCTTCAAGAAAAACACAGAACGCTAACAATCTGTTTGTAATGGGGCTAGCTCTCCAGATAGAAGATTGTACATCTTGGGGTTCAGTTTTAAACTGTCATATTTACCATAAAACATTGTACATCTTCAATAGCAGTAACACCAGATGTATTAAGACAAATACAGAATGAGTATGGAGCAGAACCTGCTCTGAACTTAGCGATGACAATTGTTAGGAAATGTTGTCTAGGTATCAACTATTATATTAGCAAACATAAAAGGGGAGGCTGCAGCAGTGACAATACGCCAAAGCCTGAGGGTTGTCACTCCTTTACAACAGGAGTGTGAATTACCTAAAATAATCAAAGAAACTTATGTATTAGGTAGAGATAATTTGGGAGCTAGAGTAACAAAACCTCAACTCATGGGTGATCCTGAAAAGGATAACACCAAGCAAGCACCTGATTCTTTCAAGAGGAATTGGAACAATAAAAAGCAAAAGAGAGAGTAGGTCACAATCAAGGGGTGGGTCTCATTAAAAGGAGCCCACAGAAAGGAAGTATAACCTTAGGAATCTTAATAACATTAAAAAATCTGACACGTATCAGGATACTGATACACGTTCCTTTCGTTCTTTTCAGGCTTCATCAAAAAACTCTGAGAGGGAAGGATGGTCAGAACACAGACAAGAAAAACGTACAAAATTCCAGAGTCACACAGTGTACTTCGGACTATAATATCAAAAAAGAAGTTAAACCAAAATCAAAACCTCAATTAAAAAAAAAAGAAGATAGCAGGTCTCAAAGTTATACATGCATATAATTCTCTGCTGGGAATGGTCTCTGACGATGCTAGACAGCACAGCAGAAGTAACAATAGCTCACCAGAACATAATGGAATTACTGGTGACAGCGTTGTTGAATGAACATATCATGGTGAAGACACCCGATACTAAGTTAAGTGTCCGACATCCATTACATGAAATAACACTCCAAATGCAGGGGGACAAAGCCTGAAAGATTAAAGGTCTCTTTTTGGGGCCCCTGACTTATGGCCATGACATCCTATTGGCTGAAAAATATTGGTCACTCAAGATTGTTATGGAGTGGCCAAAGGGATAAACTGAAATGTTGCCAGCTTTATCCGACATCGTTCCAATGTACTTAAAACATTCATACGCGCAGAAATGGGCTTAAGCTAGCACTTGCTCCAGCGTTATATCGCAACCATGTAGGGTATGATGCGAAATCACCTCCCCATGTAATCCCAGTAAAAACTACTATGACTCCACAGAGACAATACCCTATTAAACAAGAAGTGAATAAACAGGTCAGGGAGATTTTAGATCAACTTGATTACCAAGGTGTAATAGAAACTTGCACCTTTTCAATGAATAATCCTTTGTTTCCTGTAATGAAACCTAATAAATCATATAGCGTCTAGTTTTAGACTACAGACATCTGAACACATGCACAAAGACATTTGCACTACAGAATGCACACTGCTGCATTGATGAATAATGTTGTGCTGGAAAAATACAAAACAATGATAGATATCTCAAATACATTTTTGCCAATATATAAAGCATCCAGAGTTTCAGTACTGCAGCTCTAGGTACTGGTATGGCGCTCCTCTGGGTCTCTGTGTGTCAATCGAGTGACGCGCACGGCACGAGGATGATTGTGGATTGAAGTCGGAACTGATCTGGTGGCGCCCCCAATGGTAATGTCTCCAAACCAGATGATATCTCACTGATTGTCATATTCCAGAGCTTAATGGCCCATAGAGAGGAGCCACGAACCCAGAGTCAAAGGACTCAACAAGTTTATCGGAAACTCTGAACTCTGTTAGATGGATTGCAAAATCATGCTCAGAAGACGAACTGGCAGCTCAAAGGGCAGTGACAGAAGCACTGCTATCATCAAAAAAATTATACACAACGGAAGCTGACAGACCTTGAAAATCGTCTTTGTTGAAAATATTTGAGAGTTTTAGAGATCCCAGAGGGTGTAGAAGGACAGGATGCTCATAGATTTATCATCAATATTTTCTCTGAGCCCTTTCCAGGATTGTCACAATTGTATTGGAACCAGGAGATTCAGAGAGTGCATTGATTTCCGTTCATAGAAAGTGCAAGACCAGGACAAAGCGCTCATAGACCAAGAGCAATCATATTTCAATCAATAACTTCCTAGCTCGTGTAGCATTTTATAGATTGGCACGCCAAGATTGAAAGAAATTGGGAAAAAGGGTAGAATTTTTTGTAAGACGTGATTGCTGTCACCAGACAGTTGAGAAAAGATAGCAGCTGCAACAACTTATTTCCACCTTTCAAGCAAGGGAGCAGAAGCCTTCTTGCTAAATTCAGTTAAACTGAAAGTCATATTTAATGAGCAAGTTTGGTTTTTCACCTCAGAACTGCAAGCCAAAGAATACTTGCAATCTTTATAGATGGGTCTTCGGGTGAAGGCAATTTGATTTATAGGATTTCATAGATATTTTATGGGCGCTCTCTTTTTGTGTTTTCCTTTTTATTCCTTTACTTCTTTTCTGATGGGGGTTACAGTTCTTGATTATAGTTATGAAATATACGGGGGCAATCTGGGTGGCAGGAGCTTGATCCATCTCAGTGACCATTTGTCCGAAAGCCTCTTTCCAGGGCAAGGATGGGGGAGCAGGTCTTTGGCTGAAGCCCTGAAATGGTGGTTCGGGTAGCAGGGATAGGCTAGGGGCACCAGGGGAGGACGAAGGAGCTTTGGGAATGGGGTGGGGTGGGAAGTAGTGGCATAAGCTAAAACAAGCCATAACATTTTGAACATTGAAGGAAATAAGCATACACTACTATATAGCATGATTATGGACCGGATAGAAACAGCAACATTTAATGGGGGATAGGAAGTTTAACTCATGACTCCGTATCTGCTCTTTTAATGTATGTGGGCTGAATAACTGTGGGAAGAGACAATGGGTGGCTGCAGAGTTATGGGTGGTCCTACCAGATTTAGTCTATCTACAGCAAACCCACATACCGTGGTGTAAACGGAAGATCCTAGATGAGATTGGCTACTCTGAACGGATATGTACACAGTAATCCACAACAAACTGAGGGGTAGTTGTATTAACTAAACAGAGTATACAGGGATCAGGAAGAGCTCTGGCGGACAACGAAAGGCTGTTGGGCTAAAATTGAATGCATAAAAGGGGATCTTAAAAGTACTAGGTGCTCAGTGTATGGCTCTAACTTTGATGAAGCATCAGTGCTGGAAGGGCTAAACTTAGAACTTGCATCTTGGCCGACCCCTTTGTTTTATGTGGTGATATTAATATATATTTGGGACCCCAGGATTTGCAATTAGGCATACAAACACTATAAGGGTAGCAAACCCAAAGTGTTTAAAGCTTAAAGCACCTACTGGTTGATCATGGGCTGACCGATGCTTTGGCTGCTTTGCAAGACCCAGACAAGGCTTTTAAATTCTACTCCCACTCACACCATAAGCTAGTGAGGCTAAATTACTTCTTTAGCTAAACAGCATTTTTGGTAGGAGCTAAAATACAAGTGTTCTCTAGGATTAAGACAGATCATGACCCCCTCATAATTGATATTAATGCAATTAGTACATTCCAACTGTAACATCTTTCTTGTTTGACAGGACATTGCTGCTGGATGAGGCATTTGTTGCACATGTGAATGAATGAATTAGCTAGTTCCTGGTCATTAACCACAATTCTACCACATCTGGCTACATATGGTATGCTCTAAAGGCCGGGTTTAGGGGGGAGACTCTTAGTTTTGGATTTCATAAACAGAGCCAAGAGAAGTTGGTGACACAGGAACTATAAACAAAAGTCAGAAGAGAAATTTATGCGGGGAATATAAGTTAGTGGGGATGTCACATCATTGCAAATGGAGGTGGCCCGCTGCAAGGCTAAAATTAATCTTCAATGGAGCAGAAAAATTGCCATTAAACACACCTTCAAGAAGGAAGAGAGCTATGAGTATGGTGAGGCTACAGGGTGGCTACAGGGTGATGCTTAGCGCAAAGGCTACATCAGGGGAGGCGGCACAGAAAATTACGGCCATCACAGATGTACAGGGTAATCACACTTTCATCAAGGGACTATGTACTGGAGACCATCCTGCTGGGCAGGCAAGCAAGATCTTGTTGCAAAACCTAGGCAGCGAAAGACTGGGCCAGCAGGAGTTAGAAATCTTGGACTTACCAATTACTAGGGAGGAACTTGAGGAAGCCATAGATATTTTAGCCAATGGTAAAGCGGGGGGCCCAATAAATTGCCATTGGAGGTATACAAAACCTTTTTTCAGGAATTAAAAACAGAGATGGCGGTCCCTTTCAAACAAGCACAGTTGGGGGCGGCTCCATTTTCATGGGACAAGGCAATCATAATTGTTTTTTTTCAAAAAAGGATAAGCCGCCATTTATGCTGGTTCTTATTGACCTATATCGTGGTTGAATTGTGACTGGAAGGTTTATGCAAACCTTCTGGCATCCCGGTAGGGCAGAGTTATATCTCCATTTATTTTCATATGGAAACATGGGTTTATACCCCATAGGGCTACAGTTAACTACATCAATAGGGTAATAACCCTGCAGGATGTATCCAATGCTTAAGGTAATAAGTTCAAGCTGATACTGTTAGTTGCCAAAAAGGCGTTCAACTGAGTTGTGTGGGACTTGTGGACGGTTCTACAACTGTTGGGCTTCGGTCTGGGCTTTGTTAAAGCTATTCAGGTGTTATATCAGACCCCTACATCTAAAGTCTGCATGATGGGCCTAAAGTCTGAACCTGTGCACATTACCAGAGGTACAAGACAGGGATGTCCATGCTCCCTATTGTTGCTCACATTATATATTAGTCCTTTCTTAACTATGCTGGAGCCAAGCTCTGGGATTGAGTCGGTCATCGGTAGATACGAATAAGGTTGTATATTTGCCTATGTGTGGGACATAGCGTTTGTAACATCTAACCCTACTACTGCTATGCCTGTGATAGAGCAACTTGCACGCAGGTTCGGTTCTGTTTCGGGTTATAAACTTAATGTGTCCAAAACCCAGATTATTTGTATGGATCAAGACTGTAGTGATGATCCTAGGGTGATGTAAGACCTGGGCCTTAGAATAAAGACCTGTTTAAAGGAACTGCTGGAGATTAACTGGGGCTCTATTCTAAGTAAAGTGAGACAACAATTATTCTGATGTGAATGCTTGAACTTGTCGTTGGTGGGAAGGTGCACTGTTCTTATAATGATCATTCTGCCTAAGGTCTCATATTTTTTCAGATCAGTTCCATTGGAATTTAATTGAGGCCAGCTGCAACAACTTCAATCAATTTGCGCTAGATTTTTGTGGTCCTAAGGGAAACTAAGTAGAGCTATGCGTTTTATACCACTTCTTAGGGAGAAAGGGGGCTGGGCAGTCCCTGATTTTATGGTGTACTATTATGCCTGTATCCTTCAAAATATGGAGATCTTAGTGGCAGGAGAGGAAGTCAGTAATATTGCAGGAACCTCATCAATCTATCAGATGCTTTTGGGCTTTGACACCAAGAATTGTTTATTAATGATGCTAGAACATAGATACTATTAAAAAAATAGTTCACGGTTTTAATCACTGCTTTTAAGGTATGAAAACCCATACAGATACATTTTAGAATTAAGGGGGTCTTGTATTATACTCCCACATTCTGGGATAGGATTGTGGATAGATAGAGAAATAAAGGGATTTCAAAAGTAGCTGATTTTTATACCAATGGGAGCTTTTAAGTTCTTACAAGTATGGCACTATCTATGTAAAAGGCAACGGGTGATAGAGCCAAATCCGCTTATGGAGGTATATTGAGGCTATTCGACGCAACGCTCCTATTGATGTTTTATACAATCTTTTGCTTGACACACAGGAGGATAATTTAGAAGCCCAAAATCTTAAGTGGGATAATAGGCTGAAGTGTCAGGGCCTCCAAGTGGAGCAATCTATTGATGTGGCAGGGAGGATTTTATTGTGTGCTAATCTGCAGGTGCAGCATTATGAGACAGTGTTTAATCTTTATCATATTCCTGCTAAAATTCTTAAATGGGTGGGGCTAATGGTGGGAAGTGTTTCCGCTGCGGAGCCGACGTGGCCAATACTGTACATATCTTTTATTCATGTGGGCACTTGATTAACCTTCTGGGGCACATTGAGAAATTTCTTCTTGAGATAACTGTGTCACAGCACCCATAATGCTGTTAGTAATTGAGGATGGCGTGATGGAGGAATACCCAGCTCACAAGTTTTGTTATTTTAAATTTCTAGCCACAGCCTTTGCTAGGCTCTGTATAGCCTTGTTGTGGCTGCGGAAGCTGTGGAGAGCTAGATTTTACTCTGTTTAATCTTGAATATAGCCTTTATTCTCTTAAAGGATCACATAGGCGGAAGCTGGACATGCAGATATGGGGCCCTCTGATTAAACACATACAAGATTGAATATTTATTTTCACAACTATGTGTGATATATTTTTCTAAAATCATGTCATATTTTTTGCTTTTACTCTTCGGATGTATAGCCTGTCCTTTTTACCTCTAATCAGTTTGTTTTACATGTTCTCCTAAGGAATTTTGGATTGTATTTGTTTGTTGTGGATTAGAATAAAAAACAATAAAAAAAAGAAAAACTAAAACCTTTCTACGACTTAATCAAACCTGATTTTTCAAATAGACATTGGACGAAGGTTCACGAGGATAACCTATGTTCCTTGCAAGCTGACATGATAGCTTCAAAACACCTACACACATGTGCAAATACCACAAATTTGATGATCTATGTAATCGCGGGTCAGTCAGGATACACTAGCCTAACGTTCAATTGAGGAGAAACTGTGCCCATAGCAAACAAATCAAACTTGTATACATACACTGTAATGCATTTTGCTTCTACAGAGAAAATTCTGATAGCAGTAGAGACTGCTGTAGTGAGAGAAAGATCACTGGCTCTGGGGAAACAAATAATTGTTTTGACTCGGTTACAAAGGCTAGCATTCCAAATGATAAAGCTTTACCTCCAAGATGGATACAGTTGGCTAATTCTCTCACTGCAACAGGTTCAGACTATAAATAAGATTCTACACTAAAAACACAGGCATTCCTGCATAACAGAAAAGAATATCCTCTTTCGAACAAAATTATGCCTCTGATCAGTATGACTACATCATTTACACTGACAGTTCTGCTCAGCCTGCCATATGAAGTAAACAGCAATACAGTGCAGCTTGTGCAATTGTAAAAGGTCATACACTGGACAGCATGTTCTATTCTAGCAGTACGAAAACGCTGTCTCTAGGAGATTGCATGGCAGAGCTGGCAGAAGTAAAACCCTATTACTGGCACTTACACAAATGGGCAGGAATTTCTCTACACTTATAGTGTGTGTTTCTTTTTATTGTGTCCAATCCTGTAATGAATATCTTCATTACTGGGGTCAGAATGAGTTTAAAGACTCAAAAGGCTGCACAATAAAGCTAAAAGCTTTAGTAGACTTAGACCCCAAGATAATCTGTCTCCAGGAGACGTGGGCGAGGGAAGAGTTTCAGTTAGAGAACTTTTATGTGTACTGCAGTACAGCAAAAAAATCAGTAAAAGGGCATGCAAGTGGAGGTCTGGCCATCTTACTTAGCAGCGACATAGCATGGGACCCAGTGATATATAAACACCCTTCAAATTGTTGTATTTGTGCAAAGTGGAAAATAGGAAGTGATAACTTAGGGCATGCTATGTCTTTGTTGCTGGTAAATGTGTATATTCCACCGGGGAGGGCGAGCGTCTAATCCATTGGTCAACTCCATCTGCACTTTTGTGCAAAGTTTAGGTAATACTGAAGAATGTACACGTATAATGATGGTAGGGGATTTTAATGCTAAGCTAAGTAACAGTGCAGTCCTGTCTTTCTCTAATTCGGACCTGGAGGAGATATGGGCTATCCCAGAGTCTGTATTCCCTGCCCATTTAAAATCTGATAAACGTGGCCTATCCCTTCTGCAAAATCTTAGGAATCTTGACCTTGTTCTTTTAAATTGTAGATTTCCAGAGGATTCTCCCGCAGCCTATACTTTTAATGGGACATATGGCCACTCTTTAATCGATTACATGGCAGTTTCCTTTCAATTGTTTAGTGTGTGCACACATTTTAAGGTACTCCCTACAAAGCTGAGTGACCATAATATTCTAGAGGTAAATATGGTTACAAAAATTGTGAAGCCCGAACTCTGGAATCAGAGGAATGAAAAAGTCGCTTACTCTCGAAATAATGGCCGTACTTGTTGGTCATATAAGGCATTTCCAAACTTTCAGAGGGTTTTTCAGAATATTGCTTTTGGCCCAAGTCTGGAGACTCCGGTCTTGAGGCATGAGAGAGTTTTGGCAGCAATTAGAAGATTGGGAAGATTGGGAAGAAATAAGCAAGGTATGAGAGTCTCCCCTATAGTAATAACATAATGGGAAATTAAAAAACAGAATAAGGAGATTAATGGTCAGAGATTACTGTGACTGTTTCATTACTGAAGCAACGCTATTGGTTTTCAGGTCTAACTACACAGGTGAAAGTGTGTGTACTTAAATGCGACATCTGTCAGCAGATGAAGAATTCGACTGTAGCACGCCCATCACAAACACCATTACTGATATCAGACAGACCTCTTGCTTGTGTCTATTTGATCCACTGCGGCCCGGTACAATCTGATGGGGCTAACAAGTACATCTTGGTGACAGTGGATTCATGTTGTAGAATCCAGTGGGTTTGGTCTCAGCGCTTGGGTGGCGCTTGAACTGTTAAAAAAAAGATTCCCCAGTCTTCATAGGGACACACGCAGTTGGTACATTACAATCTAACTGTGGCCCCACATTTAGCTCTAGGGCTTACACGGAAGCCATGGGGAGTGTTGGTGGTGCATTGCAGTACTCCTCTCCATACCATCCTGAGGAAAATTAAGTTGTGGAGAGGAAAAACTAAGACTTAAAGCAATCTTTAACAGCAAGGGTATTAGGTTGAGGTGGTTGTTGGGCCAATCTATGATATAGGGTCCATAGGGCCCTGAGAAATATACCAAGATGTTTCCTAAGAGATGTCACCCTTTACGAAGTCTAATTGGAATGAGAGTGTGGGTTCCTGATTTCGATTATGAAAGCACAGTGGAGGATGAAAAACCTTTTGACTTCGATTATCATTAGTAGTAGTGTCTCTACTGCTACTACCCCGAAAATCCATGGCATTTTCAGGAAAATAAATAAAAGTGCCAACAACAACAAAGGAAAAGGTGAGCAAGGAGAAATTCCGGAACAGCCTGAACAGCTTGAGCGGCCTGTAATTCGACAACAACTGACCCTGACCAGCAACTACTCAGCAAATCTCAACAGCCCTATTCAGGCTAATGCTGGACTCACCGAGCAGGTACATCAAGATGAATCTACATTGGCTTTATCTTTAAATCAAGGAAAAAAAAGGGGTAATATAACCCATTCTGTTGACGGCTCTATACCACCCGCACAGCAGTCACAGCTGGAGGGGGCTCCATCCCTCGATATCCTGCTGCAAGAATCATTAGAGTCAGTAGAGATTACAGAAGCAGCTAATTTGCGAGTAGGAGTGGAATCTACCGACTCGGCTGGCCAATTCTACTTGATGTCGGATTTATCAAATGCGCTTGAAGCTGGTAGCTGGTAGCTGCTATGGAGATGGAGATGGAGAAGGAGGTGGTGAGTGGGGGGATGATGAGAGTGGAAAGAGTTTACATAGTTCCCCCCAGGATTCTGACTTTGACTGTGATAAATCCTCGGAGCGACCTGACTGGGGTGATGAGGAACATACGTTTCTCACAGTCAAAGGTCCCTCCACCGATTTGTCTCCTACCCCCTTGGTATTAACCTCTGAGACTTCTTCAACACCTGAAATAACATTGAATACTTTGTACCAAGTCATGCTTCAGCACCGCGAAGAGACTAGAACTGAGAACTTACGCACTCAAGGCGCAGTTCGCCGCCTTCAAAATAACCTTCGCCGAGTTGGTAAAACTTGTAATGAGGTCTCAGCTAGAGTGGTAGAAGCAGAAGCTCGGATTTCAGCAATTGAGGAATCGATGACTCACCAGAATAAACAGCTGTCATCTTTAGAGGGGCTAAAAGAGGAGATCAATTGGAAGCTTGTGGATCTCAAAAATAGGTCACGTAGAAACAACCTGCGTATCCTAGGTATTCCTGAAGCTAGCAAAGGGGGAGATATTAGAAAATTTGTAGTAGATCTTTTCACTGAGGCCTTTCCAGAGCTTACCCAGTGGAAATGGGTTATAGAACTCCAAAGGGTGCATAGGTTCTCCTTTCAAAAGAATATCAGAAGTGATTCCAATGCTAAGCCCAGGGCTATCCTTATCTGTTTAAATAACTTTCTTGCAAGAGAAGCTCTCTACGATCTAGCTACCAGACAGGAAGCGTAGGGGGAAAGGCCTGGAGTTCTTTGTCCTTCCTGATTATTGTCATTCCACTGTGCAACTCAGATGGCAGTTCCGACAGATGATTCCACTCTTTCAAGCAAAGGTAACCCAGGCTTTTCTCCTTAACCCTGCTAAACTAAAGGTTATTTTTAAAGAGAGAACACATTTTCTAAACTCAGAGGGGGCTGCCAAAGAATTACTTACATCAATTTGACCTAATATAAAGTTAGACTCCATTCACTGAGGTTTTTTGTTTGGGGATTTCTGGCAGCAATGATTTCTTTTTGTTTGTATTTCGTATTTCTCATGCATTATTCTACTTTTCTCGTAGATAATGGAGGGTATATATAATTAGGGCTCCCGGTTTTATGGTATTTATTTTTTTGCCATTTCCGTCTGTATTTATCCATATTTATTTTGGGGGCATTTTTTCTGTATTTATCTGCATTTATTTTTGCGACAAGCAAAAGACGACGCTACAGCTAGTATTTTTCCACATTTATTTCAGTCCCCAAAAACACATGTACAACTGCTTGTACAAGAACACAAGAGACGAGTTGACAACAAACTAAATGGCAACGAACTCAACACACACCAATCAACCAAGCTTAGTGTAGTTTAATGATGAGACACACTAGTTGCATCTCACATTATCATCACAATGAGGGACTCTTTAGTCCCTTTGCCTCTACTTGGGCGGGGGAGGGGGTGGGTTGGGTCTGTGAGGGAGGGAAGGGGGATGGTAGGGTGCGAGATTGATCAGGTGAATTGAAAATTTCATAAAATTAAAGCAGAGAGTATACTGTTTGATGTGGCAGTCTATTTAAATATGAATATGAAACTTAAACATAAAAGGCTGTTTGTTGATATATATCATTGGAGATGTCAAGTGAGAATTATGCATAGTAAATTTCATGCTAATGACGACGTCACTTATGCTTGGGAGGATCCTATCAAAATGAAATGCCGGGGAAATTGAGGATTTGTTCATGGAATCTGTGTGGGCTAAACAACAAAAAGAAGAGGGGGTATGTGCACAGATGATACAGTCTATGCTTTTAGACCTTTTATGCATACAAGAGTCGCATTTGACCTGGAATGATGGGCATTGCTTTAATGCACTTATTGGCTTGCACACGTCAAGGAACAACCACAAAGGGGGTGGCGATCCTCATCAGAAGAGGGTTAGGGTTTCTTAAGCGCAGCAAGGCTGACCCATATGGTAGATGGGTTATTTTGGAACTCAATATTGATAATAAAACCTATACAATTTGTTCAATCTACGATCCTAATACAGACGATCCTGAAATTTTGAATTTCTTAAGTCTTGAGCTAGCGCAATGGCCATCTCCCTTGATACTTTGTGCCGACTTTAATATTCATCTGTATGGATGCCTAGATCTTTATAGCAGTGCCAACTATACGGGTTTAAAGAAAAAGACCTTTAAAACTTTAAAATGTTTAATAAAAGAATATGGTTTGTCCGATGTAGCATTTACAAAGAATCCTATCTTACCTGATTACACTTTTTATTCCGCACCGCATCATAAGATGGTGTGGTTGGACTATTTTTTTATTAATACCTCTCACATTGATAATATTGCATTTGAGACATTTCCCCGCATAATATCGGATCATAACCCAATTATGATAGAATTAAAAGTTCATTCCAGCGTTAATTTTAAGTAGTGGTCATTTGATCGGAAACTGCTGGCGGATTTAAAATATATAGAACATATGGGCAAGTGGATCATGGAATTTTTTGAATTAAACAGAGGCAGCGCCCCCCCTAAAATCGTATGGGATACTTTTAAAGCGGGGGTGAGAGGAGAGACCCTATCATATTCAATCAATAAACAGAAACTCATTCGTAATAAAATGGATCTTTTATATAAAGCTGTTCGAGAGTCGGAAGAGAAGCTGATATCTGCTATTAGGAACAACCATAACATTGAAGCTATTAAATCTTCCTTAGCCATTCATAAAGCCAAAGTTTATGAAGGCTTTGCAGCCAAATTGGCAGAACAATTCGAAATGGGCAAACAAACTGGGAAAGTTTTGGCAAAAAAGACGGGACAAAAAGTGGCATCTAATTTTATTGGTTCAATTAAAGATGAGGCAGGTCATACACATACAAAACCTGATAAAATTCTTGATGTCTTTCGACAATTATATTGCAAGCTATATGCTCAAATATCCTAGATTATTCTAGTGATTTATTTGTGAACTTTGTTCTTAACAATAATGTGGCCAAACTCTCTTTAGAACAGACACACTTTTTAGATTTGGATATCACCTGGGAAGAGATAAATTCTGCGATATTATCTCTGGCTACTGGTAAAGCCATGGGACCAGATGGGATTCCTTTAGAATTTTACTGAATGTTCGGAAATGTGCTAAAACAAGATATGATGACTACATTCTTGGAAGCACAGAAAGGTGACACTCCTCCTTCGTGGGCTGAATCAACCATTATGGCATTTAATAAAAAGGATAAACCTCCCTCTGATCCGGCCTCCTACAGGCCGATATAACTTATAAATGCCGACAGCAAAGCTTTTTCTAAAATCCAAGCAACACGGCTGTCATCATTAATTCCTACCATAGTATCGCGATGGCAACATAGGTTTATACCCAAACGTGACACTACGGACCATGTCCGTCGAGTAATTGCTCTGCTGGACTGGGCAGAAGGTACAAATACACCAGTGGGGGTTACTCTCTTAGACGCCGAAAAGGCGTTTGATCGAGTGGCTTGGCCTTATCTTAGGGATTTACTATCATTTAAGGGGTTTGGAACAGGTATGATGAGGGCACTGAAAGCTTTGTATAACACACCTACCTCATCTATTAAAATTGGAGTAAACAAGTCAACCTCGTTTTCCATTTGCCGAGGTACTAGGCAGGGGTGCCCTGCCTCCCCGTTGCTATTCGCAATTTATATTGATGTATTTCTAAATAAACTAAACCACGCGTACGATATAACACCTGTGGTAGCGACAGGCATACACCACAGGGCACTCGCATATGCTGACGATGTGGTTGTCCTTACCACTGGTATATGGTTAAAGCAATTCCAAAGATAGTTGATCCGGCCAATCAGTTTGGTGCCTTCTCGGGCTATAAATTAAATATGGCTAAGACACAAATCTTATTCACCAGCCACAACCCCCCATTACTTCCTAATATAGTCCCCATTGCGACATATTTGGGTATTAAGATCACATCACCAGTTTCACAAATCCCCGAAATAAACATCTTACCTACGATAATAAAGTCTGAAACTTTACTTGAGCACATTAATCATTTACATTTGTCTCTATATGGCAGAAATAATGTCATAAAGATGATGATTTTTTCGAAATTTTTATATTTATTTCGTTGTATCCCTTTAGAGTTTCCTTTTCCTATCTTTGAACAGTTGGAGAAAATGACAGGAAGATTTCTCTGGGGGTATAAACAACATCGAAGAGCCTACCAAAAAATGATAATACCAAAGGACAGGGGGGGTTGGGGCAACCCATATTTTTTTTATTATTATCTAGCATCAGTGCTGCAATTCATCTCCCCTTTAATAATTAGCGACAAGGCCCGATCTTGTACTCCCACTCCCCATTTTTTTATGAACTGGTTCTAGGAGTAGAGGCTAAGGTTTGTCTATTAAAATGTATTGAGCCCAGCTACTATAAAAAAACCAAATTCAAGATTCTAAAAGCATTTTTTTTTTCAGGGCTTGGAAATCCATCAAACGAATCGTTGATATCCCTAGAATTACGAGATACACTCCCCTGGTGTCCCTTAATATTTTCCCATTTGCGGGTACAGATAATATTATGAAAAGATGGCGCAACCTCGGCATCACACAGCTTAGTGATCTCTTACAGGATAATAAACTGTTACCATTTACTGAGCTTCAAACTAAATTTAAATTAACGAATGCTGATTATTTTAAATATCTACAGTGGCATAGTTATTTCAATACATTAACGGTGCAAGAACGCACATCGCTACAACAAATCCCTTTGATTGACTCCATGTATCAAAGAAGAAAGATTGGCTATTTTTATAATCAGTTGTTGTCCTTACACCCAGATGACCTATCTTTCAGACAACAACTCTGGGCTGAGAAACTGAGATTGGACTCCATCAAGATGGAGGAATCCATCCATCTGGCCAATTCTATCTTGGTCTCCGGAAGGAGTAGAACACAGCATTACATGGTGTTGTAGGATCTTTATTATACGCCAGCCAAAGTCTCAAAATGGGGTTCTTCAGTAGGTACTGCTTGTAGTAGATGTGGTTTTCACGCGGCGTACATGGTGCACATGTTTTTTCTATGTCCACATCTAAGCAGAACTCTATCAGAAGTCCAACATTTTCTCTCTTTGATAGTAGGAATTCCTGTAACACTCACATCAGAGCTTGTATTGTTTGGAGTCTCTTCTACATCCATGATAGATGATCACAAAAAGCTGCTATTTATCTCTTTTGGGATCTTTCGTTTATGTGTGACTCAAGATTGGAACAGCCCAGACCCACCCTCTTTCTCTGCTTGGAGAGGGCTGCTGCTGGCAAGGTTATCTTAGAACGTGCCATCTATAGAACGAAAGGGCGTAAAAGAAGGGCAATAGGAATAAAAATCTGGGAACCTGTAGAGCAATGGATGGAGGGGGAAGTGGGGCAGTAGCGTATTTATTCATTCTTTTTTGAGTCATTATTTAAAGTGTTGCCCTTTCAATGTATAATTATGATGGGAACATTTTTACTTTTCTTTCTTTCTCATGCAATGTTTGTTGTATATATGAAACATTCTCTGCTGTTTTTTTTGTACTAAACATGCTGGTAACCTGATCATCTTGGAATGATTTTTTTTTTGTTTAAAAGACATCGATTAACATGTGGCTATTTTACAGGATTCTAATTAATTGTGGGTACTACAAAACAACATGCGATTAAAACGCACTGCCACTGGGGAAGTGAAATCAGTAACAGCAAGACCTGCCTGGGTCCCAAAAGTCAGGTATCTATCAAGAGAAAACATTGTGGACAAGAAAGAATTTGGGCCATCATACAGAATGCCTGTCCTGGCTGTCGAAGGAACAAGAACAGTACTACTTCTGTCTCTTGCCAGCAAGAAATAAAAAAGCTTTGTCTCCAATCATCTGATCAAACCTCACTATGTGGCCGATCCTAAATAGCAGGTCACATGGGCTCCTGAGTAGCTGCCCCCCTCGAGCTATCATACAGGAAGTTAAGACAAAAAGACTTATAACATTCAAAGAGTCTACAATTCGAAGTAATGGAGGTACCAACAATGAAATGGAACTGTTCTTAATGAAAAGGAACAACAACAAAATTCAAGTGAAACACAAATATCAATTCGGCCTACCACCAACATCAGGAGACAACTGCCAGTTCAACGGCAGATAGCTCCAATTACATCTGGATATTGCATTGATTTTGAAACATTTTCTCTGGATCCAAGTGAACATGAGTCTCCAGTTTCCCGCAAAAACAACTTAATGATTTCTACATTTTTCTGAAAAAGACATATCTATTTTCACCATGGCTACAGCTCTGGATAATCACTGCTATACTGTTCCTACTCTTCTGGATAGACTTGGTCACTGTCTTGTCTTCGATTGTGAATGGACACTATCTCCCAGAATGCTCTGCTGTTTTAGAAGTAAACTTGGTATTAAAACCTCATACGTCATCTCATTGTGAACAAAGAGTTCTGTCCTATGTGAATATTACAATTTCATGTGACGTATTTGGTCCCACTGAACTTTTAAAAATACTACATGTATTCAAAATTTCCATAGAAGATATCAGCAGCTCAAGTATATATTTTGACAATTGGGATTTTAAAGCTGTTAATAATATTTTTTCTGATTTACAACTGTCTGCAGCATTTTCAATAAATTAAATGTTTGATGGCTCATCTGATTTTGATACCATGTAATGTTACTAACATTATGGTCATCACTACATAAAACAAGCACATCACGAAATGTTTTCACATACCACGAATGGGAACATTGCCCGAAACCACCGAAAGGCAGTTCACAAACATTTGCACAAAGGTTTGCTTATTTTTCTGGGATTAATACATTAGATCCCTGCTCATATTATTATAAGCTTGCACCTAAATCTGTAAAGAAAAATATGCTCACTAATACAAAACATATTCAGCGTCCTTCATTGCCCAACTGTCCGAACAGGGCTTCAACTTATGGGAAGACACCATTGACATACATCAATTTGGGGTACTGAGGAATAGCAGATTCTGAGAACTGAGGCACAGTTGAGAACATGCTGTATACCACAGCAGATGATTTCCTGAATGTCACTATGCAACAGCCTTCCTGTCTTGGGTTAGCTAAGATTAAGGACCTAAATACACTTTGTATTCCCTCGCTAACACACTTTGAGGGATGGCAAAACTGTACAGAAATGGTGGGGGAGCACTTGAGGACATCATGCATGAAGTTTCAATCAATTCAACAGACCCCAATTGGAAGGGAAGGTTAGTTTGGCGTATTGACACAGAGAGGTGTTAGTCAAGTTTCAAGGAAACCACTGAAGGGTTTAGTATTCATAGGCTTGACTTACAATTAGCCCCGGGCAGGTAACTCTGCTCCGCCAGTGGAGGTTGCAGATTTCTACCTACTCCGTGCACCGCTGAGAATGCAGAGTTAGGCAAAACTCCCCTCCGTGGCAGAGCAGAGTTAGCCAGCCCCTCCACCCTCCCAAATTAATTACAAAATCAAAAAGAAGGCACTTACCTGCGTGGCTGCCTCCTCCTCTGCCTGGCCGCTCTCCTTCCTGCTCCTCGCCATCCTTCTTCTAGAAATAAACTTACACTGTACATCTTGTACGTGTAATTAATTTTGGAGGGGGGAGCGGAGCACTGTTCCATTGAGTTTTTTTTAAACTCCATGGAACTAAGAGTAGAGGAACTAAGGCAGCTCCACCCACCATTTATTACAATATGTACAACAAGAACATCCGGCGGTGGTGGCATCATACAGTGTTGGGAAGATATGTCTAGATTGGATAAGAACCTCAACACTGTCACAGGTGAAGAAACACGTGTCCATACTGTCAGATGACATGGATCTCAGGGATTTTTTACTAGGTCCACAAAAACCACTTCAGAAAGGCTTCATATATGCTATTTGTAATGAAATTTGGAAAGTCTCTCAACAGGAAGGCGCAGACTTAATGTGTGAAATTGACTGAATTAACTTGGAAAAGGCTAAGGTTTTGGCTGTGGTTGACAATGTCTGACCACACTGACATCCAGAATGTATTCACTGGGCAAAATTGTATCTTCTGCTATAGATGTAATGGAACAGGATCTGTCCATCTTACAACACAGTTAAGTTCTAATGTGTCATTAAGGTGGATGCTACAATCACTGTGCTCTGGTTTTGTGCCCTGGTGATATATCAACAGTACATCTCTCTTCTCCGCATATAATTTGACCGAAAAGCAGACAACAATGGCACAAAAGTATGCAAAATATACAATGCTGTGCAGTGAAAAATTAGACCAATTACCTTTCACCGTGGAAGAGTCACCATCCAGAGAATAGTTAATTCATGGCCATATAACATTACTACTATCCACTTTACAGTTTCAGTATTGCCTAGAACACCAACAGGTGCAGATATGAAGCAATGAGTATTGAATTCAATCATGAATCTTGTGGATTAAGGTTCAAGATGTAGATACAGGAATGTGAACACTGAAGTGTTTCTCAGTGGTACAGACTGCGAGAATTATTTGAGTGGAACTCTCATTTGCCAGGATATTATGCTTTATTGGGCCTGTAATGGTTATTAGCTAACTTATCCTGTCATTGGAAAGGTTCCCCAGCTGCGGGGATTGATCCAGTTTTCAGGCTGCTCTAAAATGGGAGTTACTTACTGCTGAATGATCAAGGTTGTTGTCGGATGCTTCTGGGCATCGCATATCTTGTCACTGTAGACTCCAGAGTTATTTTTATGCAAGTATTGTTTCCACCGACCCACACCATTAGGGAGATGCCGTTATAGCCATTCTTTAATGTTTCCTTTATATGGTTAGATACTCAGCCTAATTAAAGCCATGCTTTTACGAAAAGATGTTCCCCTTAACCTCAGCCTGAGAGACTTCTGATCTCCAGGTTGCAAGGTCTTCAGCTGAGATACAGGCACTAGTACAAACTAACTGCCCTTTCTATTTCAGAGAAATGATACAGCGCATCTTCAACATGTCTGATATGAAGGGTCTAGTATACCAATTTAAGACCATGGGTTCTGGACCGTTGAGCACCTTTCAGACAGATTTTGGAGCATTTCCAGCTTTCATAAACTACGTATTCGGAAGCATTTTTAGAGAAGTTCCACTAATACTGCTACTGGTACTGGGAATCCTGATTTACCTTTTTCTGCTAAGCAATGGACGTCACAGTCACCAAGGAAATGTAAATAACACTCTTGGAGTGACGGTACAGTGATCTTATGATACTCCATTTTGGCACCCCTCGAATTTGGGAGCTAAGGGAGTCTTGGTTCCTATTGTTTCGACCAGTCTGGATTGCCTGTTTTTTGCCTGTCCTCTGCTCCTTGTTCTGCAGCTATGAATGTGTGTTGGACATCTTTCTAACACTTTCATCGGTTGCACCACCAGAAGTGGATGCATTGCTGAACCTGTTAACGGCCCACGTTCTGCAGTGTCCCCAACATATTCAAATGTTGATGTTGGCATTCTGGTGAACCACCACAGGACTCTTCAGCTCCTGTTGGATTGGAAACTGCCTCTACTCTAGGCAAACAGGCTTTGGAATTTACAAATGCTTCCCCTGCATCAGCTGTGGAAACTGAGGAAAATCATCTTTGCTCGATTGACCTTATCAGTGAGTTGTTGGAGGTACCGTCATATGCGAAGGCAAGACGCAGTAATGTGTCTCCCACATAGGACACATAAACATTTGGCTCTCCGTGTACAAGGAACAATTCTATCTTTTTCCAAAACAACTGAAAGTGGAATTTTAAAACCCTTTTTCTTTTCTATACTAGTAGTGAGTTCCATGGCTTTTAGACATCCACAGTGGCTCGGACTTTATATATGATACTCCATTTTGGCACCCCTCGAATTTGGGAGCTAAGGGAGTCTTGGTTCCTATTGTTTCGACCAGTCTGGATTGCCTGTTTTTTGCCTGTCCTCTGCTCCTTGTTCTGCAGCTATGAATGTGTGTTGGACCTCTTTCTAACACTTTCATCGGTTGCACCACCAGAAGTGGATGCATTGCTGAACCTGTTAACGGCCCACGTTCTGAGGGTCCCCAACATATTCCAATGTTGATGTTGGCATTCTGGTGAACCACCACAGGACTCTTCAGCTCCTGTTGGATTGGAAACTGCCTCTACTCTAGGCAAACAGGCTTTGGAATTTACAAATGCTTCCCCTGCATCAGCTGTGGAAACTGAGGAAAATCATCTTTGCTCGATTGACCTTATCAGTGAGTTGTTGGAGGTACCGTCATATGCGAAGGCAAGACGCAGTAATGTGTCTCCCACATAGGACACATAAACATTTGGCTCTCCGTGTACAAGGAACAATTCTATCTTTTTCCAAAACAACTGAAAGTGGAATTTTAAAACCCTTTTTCTTTTCTATACTAGTAGTGAGTTCCATGGCTTTTAGACATCCACAGTGGCTCGGACTTTATATATGAAATATTTTAAAGGGCTTCTAGAGTTAATTTTTAGAAGGTTTTTTATAATTTTTTAACAATGTTTTATGCTTGAGAAGAAGGTCATTCTCTTTCTAGTATGTTCTCTGGTCAGATGAGGATTGAATTTTATGTTTCATAGGGTACCCCGTTATAGGTCTGAGTAGTCTCCTAACTCTTTTCCTACATTTACTGTACCATTACACTACATACCAGGTTTTGCTATTGACCTTTTTACCTAGTTAAGCGCTGCATTAAATGTTGTGTGGATTTCCCCAAAATCTAGCCTTATTAATTATGCATGAAGATTCTCTGAATCACAGCAGGATTACCAGCTTCTTCATAATAACTATGTATAAGGGTCATCCCTTCGGTCTTCCTCGGCCGACATTACACAGCAGGGTAGAGTCACCTGAGGGTACCTTCGGGGTATATATACACCATGTCTTTGCTTGGGCAGGAAGAGGAGAAAGACTTCCATGCTGACACACTGACGTCAGATCCTGAGGTTCCTGCACACAGACACTCCAGCTCGCAGTGATCTGACATCACTCAAAGGGTGTCCATCTCGAGACCAAAACTGGGTCCCACAGTCTCTGACTTCAGGTAATGGGATTGACTTTAACCTAGTGGGACTCTTGGCTCTACACCTACATACATTCTAGGTACACAGAGATTCATCTAGATAGGGCTGCATTGAAGGAGTACGCATTTTACTGCCATGTATTTTATATAATTGCCTGTGGTTATGATTTTAGAAAAATTATAAAAACCTACCTTCTGTTTACTTTCTATGGAGCTATTTACCAAAAGGCAGCGATAATTATCACTGACCCCGCTTAGTATGTTTTATTTTATCGCCGCCTATCGCTGGAACTTATTGCCAACCAAGTGCTGTATTAACGCTCAGCGCATTGGCGATAAGAATTCCAGCGATGGCAGGAAAAAGGGCGAACATCGCTGGAAATCCAGCGATGCTCACTTAAAAACTGCAAAACCTTGCTGATACGACCCTGTGGTAGTAACCCAAGAATCCACCTCCCATCCAAAGTATGCCTAAGTCTGGATTTTAGCAGACGATAAAATCCAGCGTTAATGGGGTATGGCGGTCAGGGCATTGTTGTAAATATCGCAAAGCCTCCTTTGTATATCATTAGCGTTGCGATGCTGGGCGTTCAGAAAATGGGCGCTGAGGCATCGAATCATGAGCTATGTGTCCTTGATGATACTGCAATAAAATTATCGCTGCTTTTTGCCCGAAAATGGACGCTAAAGCGGCGATAATTTTATTGCGGCCCTTTGATAATATGCCCCTTAGTGCTGCTACTCATTTATCTATGCTACTGTCTACTAATGATTGAATGGATTTCAAGAATTCTTCATTCCTGAAACATGTTCTTTGGTTGGGCGAGGAAAAGGTGGGCTTTCAACTTTTATTTCAACTAGAACAAGATGCTAAGCCTAAAAATTAATTTACAAATGTCAATTATTTTACTGAATATATACCTGAGTATGATGAAGTTGATCAAAAAACCCAGATTACTATCTTCTGAAAAATTACTAAAACTATAATAAAACAATATTCAACAGCCAGTTTAACCATCTCAGGAGACTTTAATATGAAAATGGCAATTAGAAATTATTTGGATAGTTAAAAAAATGACATATTACCGCCATGCTGTGCATAACTGCAAAAATATGGCATGGCAATATAGCAAGAACTACTACATCATTAAAAAAGTGTGCCAAAATAAAAAAATTTAAAGCACCATTCTATAATTGATTACACTATTATTTCAAAGGAATTGGTGTCTGGGCCCCCGCAATCACCAGCCCACACGCCGGACCTACCACGCCACTGAACACAATGCACTTAACGTCGGCCGAACCCCGGGTTACTACCAAGCCACCCCGAGACGCACCCACAGACCCTTCTGCTGCCACTCCTGCAAGTTCACCTGCTTCCGGACCTGCACTACACCAGCACCAACCAAGACGAGCAACAGCAGCAACCACCTGAAGTGCATCCTGCTCAACACCCGCTTCGTCCACAGACTTGCCGTCCAGCTCTTGAACCTGCTGGACACCACAGCCCCAGACGTCGCCTTCCTCACGGAAACCTGGATGAACGGCTCCTCAGCGCCCGACATCACCATCGCCATCCCAGACGGCTACAAGATCATCCGGAGGGACCGCATCAACCAGACTGGAGGAGGCATCGCCATCATCCACAGGAACACCATCCGCATCACGACCAACACCGACGACACCCTCGCACCCGCCGAGCACCTGCACTTCCAGATCCACATCAACCCCAAGACCACCCTCAGAGGCACCCTCATCTACAGACCCCCGGGACCACGCACACAATTCAGCGAAGTCATCGCCGACTTTGTCAGCCCGCACGCCCTCCCCTCCGCTGACTACATCCTCCTCGGGGACCTCAGCTTCCACCTGGAGAACAACAAGGACCGCAACACCACCACCCTACTGGAAAACCTTGCGAACCTCGTTCTCAAGCAACTGGTGACCACCCCCACCCACTATGCCGGACACACACTCGACCCCGTCTTCTCATCCAGCATGGACATCGCCTTCAGCCACGCCACCAGACTCCACTGGACGGACCACAGCTGCGTCCACTTCAGCTTCAGAAGGACCACGATCCACCACCACCAGCAACAGGTTGCACGCAGAAGCTGGAACACGATCACTGCCGACCAGCTCGCAACTTCCCTGAGCAAGAACCCACCCACCAGCACAACGAACCCCAGCCAAGCGGCCACCAACCTCACGAAGTGGATCAGCGACTGCGCAGAAAACCTCGCCCCTCTGAAGACCCCGCCGAGCAGACCCGGCAGCAAGAAAGCCCCATGGTTTAACAACGAACTCAAGAGATCCAAGAAGAACTGCAGAGCACTCGAGTAAGCCTGGCGCAGAGACCCAACACCAGACAACATGACTGCCCTCAAGCTCGCCACCTGAAAACACCATCAACTGATCCATGCCACCAAGAAAACTGCATTTAAGGAACGACTGGACAACAACGCACACAACAGCAAGGAACGCTTCAACATCGTGAAAGAGCTCTCCAACCCCAACGCCGGAAACAACAACATCACCCCTTCGCAAGACCTCTGCAACTCCCTCGCCTCCTACTTCCACAACAAGATCGCGGACATACACAACAGCTTTTGCACTCAACCGACGCACGCCAAGACCGAACCACCATCCTCCACGCCTGGACCCCGGTCAGCATCGAAGACACCGTCCGCACGATAAACTCCAACCACTCCGGATCACCGACCGACCCCTGCCCTCACCACGTCTTCAACAAGGCCGACGCTGTCATCACACCCCACCTGCAGGACATCATCAACACCTCCTTTGACACCGCCACCTTCCCGGAGAGCTGGAAGCATGCCAAACTCAGCGCTTTACTAAAGAAGCCATCAGCCGACCCCACAGACCTCAAGAACTACCGCCCCATCTCGCTGCTCCCGTTTCCTGCAAAAGTCATCGAGAAGACTGTCAACAAGCAGCTGGCCGCCTTCCTCGAGACGAACGGATCCCTCGCCCTCTCGCAGTCTGGCTTCCGGGCCAACCAAAGCACAGAGACCGTCCTGATCGCAGCAACCGATGACATCCGAGCCCTGCTTGACAACGGAGAACAGCGGCCCTCATTCTCCTAGACCTCTCCGCGGCCTTCGACACTGTCTTCCACCGTACCCTAGTGCATCGCCTCAGCAACGTCAGAATCCAGGAGAATGCACGGAGTGGATCATATCCTTCCTCGCCGGAAGAACCCAGAGAGTCCACCTCCCCCCGTTCATATCAGAAGCCACCTAAGTCATCTGCGGCGTTCCTCAAGGCTCCTCGCTCAGCCCAACCCTCTACAACGTTTACATGAGCCCCCTCGCAGCCATCGCACTCCAGCACAACCTCAACATCATCTCCTACGCCAATGACACCTAGCTGATCCTCTCCCTCACCAACGACCCCGCCACCGCCAGAGTCAACCTTCACGAAGGGATGAAAGAGGTAGCTGAATGGATGAAGAACAGCCGCCTGAAACTGAACTCGGACAAGATGGAAGTCCTCATCCTGGGATCTTCTCCCTCCGCCTGGGATGACTCCTGGTGGCCCCCCGTCCTAGGCAGCGCACCCAAACCAACAGACCACGCACGCAACCTGGGCTTCATCCTGGACTCTTCCTCTCCATGACCAGACAAGTCAACGCCGTCTCCTCGTCGTGCTTCAACATTCTGCGTATGCTACGTAAGATCTTCCGGTGGATCCCCACCGAGACAAGGAAGACGGTCAACCAGGCCCTCGTCACCAGCCGTCTGGACTACGGCAACTCCCTCTACGTCGGAACCACCGCCAAACTCCAGAAGAGACTCCAGCGGAACCAGAATGCCTCAGCACGACTAATCCTGGACATCCCCCGTGGCAACCACATCTCCAGACACCTGAAAGACCTGCACTAGCTCCCGGTCAACAAGAGAATCACCTTCCGTCTCCTCACCCACACACACAAAGCCCTACACAACCAAGGCCCAGGATACCTCAACAACCACCTCAACTTCTACGCTCCCAAACGCCAGCTTCGATCGACCGGCCACGCCCTCGCCACCGTCCTCCGCATCCGAAGAGCCACCACAGGGGGAAGGTCCTTCTCCTACCTCGCCGCCAAGACCTGGAACTCCCTCCCGACCCACCTCCGCCTGACCCAGGACCACCTCGCCTTCAGGAAGCAGCTCAAGACCTGGCTGTTTGAGCAGTAGCCAACCCCCCCCTAGCGCCTTGAGACCCTCCGGGTGAGTAGTGCGCTATATAAATGCTTTGATTGATTGATTGATTGAACTGGGGGATATTGTGTAAGGCTGGTATGGCAATCAACAAATCAACCGGAAATTCCAAAATATGTGGAGAATGAAATAAATTATGCTCATTATGAATTTCAAAATGGAAAATCAATGACAGATACTTCACCTATTTATGCTCCTCCCTAATATAAACATTTACGACAACAGCCCAAACTAGGGTAAAACCCATTAAATCCACCTCTAACAGGTGGCATTTGCATAAGATCTATTTAAGTTGGAAGGCTCTAATAAAGTAGCAAGGAGAGTATATAAGCAAACAAATCAAAACTTGAGTCCTGACAGTAAGTATTCATTGAACTGTTTGAGGGAAACATATAAAAACCAAAGGAAATGATGGACGGAGCGTTGACAATACAAGCATTTACCCCCAGCCAACTGATCTGGGTTTAATCCATCACTGTTCTTTAGCCCACTCTGCCACCCCAGTTCAGACATGGCCATATGCAAATCAGTCTGACCCTGTGCCTCATGGGAACAGTCTAGCCCGAACTCCTAAGCCATGCCTTCCCTGGACCGGAAACATGCTAACGAGAACCGGTTTCCGGCATTTCAGCCTTCTTCAGCCTGGCTTGCTTGAATCCAGTGGCAAAGTGAGCAAGGGACTCACGTCTGAGCATACCCTGCCAACTTATGGTGAACAAAGAAAAACCAAAGGAAATGATGGACGGAGCGTTGACAATACAAGCACTCACCCCCAGTAAACTGATCTGGGTTTTATCCATCACCGTTCTTTAGCCCACTCTGCCACCCCAGATCAGACATGGCTATATGCAAATCAGTCTGACCCTGTGCCTCATGGGAACAGTCCAGCCCGAACTGCCAAGCTATGCCTTCCCTGGACCTGAAACAAGCTACCGAGTACCGGTTTCTGGCATTTCAGCCTTCTTCAGCCCGGCTTGCTTGAATCCAGTGGCAAAGTGAGCAAGGGACTCACGTCCCTAAGTATAAACGTATGAACAGGAGCTCTGGAAGGCCAAAAGGGCTTACCAAGAAGAACCATGGTTATGACTACATTATGCTTGCAAAACAAACAATATTAAAGCCTTTTGGGGAAGTATTAGCGATTTGGAGAACAGCTGCAGGAGGGCAAATAGTGCAATTATCTTGGAATCAAGCTGTGCAGAAAAAACTTTCCAGCAATACATTGTAACCACCTCTAGTGCCTCAAACCATCACCATGTGGGGAGTGAAAGCCCTTAGAAAGAAAGCCCAATACTAATAGACAAAATAAATGAGCCAAGCAAAATAACAACCTTTGAAGGTGTTAGATCTAATGGAGCACCCGGCCCTAATGGACTCCCAACTGCAGTTTTCAAAACCAATCCAGAACTGTGGACAAGAGTATTGACTCTGTGATTCAGAGAGGTAGAAGCAATAAAAGTGGTTCCATAGTTATGGCAAGAGAGTATCTTACATCCTACATAATCTCACATCCTATGGCCTGCCAGATAATCCAGTTAATCATAGGTTTATAGCTTTCAACGACTTAGAGGCGAAGGCCCCACCATTTTATCTTTTTAAGGACCTTGAGGAGTGTGAAGCATCATCAAATATAATACCAATTTATCAATCAGGATTCCAGCGTGGACAGTCAACAATTACAAACTATTAGAATGGAGATCTCTTGTTGGTAGCGGTTGGTACCTTTGTCCAAATAAGAACCCTTGCTTCCAGTCAGGGTAAGGGGGATACAAACTCTAGATGACCCCTGCCCACCCTGTTGGTAGCTTGGCAGGAGCAAACAGGCTTATCCCAAAGGCAATTTGTAAAGTATTTGTAACAACACTGACAGTAACACAGTGAAAACACCATAAAAGGACCATAAAAGGACAACGGGGCGTCCCGGTGCTGCACTCATACCGCTGTGGAACCCTTCCTGGCTTTCCTGTAAGATGTCCACTCCTGAGCACCCCCAAGGTGTAGCCAGGCATCCAAGCACTGCTTGGGCCACTATGGAGATTAAGCAAGCTATTGCCCAGAGTCACAGAGTGGGAGCCATGATTAGACAAGGCACTGAGTGTCATGGGCCCCTTGGCAATTGCAAATTAAATCCTCATGTTGTGTTTACATTCACGAAATATCAGGAAAGAACTGTGTTTCTTTAATGTAACCTATTTGTTGTTAGCAATGCTCGTTGGGGTTTTGTAAGATGTACATATTTTGGTATTGCTTAAGC
This sequence comes from Lissotriton vulgaris, assembly GCF_964263255.1. Lineage (NCBI taxonomy): Eukaryota > Metazoa > Chordata > Amphibia > Caudata > Salamandridae > Lissotriton > Lissotriton vulgaris. The sequence goes on along the minus strand of NC_141691.1, from coordinate 2,057,182,028 downwards.
CAATGATTGTTTGGAGTTGCTGGGCGTATTATGGTCGTTGGAACTTTCCTACTCTCACGTTAATAAATGCCAAATCTTTACACGTGAGGAAAGACAGCCTACGCCCAAACCCAGGCTATAAATAGCTGACTCACAGTCTCAGAAAACGCTTTGCTTGGTTTGCTTGGTTTGATCGTTCACCGTGAGAGTTCCTGTTTGAGCCCAGCTGCCGAGTGAAGTTTTCTTCATTCTGCGAATTTCCTGTTATTTCCCGTACCTCCTGAAACCCTCCCCTGCCCGCATCTTACCTGAGGCTTCTAGCGATCCCGTCCAGTGATTCCTCCGTCTCGGACTTCCTCAGCATCATCGGCTCACTTGGGATGTTCGCCTTTTTATTTTCTCACCGGCCAACATCCCAGAATCCTTCCAATAGTTTGTCCCAAAAAATCCCAAAACATGCCAGCTGTTGCAGAAAGAATTAAAAACCTCTTAACCTTTCAAAATCACATTAGGAAAAGTCTAGAGAAAAGTTAAATTAAAATGAAAGAAGCAGCAGATGCGCACAGGATTCCATCCCCACAGTATAAACCAGGAGATTTAATTTGGTTATCTACTAAGAACATCCAGATCACAGGGCCTAGAAAATTAAAACCTAGGTTCATTGTGCCTTTCCCTATTGAAAAAATCAAAAACCCAGTTTCAGTGAAAATTAGTCATCCCCAGGACTATGCTATTCATCCAGTTTTCCACGTATCTTTGTTGAAACCCTATGATCCTAAAACTCGGCCAGATAACCCTCCTCCTCCAGTGATAGTGGGAGATCATATTGAATATGAGGTCAAAAAGATACTAGATGCCAAGAGAGTAAGAGGTCGTTTGTATTACCTGATCGACTGGAAGGGTTATGATGCATCAGAGAGGTCTTGGGAACCTGAGTTTAATGTACACACACCACGACTCGTTAGCACGTTTCATGCACTTAACCCAGACAAGCCCCGACCTGTGAGAAGGCCTTTGGGGGGGGAGAACTGTCATGGGCCCCTTGGCAATTACAAACTAAATCCTCATGTTGTGTTTACATCCACGAAATATCAGGAAAGAAGTGTGTTTCTTTAATGTAACCTTTCTGTTGTTAGCAATGCTTGTTGGTGTTTTGTCAAGATGTACATATTTTGGTATTGCTTAAGCCAATGATTATTTGGAGTTGCTGGGCGTATTATGGTCGCTGGAACTTTCCTACTCTCACGTTAATAACTGCCAAATCTTCACACGTGAGCAAAGACAGCCTACGCCCAAACCCAGGCTATAAATAGCTGACTCACAGTCTCAGAAATGATTTGCTTGGTTTGATCGTTCATCGCGAGCGTTCCTGTTTGAGCCCAGCTGACGAGTGAAGTTTTCTTCATTCTGCGAATTTCCTGTTATTTCCCGTACCTCCTGAAACCCTCCCCTGCCTGCATCTTACCTGAGGCTTCCAGCGATCCCGTCCAGTGATTCCGTCCTCCTCCTCCGTGTCGGACTTCTTCAGCATCATCGGCTCACCACCCTGCAGTTTCCGGTGAAGTCCAGCAGTTGAATTCTTCCCGCACTTTCTGCGGAGCCCCTTGAGTTTCGTTCCGGCTACAGGAATAATCAGATAAAGACATCAGGTAACCGGGCATCCGATCGGACAACAAAACATTGGTAAATACAATTCAAGGAAAGACTAAGGAAAGACAATCAAGTTTTGCTGAACTTTACTTTTAGAGCCAAGAGCAGAATTTAGGATTATTTGTAAAAGACTCTAAACCAAAAAGCATTGGAAAAGACAATTAAACAGACAGTCAGAAAGAGTTCTGGGATTATACCTAATAACTATAATTGTTTATGTTGATTGTTATTTGTTACGCTGAATCACTGAATCCTCTCTCGCTCCTCAGAGAGACTGGACTAGAGCACTGTTGTTTAGAAACCCAAAGTTTGCAGGAGTTTGGTGTTTTCTCTTCTTGTCCCTTGTTTTGCAGAAACCCCCTTTGAAGAATTCAGCAACTATTTGCTAGGTAGGCAAGTTTGCCGTGTGATTTAACATTCCTCACTAACCCCGTTAACTAAACAATTGAGTGTGTACTTATTTCGGTTAGCTCCTAGTATTGAAAATTTCGAGACTTAGAAAACTAATTTTATGTGTTACATTTTAAGGTTTGAATCCAGTCCTGGTCAAGCCAGGCACATAGGAGTGTTAGAAAGGACTTCTATTATTACTGGTATGTACAATAACATGGAATAGTTCAAGAACTTCATCTTTTCAGAAGGTAGTTGAATGAAGCAACAGATAATGGTTATTGTTCTTGGTAAAGGTGCTACACAGAAGTCCTGAACATTCCAAGAGAAGTAGACGATTTCGTAGACACTAGAGGAAGACGTCCAGTGTTTCTTTCTCTTGTCTTGTTTCTCAATCCACTTCCCCTTTCCCTTGTGGTTTAATCAGCCACGCAAGAGTGTGTGAACGCTGACACTGAGGCGAGAATTATTAGGTCCGGGGAAATTGAGTCCAAGAGCCGCCGAGGCGGGAATTGAACCCTGGTCCCGGGCCAGACCTCTGCATCATGGTCTGCCACTCTAACCATTTAGCCACACTTCTCCACACTTCTAAAGTACACAAGACGAAAACAACAAAAATCCAACATACACAGTTAAAAAAACAACTTTCAAAAGGTTTCAAGTACCATAGAAAACTATAGATGCATGACTTTTCACCAAAGTACCTGTAAATGTATCAAAGTTCACAAGCCAAACAACCGCAGCGTTCAGAAAACAAAGAGATGCACCACTCCTTAAACCTTGGGGAAGTGATGCGACAGTCTCACTGTACGTAGAGGAAGGGTTGCATCGAATCCGGTCTGTACAGGGAGGGAGGTGTTGATTATTCATGATGGTTCCATTCTGTGGGTGATGTGTCAGAAGAACTTATCACACAGGTACGATGCATGGAAATCTGGGATGCATCCGCAATCGATGCGGTGGCTTCGAGCAACGCTGCATTGGTACTCTTCAGCCAGGCGGTGGGGCGAATGTCTCAGTAGCGCGGCAATGTGTGGAATTTCTTCTCGCGCCATAGAGATGCATCAAGAAATCAGCCGCTAGAGTGATGCGTCGAATTCTTAGCTCTTTGGGTCTCTTCTTTCTTCCAGCTCCCAAACAGAAGCACCAACCTCAAGACGCCCAAAACTGACACTAGCACCTCTTGGCAGGTCAGAACTCACAGCAGTAGAATTCAGGGAAGCTGGGGGTGAGGTCTTTGTGTTCTTGAGATTTCAGAACAGGAGGTCAGCTCACTTCAGGCCCTTGGAGATCTCCTCAAAGCAGGGAACACAGCACACAGCCAAGTCTTTCTTCTTTGCTTGGCAGAAACAGCAACTGCAGGCTTACCCCGAACACCCAGCAAGGGCTTTACTTCTCCTCTGTCTCTCTAGCTCTTCTCCTTGGCAAAGGTTTCTTTTGAATTCAAAAGATAATATATAAGTCTAGGGTTTTGTATCCGAAACATATACCCTAAAATGTCTCTGTTTTGTTTGTGGGACACTGAGCCCACTTCAAACCAGTTCTTGGGGCAAACTGCAAGTGCACAACAACCTGCATCAGCTTGAGCCTTGGCTCCAGGCACACCATCAGAGGGCAGAGCCGCATTGTAGAATGCAGGCACAGCCCTATTCAGGTACAGGTGCAACTCCGCCCACCAATCCAAAGACAGAAAGTCAATGCACAAACAGGCAGAGGGACACAGGATGGTTGAAAAGAAAATGGACACTTTGTAAAAGTGGTATTTTCAAACACACAATTTAAAAACCATCTTTACTAAAAGATGTGTTATCAAATTCTGAGTTCAGGGATTTTTCTATCATATCCCTGTGGGAAGATATGCTTGTAAAATGTCACAAAGCATTCCCCATTCTGTCCTTTGGGGCAAGACAGCCATTTAATAGTGAAAAAGGAAAGCAGCTGTATTTCACTATCAGGAAATGTTACACACACCAGTACATGTTCAACCATTCACATACACCGCACCGTGCCCTGGGGGTAACATGCGCTTACCATAGTGGTGCCCTATATGTACGAAAAGGGAAAGTTAGGGCCTGGCAAAGTGGGTGCACTTGCCAAGTTGACATGACAGTTAACAGACTGCGAGCAGGCACCGCAGTCACAGGCCTCACACATCTTTTCAGGGCTAATCATTTGGGTAGCACAATCAGTGCTGCAAGCTCACTAGCAGCATTTGATATGCCAGCCCTGGCAAACTCAGTGCACTTTAGTAGGGACCTACTGGTAAATTGAATATGCCAATCATCGATAACCAATCACAGTAACTATTTACACAGAAATGATATACATTTTAGTGCTGATCAGCAGTGGTAAAGTGCCCAGAGTCCTGTAGCCAATAAACAAAGGCCAGGAAATAAATAGAAGGAAGAATCGAAAGGTTTGGGGATAACCCTGCAAAAAGGGTCATTTCCAACACAAACCTACTATCCTTCACAATGATGGTGGAGAGGGCAATATATAAAAAGCAAAAATTAAACATTGGCTTTGTCGACCTTGAAGCAGTTTTCGATACTGTCCCACGTAACTTGTTATGGTCAAAGTTGGCAGCATGGGGAGTACCACAGAATTACTACAAATGATGATTCTCCTGTATTCAAAGACTAAGGTCCAAGTAAAATTGGGGTACAGCAGCAGTTTGACCCGCCGTTTTGAAACATAAAGCAATTTAAACCAAGGATGCATACTAGAACCATGTCTCTTTAATACATTTATTGCTGATCTACCTCTACATCTGCAAAATATTAATGCTCATTTCCCTAACGTTTCAGGCAGTAATATCAAATACTTGCAATATGCCGACAATTGCATACTACTAAACCATACACTAATAGGTTTACAATGGTTATAAACCTAATTAAATAATAATATAACTTTAAAACATTTAGAATTTAATATAAAAAAACAAAATCATGTTGATAGGTGGATCTAAATCAAAAACCAAGAGTGTAAAGTTAGTAGAAGAGTGATTGAAACAGTGGCATGTTATAAGTATTTAGGAAATGCAGTTGATGATACTGTGTCTTTTAAATGTCACTTTAATACTTTAGAGACAAAAACGACTTGACTTACATTCGCATTTAGAACTCTGTGTGTTAATCTTTTATGCCCCAGCTATGAACATTTAGTAAAGGATATGAAGGCGAAACTGATTCCTTCTTTGGACTATGGGTCAGTAATCTTTCGAGGCAATAACTCAAAACTGTCGTTTAAGGTCCTGAGGGCCACATGTATGAAGGTATTTTGTGATCGCAAATGCTGGGAATCACAAGAAAACTGTTTCAGATCACAAAATACCCTCCTCCAATGCATAACAGGGTTTCGCATTGCAAAGTAGGAATTCACACCATTTGCAAATACCTATTTTGCGAGTCCCACAATCACCGATTCGCGATATTCGTAATTAGGTCTGTCGCAAATTGTGAATTTGCAAAACCAATGTAACAAAAATTTGCAAATGGCAAATCCTCTGAAATTGCAATTTTGCACCTGAGTTTTACCACCAACTCAAAGCATGTGGTAATCAGGTGTAACCTATTTAAACAGGCCCACATTGTAACAGGGACTTCGACAATGGCAGCGCTCCATGTGATAGCCATGAGGATGCAGATTCAAGCAACAGCACTGAGAAGGAGGCAACAGGAACGGGTCTTCAGAGTGCGCATCACTCTGTTCCAGCAGACATATGAAGAGATACATGAGAAGTACATGCTAGACTCAGCTACCATACTGGACTTGATTGCTGAGCTAAAACCTATGCTTGAACACCCAACCCTCAGGACCCAAACCATTCCACCACATTTGCAGGTCCTGTGTTCACTGCACTAACTGGGTTTAGGGAACTTCCATGGGGTGATAGAGACAGCAGGTGGGGTCTCCCAGAGTTGCCTGTTCTGCTTCTTCCATGCGTTCCTGAATGCAATGATACAGAGGCTGCATCATCACATCACATTCTCCCCACACAACAGGCATTGTAGCAGACCAAACTGGACTTCTACCAGATTGCAATATTTCCCCATGTCATTGATTGCATAGATGGTACCCATGTAGCCCTCCCACCCCACCTCAAATAATGAGTACGTATTCAGAAATCTCAAATCATTCCATTCACTCAACATACAGATCATCTGCTGCCCTAAATATAGCATAACTGATATAGTGGCAAAATACCCTGGCAGTACAAATGATTCCTTTATTTTCAGACTATATACACTGGGAGTGAATTTGGCGAGGGCTACATGCTAGGTAAAGGCATGTCAAGCACTCTTACATACAGTTAAGGGCTGAAGTGAGACTACAGTGACTAACTGTATGTCTTTCACCCTATAACCTACAGACAACTCTCCACCTTCCTCGAGACAAATGGATCCCTCGACCCCTCACAGTCTGGGTTCCGAGCAAACCACAGCACCAAGACCGCCCTCATCGCAGCCACCAATGACATCAGGTCCCTGCTTGACAACAGAGAAACTGCTGCCCTCATCCTCCTGGACCTCTCAGCAGCCTGCGACACCGTATGCCACCGCACCCTGATACAGCGCCTCAGCAACACCGGAATCCAAGGAGTGGCCCTGGAGTGGATCATCGCGTTCCTCAACGGAAGAACCCAGAGAGTTCGCCTCCACCATTCCGATCCGCGGCCAAGTCATCTGCGGCGTTCCGCAAGGATCCTCACTCAGCCCCACCCTCTTCAATGTCTACATGAGCCCTCTCACAGCCATCGCACGCCAACACAACCTCAACATCATCTCCTAAGCCGACGACACCCAACTGATCCTCTCCCTCACCAACGACCCATCCACCGCCAAAGCCAACCTCCAGGAAGGAATAAAAGACGTCGCGGAATGGATGAAGATCAGCCATCTGAAACTGAACTCAGACAAGACCGAAGTCCTCATCCTCGGACCATCTCCCTCTGCCTGGGACAACTCCTGGTGACCCCCTGCCCTGGGCACCGCACCTAAGCCAACGGACCACGCACGCAACCTGGGCTTCATCCTGGACTCCTCCCTCACGATGACCAAGCAAGTCAACACCGTCTCGTCATCCTGCTTCAACACCCTGAGCATGCTCGGGAAGATCTTCTGATGGATCCCCACCGAAACCAGGATGACGATCACCCAAGCCCTCGTCACCAGCTGTCTGGACTACGGAAACACCCTCTACGCTGGAACCATAGCCAAATTCCAGAAAAGACTCCAGCGCATTCAGAACGCCTCAGCACGACTCATCCTGGACATCCCTCGCCACAGCCACATCTCTGCCCACCTGAAAGACGTGCACTGACTCCCCGTCGACAAGAGGATCACGTTCAGACTCCTCACCCATGCACACAAGGCCCTCCACGACACGGGCCGGAAGTACCTCAACAGCTGCCTCATATTCTACACACCCACCCACCAGCTCCGATCCGCCAGCCTCGCCCTCGCCTCCGTCCCATGAATCCGCAAATCCACCTTCGGAGGAAGATCCTTCTCCTACCTGGCAGCCAAGACATGGAACTCCCTCCCCACTCACCTACGGCTGACCATGGACCATCTCTCCTTCAGGAAACAACTCAATACTTGGCTGTTCGAGCAGTAGCACCCCCCCCCCTCACACTCAGCGCCTTGAGACCCTAACGGGTGAGTAGCGCGCTATACAAATTCTGTTGATTGATTGATATGCATCCTTACACTGTACCTGTGGTACGGTACTGTACACTGTACCAGGACGCCCCTTCGCTGGGGCAGCTGTGCGCCGAATAAAAGTTATTAACATAACATAACCTCAATCCGGGTAATCCGAGAGAGCAAAGATACAATCGCGCACACAAGTCAATGCGCAGTGTAATTGAGCGGACATGTGGTATACTGAAGAGCAGGTTCCAGTGCTTGCATAAAAGTGGAGGAGCACTACAATACAGCCCAAAGACCTGCTGCAAGATTGTGGCTACTTGTGCCATGCTGTACAACATTGTGACTAGAAAAGGCACACCAGTGGAACTCACAGATACAGAATCAGATGAGGATGAGGTTTCAGGTCCATGTTGCAGACCAGCAGGTGCTGTAGGGGCAGATGCGGGCCGACAGAGATGTGATGAGATAACACACAACTATTTCTAGTTGAGTAATGATGACACAATGCAAATAATGATTTGTGCATGACTGTGTTTTATTGTACCTTAGCTGCAGGTAAATATCAGTCACACAGTCTACAAACACACTTGTGTGGCACATTCTGTTGCACATATCTTGTGCACTGTGCATGTGTAATTGGTAAACGAAAGGCCATATGCCATGGGTTACTTTACCCATTAGCATTCTGCTGTGGTGACAGTTCATTCCTTGCGTGCACGCTCTGCAGTTGCAAGCTAAAGGTGCTGACTGCTCTCCCTTGAGGCATCTGATGGTGTTCCCTGCCTCCCTACGCTGTCTGGATACTGCAATTGGTGGTGTGATGCTGCTTTGGCTGGAGAGCTCCTCACTATCTCCTGAGCCCAGGAGACCTGTGCCACCTATAGTAGCTGTATGCATCCGATCTACTGCATTTGTGACATGCACCAACCCTTTGGCCATATCCTGACTGCAGTGTGCCATTTTGAACGGTATGGTCACTGTGCGGAATGACAGCACGAAAGTGACATTAAACAAGCCGTTGACCACCTTGCTAGATATGTCTAAACAGGTGATCATACATTGTTTTCCCCTGCGTCTGGATCCCTGGTCTCTTTTCATGGTGGCACAGAGTCCTTTTATTGCGACTGTCATTTCCTCAACGCTGTCTGCACAGGCATTGTGTCCCTCATCAATGTTTACATTGAGCTCTCTGATGCCCTCCTTCATGTCAGTACAGTTATGGTTCACAGACACAAGGTGCCTGTGTATTGACTTCATACTTCTGGATTGCAGGAACTAGACCTTCACCATGCCTTACAGGTCGGATAATATCGCAGGATCCTCTACAGCATCTGCGCTGATGTATGCCCTTGGCATGAGTCTCCTGTAACTCTCGTCTCTACGATGCACAGGGGGCTTATCATGGATCTGATGTGCGTGCTGTTTCTGCTCTGGCTGTGCCTCATGCTCAATGGATTCCGGGTCTCCCTCCAACAGGGGGAGTGGAGGCACAATATGAGGGTATCTCCGTGGGACAGATGTTGGCAGTGTTGTCTGTTCTGTGTCAACTCCCCCTGCCTGATACTCTGTGTGTTCTGCCTCCTCAGCATCAATGTTGTCACCCTGTTTTTCAGGTTCAACTGTAAATGAAAAAGGACTTTTTAGTGTGTGTTCTGCTTCCCATTGTTCACTGAATAAAGTTTTCTGCATTCAATTTGCAATTCCCTAAAAAATGCTAATTTAGAATTGCAATTCTCTTTTTTGATTTATATGCCCCTAAGGGACATTGATTAAGCTAAAATCCTAATAGAATTTGGCCTTGCCAGCCAAAAGGTGGTGAGGCAGTCTAAATTTTAAAAAAGTTTGCATTCCTTTTTTTTATCTGACACTGGTACTCTTTCTAATCTGTGTTGGCAAGAACCTATAAAGAAAATTGTACAAATGTTTGGAGATTTGTTTGGCAGAGAAGAGGGACTATTTAGGACGTAGGTTTGGCAGGGCGGATGATGGAACAGAGCCCTGGCAGAGGTTTACCTTTACAGCATCCTGTCGCACATGTGGTGACTATACTCTTCGTGCCCCGTAATTGTTAAAGAAGTCATTGTCTTTTAAAGACAACTAGCCAGAATAGGTAAAGTGCAATAGCACGTTAAGAACCTTTTGTTGTAAAGTTGTTCCCCAAATACAATTTGTGTTGATGTTTATAAAGGTCCCAAAAATGAGGACTGTAATTTTTACTGGAAAAGTACTAATAGAGGAACTAGAGCAAATTATTGATGATAGACGGTACGACCAGCGGTCTCAGTGTGAATAAACATTGAGGGTCTGTTGATGGTAATGATACATGTAATTGTTCTTTAAAATAGTTATCTGATTTAGTCTTTGGAGAAAGCTGGGGACTGTGATGGACAAAAAATGTTGACTCACAGAAATGGCTTCTTACTGTGCAGTACTCAATCGATGATTGAGAAGGATGATTAAGTATACATCTGATCTGTTCAGTTGAAATCTTCAGTTTATGACTAAGAGCCAAGGTATGGTACATCGTTCAGGTCTTGATGATAGGTCTTCGATGCGGTATACCCACCGTCGTTCCTTCTCAAGAAGGATATGTTTTGAGTTGTTACTCTTCGTGGTTAATGTGTCCAAAACGACCCAGCTAATATCTTCTGTGGTACATTTCATTTTCAAAAAGTGGGTACTCATTTGGGTGATTCACATCTGATGTCACTCCTGTGTTCACAGATTCTCTGTTTTGCTTTTCGGCCAGTCATGCCAATGTACTTCAAACCGCAAGGCAGGTAATCATTTAAATGCCAAGAGTTGTGTTACAATTAGTGTGTTGTCTGATTGTCCATTCAAAGCTTTCACTTAGTTGGAGGCTCTTGGTACCTTTCCTTAGCTTACATACAGAGCAGGATCCACATGCATACTGTCCAGCGATTGGTGTGAGATTCCAAATGTTTGTTATTGTCTCTCTCTGGGATCTCTTGGGTGGTGTCCTTGTGTGGACTAACAGGTCATGCATGTTCCTAGATCTTTTTTTGGTGAACCTGGGTTTAGTCCAATTGAGTGTTCCTGAAGTGAAGATACACCAGTGTTTGTTAACTGCCTTCTTCACTGCATTGGTAACTGTGCTGTAGGGTGTTAAGCATGTCAGGACAAAAGGTCTACTCACTCTGTACGTGGTTTGTAAAAGATTGTCTCTATGTTGGTGTCTTGTTGTTTTCTGCCATTTCTGTATTATTTTATCTGGGTAGTCTCTTTGCTTTAGCTTTTAGGGTCAGATCTTAGGCTTGAGCTATGTAATTCTGTAGGTTGTAGCAATTGCGCCTGTTACTCAGAAATCGGCTTTAGGGGAGATTTTCTTTCAGTAGGCTGGGTGGAAAATGTTGTATGTTGATGTGGGTTTATAGAATGTTTTCGTGTTGCTAATGCCGTCCTCTATATAAACATAGATATTTAGGAAATCTAGTTTAAGTTCACTCACTGTGTAAGTGAACCTGAGAAATTCATCTTGTGTGTTTATCCATTCATTAAATTTTGGTAGTGTATCTGATGTTCCGTTCCAAATCATCATCACATCATCTATGTCACGTTTCCAAAATAGGATTTTAGTCCTGAAGGGGTTAGTGTCAATCTATAATTATGCAAATAATGTTGTGACTGCACAGATACATAATTCCAGTGGCCTTCATTATACTATTTTGAAAAGAACCCAAAAGTAGTAAAACGTTTATTTTAGACACAATGCAGACATAATCCTCTCAAAGAATAAGGATAAAGGCAAAATGAGGGATTGTGCATTATTTCAAAACTGAAAACCTGTTTTCAATCAATTAACAGTACCTCTTCCCACATAAAAACAGAGAGTAATACAATTCATAATGAAATTTAATTAAATTACACTTCAATAGGTGCAGGGAAATACGTGAGTAAATAGATAGGTATTTCTCATATAAAAGGCTGTTTCACATTTTACAAGATGTTACAATGAACTTGTGATGCCTTTGATTACAGGCTAGGAAAGAACAATACAATGCCTGGACAAAATTGTAATTATGCTGAGAATTTAGCTTAGCTTAGCATTACACAGAATTCACATAAGTTACGGAAATCTTTTATTATTGGAATTTCCTTATTTTTGGACGCTGGAGATTCATTCAAATAGGACTGGATTAAGGGACATTTTCTACCCAAGAGTACCATGTGACTTTTTAAATAAAGTTGTCCCTTTGCCCTAAGTGGGAAGGATATACCCAGACATGGGTCCATTAGTCATTGTGCCACTGGAACCAAGCTAGCCTTGATCAGGGTGAAAATGATCTTGGGTTGTTGTGTTCCTGTTCCAGGAGCACCTGTCCTAGCAGTTCGAGCAGGACTGTTCCCATGAAGAGCAGGGTCAAGGCTGATTTGCATATGGCTGGTCCAAATTCTAGCAGCTTGGTGGGCAAAACAAGAATGGGTTTGAATGTTAGGCTGAGTGCTTACCAGTGGTTAGACAAGGGGAAAATAGGGCTTTGTCTGCTCAACTCTCTGTCACTGTTTTATTTTAAGGACTAGCCTTGCATGGTTGTCCCAGAAAGGGGATTATTCACATTTTCTTGATGTGCAGTGAAAATCATCTGTACAAGTTAGGGACATTTGTGTTTTGCTTTGCAGCAACAATGCTCCAATTTGGGGGTTTGTTATCACAAGCAGAATGGGAGGGTTGAGGTAGTTGCTTCAACACGGTCACCCACGTGCCTTTAGTAGTAGTGAAAGTGCTTCTGCTAAAGAAGCAGGAGTTTTTCACAATGGGTTGCTAGGCAAAAATGGTGAGTGGCCCTTGAGCCTGTGCAGTGCTGGTGGGCCAATCTTCAGTGCCTAAATGTTGTGTTCACTCTTGCAACTAGAGTTAGGACACATTTAAAGAGAATAAGAAATACTTAAAAGAAAGATGAGTGAGAAAATTAGCTACTCAAACCAAAAATCTGAAATATAGACAGCTGCAAATTTAGATTTCCGATTATTATGGAATTAGTCTTTTACTTTACTTCAGAGAAGATATTCACCTGAAGAAGGTGATTCATTTAGGCCCTTAGCATCAGGGACACCTCTATTGCATTTGTAAGATAAAAGGAATTAGTTGCAGGTATGTGTCTGCCCGCCAAAGGCATAATTGAGTTATGTCAAAGCAACCTTTTCCTGAGAGACAAGGTTGCCACCATGTGTGAGACAGATGACCCTACAGATGCACTGTTAGTCTAGGTAAATACAGATGGTACATCACACTATTAAAATTAAATTCAGAAGTCAGGAGGCTACAGGCAATTTTGCCTAAGCTGCGTAACTGGGATTTTCTTTGGAATTGTCAACGTTGGAATGTATAGCCTATATTTGATCTTACTTCGCTTCCTTAGGGTCAGTACATTGTAGTGTTTCACAGCAATGGTTTTGGTATGTATTCAGAGATGTGGATCTGTGGTGGAAGTACACACCTATAAGAGGCTGGAGACTTGGTTATATTACACCAGACACTGACATTGTTTGCAAAGCTACTGAACCATTGCTTCAATATAACTAAGGTGCTGGCCCTAGGTCCTCAAATATTGCCATTGTTGACTGACTCGAATGTTTACTCCACTTACTACCAAACCAGCAAAATAGTAGCTTGTTCAAAGCAATTCAATTTGTGTTGGACTCTGTTAGAAATTAAGTTGTTCATTAAAGGGGGATGGGGGAACAATGTTTGAGAAACAGCCATAATTCCTGTCAAAAAGAACCACAAAATTCACTAACTTAGCCCATGCTTAACCCTTTCGTAGCTTGACACAAAAGAGTCAGGATTGATTTGGAGGCAGCGTGTAACATATTTATGCACCATTTTCCACAGTAATAAAGTGAAGCACAACACAAGAAAAATCCTGCACCAATTTAAAACAAATAGAGTAATATTTAAGAACTATTTTAAGACATAAACAAACAATAGGTCAATCATAGTTACGCAATTTTAAAGATCTAGGTGAAAATAGTGCCAAAAAGCACAAAGCCTCATCTGTGGGTATCTGGCCCAGTTAGACTCTGACAAAGTCACAAGTTCAGGAAGACCGTAATGGAGGAAATAGCAAATAGGAACCTAGTTAAGCCTACTGAACAAAGTACCTTAAATCCTGATAACAGAGAGGTGCAGTGTCCCGCATTGAGGATGTGTCGCAGAGCAGTGGCGAAGTAATTTAGCTTGGGTAGACATTGCTAATATGGGCTGAATTTTTCTGGACAACATTTTTTAAAATGGCATATGTGTTGAGTGATGATGTAATATTTCAGGAACCTTCATTTTGGGGGTTAAGTACTCCCATAGAGACAGAAAATAACTCCTCAGAGCAACTCTTTTACCATTTTCAAAATTGGTGGCTCTATACAAATGTGTTTTAGCCGTCATATTGGTAATATTTGTATTATTACTTTTGTTTCATGTTTTCCGTTAATTCAAATTAATAATCATGAGCAAAACAGGTGGTAGCAGATGATCTTTACCTCCTGACAGAGTGTTGCTAACTACACAATTTGAGGGTTCTCAAATGTGGAATATGCCAAACTAATCTGAAAGTAAAGCTAACATCAACTGTGTTTGGAGTTTGTGATACTGCATAAAAACAACAAGGCACAGTTCAAAAAAGATTGAAACTGATGGGTGAAGAGGATCAAATATCTAATCTTTGTAACAAGAAGTTGTAGACAATGGAAAAGATCTTGGGAAATGTTGTAAGAAAATAGCAGAAATCAGTAAATCACAACGCGAATCGGAGTCTTCTGAGAAAGCAATGACAACTAAACCCATAGCCAATCCACTTAGAAAATCGATGGCTACCATTCGTCCAGCTCCAACAACTGATCAGAAAGCAGAGGATCATCTGTTATCTGTGGTTTAGTCAGAACAAGGGCCAAAGGGATTGACAAAAGAACATGTGAGTCTCAAGGGGTAAATATGTTTTTACCTGCAGCTTGTTTCTTCCAAGATGAAGTTTGCAGTGTATTTGTATGCCCTGTGTGCATACATTAGAAAATATGAAGGTACAATGAGCTCCCAGCAGCAACGTAACTGCCAATATTCAGTTGTTTGCACTCTAAAAGCATATTTACAAGGGAATGATAGAGTGTGGTGTTAAGCACAAAATGGTAATGCCACGCTACGCCTTTCTCAAAATGCAGGGATTGTCCGCATTTACAAATATACAGTGTTATCCCTAGCGCTGGTGCTCAATTAAGCTGCCTAGCACAGGTACTCTAGTACAAGTGTGCCTGCATTGAGGGAATGATTGTTTAGGTGCAGAAAGGTGTTCCTTCCTACACATAAGCAATCACAAATAGTGATCTGTTATTTCTATGTGTGCTGCATTGTGCACTACACACAGAAGTAACAAAAAGTAAGATTTTTCTAACTGATGGTTTATTTGCAGGAACGGGCACTTTCTCGCACATAAACAATCCTTCATGGCATTTTGCTGTTTCTATGTGTGCTGCACAATGCAAAAACGAGGAATAATAAAGCATTTCTCTTCGTTTCGCCATGTTAAGATCAGGATTTCCATGGTAGTAATTATGGTGCTGTCTCCTATTTAAAACCACCCTTGTAAAAAGGGGTTAGCATCTAAATCAGTGGATGTTACGGGGGAAAGCCCATCGCATCACCCCTTGCCCAACCCTTTCATGCTAAGTATAGTGTGAAAGGGTGAATCATTTATAAGGTAGCGTTAAGCCATGTTAACTGGCCGAGGGTACGCGAGATATAATTTGCCAGCCTTCCTGAAAGGTGCCCATGTTTTGCCCGTTTCACATCTGGAGTGAAAAAGATTATGCTGCCTTGGATTTAAACATGTTCAGCCAGCCAGGTTGCCTGCAAAAAAACAATATTGAAAGACCACGAGTAGTTATACAGATCCGGGTCACTTAGTTTTGAATTCATGCCATTAATATTTAAAGAGCTCATGTGAAGAATTCTGGGATTTGGTCCAGCTTGGAGTTCCTGAGCTAAATTTGGTCATGTTGGTGTTTGCAAACATCTGATTGTTCTGACTATGTTTCCTACGCCTCCCTGTGGTCCTTCAAGAGAGCTTTGCAATGTGTTCCCTGAGAGTCCATGAATTAAGTGATCTTTTTCCACAGTGAGGTTCCGTGACAATTAAAGTGGTGTTTTCGACTCGCTCGAACATGGACGAGTTTGGTATCTATGAACCGCTAATGACGAGTGTTGTAAAGAAGACTCTTGATGCAGTAGGAGGTAAGAACTTAACTTTATTCTGTCACCACTCTCCAAGACTGCCGGGTGGCTGTCAACATTCTACAGCAGACTCCCATGGACCATACCATCAGGAAGGGGACAGGGGGGGGAAGGAATGTACCACTTTAATTATACATGAAGGTATGGGCAGGTTACAACACATCTCCCAAGTACCACTATAAGTATATATTTTAGATAAGCTGATTACAACACATCTCCCTCTGTATGGAGGACAAAGAGGAAAGAAGGAAGGAAGGAAGGAAAGAACGAGGTAAGAGGGAGAGACCGTACATCGATGTCAAATCAATAATAAAAACAGATACAACAACTCCCCTAGGCTAGGGAGAGATCAGCCTCGGAGAAGAAGGGAGGAAAGGGTGCACGGGGAGGGAAGAAAACAAAGGGAAATCCTGGGCAGGATGTCAGTTAGGATAGCCAAATCGGGATATAGGACAGATGCAAAGAGTAGTCCCACCATCAGGTTAACAGAGAACATGCAACAATATAGCGATCACGAATGCATCATCATTATACTCCCAAGAGGGCACATGGCTAAATACATACTGTTTGAAACAAAGAACAATCCATGAGCTCTAGTTATGCAGGCCAAAAACTTGTTGCGGTTATCCTAAATGTACCTTTAGTATGGCTTACCCTGCTGACGGGTTCTTTGGTGGATACCTCTCTACCCCTGTGGCAAAGTATAAATAGACTAGCCCTACTGAAAGCTACTCTAAATGGGGGGTGGAGATTACCTATTACCCGGGTTACTGGAAAGGAGTCGAACCCTCACTAAAATCCCGTAAACGAGTTAGGCCTTCATCTTCACCCTGCCCATAAGGTGTATGGGCCCGTCAGCATAGTTAGTCAGGGATACCTTGGGTTTGGATACATCAAGAATGGAAAAGCTAACCCCACAAACCACCTCACTACGTTTCTCTCTTATGAGGGAATTGGACGAAGCATCCATGGAGAAAGGAGGAGGAATGGGAAGAATGCAGAAGGTGCCAAATTCAATTGCGCCCTATAAAGTACCTGTATGTAGTAACAGATCAACACAATGTTTGTGAAGCATAAGGTAAAAATGCAAAAACTTTTCGGAACTAGCTGTCACCAAATTGTACGATATCACTGCAGATCCTAATAACATGAAGAATACACACACTTGAAATACATTCACAGTAATACCACTGAAAGGCTCAGTACAGAGTAAACTGAAGGTCAACGAATAGCTGGAACGCACTGAACTTATGAGTGGCGTGACCCTATGGAAACAGGATATATAAGGGTGAAGACCAAAATGTCACAACTGTATGTATTACAGCATAATAGAATGGTGCTGTACCAAAAGGCCTTCTCTGCGCACTCTCAGACCAAACTCAAAACGCTGTACAAGGTGTTCACTAGGCACTATGAAACTGGGAACCGGCACTCACAAAGTATCAAGGCTGCAAAAAGGTACTGAGGAATAACAGGACTGACGAGCACAAGGGGCATTCACCCTGGGAAAGTACTCACTACACAGCAGAGGGTATCCACATGGCTGGATTAGCACCACTGCCCATAGTGCTTGCACTAGTCACAATGCACCATATCACTTACCACCTGTATGTACAGTGCCACAAAGCACACAAATCCCCCACCCCTAGAGGGAAATACCTACAGGTAAGAACTGGAAAACTAACGTCAGGGTACAATAAGATACTGGAAAATATTGCAAATTACAGCAGAAACTGTAATCACTGGACGTCTTTGGGGGGGGGGGGGAAGGAACCTGGAGTGATGAGCGGAAGGGAGGGGCTGTACACTATAATGACTTTGCAAGGAGTACCTAGTGTACCAACATGTCACAGTTTACCACTGTAGAATATCTGGTAACAGTTATAATGATATAAATACTCCTGTACTGACATTACCTATGTACCTAGTGGACCAAAATGTCACCAATGCACACTATCACTTACTATTGAGTTCGCAAAATGCCTTGTGAACACATCCCCCACCTATTGAAAGGAAGAAAAGCAACAGGACAATCCTACCAATAGTTCAAGATGGTACGATAAACTGTAAATTACTATAAACTAAAAGATTTTTACGCCATGCAGAGAGAACATGCACATCAATTACTATACCTCGAAAACATAGTTTTATACCCTAAAAGTACAGGAGGTGTACTTAGGTTTCAACACAAGTCTAGGGTGTGGGGTAAGTTATTTTATCCAGAAGGCTAAGGAAAAAAGGTGAAATAAAAAACAAAGCGGGACAGTCTTAATGGGGTAAAAATCAGTTCCAGGAAAGCGTACAAGAGTGGGCAGTCTTACTGTATGAACCGTCAGTCTCAAAAACTTCACTGAATCAAGGTGGTTGCTGTCACTCGATTAGCAGAGCTCACATCCAGCAAAAACGTCAAGGAGCAGGAAATCTGCCCCGCAATTCATGAATGACAGAAGAGCAGACATGACGGTCCTGAAAAGGCTGGTGCCCTGTGCGTTGGTTGTACATCGATCACACTAATGGCAGTATTTCAGGCGGTAATAGCGGTCCTGAGGGAAGAATGCGCCGGAACTCACGCTTCTTTCGTCACTGCTGTCACTTTCTGACAGGATTTCCAGGCGGCGCTTCTGCGCAGGCCCAAAAAGCACACGTGACACGAACACTTCACTGGATTGAAGAAGTGTCTTTGTACAGCGCCTGCCTAAACTGACAGACCTTCCACAGGCAGAGTTACAGCTGCGCAGGTCTGACGGCTACAAATAACACCACAGAGTAGGCAGAAAAGTGTCTCAGCAAAGCGCATGTCTCCGCCCGTCTCTACCAGAAAGGGATTACACGGGGAAAGGCAGGGCAGCGCTAGCTCATAAAAACCAACCGGAGGCTGGTAGTAAGTGGCAGCCCATCGGAGAAAGGTCCCGCTGCTGTCCACACTCACTACAGGGGTCGGTAAAGGTACCTTTGTTGTGCTAGATTTCTCCTCATGCGTCTCTTCAGAGTGGGTGCACTTCGGTATCGCACCCCACACAGAATGCTCCACACACTGCCCGATGCTCCAAAATTATAACCCTTCGACTGCATAGGTCCCAAAAATTATCTTGAGCACCATTGTACCCTACTGCACATAAGCGCCAGATGGGACAACTTCCTCAGCAATTATGGTAAAAGTCACAATACCGAGTCTGGCAGTGTCACCACTCCTTCAGGACTTGCGGTAAGGCGATCCGAATGTCAAACCAGTGGCACTGCGAGATATGAATAAGGTGTCGAACAACAAGCACCTGTCACACTCACGTCTCCGAAGAATTCCCTTGCAGCAAAAGTCCGGCAATGTCTTCACTTAGAACGACTTCGGTAGTGTCATCAAGGTACTGGTACAAGGAACAGGGCACAGTAGATCACCTCTCACCATGAGGAATTCTTCACACAAGCACTCCAACAGAAGTCAGGTACTTTGTCCTTCTCTGTGAAATACCTGCGTTTGTCTCATCAATGTACTTCCTCTCAGGACTGGGCACTTGTAGATCACTTCTCTCCTCGAGGGAATCTTCACATAATTCACTTCACGATCACCACCATCGCACAAGTTCACTGGATGGAGAGAGCACTGAAAGGGGAGGTGACAGCAAGGCCCCCTGCGCCAGGTTCTACGCCTCGTCGCCAGTGTTGTAAAGAAGACTCTTGATGCAGTAGAAGGTAAGAACTTAACTTTATTCTGTCACCACTCTCCAAGACTGCCGGGTGGCTGTCAACATTCTACAGCAGACTCCCATGGACCATACCATCAGGAAGGGGACAGGGGGTGGGGGGGGAAGGAATGTACCACTTTAATTATACATGAAGGTATGGGCAGGTTACAACACATCTCCCAAGTACCACTATAAGTATATATTTTAGATAAGCTGATTACAACAACGAGTTCAGTGGGTGTACGCGTTTTCGCTACGCTAACCTGAACTGTTCATCTTGTTTGTGGGTTTCTTCATCTGAACCCACGGGTTCCATTTTAGATGCGGCAGCCATTTTGTCTCTCGCCCTCAAGTAGCCAGCGAACGGACACTGTCCGCTTTGTGACCCTGGGATTCCCAAACTCTTGCGGAAGACAAGTGTTCCTTTGAGGGTGTCTTTATGACGAGGGGTATGACACTGCAGAGGCAGATGGCCCCGCTCGAGGCTCATCTTGCCGTGCCGGTCTATTGTTTCAGCCGTGCATTCATTAGGCACGTCTCCTTTGATCCTGCAATCGTGTTTCCGATATCATCCCCTTACACACTTTTTCAATCTGTTGACTATCCTTGTCTTCCCTTGCACCTGTTTCTGTCTTCTTCCTTAACTCGTTTACAGCCGGAATGGAATGTACCCATGGTGGGATAATGTACTTTTACAGTTGGGAACCGGCGATGCCACTGTAATTATGTTCCGGGACCCTGAATACATGAAAGCAACCCTTTTGAACTTTACTGTGGGAACTGAGTCGTAACCTTTTGTTTGCCATGTTGTTCTAAGACAAAAAACTGTATAAAAGGAGCGATCGACAGTTGCAATTTGAAGCAGTCTCCTAGAACCTACACATACTGTACTTCTTGTGACTTCTGTGTTCCCTGCAGTAAATAACCCTCTATCTTTGACGCTGAAGGAAGTGTCCCGTGTCTCTGTCATTTGTACGCCGGAACAGTTAACCCACAAAGGTTTCAGGTGTTGTCCCCTGGCACCGCTGGGCCTTAGAAAAGCCCAGTCCTTCAACAGGGCCTTTGCACCCTTGTTGTTTCTGTTTGACGTTGGTCTGGCTTTGATTTAAAGGCCAAGGGAAGAACAGGCAAGGGGTATTCTATTGGTGCACAAACAGAATATTGAGTTTTACATGATGACATACACAAATATCGAGTAGAAAATATTTTGATGCAGAAATATTGACAGCAAGAATATAGTGGTCAAGAATGTAGACTTGGTGGTAGGAAATATCATTTTTGAAAATATTGCAGTCAATATGTTTGCAAAAATATAGTAGTTTGAAATATCAATGTTTTAATTACTGTTATGTATTTTATGTATTTTAAAAGTATGTGAACAATTATTTTTGCATAAATATTGATTTTGTTTTATAATATATGTGTTAAAGTTTTAGTAATTATTAATTTGATTTTAGGTAAATGTTGTGTTTAATAGTTCTGTAGTGGGTTGTGTGTTTTTACCCCTTCACTTTCCAACATTTTCCCTACTGTTGCACTAACTGGTGTGTGAATAGTAATTTTGACCTCTCCGCTATCCAACACTTCCCTTACTGTAGAACTCACTGCAGTGGGAATAGTCATTTTTACCCCTCCGCTATCTAAAACTTTCTGTACTGTTGCACTCACTATAGTGGTGATATTAATGTTAACCCTTTCCCTACTCTGCTATCCAAAACTTTCTGTACAGTTGCCCTTACTGGAGTGGGAATTATAATTTTTACCCCTCCCTTATTAAACACTTTCCCTACTGTTGCACTCACTGGTGTGGGAATAGTCATTTTTACCCTTCCCCTATCCAACACATTCCTTATTGTTGCACTCACTGGAGTTGAAATAGTATTTTTTACCCCTTTGCTTTCAAACATTTTCCCTACTGTGGCATTTACTGGAGTGGGAATAGTTGTTTTTACTCCTCCACTAGCCAACACTTTCCCTACTGTTTAAAGACAATTAACACCTTGGCTGCTAAGGGTTTTCCCCTCCGGTGCTGACTTTTTTTGAAAGTCCATTATTCATGACAAGCTCAGATCGTCATAAGCACAGCTCAACCGTGCCTCGTGACGAGCTGAGCACGTCATGAGCATGGAAGGGGTTAAATATTTTAATGTTATAATTTATAATATAATGTTTTTTTATTTGATTGCTGATTAGAACTCATTATGTTGATTTATTACATGGTGTGCTCATCATATCTTTAGAAATATTGCATTTGATTGCTTTCTGGAACAAGAATGAGAAATTGAATATTGCACATTTTATCTCAGAACAAGGCATCGGGTGCATCTCATTCAGAAGACAAAATGCAATGCCAGGCAATGTTCAATAAACTCAGTTCAAAATCAAAAAACTTGAAAACCAAGTTTGTGGAGTTTGTCAAAGAATGTTACGAAAAAACAAAACTTTGCATGTACTGGAGAAATGTTTTACTCATGATAGCGCTAGTGTA
Organism: Lissotriton vulgaris; assembly: GCF_964263255.1. Taxonomy (NCBI): domain Eukaryota; kingdom Metazoa; phylum Chordata; class Amphibia; order Caudata; family Salamandridae; genus Lissotriton; species Lissotriton vulgaris. The sequence goes on along the minus strand of NC_141691.1, from coordinate 2,057,159,945 downwards.
AAACTTGGTACATGCTGATCGAGAAGGTGATTGAGAGCTGCATATGAAGACTGTGGAGTTACTGATTACTGTGGTTTGCTAATTAGATTGTAATATCTACCTGAAATATGGGTCCTTGTACTTGGAAAGATTTAAGAAACTAAAGGTGGATAAACCATAGCTGTACAGAACATTGATCCAAATACATTTTGTGGTGAAAGACAGAGAGGGTAGGTTCAATGCTGTGGCTCCAGATTGAAACTGGAACAGACAATGATTACAGAAAAGCTCCAATGGGATTGTTAGTCAGGCACGTAAAAGTGAATATGTTGCTTAATGGCAGCTAGCTTACAATGTTTTCAGAGAGATGACAAATTCAAAATTAATGGACTATCAAGAACGTTTTACTCACCATGAACTTGTGGGAAAGAGAAAGGAACATTTTAATAAACCTTGTGACTGCCTTCTTCATTTCATGCAGCAGCAAGCGAACTGCTTTGAAATGAATGAGACTGTGACAGTGTGACTACACAACTTTGTGACCAAACAATATGTGGATAACAATATAAAGACATGTTTACCAGATGTCCTGGAACATCAAAACTCAACGCAGAACTGAAGCAGGATAGAATTGTATTGAAAGAAAGAAGCTGTTTGACATAATCACTAAAGGTATACTTTCACAATTCAATTGCCATGATAAGAGTTTCATCCAACCAGCTACTACAAAACAGGGTACAAAAAAACAAAATTTGTGTGCATATATAGAGATGATTGTAGCTGAAGAAAGAGATGAATTTATCAAGGACATTCTGTTAAATGAACAAATATATTTTTTGATGGAGAAACTGCAACCTCATACAAGAGCACCAAAAAAACCTTTTGCCTGAAGTATTTCAATTTTGAAAAGCTGTTCTAATTGAAAACTGCTGTTGTTGTGGACTATATGTCACAACTGTGAATGGTCAGGATTTTATCCATGCAAAACTTCAGACAGGTCATTCAGACAGGTGTACAGACATCAAAGTCAGTGTTCACCTTGAAAGAACTGCACATTGTCTTTGAAACTTATCATGAACTACCTGTCAAAAAATGTGAGAGAATCGTACAAATGTCTACAATTTCAACAATTGACCTTGCCTGCATCAAATATACAACACTTATACCAGTCCAACTTGATACATTATATCAATCATAGAAAGATTCATGCTATTAAGTCTCACACTTACCCAGTGTATTCTCACACGCCAAGAGAGGGGCCCACAACTTCAGATAAGCACTGTCATTAGTTTACACAAATGAAAAAAATTGGGGGAGTCCTGTGATGTACAATTATGCTTGTGCCCATGCGCACTGGAATTGAAACAAATAATTTATCACACCTATCCAACATTATAGTTGCATTTGCATAGTGCTTTATACTCTGTTAGAAGGCACTTAGGTTCTTGAATTGATGGATAGCATGCCACTATACGCTGGGGTGTTTCAGAGTACAGAGTGGAGCTCTTATTATGTCTTGGAAATGAAATGTCTGTGAGAGTGATGGAGAAAGGACACGTGAGAGAAGCAGACGTCCAAATTACATAAGCTACAGTTATAGTTTACCCTAAGACGCTTTCAAATTAAACACTGCAGTAATGGATTAGCACTCACTGACTGCTATGTTCCGTGGCGGTTCTGTTTGCTAATTGTCAAGGAAGTGAAATGTGGGCTCCCAGGCTATGACACCATCTTGCAAGCAGCTGGTTTGAAAAAAATAAAAATGCCCTGCAAGAAAGGACCTCTGATGGCAATCCATGCATTATGTTGCCATTAACCCTCTTTTGGAAAGACAGGAATCAGCAGAGCAGGGGAGTAAAACAAATAAATATGTTTTACTTACCAAAACTACATTTGGTTCTATCTCAGTCTGTTTTGTTCACCAAGTCTGACTCTGAATAGATATATATATATATATATGTGCTGTACTTTCTCAACATCTTGACCGAATATGCGACATGCTAAGTGGGTAGTGTGTGCCAGGCAAGTAAACGAGTACACTCCTATTCAGGAACAGTTTTAGAGGGTGTTGCACAACAGGTAGGAACATTTGTACAACAGTTACTTACTTACTACATGCACACCTCTTTGCTTTGTCCCAGGGAAGTCACCATATAATTCTAAATCTAAATACATGTTCTGTATCAGTGGACATAAAAAATTATGTCTGCTGACATTGTAAAGAAGCTATAAAAAGAGAAGGGTCAGTACAGCTGCCACCAACTAGATAAAGCATTGTATGAACTACCATGCAGGGCCTGCCTTCCCCCATGAGACTAAAGCTAAAAAACACATAATATAGAGCTGCCCTCAAGTAGTGTGCTGGCTTGCACAGCCCTCTGCACTGAAAACAATACACTCACCTGCAAGGCTTGGCCTCTGCCATTGAGCTACACTGAAAGTAATTAAACTTACTACACCCCACACCCATAAAACGAAGAATAATTTCATGGGTAACTCACATCTCAAATCAACTAAAAAACTAGGATGTTTCAAGTTCATATATAAACATGAAACATTCCATCTATTCATAACCAAATCAGCCAATCAGTAGTACTGGGAGACACCATCTACTTTCAGCTTCACAAAGACAGCTCTCCCCACCTGGGCTTGACAAATCATCGCATTTTACATCTCCAAGTGATCCTTGGACCTTGGCAAATCACATAAGCTCCCCAAGCCTACAAAAAAGTGGAATGTCTGGTTCTCTTGTCAAGCCGGGCTAAGTTTGTGCTATATAAAAAGATTTCTAATACACTGATACCAACTGGTATGTGGTGCGAAGCTCCTTGATTTAATACTTTTAATCAGAAGCACAAACTGCAGCACTACACCATGGCTAGTCCAAGGTGGCATTCCACAAAAATGCCCCCTATGTGCCTCCAAAATTCTGCAGCTCAAAAAGTGACAACCATTTCAAGCCTAAAGCCACACAGTCACAAACAGCAACTACAGGGCCTTACTATATATCAAAACACATCGTCTCTGATAACTTTGTGCATTCTTTTCTCCTAAACTGAAAGCTTTCTTAGGGCATTCAAGTCTACAGAGCCAGGCTATTTAATTGTCTTATTAATGGGGTGAAATTTTACAACATCGGTTTCCCTCAAAGGCATTTCTAGCTGAGGCAGAACATCTCATGAAACCCTAGGTTAAGGCTGAGCTTTTCACTACAATCCTGATGGAACTACACTGACTCCCCCACCGAACTTGCATCATCTTTATGATAAGATACATCATATGCAAGGTCACAAGAACAAAGATTCCACCATTCCTGGCAGAGAGAAATACTACTTCAGGACCGCACCAGAAACCAGGTCTGAAACCAAAAAAAATTAATGATGATATCATAAGAAAGACCTTCTTCTTCTAGGCTCTTATATTCTGGACCAGGGGTCTCCAACCTTTTGTGTAGTGAGAGCTACTTCTGGTCAGTGAAAATCGTTGTGAGCTACCAAACCCCAAGCAACTCACGCATTTTTCCGAGAGACCTCTCACACCCAGTTTCATGGACATTAAGGTTAAAAAACCTATTTTGTTTAGAGCCCAACATCAAACCAGCCCAATCCTTCTGCAGTTCATAAAGGAGATAAGACCCACTTCCTCAGGAAACACTACACCTTTTTATGATATAAATACCCAGTAACAAACATCCTGCTTCATATTTAATGCTTTTGAATTGTTACTCGGGCTCCACCTTATTTCAGGGCCCCATGCGTACGTGATGTTATGAGTTGGGTTAGTTGTAATGCTTCCATGTCACCTTGCAGCTGTCTGATATGGGGCAATCATGTTTATCAAAGTGTAGATTGAAGTCACCAAGAATGTCAGTTGGGCCTTTTCCATCATGTGGCTAGATATAGAATCGAGTAGTGCCTCTAAAAATCTACTGCTAGTGCCTGGGGGACTGTAGATAGGTATCCTGAGAATGTACGGGCAGGAGATAAGGCTATATGAACCTGGGCGCTTTCACACTCAGGAAGAGAGAGGTGAGATATGGTGCATTTGAATTAATCTTTTAAGATGATGCTCCCGATTCTGACTGATCAGTCTAGTCTGCGTAGCTGATAGCTCAGGGGGAGAGCGATATGGATATCTGGACCTGAGATAACATAAAGCCAAGTTTTAATAAGAAACAATATGTCTAGGGCCTCTTCCTCAAGCATAATTCTAATGCCTGAGATGTGTTTTGGGATGGAGACCATTGATCAATCCTATCTTCCAAGTATTCTCTTGAGAAGAATTTGACCAGACCTGTCTTGTCAGGTTAGTGTATGTCTTCTATCCACATTGTTGACAGATTACCCTAGAAAAGGGTGTATTATCAGCTCCTAGTTGAATTGCACAGGCCCAATGAGGCGATGGCTTGACAGCTAGTAGCGGCTTGCTGAAGTAGCTAAATTTACCTGTGTTGCGGAGCCAGAGGTTCTGGCCCCTGAGCCCATTTGCACATGGACAGGAGCAAATGGGTTTGCCTTTGACGCACCAGCAGCACGTCCACTGTACACATACCCTGTATGCCAGGCCTGCAGTGGTCATTTAAAGAAGAGGTGGAGTCGGCAACTGGACGACCGACCTTCCACCTCTGTTAAAAGTCTATGGTGCAAATGTCCCGCCCGCAATCAATGATCCATGAGTAGTGCTAATTACCCTGTATTAGCTGCTGAAGAACAAATACATGCAGTTTTTATGTTTCAAATTCAAAGAGAGTGCACAGATAATTAAAAGCAAGTGCAACACCAGTTTTTAAAAATAAATGAATAAGGAGTAACGTATGTGCGAGGCAGAGCTTCACTGGCAATGCCATCCAGATGGCAATGTTTTAAGGCAGTCTCTGAAAGAGTCAAAGACTGACGACCACACATCTCTAAAAGAAAACATCAGCTGGGTATCATCCGGGTAGGAAATCTCCTTGACTCTCCCTTTTCATGATGAGATCCACCAATGGTGTCAGATTGATGTTGAAGATCAGTGGGCTTAAAGCTGAGCCCGGGGGCACCCTTCATCGGAGGTGAAGAGGAGAAAGAATCGTTGCTCTCGGCCATGGAGCTAGGAAGCGAGCCATTTCAGTACCGTCCCTCGGATGCCTATTTGCTTAAGTTTGTCAATCAGGATAGGGTGAGACACTGTGTCAAACGCTGCCAACAGATCGAGGTGTACCTGCATGGCCATGGAACCCCCATCAACTGCCCAACTGATAGAATCAGCAACTTCAATCAGTGCTGATTCCATGCTGCAACCAGTGCGGAAGCCAGACTAAGAGTCTTGCAGTAGCTCATTGCTTTCTACAAAGGTGGCCAACTGCTGAAGGCCAACTTTTCAGTTTTTTTTGCAGGGGCTGGTAGTAAGGAGATGGACCTAAAATAACTGCCTACTTTGGGGTCAGCAATGGCTTCTTCAGGATAGGAAGTAGGAAAGCATGTTTCCAGGTGGAGGGAAAAATCCCTAACCTAAGTGAGGTGTTCCAGATGGAGTTGAGGATCGGGTTGAGCCACTCGACAAGTAAGCAATACTATCATGCTGGTCGGTGATCTCCAGTTCTGCCAGTGAAGCCTCCTTGGGGACCATGGAAAATTCAGTGAACACTGGCTGGTTCTGAGTAAGGCAGTGAGAGTCGTCCTCAGGACAAGGAGACAGGGAGACGCAGGGAAGGAAGCATAAATCTGAGATTTTATCCTAAAAAAGATCAAAAGGTTGCTGCACAGTTCCAGAGTAGGAATAGCTGGGCGCATAAGTGCTGTGGGAATAGTGAAGTATTTCACAATCCTAAATACTTCCCAGGAGGATTTTCTAGCACTTATGGTGCAGGTAGCCAGGAAATCTCTTTTTTTGTTGTTGAGTAGTTTATGATATTCTTTCAGAGCTACTCTGTGAATAATTTTGGCCTCAAGTGCGTTTGTCTTTCTCCACTCATGCTCCAGTCTTTTACAGTCGCCTTTTTTGGCTCTGTTATCCTCGGCGAACCAAGGAGCGGAAGGGGTAGCTCTAGAAGAGCTAATGGATCTCAGCGGAGCAATTTTGACGAGGGCCTCTGTAACCCAAGCATTCAGGTTTGCAATGCTTTCATCTGGGATATTCAAAAGGGGGCTTGGAGTACTTCAGGAGAGGGCCTGAAGACTCCGGTGAGACCCTCCTCCAGTTCCTCCTAGTTTCCTTAAGAGGGGCAATGACCCTAACAGTGACCTTCGGATGAAGCAGACTAAATCGCCTGTATTGGTTTGTTCACTTTTACCTCCTGCAGATTAGAGCAAATGAGGTCAAGCGCGTAGCACGCATTGCGAGTTGGGGCAGAAACCAGTTGAGTCAGGTTAAAGATAGCAAGCAGCGAAATGAAGTTTACGCTATGTGAACTGGAAGGATAGTCAACATGAAGATTAAGGTTGCATAGGATCGTAAAGTTAGATTAGCTGCACAAGCCTGGTGATATAGTCTGCCAAAATGGGTTTTGAGCTGTGGCATAAGCCTAGCAAAGGAGGCAGCGGGGGCCAATTTTATACAAAAAGGGAATCCTTCTATAACACCTATGAGACTAAAGTTAGTCGTGGCCATCTCCCAAGTATCTTTATGAATAATCACCACACCACTGCCTAGTCTGTTGACCCTCATATTAGCACAGGCTATACAATAGCCCTGCGGAACTGCCAGGGCAACTGCCGGGTTGGTGTCTTCGCTTTACCATGTCTCAGTGGGAAACATTAGATCCCAATCATAATCTACTAGGGATTGGTGTTTAGGCAGGCATCTACAATAATGAGTCAAGCATTTAAATCAGCAACGCTTGAGGTCCTGGGAGGAGTGCATTGATTTCCCTCAAAGGCATTCTAGTAAAAGCCTAGATTAAGTTTGAGCTTATCACTGTAATTCTGATGGAACTACATTGACTCTCCCTCCAAACCTGCATCATCTTTACGAAAAGTTGCCTCAGAAGCAAGGTCACAAAAACCAAAATTCTTTCGTTTCTGGAAGAGAAAAATACTACTTCAGCGACGCACCAGAAACCAGGTCTGGAACCCAACAAATGTAATGAAGATATCACAAGAATTACCTTCTTTTTCTATGCTTCATCTGCAATTTACTTTAGCATCGTTAGACGAATCCTCTTGAAAATATAATAACTAATTTGTCAGTCTCTTCAGCTGCTATCTTGAAACTTTTGTGGTGATCCATGAAGCGGGTCGCAACAAGCATTTTCTCAATGTTAATTTTTACAAGACACTTTAGACATGGCAACAGCCCGAACTGCTGAAAGGGATTACACAAAATTTGGCAGAAAGGTAGCTCTTTGTACAGAAAGCACTTCTTTTGTTAAATGGCGTAAACCCGTTCAGTAGTTGCTGAGAAATTTTGAGAAATTCCCAGTTATATATATATATAGGGAAGCAATGGATTCACAACCCCTCCTGTTCTTGTGCTGACACCTGATTGGCTATCAACAATTTATACCAGGAAGTGCTGGTAGCCATCTTGTGACTCAGTAGAACCAAGTCACAGGACAAAACATTTAAAAAGAAAGGAAAGTGGGCAGGTTAGAAACACCATGACCCCTTAGACCTATGGGTGGGGTCCCACAGGGCACACATTTTATCAGGAGTCGCTTATGGACCAGTGATTCTTATTGAAATGTTTTATAAAATGAGCCTGCACGTTGTTTAAAATAGGCCCCCATTTGGGCAAGGTCCCGAGGGCATGTGGAAATAATGATGTGGGCGGCCTGCAGCCTGAGGGACCTCCACCTCCACAGGGCAAATTTTCATAATAATGCGCAGGAGGGTTTGGGCACACTGTTTTTTTTTATTTTAAGAGAATGCAGGGAGGTCCTAAGACCTCCCCTGCTGTCCCTAGGACCGCCACCTCCCCAGGGCACAATAAAAATATTTGAGAGGATCAGTTGGAAACCCCCTGCCCTGAGGACCATCACCTCCCCGGGGCTTAATTCACAGAGGAGCTTTACATGGCCCTGGCGATCTTCACCCCCAGGGCAGGCTCCAGCAATGTCCCATGGTGCCCCTCCACAGGACATTGTAGTTTGCTACGGCATGAAGGCCACCACAAGTGCTCTGCTTTTAGCACAAAATGCTCTCGCTTGCTGAAAGCAGAGCAAGTGTCTGTTTCCCTGCCCACTGTGAAGCAAGCAGGGAAACAGACACTTTGCTTAAGGACCCAAAGAGTAGCTCCCTGGGTCACAAAGCAATTCCAGCTCTGACAGCAAGTGGGGCCAGGGCAAAAACACTGGCTGGGCCCTGGTGAAGGGGTCTCTGGGGCCAAAATGAGCCTGGGAGGGGCGCATGGCCATGCGCCCATGGGAAACAATGGGCCGCAAATGACCCAAGAGGAGGACTGCTAAGCCCCCCTCCTCTTAAATAAATATATTAAAATAGTTGTACTAACTATATTTCGCTCACCCACAATCCACTGCTGATGATGTCACATATTACATCATTCATGACATGGTCAGTGACATCACTGATGACATCACTAATGACATCTCAAATGGCATCACTGATTACATCACTGATGACATCATCCAGTGACTGTGTTTCTGTAAAGTTTAAATATGTTTTACATATTGAAGAATGAGTGGATGTATAAGTGTCTGGATCAAAGGTTTAGTAGGTACATGACTGAATGTATAAGTGAGTGATTATATGTGTCTTACTGAATACATGGGTTAGTAACTAAACTGTCTGAATGTGTGCATCAGTATGTCTGTTGTTGTGTAAGCTTCTGCATGTGTTGATCAGTAGCTATATGAGTGGCTATATGGGTTATTGATTGGTTGCCCAAGTATTTGAATGGGAGACTGAGGGTGTGTGTGGGTGGCTGGGAGGTGTGTGACTCTGTGCATAGATGTGTGAGCAGTTGATTCACTAGGTGTATGAGTTCAAGAGTGCATGTGGAAACAGCTATACAGGCGGTTGACTGTGTGCATGGGTGTGTTGGTGAGTGAATGGATATCTCAGTGCTACAAGTCCAAGTAAGTACATATGTAAAACACAGTGCATGTGGGAGTTGGCATATATGAATGACTATACATGAGAGCCAGTGAATGTGCGAGTGGCTGTATGGATCATTGTGTACTTGTATCAGTGATTGTATAACGGAGTAAGTATGTGTTAGTATGGGAGGGCGCTAGAGGGCGCACAGCAGCATGGCCGCACTGCCGTGAGGCTCCTGCAGCCCGGAGCTTTCATCGGGTCATTTATCCTTTTCAACGTCACCATTCGCCACTCTAACCCTGGTTTATTGTCGGGTGGGCTGTGGACTGCACTCGGTCCGATTCCCGAGCTGCTCGGAGGTTCCTGTCCGTTTTTACAGGGTCCGGAAGATTCACCGCTGAGCGTCCTGGAAGTCTGGCGCTCTGCGGCCCGGCGTCTTGGTCCACTTTAGACCGCTGCCTCACACGTGGGGTGGAGGCCTCATCCCCTGCCCCCTCAGGGACTCTTCGAGACTCTCCGCCTAGAGTTGGCTGGCGGCCGTGTGTGCGGCTCGGACCCGGTGACGGGGACTGTGCAACGTCGTTGTGGAGGTCGCCCTGATTTACAGTGGAGGAGCTGCGGCGGGGGCGCCGATCCGCCTCCGGCTTCAAGGCAAAGCCGTTACACGGTAGGGAGTGGCGGGGCATGCATGCCTGCTCGTGCCCCCGCCTGTGATATTCTCCTGACCACCTGGCCCCTGCAGGATACTAGCGGGGATTGACTGTAGATGGAGAGGCAGCTTGTGGAGGCGCTGGCTGATCGCGCTGCTGGGGGGGCGCTTTCTCTCCCATTTGGCGCCATTATCCTCACAGCGGTTGCTGATTACTGGGGCTCGCCGTGCTGGATTTGGCGGGGCCCGTCTGGCTGCGCTGGCTGCTGGTGCCCCCCTACTGTGTCTCTGTGTGCCACGCTGCTATGGATTGTACTGCTCTGCTCCTTGGGGGGAAGACATACAAGCTGATACCTGCGTGTTGACTCGATAGCACTTTGTGCGTGGCGCTACCTTCATTGATCTGGGTTGTGCTGTGGTGGGCCACTGCTGTGTCCTTTCGGACTCCCCTTGCCTGCTGTCGTTGTGACTGCCCCCTACTTTCCCGGCGGCGGCGGCATGCTGTGACTCTTGGAGGGTGCTGGTGCTACTACGTGGGTATAGTGCTACTGCGCCCTAATCCTGGATTTTGCTCTGCTGGGGGGCTACATTGGACGCATAACGTTGGTTGGAGTCCGTGGACTTTTACCCGGGGATCCTCCTACATCTCCTTACGGTGGGAACTGCTACTGGCTCTGTGTGCTTGACCATGGGGAAGCCGGACAATAAGCAGCCAAAACTTTCATTCGACTCTGCGGCTTCTAGGAGGGGCGCTCGCCTGATGCAGGAGGCTGGAAGCTCCCGTTCCCCCCCCCCGCCTGTCGCTGAAGCTAGTCCGCAACCAACTGCCCCGGATTTCCAGCAGATGATGCAAGAAATGCGGCAGGGATTTGCTACCATTGTGGATAAAGTGGACAAACTATCCTCACGCATGGACGCGGTGGTGCAAAAACTTGATGTTCATGAGGAATGCCTGACCGCGGCGGAGCAGCGCATCTCGGATCACGATATAATAGCCGCTAAGAATGAGGAGTTGGAGGGGCGCAGTCGGCGAAACAACATACGCGTTGTAGGTGTGCCGGAGACGACAAATGTAGGGAAAATGGAGACGTATGTGGAAAGACTGCTGGTTGGTGCGGTTGGAGCGGAAGCTTTTTCCACGCAGTTCATTGTGGAACGAGCACACAGATCCCTTGGGCCACGTCCGGCCATGGGTGCGGCCCGCGCATTATCATTGCGCGCCTCCTGAACTATCGGGATCGTGATGCGGCTCTACGGGCGGCTCAAACTAATCGCTCACTTTCCTTTGAGGGGGTCAATTTCACTGTGTATCCGGACTTCACCCCGATGGTGCAGGAGCAACTACGCAAATTTTTGGCGGTCAAGAAAAAGCTTAGGGATCTACAGGTGGACTACGCCCTGCTATATCCTGCGAAGCTGAGGGTGACTCACCAGGCGAAGCAGACTTTCTTCACGAATCCACAACAGGCGGAAGACTTTGTGAAGCATCTCAAAAGAGAGCGTGCTGCTGCTGGCCGGCAAGACGGGGCGGAACAGGATGGCCACCGCTCGGCAGGAGAGGAGGAGGACGCTTGACCAGGTTTCTAGCGGTGCACTGACTGGGCTACATACTTTGCACTGATGTCTCTGCGGCTGTCCTTGTACTCTAGAGCTACGCATGCATACTATGGCTGCCCTTGGGGTCTAGGGTTTCACAGGCATAACTTTTGGGAGCGGATAGGTGGATCGCCGGTACAATCTGGGATTCCCCGTGTTGGTTCTGTTGTTGAGACGATGGTTGATGATAATACTTTGCTCCGGGCACCCTCTCTCGCACTGTGCCTGTGTCGTATCTTCAGCTTGCGGCTGGGGGGTCGGCGTGGTGTGAGAAAGTGGTTATGTGCACCTCTGGTGGGCACTCCAACGGGAATACCCCACCACGGTTAAGTTTTTTTTTTGCACTACTGGTTTTCTGTATGGCTGGATGGATGCCTGGAGTATGGGGGGGGGTGGCAGGGGGTCCTGACAGGTTGGGGTTGGTCAGGTGGGTGGAGGGGGGGGGGATGCCCTGGCAGGTTCTCTTTCGCCTGGCGTGCATACTTGGTGCGCGCGGTTCTTTGGATGTGATGCGTGCTTGTTGCACGACTGTTTGTCTCTGTATTGGGGAGGGGGGGTTTGTTGCAATGGATGGACAACGGCGTGGATGGATGTGGTGTGCGGCGCGCGAGGTGTATGATGTATGTAGCAGTACGGGCTTGCTGCATAGAATGGGAACTGCGCCTAGTGCAATATTTTAGTGGTCATTGTCGTGCATTCTTTGGGTGTGATGTCAGACGGGCTGTTAGATAAGATATCGATTTTGTCTTGGAATGTACGTGGACTGAATGATGCCAGGAAATGTCGTAATGTGCTGCAATATCTTGATCGGCATTCCATACAGATAGCATTACTGCAGGAGACGCATTTTCGCCAGACAACTGCACATACGTTCGGTGGGAGGTGGGCCTCAGTGAGGAAATTTTCATCGTACTCCTCTTACGCACGTGGGGTTGTTATACTGATCAGGAAATCACTTACGTTCCAGGAGCTGGGGTCACAAACGGACACAGATGGGAGATATGTGATGTTGTGGGGGAGGATTGGGCAGATTACTGTGCTCTTTGTGAATTGTTATGCACCAAATGTTGATTCTCCTGCTTTTGTCCTTACACTGTGGGGCCATATTCTTGAGGTAGATGCCTCACATATTGTGTGGGGGGGATTTTAATTTGACACTGTGAGCTGTCGTGGACAGGTCAGAAGGCAGCTCTCAGTACAATATCCAGGCCAGGGATGTCTTACGGGGCATTGTTGAGGAGGCAGGTTTGATTGATAGTTGGAGATATATACACCCCACAGGGAAGGAGGGCACACATTTCACAGCACAGGCCCGTACCTGGGCGAGACTGGACTATATCACCCTCTCCAGGGGCCTTGTGGCGGGGCTACAGGGTGTGGCGCACCTCCCCAGGACGTACTCAGACCACTGTCCAGTTAGGGTTGTGTTATCGGTGCCTGGCCTTCACAGGCCGCTACCACCTTGGAGACTCTTCCCATCTGCCCTGTTGGATCCCATCTTTAAGGCGGAGCTTGGCGAGGAGGTGGAGGCCTTCTTCCCGAGGAACAGGGGGTCTGTAGACAGTGTGGAAGTGATATGGGAGGCATTTAAAGTTACAATCCGTGGGGTCACGATCTCCAAGAGCTGTGGGGTACTCAGGACTATTGTTCGTACACTTGCGAGCTTAGAGGATTATTTACGGCAATTGGAGCATGGGAGGCTGGATGGCCCTGCTCCTGACCTCATGCATCAGTTTCGGGGTAAACTCTCAGAATACGAGGAGGAGGCAGCACGGGAGGCGAAACATAGGGGGAAATATTGGACGGCGAGGAGATACTGTGAAGGTGAGAGACCAGGGAAAGTGCTTGCCGCACTTACGAGGCATCAGAGGCATAGTTCAGATGTGATGGAGTTGGTTTTACCTGATGGCACCCGCTGTACTGACACGAAAGACATACAAGACGCGTTTATACATCATTACATACGCTTATACACCACGCAGCAATCGGGAGATGTGAGGTATGGGGGGTGTCTGGATGATTTGGCGCTCTGTTGGCTATCCGACGATCATAGGGCGTTTCTGGGTAGGCCCCATGAGGTGGATGAAATCAGAAGTGCCATTATGTCCCTTAATAATGGAAAGGCCACAGGACTGGACGGGCTACCCGCCGAATTTTATAAATGTTACGTGGATATTATGGCTCCGGTGCTACGGGAGGTCTTCGAGGACTCCCTTGAGGTGGGGAGATTGCCAGGGTCTATGAGGGAGGTTGCCATCACTTCGTTGCTCAAACCTGGGAAAGACCCCCTGGATGTAGGGTCCTATAGGCCTCTTTCATTGCTCAACTGCGATGTCAAAATATTGGCCAAGGTGTTGGAGACTCGGCTTTCTGAGCTCATGCCCGTTATAGTTTTACCTGACCAGTCGGGTTTTGTGCCTGGCCGGGCAACATCTCATAATCTTCGAACGTTTTTCTCCTTGATTCCGACAATAGCGCCTGAGCTCCAGGTAGCTGCTGTTTTTCTGGATGCTACTAAGGCGTTTGACTCAGTTGAATGGGGTTACTTGGTAGATGTTCTGTGCAGAATGGGCTTTCCTCGGATTTTTATCTCCTGGGTCAAGGTGGCCAGGGTGGTTGTGAATGGTGTACTGTCCTCCCCTTTTCCTATCACGAGAGGGATCCGGCAGGGTTGTCCCCTTTCTCCCCTCCTGTTTGCCATCGCAGTAGAGCCTCTTGCATGTAGGGTCCGCCAATTCCACCAGCGGAGTGCGTTTAATTGTTTCTAGCGTCAAATTGGGATATCTCTGTATGCGGACGATGTTACCCTTTATGTAAAAGATCCTGAACCTTAACTCGATACTGCGTGAGTTTGTTGCCTTTGGCGTTATCTCTGGGGTGCATATCAACTGGCAGAAATCCCAAATCTTTCCGCTCACTGCAGCAGTTCACCGCTTCCCGCTTGACTACCCCCTGGAATGGTGTGATTCGGAGCTACGATATCTTGGTATTGTTGTGACCTTGAACAAGGAAGATACAATCAAGCTGAATTATGGCGTCGCTATAACTAAACTAGCAGATAGCATTACTAGATGGATGTCGTTGCCTCTTTCCATGGCGGGTAGAGCGTCCCTGATAAAAATGGTTGTGTTACCCCGCTTCCTTTACTTGTTTCGAAACATTCCGTACTACCCTGGGGCATATTTTTTCAAGCGTCTCCGTTCGGAGCTGATCCGATTGTTCTGGGGGGGCAAACAGGCAAGAGTGGCATGGTCTACGTTGACACTGCCGTATGTCGATGGGGGCTTTGACGTCCCAGAGTTTGAACTTTATTATGTTAGCGCTCAGGCGCACTATGCGCATCACTGGATTCGTCCCACGCCCTTTATGCCTCAGGTAGCTGCTGAACAATGGGTTGCTCATCCCCTTCCATTGGAGGGCATGGTGCTGGGGCGTGTTGAGGAGGTGGACACCCACCAGACGACGGAGACATGTACGGTGGATGCCTGGAGGCGAGTTGCGAAGACGCTGGTTCTTACATTTCTTTACTCACCTGCACTGCCCTTGGTGCACCACCCTGACTTGTCCTTATTACGAGAGACGGGATTCCAACGAATGTGCAAGCGTCTTGCCATTCTTACGTGGGGGGACCTTTTTCGTGAGGGCACTTTTCGTACCCTTGAGCAATTTTTTGGGGGTGGAGAATACTCCCCGCTGGAAATGTTCTATTATGTCCGATTGCGGCAGGGCCTGCGGTCGCTGCTGCCTGAGTACCCCAGGGAGCCGGGCGTGGCGTTACCACTCCATGTGTTGTTGCTCTCGGATGGGCGGCATTTGGTGTCCAAGTTGTACGGAGCCATTAGGAAACAAAGGGTGGCGTTGCCCAGTCGGGCACGAGAGCAGTGGAATGTTGAGCTCGGAATCGCTATTTCTGATGACCAGTGGGCATATTGTTGTGGTGTGACTGCCAATATCTCCTCTAGCTGCCGTTTAAAAATCATACACTATAAATTCATACACCAATTCTATTACACTCCAGCTAGGAAACTCAGGTTCCGATTAGCGGAAGATGATAGGTGTGCTCGTTGTCATACGGCGGGGGCCGACTTCCTGCATTTGGCGTGGGAGTGTGGGCCCATCTCAGAGTACTGGGTGCAGTTCCATGTCGCCCTTCGGGTCATGACTGAGGATGGGGTGCTGTTCGACCCTGTGGTCCTATTGCTAGGTTATACCAGGGAGGTGCCGGCGACCTATTGCAGGTTTGTGGATGTGGCACTACTGTTAGCGAAACGGCGAGTGGCCTGCTGTTGGGGGCGGGGCAGGATACCGCGATTCGGGGACTGGCTGAAGGATATTATCTATTGTCAGGACCAATTTAATGTATACGCAGAAATGATGCCTGTGTGCTGTAGGCCTAGGAACTTTTGGAGCCCACTACAGGTGTACCTACTTACCAGGGCTGTGCAGGATTCTGATTCGGACAGTGAGGATCGGGTTGGGGTGGGCTGACGGGGTCTCGCTTGATATGATCATTCCTCGGTCTACGACACTCCATATGACACAGTGACCGGGAGGGGTTCTGTGTACTGATGCCCCTTACCGTGCATGTCTTACACTGTATAATCATTGTGTGGGGGGTGGGGCCGCATTGCCTACTCTTCTGTGGCGATGCTTGAGATGCCTCAACTCAGGGACTAATGAACTCTGGATATGCACCCATTCACCTGGTGCTGTTCTTTCTGTAGAGATGTACGATTGTTATCCTCGTTATTGATGTACTTCTATGATCTGTACTGCTATGCTCCACCTCGTGTATTTGCTGATATTGTGCTATGGCTCCTGCCCACACTGTTCCCCATCTGGACTTGGCACCTGAACTTTCCATGTACAGTACTGCACTGCGCTGTTCTCTGAATCATAATATGCTTTGTATGTGCTGCACTACTGTCTTTTGCTTGTCTTCCAATAAAAAAGGTTTAAAAAAAAAGTATGTGTTAGTATATATTTGAATAAGTAAGGTGTTGTGTGTATAACTGTATAGTTGAGTAAATGGAAGTGTGATTGATTCTTTGAATGACTGACTAGGTGTGTGAGTAACTCCATGGATGAGTGGCAGTGTGTGAGTGTCTGTATAGGTGTATGAGTGCATATGATAGTGTTGTATTGATGAGTGACTGTATGTATGAGTGATTCTATTTGTGAATGAGTGAATGTGTGTGTAGACCTACGAATCAGTGAGTGCGTATGTAGTAACTGGTATTGGTGTGTCAATGGTTTCAAGAATGGTAGTCTGTATTTAACAGTGGGTGTATCAAAGGTTATATTAGAGTCTGAGGAGGTGCATCGTATTATCACATGGATGATATCATCAGTGATGTGATCAGTGATGTCAAATGAGATGGCATCAGTGATGTCATCAGTGATGTCATTTGAGATGTCATCAGTGATGTCACTGACCATGTCATGAATGATGTAATATGTGACATCATCAGCAGTGGATTGCAGGTGCGCAAAATATAGTTAGTACAACTAACTATATAGGAGCAATTTCCATGGTTTTTTAAATGCTAATTCCTAACTATATAAGGCCTGAAACCTGTGGTTTTTTAAGTGAATTTGCAAGGTTTTTAAAATGCTAATTCCTAACTATATAAGGCCTGAAACCTATGGTTTTTTAAGTAAATTTGCAAGGTTTTTTAAATGCTAATTCGTAACTATATAAGGCTTGAAACCTATGGTTTTTTCAGTGAATTTGCAAGGGTTTTTAAATGCTAATTCCTAACTATATCAGGCGTGAAAATGCTAATTCTATTAGCGGATAACGTTTATATATGTTATAATCCTTCTGGGACCACTTGAGCAGCCATCTTGTTTCTCAGGAGAAAAGAGGCACAACAGAGCACAAAACAAGAGTGGAAAACGTGAAAAGGGGGCAGGGTTGAGACCTCTCAGCCCTTCTCAGGGGGTCCCAGAAGGACCACCAAGTGCAAAAAAAATTTATTTTTTTTAAAAAATTGCGGGTTACGCGCACAGTACACGTATTGTACGCGTATGGTGCGCGTACCCCGCGATTTTTTCGATTTTTTTTGTCCTTGGGGGTCCTTTTGGGACCCCCTGAGAAGGGCTAGAGGGTTGGGGGGTCTCTACCCTGCCCCCTTTTCGTGTTTTCCACTCTTCTTTTGGGCTCTCTTGTGCCTCAGTTCTCCTGAAAAACAAGATGGTGGCCAACACTTCTTGGTTTGGACAGTTTGGAATGTTGACAGTCGACTGCAGCCAATCAAACTCGTACGCGCACGTACGCGTATGGTACGCATACAGTACGCGTTCGGTGCGCGTACGGTGAGCGCATATAGATATATAATTTGCTCAAATTCAATTTTCTCAACAACTACTGTAGGGATTTTCACCAAATATAGAAAAGGCGCTACTGCATACCTGTCCCTACCATTTTTCCAAGTTTGGTGTAATTCCGTTCAGCCGTTGGGGCTGTAGCCGTGTCTGAAGGTCCCATAGAAAATGCCATTTGAAAAATTTCAAATTAAATTTTCTCAAGAACTACTGGAGGGATTTTCACCAAATATAGAAAAGGCACATCTGCATACCAGGCCCTACCATTTTGCCAAGTTTGGTGTAATTTCATTCAGCCTTTCGGGCTGTAGCCGTGTCTAAAGGTCCCTATGGAAATTAGCATGGGGAAAACACGTTTTGGGACCCCTCTTTTGGCCCCTGCTTGACGAATCCCCCCGAAACTTTCAGGGAAGGAGTGGAGCGGAGCTGGCCAAAATTCTGGAAAATACGGTGCGCGTACGGTGAGCGCATATAGATATATAATTTGCTCAAATCAAATTTTCTCAACAACTACTGGAGGGATTTTCACCAAATATAGAAAAGGCACTATTGCATACCTGTCCCTACCATTTTGTCAAGTTTGGTGTAATTCCGTTCAGCCGTTCGAGCTGTAGCCTTGTCAGAATGTCCCTATGGAAATTAACAAGGGGAAAACACGTTTTGGGACCCCCCTTTTTTCTCGGCCCCTGCTTGACGAATCCCCCGAGACTTTCAGGGAAGTAGGTAATATATAAATATATATATATATATATATATATATATATATATATATATATATATATATATATATATATATATATTCAATGAAAAAACCATAGGTTTCACACCAGTTATAGTTAGCTGGAACTTTTACTGACATAAAACCATTCAAATTCCAACGTTATAGTTAGTTGGACTCACTATAACAAGCGCGCCTGCAATGCCTGACACAGTGTTTCACTCTAATTGGAGCTCTTCAGAGAGGTATAGCTTTGTCCAGACACATGGGAGCACCCAGTATAAGTAAAAACAAAACCCTTTCAGGAAAAGAGTGACGCATAAAGGTGTTGAGAGTGCTCTAACAGGAGCTGCTTTCCACCTAAACTTGAGAACTACCCAGAGTTCTCTCCTTCTTTGTTTGCACATACAAACACACACACATATATATATATATATAAATATGTATATATATATATATTTATATGTATGTATATATATATATATATATAAATATATATATATATTGCTCAAACTAAACATACACAGCAAAGACGAGCGTGGACCCAAGCATGTTCAGATTTTTCTTTATTTCTCAATAGCCAGCTCTGCCACTATGCGTATCAGGCGATCCCGCCCTTGATCACATGACATATATATATATAACTTTGAAACTCCAATTCAACACTGCCGGATGACCTTAAAGAAGCAATGAAAAAACGTCTCCTCGCTTATGAAGATAAAATATGACAACGGAAACAGGCCAAATTCCAAAGGGATGTTCATGACTATGAACAAGGACGTATCCTGACCTATGCTCAAAAATGTGATGCCCCAAGAAGAAAATTGAGAAATATTTCCAGAAAGAAACGTACCCAGATAGTTGTTACCTCTGAATCGGATGTAACCACAGACACTGAGCAATCTGGTGATGAGAGAACATTGTCAAGAGATCAGGATCCCGCGCAGTCCAATTTTTCGGGAGGATTTTCAACTAAAGCGACACTCCTGGCTGAGGGGAGCCAGAGGCAAGCTACCAGAAAAAAGACAAGACAGACGCGCAGAGGGGGCTTTCACAGAAGAACATCAAGGTGTAGCCTCTCAAACTCAGACCAAGAGAGGCAGCAGAAGATAACAACTTCAGATCACCTCACAATTGTATATTTAACAACGAACAAACTAACTAAAAATGAAGAATTTGTGCCCAAAAAAGTATTCCATAGGTTAAGAAATACACCAAGCATCAATACAAACAGCCCAAGTACAATATCTGCAATGCAAAATTGTGTTGGGATGATTTAAATATGCTACAAGTTATGGTCAGCCAACCAATAAATGAGTGCAGCAGAATCAAAGATGAACTTCAAACCCCCTTCAAAATTTGAACCTAATATGCCATATGATACAATTGATATATTTGAGGAAGCAGTCAAAACTGATCTGGTCAAAATGCGGACTAAGAGCTCGACCAAGTCCAACGAACAAAAATGGAACTTAACAAACGAACAACGAGCCCTGGATAAATTAAAATCAAATACCAATTTGGTTTGCAAGCCCTTGGACAAGGGATGAAATATTGTCCTCATGACTCGGGAATTTTATTGCACTGAAGAATTACGCCAACTAAAAGACACTACCTGTTACAGCAAAATCAGCAAAGAAGAATACAACAACAGTATTATCCAATATCACAAGCTGCTATATAAATGGGTTACACAAGGAATGCTTGATAACAATGAACATACATTTCTAATCTGGCAACAACCAGTTACTCCAACGTTTTACCATTTGCTTAAAATTCATAAAAATGCATTGTCATCTCTAGGCAGACCCATCATTTCCTCAAAGGAAATTCTCACTCAATCAATTCTCAATATCTTCATTTCTTTCTGATTGATTTTGTTAAAACTTTGCCATCTTACATCCGAGATCCAACAGATTTTTTCAGCACAATCTCAGATATCATATGGGAACCTGACATGCTGATGATTGTTTTAGATGTAACAGGACTGTACCCTTGTATATCTCATCATCGTGGTATACAATCAGTGCAATATTTCTTGAAAAGTTGTTCTCTGAAATTTGCATTACATAATGAGATGTTGATCGAGTTTTTGACCTTCTGCCTTAAAAATAACATCTTTTTGTTTCAGAAGTAACACTTTAGACAGATCAGAGGGACCTGCTTCACCCCCATCTACACAAACTTGTTCAGCAGGTCGACTGGGCCGATGAGAATCATCATTGGGGCTCTTCGATTATTGGGTGGCACCGATATATCAATGTCCTTTTTATTTTTTGAAAAGGTCCTAGGACAGAAGCTGAGGCATATATAACACACTTGAATGACAGTGAACTTGGGTTTCAGCGGCCAGATAAGTGACACTGAAGTCAAAATCTGTACCTCACTGTTTCACAAGATAACAGCAGGGAATTCTATTTTAGAAGCTAACAGTTGTCATCCCAAACCCCTAAAGAATAGTATTCCGTACGGGGTATTACTACACCTCAAGGGAAATTGTACATTAGAAAAGGACTTCCAAATGGCAGCCCAGGAGTCAATGGAGAGATTCAAAGTAAGGGGCTATCCAGATCAGATCTTACTAAACACTTTTGAAAAAGTTCAAAAAATTCCCAGATCATGTCTTCTGAAAGAAAAAGCATGTAAACTAGTAAGGATCACAGCACCCCCCGCTTTATTACAATCTTCTCACAGAATTCAAAGCCAATCCAACATACATTTTCTTGTAACTGGCATATCTTGAAGTCAGACAATGTAATTGGGACTGATATATTAGACTACCCTAAAATAATATACAAAAGAAGTTGCTCATTAAGAGACCTTTTAGTACACAGTCACTTTGACTCAGTCACACCAAGATTGGGCAATCTCACTGGGTTTTTCCATGCCATCGCTGCAAAGTGTGTAGAACAAGTTCTAAAGTCACAAATTACACAAAACCTGGCAGAGCTGCATGCAAGAAAATTACTACATTTTTAACCTGTACTACACCTTACTGTGTGTACTGTTTAGAATGCCCCTGTAAACGTTATCATATCGGCAGCACAAATCACCCTTGGAAACGAAGGATATTAGAACACGCCATAGAGCACAATGACCCAAACTATCCTGTTGCGAGGCATTTTGCAAGATAACACCAAAGTGATCGCAAACTCCTCCGATTCTTCTGTCTCGATCATGTCCCTATCAAAGATCGTGGGGGGGTCAGGAAAATCCAGTTACGAAGACTTGAATCAAGATTTATTATAGATCTTCAAACTAGGACCCCACTAGGCCTGAATACCGAAGAGGAGTTAGCAAGTCATCTCGGTTAACTAATTCTGAGCCTGTCCTCCTCCTGACTTTAATTCCTACCCGCAGATCCTAAAATTTCCCTTGTCATTATACTTTTTTCGATTAAGTTTTATTAACGGCAAAGATCCTATGAATACATATATACCTTGCACTATGGTTTGCACTATAACAATTGCCTATCCAAGGCTTAAGTTTTCTTTTCTTTCCTGTTGTATGAAATCAGAAGGCAAGACTCTTATTGTGTTTAATTTCAAGATTCTTTCCACTATGAATGAAGAAATCTGTTTATAAGTTTAATTAATACTGATAAAATATTAATTTTTGATCGTATAGGAATGTGCAAACATACCGTGACCAAATATTTCGCTTGTAGATATGTATTATAATGTGTGA
Source organism: Lissotriton vulgaris (assembly GCF_964263255.1). Taxonomy (NCBI): domain Eukaryota; kingdom Metazoa; phylum Chordata; class Amphibia; order Caudata; family Salamandridae; genus Lissotriton; species Lissotriton vulgaris. The sequence goes on along the minus strand of NC_141691.1, from coordinate 2,057,138,014 downwards.
GGGAATTAATGGTAAAACACTGTATATATATTTGTTTTCACAACAAATAATTGGAATATGATTATGTGTAATTATATAATGCAAATGCTCATCCAGGGCCTAATCCTATAGCTTTGCTCATGCATATTGACTAAATAATGAATTGAATTAGTCCTTTTCAACCTGAATACATGAAATTAATGTTCATGTTAAGATGGCCGCCATAGAACTGAATGAACTGTAGTACATTTTTTATGTCTATGATTTTACCGGAAATGACATAATTCCATGAATTGAGTTGTAGTGTAACTTTATTATTTAAGAGTTAACAATGTGTCATGCAGCAACAGTTCGAAAAAGATGCGATTCTGAAACGCGTCCTGTTTTCTGTTTATACGGTAAATAAACCTGTGTTACTTCAACCACAAGAGTGCGGTCTATTCTTTTGCCTGCAGCGAAGGAAGCTGAGCATCATATATCAAATATATATATATATATAATCCTAAAGTGCTCAGATTTAAGGCCACACTCCGCTGCAGTTCAGTGAGCAACCTTTTGATTTATTAAGTATGCAGCTTCTTAATAAATCAAAAGGTTGGTCGCCGAACTGCATTGGAGTGCAGCCTTAAATCTGAGCACTTTGGAATTACATTTAATCATGGCGGCTTAGGCCGTGGAGGCAACACACCAACCTTGAAAGAAATGAGGACCCATCAGGGGGGGACTACACCCCTTCGATAATGGCATTGCAGTTGTTCAAAACTAAGGTTTGCAAAATTTCCCCTGAGTCCCACTGGAGGGCTTAAATAATAACTTTGCCTGAAATGTACATGAAGTTAGAAACTCACAGGAGGGATGGAAAACAACATAAGTAAAGTACATCACCCAGCTTGCATTTTGAAAACCAGTGACATCACTGAGCAAACCAGAGGCTCATTCAAGTGGTTAAAAGCAGGCAGCAGTGTTTGTAGCAGCAAGAGGTCCATCTGTGGGCTAGAAGAGTTACCAACTGAACACATTAGCGCGACGTGAGGCACTACATGTCCCATAAGTCCCATCTAGGGCGTGCATCTAAGCAAGAAGGGGTGTGGTGCCTAAAGCGCTCCTTCATAACTGCCAAAGCTTCTGAAGAGAAGTTGGAACACTTCAAAACGCGTCAGGCATCCAGGGCACTTTGAACAGTCAAAGGATATTGTTGTGCAGGAGGCGTGCTTACCATTCAAGGCTCCTTGTGTGCAGCTGAGGTCCGGGTGCTCCTTTGTACGTTGGTTACCTCGGAGCTGGAAATTTTACGCGGCGGCCCATGCCACGGAAGGAGCACCACCCTTAAAGAACCGGGGGCCATGCGGTCTTGACTACGGGCCGAGAACATTGGACAGCAGAGTATGGATTCTGCACACATTCAACACAGCGAGGCCCATCTGTGGGCTTGAAAAGTTACCAACTGAACATTAGCGCAACGTGAGGCACTACAAGTCCCATAAGTCCCATCTAGGGCGTGCATCTAAGCAAGAAGGGGTGTGGTGTCTCAAGCGCTCCTTCATAACTGCCAAAGCCTCTGAAGAGAAGTGGGGAAACTTCGAAATGCGCCAGGCATCCAGGGCAGTTTGAACAGTCAAAGGATATCGTTGTGCTGGAGGCGTGCTTACCATTCAAGGCTCCTTGTGTGCAGCTGAGGTCCGGGTGCTCCTTTGTACATTGGGTACCTCGGAGCTGGAATATATATACATCTGTACAGAAACAAATCTAAAAATTACATACAATATCAGTGATGAAAGGGGGTTCCTTTTGGACACTGACATTTTTATCCAAATCAACGAAGTGCATGCTACCTTACATCTCAAGAGCACAGCAACCAATGCTATGCTACGCTGGCAGCTTTCACCAACCTGGCTTGATTAATAACATCCCGTAAAGAGAATTTTTTAGAATAAGAAGAATAGGCTCTCACTAAGAAGAATGGCAAAAGAATAGCCTCCTATCAATTGAAAGATTAAAAAAACGTAAGTACAATACAAAAGTATTAACAGCCTGCCAACAAAAAACAACAATACTACCAAGAAGTGAACTAATAAAGAAAAGGAACTCTCAGTCCAATATGAAAGGAGATGATCAAAAATATGTCTGATCACTACTTACTCCACTGAAAATAACAAATCATGCAGATAATGTGTAAAACTTGTTACATATTACATCTGGACTCAACAGTCTCTGAAATAGTAGGAGACAATCCAAGTGTCACATCCAGCAGAGCGACAAACTTGAGATGCCAACTGGTCCATAGTCACTTTTTAAACCAAAAGAAACAGGAGACCTGGTTAAATCAAAAAGGCTTTTATAAATGTACAAACTGCAAGGCATGCACTATTGCCAAAAACACCAAGGAGATCATGATGGCCAACAAAAGAACCTGGAAAATTATATAATCGAATGTCCCTGTTTATTCAAATATGTGGGTGGCACCATATGTGAACTTAAAAAGTGAATCCTTCAACATGGAAGGGCCACAAAAACGCAGGCAGAAGCAACACAGCTGGCAAACATATGGAGAAAGAACATGGGGGAAACTGGAAGGAATTAACCTTTTACCCAGTAGAAGCAGTGGAATGGCATGTAAGAGGGGGACACAGAGAAAAGACACTGGCATTTCTATACACCAAGTGGCAGGCTCCACGTGGTGCCTGTCACGTCATGCAGGGATATGCGGTGCATGCACATTTATCATTACGGATGGTGCTGCAGCCAGTAGCACCACCAGCAATGATAAAGACCCATGGTGCGCCCGTCAGTATGGCAGGCGCATCCTAGAAGCAGTGGTGGGACCACCGAATGTCTGCTAGGTAGTCCCAAACACCGCTATGGCCCATAATAATGAGCCCCTTAGTGCCCAAGCGATGAGCTCCCTGAACCCCTCCTTATCTCTACCCAACCTCCTCTTTTTTGTACTAAGTATTTCCCAATCTGCTATGACTGCCCAAATCCTGCCTGCATGTACTTCTAAAATGTAGTTGTACTTTTTTCAGTGACCTCTTTAATTGGGGTGAATATCTCCACATAGAAAGGTAGAAAAGGCAAAGGCAGAGTTCTTAGTGAATAGCATTTACTACTATGTGAGTTCTACTATGTTAGTACTCTTAAACATACTTCAAATGTATTGCACTGGAAACTAATGTGGTTATTCCCACAACCTAGTCTATTTATGAAAGTTTTCAGCACAGTGTAATGTTATTAGTAGGGTGGAAGACTTGAGATTTGAATTTGGTTGTAGAATTTTATTGGCTTTTTTCATATCTATTTCGCAGCAGTCCTGTCTGTTTAAAGGACAAAATGCAATGCCTGGGCTAGATGTTTGTATTTTTAGTGTAAAGATCTGTTGAAGCTTTGGGTGAGCAGGCGGACATTAGCTTCAGGAAGGTGCTGCTTTGTTTAACATTTAAAAGCATTGTTTGCAAAACTTTCTATCGGGTCAGCACATCACAGGCTGCTGTTAGATTATTTCTATTTTAAATCATTTTTAATATAATTTCTCCTATTTTTAAACAAGGGCTTCACCTATTTCATCTAACCACCACTGACTTTCCGGTCCGCCACAGGTGTTTGTCCTGTTTGAGTGGAGAGAGTTCAAGGTGGTGTTTCTATTTTTGTTTGTTAGCTGTCCACCATTTATAGAGGCTAGCGGTCCATCATGTCTCATGCTCCCGATGATTAGATGATAAATGCAGATGGAAAACCAGGCGAGTCAGGGGCAAACCTATCTGCGCCCTTCCGCGTCGGGATGGCGCCAGATGCCGGGACTCCTGCCCAAAATTGTAATTCTGGAACTTTAGAGAAGCTTACATAGATCAGCAGGACCATACTGTGTTCCCAGAAGCCCCTGTAAGGATAATGTGGTAAATATTTGATTTACCGTCCTAATTTCTATGCAGGTAAGTACTTAATCAATAATAACTCAATCGGAAGGAAAGAGGCAGAGTCCGTGGTGTTAGAGTTCTTTGGGGTTTTATTCCTTAAAAAGGAATGGTTCTAGAACTGGATATCATGTTCCTGCAACCACAGGGGTTCAGGAAGGGATAGAGCAATATTTTATTGACAATACATAGCTTATATACTTAAGTTACATTATAGAAACCAATACAGTAGGCGTAAAAGCTGAGAGAAACAAGATAACAGCATCCACGTGGTAGTGATATGTAATTAGAAGGCGTGAACTAGGCGTGAACTAGGCGTGAACATAGAGGTGTGTGCTAGAAACGTCACAGATAGGTGTCACAAGTGGGTGGCACAAAGCAGAAATGTTGTAATGTCAGCAGAAATCTGAGGCCTGGATGCGCGCGCAGCTGCATGACGTGAGATTGACGTGAAACCAGAGGGTGCAGGGGACTTGACATTTACACTGACGGAAAGAGACAGAAGTCTGGCATGTCAGATCAACTCGTACTTCTATCATATCTGATATCTGATGTTTGGGAACCATATTATCTAAACGGAAAAGGTCTCTGGGGCAGAAGCTATTCTATACTGACTGTGAGTGCGTGTATAAGCGCCTAAGTGTCTACATGAGAATGCGAGGGGCATGGGCCTACCATGGTAACAGAGGCTATGAATTACTTGCACGGAGACAGTGAGGCCGGGCCCTTTGCTCTGCAGCTGGGGGGATGTTTACTTAAACTAGTAGGCAGGAATGTATTTTCGAGGAGCGGAACAGATAATTCGAAGGTTGAAGTCAGTCTTGGCAGGCAGCAGGCTGAGCTAAGCGCCATGAGCCGCACAGGGAGTAAGGCAGAGGTCACGGGTACAGAGACAGCCTGGGCTGAGGCTTTCGGAGTCGAACAGCAGAAAAAAGGCTTGATGGCAGAATTCAGGGCCTACTTCGCCAGAGCTGAAAAACGTGTAAAGTACACCACAAAAAGACGTTGGCATAGCATACTCAGAAACGGAATATTCAACCCATTCAGGGTGGGTCTGAAAGAGGACATGTTAACGTTGGACGCAAATGTATTTGCGTCTTCATAGCTGGCACAGGAGGGAAGTTACATGCACTTTAAGCTGGTACATGGTGACGGTGGGGTACACGGTAGGGAACATTAATTGACCATAAAATTTATATTTCCTCATTCCCTCCTTGTTCCCTACGGACCCTTCATGATATATCGATCCTCATGAATTGATCAGTCTGTTCTTGTAACATCATTTGTTCTTCTTTCTTTCTTTCACGTTTTGAGAGAAAACTGGAATGTTCAATGCACGATGTGGCACACAGTCCACAAATCGCTGGCCCACACTGTAGGCACAGGCAGCAACTGAATACTATGACAAGGGCAATGCCTAGGAAGGATGGGATCTTCCATCCCCAAGCGGTCAACGTTGTCCAGAACCAACCGGACCAAGTCCAGGTGCCTGGATTCTGATGTATCTGACTTGCAATTTTATGAAGACGTGTAATAGCTTGGTATACCGTTGGCGCGTTTTCTGGAATGAAAACACAGCAACTTGACCCGATGACCTTACAAGCTCCGCCTCTATCTGCCAAGATGACGTCAATAACAAGACGATTCTGAAGAACAACAACCCGCATGGCGGACTGCTCCTCTGTTAAGTTACCTAGGGCGGAGGCAGTTTCATTCACTACTGCTTCAAGTGTTCTAGTTAATCTGCGTATTAGTTTACTATTTTGGACGGGGCCTGTGAAGAAAAAGAATCCTTTATTGAAATCTGTGTATTGCTCCCATGCCGTTTCAGTATAGTCGACAATCGGGAGATCTCTTCGGAGCCTACTTTTTACTAGATTTGTATTTCTGTGATAATCAGGAGGGGCTAGAAAAACAGGTGGCAGAAGGAATGCAATGTAACAGGTACCATCCCAATCTGGAGGCAAGCGTATGTATGCGGTATGGCCACAAACAAAATAGGAATGACGAGTAGCTCTAAAGGAAGATTTGCCTTGGTCACTGAATTCGACCACAGTAGTACATTTACTATGACCTAAGTGTACTGAACCTTTCTTACTGACACATAAATCACCAGTGACTGGTAATACTGACATAGCAGGGAGAATTGGTGCAGCTTCGGATTCGACAGTAAGAATCATAAGGTTAATTGTATAATTACCTAATCCATATACTTCATTTTCTAGATCAGTTCCTATTCTAGTGGGAAGTCCCTTCTTGTCAGGGTAACAGACATTAAGCAGAACTAAGTTCAAGTTTCCCCAAACCCAGCTCCCTTTGAAAACAGCGACATCAGGATCTAAGGAATTAATTATTCTAAACCATGCACCACAGGAGCCATTGTGAGTGAACGGGTATGGAAAGAGGGGCAGAACTCCCTTGTATTTCTGGTAGGGAGGGAGTCGGCCACATATCCAGCAGTTGGTAGCGTTGTTAGTCTGATGGGAGTGATGTAACATACTAATGAATGTGTTGTTGCGCAGCGCAAGTCTGTAAGAAAGTTCGTGGGGAGGTAATTCACTAAAAGAATGTTCAGCAGAAACATTGTAAGCAGATTGTTCACGCTTGAAAATAGGGTAGTATATAGGAAGCAATATACTCGCAACAATAATCAGAAGACTTAGAAAAAACATAATCAATAATGTCACTATACAGTGACTGCGGAGTGATTTGCAATATGTACATTTCTTGAGTTGTCTCTCTCTCTCTCTATCTCGATCTAGGGGATACATGTCAGAAACTATTTAACCGATTCACCTAGGGGAGGACTTAAACAATTAAACTGTCTGACTTGCTAGATCGGAGTTTCATGCGGTACTCTTCTTGGGGAGTTTTCTCTTGTTTCGGAACTTTAAAGTCACTAGGTTCGATACAGTCTTTGAAAGGGGTGGACGAGTCTTTTTCTGGCATCAGTTCATTGCACTTTTTTATATGGCTTGTATGGATCCACCCCTTTCTGCCTTCAACTTTGATGGCGGTCCTCGTTGTAAGAAGGACGGTCTTCGGCTCTTTCCAGCGGGGCTCCAGCGGACTTTTCCTGTCGAAGTTCCTAATTAGGACCAGATCTCCTGGACGGACATTATGCGGCTTTACATCAGTGTTGTCCGGGAAAGCTGCGGCAACCTGTGAACGACATGATTGGAGTGCAGACATCAAGGAGGCAAGGTAATCTGTCAGCATATTACAATCAACATCGGTAATTTTCTTAGGAATGGGCGTCCCCCATATATTCGGTGGTCTGCCAAAGACCACTTCATACGGGGATAGTCCTGATCTCGAGTGGGCAACCATCCTCATATAGAACAATGCAACTGGCAGGGCGACTATCCAGTCGACCCCTTTCTCTTTACAAACTTTAGCAAGGCGGGTCTTTAGTGTCTGGTTATGCCTCTCTACAAGGCCAGCGGCTTCGGGATGTCGGACACAATGGAATCTCCACTGATATCCTAGCAGCAGGGAAACCTGTCTCATAAGTTCGGAAGAGAATGGCTGTCCGTTATCTGAGTACACGACACGAGGCAAGCCGTATCGTGGGAAGAATTCTCGAACCAGCTGCCTGGCAGTGGTCGGAGCAGTGTAATCTGGGACTGGATATGCTTCGGTCCAACGGGAAAGTGCACAAACAATTACGAGGACATATTTGAATCCTCGACAACGGTCCATCTGGATATTATCCATCTGGAGTACTTCAAAAGGGTGATCGGGAGGATGAAATCCACCTTGCTCTACGGGGACACTTTTTCCTGGATTGAACTGACAACAGATCATGCAGGTACGCACTTTCTGTTTTGCTGCTGCTCGTAAGTGTTTGTTGTACCAGAGATTCTGTAAACTGTCTAACATCGCTTTCTCTCCTAGATGTGCAGGAATATGTGCTGTATTGATTATGACTTGAACCATAGAGTCGGGGAGAAACCATGTAGATTTTCCCTTCGTCATCCAACCTTGATCTGTCTGGATCCCTCCTAGTTCAGTCCATTTCTTTATTTCATCTGCAGTAGCATGTGTCTGAATATCGATTACATCTAGTGTGGGATCCCTGACTGTCATACAATGTGTCGGTACTATTGTCTTTGTCACGTCAGTTGTCTGGGTGTGAGTCAGTGCTGTATGTTTTGCTGTCTGGTCTGCCAGGTCGTTACCCTGGGAAACAGAATCTGTAACTTTAGTATGTGCTTTACACTTCATGACGGATATGCTTGAAGGCAGATGTATTGCTTCTAGCAGTGCTTGAATAAGGGGACCGTGTTGAATCTTGGCACCATGAGAGGTCAAGAAACCTCGTTCTTGCCATAACATTCCGAAGTTGTGTACAACTCCGAACGCATAACGGGAATCAGTGTATATATCAACATTTCTGTTCTTGGCTAGTATACAGGCTCGGGTCAGAGCGATGAGCTCGGCCGCTTGAGCGGACAGTGTGTCAATACGATGTGTTTCTTTAACTTCAGTTTCAGTGGTCACTGCATACGCGGCCACTAATTCTCCTGTACTTGTTCTCATACATGAACCATCCACATAAAGTGTCAGGTCTGGATTTGTCAGTGGGACATCTGTTAAGTCTCGTCGAGGCTTTTTTACTGCATTAATGATCTCTATACAATCATGCGGGCTGGATCTGTCATAATTGAGGGTAACAATGTAGCGGGGTTCAGAATGCTGCAGCGTCTGATTTCTATGTGTGGCTGGAATAGCGTTAATTCATAACCTGTCAGTCATGCTATAGTCAAGTGTTGAGTCTGGGTTCTGTTTAAAAGAACCTCTACAGAATGTGGAACTTGTACTGTTAATTGATGTCCTAAAACAATTGAGTCGCTCTGTCTGATTGCTAATGCTGTTGCTGCTACTGACTTCAAGCACGCAGGGAGTGCCTGGGCTACTGAATCCAATGTACTCGAAAAATAAGCGCAAGGCTTATGTGAACCTGCTTGGTCTTGAGTGAGGACAGACAATTCTGTACCATCACGTTCTGTAACAAAAAGTGTAAAAGGTTTGCTGTAACATGGTGTCGCTAAACCTGGTGCTTGGCATAAAGCTTTCTTTAATTCTTCAAAGGCTTGTGTATGTTCCTGAGTCCAAGGAAGGACAGTCGAAGTCGCTGCCTCCTGTGTCGTTACCTGGATGAGTGGTTTAGCTAGAAATGCATATTGAGGAATCCATTGTCTGCAGTACGAGGTGAGGCCTATAAAGGCCCGCACTTCCTTTTGTGTCTGGGGTTGTGACATATTTACAATTAACTGAATGCGATCAGGAGTGAGCTGTCTCCCCACTTTGGACAGCAAGTGACCCAAGTACACAACTTGCTGAACACAGAATTGTAGCTTCGAAGGAGACACCTTGTGTCCCTTGTCGGCCAGAAAATGTAAAACTGTCAGTGATGCTTGTTCACATTCGGGCTCACTTTGTGCGGTGATCAGCAGATCATCGACGTATTGCAGTAAAGCGGTGTTAACTGGCATTTGAATGCAACCGAGTTGTCTTTTCAGTGCTTGACTATAGATGCTGGGGCTTTCTGTGAATCCTTGAGGTGCGCGAGAAAATTTGAAGCTTCGTCCATTTAAACTGAATCCGAAGAGGTATTGGCTCTCTGGATCAATAGGTACACTGAAGAAGGCGTTCTTGAGGTCAATTACGGTAAAGAACGTTGCTTCAGAATCAATAGCAGTCAATAGGGAAGAGATATCGGGGACCACAGGGTACTGTGGTACAATGCATTTATTCAGTTCTCGTAAATCAATCACCAGCCGATATACTGGCGGTGCATTGGGATCAGTACGTTTAAGAATCGGAATGATAGGGGAATTACAGATATTGGAGTCGGTCTCTACGACCACTCCTTGGGCAATGAGCTCTTCAATGATTTCCAGTAAAGCCACTACAGCATCGGGTGGTAACTTGTATTGTCTGATTCGGGGTAAAACAACTCCTGGCTTGAGTGTAACACGGTATGGTGTGATATGCATACAGCCTACATCAGTTGGGCCTTGTGCCCACAAGTGATCTGGTAAATTTTTCAATCTGACATCAAGCTCTCGTAATACATAGTGACCCTTGAAATCTCGCAGAAAGAGTCTAACTCCCTCCGGGGAACAACATATCACTGCTCCTAGAGCCTTCAATGTTTTGATACCTAACAGATTCTCTGGACATGATTTCGTAAGTAACAGGTCTGTAACACGTGATAACGGACCCACAGCCAGGGGGACGGGTTTCGATACCTCATTTACAATAGGTTGTCCTGAAAAACCAAGGGAAACATTCTGTGAGCCTGAGAGGGGTGCCCCTGGGACTTCATCATGGCTGATTGTAGTGCGACTTGCCCCAGTGTCAATTAAAAACTTTCTGTCTTTTCCCAATACTTGACTGTGTACATAAGGACCCTCTTGATCTACAGGAATTTCAATAAGAGGCAAGCCAACCTCCCTCTCTAGGCTGTTTCATGTGTATCGTGGATAATCGGGGTAAGCAGATTGGGCATACTGGTACATCTGTTGGGAAACTTGCTGAGTCGCGGCAATGGGCTGTGGCTGTGGTACCGCCACTGTCTGTGCTGTATGTGATGAAACATGCGTAGGCTGTGTATTCGGCGAAGTCTGTTGCTGGACCTGGTCTTGTCTAGGTGGATGCGGTCTTTCCTTAGTTTTACCTGTTGCTACATTATGTTTCAGGACTGGGCATTCATGTACGTAGTGACCTGGCTGCTTGCAATAGTTGCATGTCCCTTTAACGGGAGCTGTGGCGTGACCTGTCTGGGTCGTACCCTTTCTCTGGCTGTCGGCTGGAACTGATTGGGCCACTAACATTTTCATTTTCGTGTCTTTCATGCGTTTCTGTTCATGATCCTGTTCTTCTCTAATTCTGTTCTGATGGTATTGTAACATCTGTAACATCTGTGATGGCGTATTTGCTTGCCATGTACTCTCAACCTTGTATACACGGTTTTTAACTGCTAACAGGGAATTCTCCACTAACTTTGATACAAAAAGATGCGGGTACGACTCGCTACTTGGTTTAAGACCACTATTAATAATGAAACATTTCTCGAATCTTGAATAGAAGTCACTAGTATCTTCATCTTGCTTCTGTTTACAGGCCGAAATTGCGTCCCAATCTTCCTTTCTAGTTGTCAGTAATCTTGGCAGAACCTGTACTATCAAACCTGGTAATGCTTTAGTTTTCTCCCCAAGGCCTAGCCCTGGGGTATGTTTTTCCTCCTCGTCTTCTATTTCTGCCCATACAATCTTTTTGTCTCCCACCTCCCATTCTTTTTCCTTGAGTTTCTCGTAGATGCCCGTGGGCAGCAGTACCTTTAACATTTTCATGATATCTTCATATGTGTAATCTCCCATCAGTAACATGTCTTTAAGTTCTCTATGAAAACCTGCAGGGTCTTTATCATGACAGGGTACTAGTTTCTTCATTTCTAACAGTTCTAACTTGGTCAGAGGCGTGTGTACATACACACGTTTCAAGTTATTATCGGTACCCATAACCGGATGTACTTCTCGTAAGGGGTTCTGACTTTCAATGCCATGCAGACGCTCCATATGATACATTTTTCTTTCTGGGGGCGGAGCGGGAACATATTCGGAGCTTAAGAACGTATTGTATCTGTGTTGTTGTTCTAGAATTATTTGTATTAACTTGGTACTTAGGCCTTTCCATCTATCCATGAGTAGTACTTCTAATGTATCGTGTAAGGGACCTGGATCAGAATGTTGATTTCTGTATAACGTGAGGAGGTGCTGAATCATGTATACACCTGCTAATTTCTGCTCGTCTGGGGAAAGGTTCAGAAATGTCTGCGCTACTGTGTCATCATTGTATATGTTCGGATTGTCAGCCCATAATACTGCTGACCGGGCTAGTTCTTGTTCATCCATAGAATTGAGTACATGGTACCCCATTCGTTCTCGAAGCCTTTTATCAGTCTCTTGGAACTGATGTTCAGGAGAATTCGGTTTTGTTATGCCAGAGAGAAAAACTCTCTTGCTTTCCGGACGAATGCCTTTCCTAAGGTAAGTTCCCTTACCTACATACGCTATCGTATCTGTAGTCTTTTCTTGTTCTTCAGGTTCTTCCTCCTCCTCGGAGGAAGCTTTTTCTTTCTCTTCTTCGTGTATTTCTATCACTGCGTTTCTTATTCTCTTGTACATACTGGCTATGCAACCCCCTTTATCATGTTTTCCTTCAGATAGATTTTGACCCCACTTGTTGAGTCCATCTAATTCCTCCTGTTCTGTCTCAGGCCTGTCTCGTTCTCTTATTAGGCAATTTATAAAAAAGCGTAGTATATATGCTTGAGTGTCAACTTTCTGATGCGCCATGGCCTCCTTAATACTGTCAGGGTCTTCCCCAGTCTGGACAAAATGATATATTCTATCTAGGTGCTCTTTCATTCCTGAGAAAAACAGTAGGTAATCTGTAGCATGTCGTAAGCGTAGTGATGCTATCATCATTCTATCGTCTTTGCCGGGTACCGGATCATATCTGCAAACTGAAAGCGATTCTTTGAGTATGTCGAGGCGGGGTGATTGGAGCGTAAAAGGGTTCTGCATATCCCTAAGGTGTAATCTGTGTGTTGGTGGCGGGGTCCGGTAACCCCCGGTCGCACCTCCTGAGGCGGAAGCTTGGACATTATCTCTCTGTGGAGTCTGTATGTGTACTTGAACTTGTCTTTTAGTAGGATCAGGTAGAAGCGGTTTTGGTATATCAATTTTAGGTGCGGGAAGTGGTGGAGGTGGAGGAACGATGGGCTGTCGAACGGGGAAACCTGGTTGCGGTAATGGCGGGATATGGTCTGGAGGCGGGTTGCCACCCCCGTCACCGTCAGTAGGCGGGACGCGGACAGGCAGATTGGTGTAAGCGGGTGCTACATCCTCTAGATAGGAATTCAGGAATATGTCTTTAGTGGTCCTGTGAGTTACTTTAGTTGGAACCAATGGTGGCGGCAGATTTTTCGGTATTTCTGAAGTGGCCTCAGGCGAACCCTCGGCCACGAGATACATGCCATTTACGAGATTGTTTCGTGCGCGGTCTATTTGCTCTGATTTTACTCGGATCCCTTCAGTAACTAATTCGTTTTCTTGGGCTTTATCTGATTCTTTAAGTCTGTCTTCTCTACGGAGTGCTTTTTCAGCACGCTTATGTGATTCCTTACGCCAAAATTCTATGGCGTCTTTCTGAGATTGTCTGGCTTTCTTTTTCCACAGTGCTTCTTCTACCTTCATGATGCACTCAGCATCCCATGTTCCGGTGACAGGCCATCTATGTCTTTCGTCTAGATGCTTAGTATAATCGGCCCATAAATCTAGATACAATATGGCATCTAAGCCATGCTTGTGGTACATAAAACTTCCAGGAGTGTCCCTAGGGGGGATAGGAATTTCTTCCTCTAGTATCCCTTTCCTAGTTCCTATCTGCTTTAACTTGTTGAAAAACGGCATCTTGTTTACTTAATACTGAATGCTCAATCCTTGCTACTTAATACTGAATACAGCTAGTTACACAAGAACACAATAATGCACATTAAAAACAGTCACACTCATACCACGACATTAATCACATGAAAGACATTTGAGACATGTATGACTACCCCCCTATACTGGATGTACTGCTAAACAGCACAGATACACTGCTAAGAACAGTGCAAGAACTTGAAATAACTGATATACTGCTAAACAGTACAGATACACTGTCTAAAACAGTGCAGACCGAATTTGTGTACCCAAACCCGTCTTGATACGTCCCAGCAATGGTACTCACCGGGAAGCACGGAAACAGAAGGCCACGGAAAAACTCGACTGGACTGGACCGGACTCGACTTCGACTCGACACGTGGATACTTCGGAAACTGGTGGGCCTCTTGACACCTCGGACCTTGCTTCTTTCGGCTAGGCTCTGGTCGGGATCCTCCGCACTCCTCACCGCCTCGTCTGGGTGCTGATCGCAGTCTTCGTCACCTCCGTGGGCCAGAGGGAGATACAGGAAATCCTGCCAGTACGCGTAGTTTCCGTCTAACTGATGGCAGGGGACAGAGCTTGCAACGCACCAACCGGCGCGTGGGGTGGGGGAGGGGTCCCTATTCGGGCGCCAGAATAATGTGGTAAATATTTGATTTACCGTCCTAATTTCTATGCAGGTAAGTACTTAATCAATAATAACTCAATCGGAAGGAAAGAGGCAGAGTCTGTGGTGTTAGAGTTCTTTGGGGTTTTATTCCTTAAAAAGGAATGGTTCTAGAACTGGATATCATGTTCCTGCAACCACAGGGGTTCAGGAAGGGATAGAGCAATATTTTATTGACAATACATAGCTTATATACTTAAGTTACATTATAGAAACCAATACAGTAGGCGTAACAGCTGAGAGAAACAAGATAACAGCATCCACGTGGTAGTGATACGTAATTAGAAGGCGTGAACTAGGCGTGAACTAGGCGTGAACATAGAGGTGTGTGCTAGAAACGTCACAGATAGGTGTCACAAGTGGGTGGCACAAAGCAGAAATGTTGTAATGTCAGCAGAAATCTGAGGCCTGGATGCGCGCGCAGCTGCATGACGTGAGATTGACGTGAAACCAGAGGGTGCAGGGGACTTGACATTTACACTGACGGAAAGAGACAGAAGTCTGGCATGTCAGATCAACTCGTACTTCTATCATATCTGATATCTGATGTTTGGGAACCATATTATCTAAACGGAAAAGGTCTCTGGGGCAGAAGCTATTCTATACTGACTGTGAGTGCGTGTATAAGCGCCTAAGTGTCTACATGAGAATGCGAGGGGCATGGGCCTACCATGGTAACAGAGGCTATGAATTACTTGCACGGAGACAGTGAGGCCGGGCCCTTTGCTCTGCAGCTCGGGGGATGTTTACTTAAACTAGTAGGCAGGAATGTATTTTCGAGGAGCGGAACAGATAATTCGAAGGTTGAAGTCAGTCTTGGCAGGCAGCAGGCTGAGCTAAGCGCCATGAGCCGCACAGGGAGTAAGGCAGAGGTCACGGGTACAGAGACAGCCTGGGCTGAGGCTTTCGGAGTCGAACAGCAGAAAAAAGGCTCGATGGCAGAATTCAGGGCCTACTTCGCCAGAGCTGAAAAACGTGTAAAGTACACCACAAAAAGACGTTGGCATAGCATACTCAGAAACGGAATATTCAACCCATTCAGGGTGGGTCTGAAAGAGGACATGTTAACGTTGGACGCAAATGTATTTGCGTCTTCATAGCTGGCACAGGAGGGAAGTTACATGCACTTTAAGCCGGTACATGGTGACGGTGGGGTACACGGTAGGGAACATTAATTGACCATAAAATTTATATTTCCTCAATAACAGAGAGGGAAGTTTTACAGAGGGTGTTATCATGTGTGTTACTCAACTCACGGTCCTTTATTAAAAATAAATATGAATTTGCTTTGACTTGATGACCCAATACAATCCAGATATGATCTGTCTCACAGAGACTAGTCAGATAGTTTCTCGGACCCAGATGTTAAGATGGCCGTTCAAACGGACTATAATAATGGAGGATTAGATAGAGCAGACCTCAATTAAGGCTAAATTTCAGCCCATATTCCATCTGGACCATGAATCACTTGGGGGCAGATTTACCAGCCACTTCCCCACTGGTTTGTGACGTTGCATGATGCACCAGCTGAGTGATATGTACAAGCACACGTAAAGCCACCTTGCGTGAATTTACCTGTGCTGGTAAATATCCCCCCTTTTCACACAAAACTTTGCATGTTAGGGGCATGACATGGGTGTTGCTGTGGGTGTTCCCAAGCAACACCCATGTCCACTGATGCATTTCCAGATTTACAAGGACTCGTAAATCTGGAAATGCGTCAGAATGCAAGCCAACATAAGGGGGGTGTAGCAAGCTGTAACGAGGAGAGATGTTAAAATTGTTCCTCTTGTTTTTCCTCTTACAATTCATGTTACATTCTACAACACACATTGGAACCTCAAATGGTTGTTATGTGCAGAAAACAATCTCCCCACATTGCAGGCATCCTTGCACCAAGATGCAAGGTTGCTTGGGCCGGTGCATGGCAGCAGTTTGGGCACCAAGACAGAGGGAATACCAGAGATGCAACATATTGCTCTAAATATGTCGCGTCCCTGTCCTTCGGAACTAACGCAGCATGGTGCAGCAAAATCACTGGTGGCACAGTGCTGCGATAGTTTCTAATAAATCTGCCCCTTGGTTTTAGTCTGAAATTAAATACCATATTCACGACTGTTAAATATCATCATCATCAAAAACTTTATTACTATCACTAGGATCCTAAAAAGTACACAGCACAAGTATAAAAAACTGAAATATATACATTTAGGAATAAATACATTAAGAACTATTTCATCAGGTAAATGTGCAAAAAGCAAGATGCAGCAATTCCTAGAACAACAAAGTGCTTCATGCAAGTAACTTCCCACGCCTGATCCACAGTGCGTGCCAGAATCTTGAATGGCCAAAATCCATTGGTCTACCAGTATCAGTGCATGGGCCAACAAGTCTTCACAGTGGAAAAATCAGTTTTTTCCTCATGGATAAATAATAAGGGCAAAAAAAGAGTAGGTGGACAATTGATTCTGGGTGAGCTTTACAAGCAGAGCACAATACATCAAAAGAAGCACTAGAACACCACTTAAAACAAAATAGTCTGGTGGGCAGGGCCTTATAACTGAACTGTAAAAAAAAATTACGTGCAAACGTTGGAATTATTTTATCTACAGTTGACTCAAACAATGGAACAGATTTGAAGAGCAGAAAGTCTTTTGTCAAACTATTTGCTGGTTCTGCCAGGGCCATTGCAAGTGTCTTTTCCCAATACAGTTCTTTCAGTTTCAACCTCGAGAATTGCCCCATACTTTCAGGATTAGACCAGAAGGTCCCCATCCCCAACTTTTCCAGTAGTTCACCTAAGGAGATAAACCACCTGAACAAGGATGCCTTCGAACATTTTGAGAGATCTTTCAGAGTCTCGGTAGGTTTCAAGCTCATTCACTGTCCGTAGCCTAAACCAAAACATTAGCAGTTTATTGTTCAACTTGTGTTGCTGCTGCCTATAGGCAAGGTCCAACTAACAGCAAGATTAACCAGTGATATTAGGAAGCGGTTTTAGGCAATTTTGAGGGGGGATTGATTGCCTGTGCCCCATAGCTCAGCACCATAGAGAACTCCTCCCAAAACCTTGGTATTGTAGATTTCGAGGACTGAGGCAATTTGACGAGATACAGTCTTCCTATGTATTTTGCTGATGTGAGCACATTGGTAAATAAATTGTAACTTAGCTTTTTCCATATGTGCCCCCCAGTTGATCGATGGAGTCAAACGAATACCCAGGTAATCAAATACTTCTACTTGCTCCAACTTGGCGCTACCAGCCACATAGATCTAGTTGGTTTATTTTTCCCTCTATTAAAAATCATAAACTTGTTTTTTGTCTCATTTTAAATCAAACCCTTGTCTTCACAAAACCATGTAAAATCGTTCAGGGGTTTTTGGAGACCCTGCGGCGATTTGGATATTAGAAGAGTTGTAACGGCCGGATTCTCGGACCAGATAGGATCAGCTCCTCAGAGCACCACCAACCCAGCCGGAACGTAATCAACTCCCTCCTCAGGACGTATTTACAATAGGTATCTACACCTTGTACCTAAGGATGGGGAAATTAGCAATATACATGCATAGGTTTTCTACAATATCACACTCACACCAGCTAGTCTCACAGCAGCTTAGGCCCAGACTAGTCTACCCGGAGGCAGTTCTGATTAGTTACCATTACACACTGATCACAGTCAGTGCCCACCCGACAAGCCGCAATACTGCGTGTCTAGACACCAGTCTCCTCCCTGGTGTTCCCTCACTTACATTCTGAGCCGCAATCCTGCGGATCTAGGCACCAGTATCCTCCCTGGTGTTCTCATTACTTACATCCCAAGCCACAATCCTGCGGGTATCGGCACCAGTGTCCCGCCTGGTGTTCTCATCAACGCCGCTTACCAACGGCGATCACTTTCCTATGAATACCATTGGAAGGAATCTTTCATTGGCTACTAGGGATATGATACTACAATATTATAGATCACACAACAGTTTACCGAATTAGATGATGTACAATCTATTCTCTACTTCAGGGGCCCCTCTCTCCCTCATTGCTCAGTCACTCCTTACCTGATCGGGAATTACATCCGTTCATGAAAACAATGCCTGACTAGAAGAACAGGTTACCCTGATTGAACAAGAATACGAGGCACATGCTGGTTCACTAAGAACTGGGGTACTTTATTACAATGATCACACAATACTATACTATAACATATATCCTGCAAAGGAAAGTAAAAGGTTAGAATGTGCACACTATGAAACAAAGACTGACATCACCTTATTAATGTGAAGTCTGGATTCAGCAATCATCTAGGTTCCTTCTCGTCTGTGCCTTGGCTTGTCTTAAGGTCACACTTCTGCAGTCACGGATACACGTCTGCACCGCTATGCTCTGTCTTCTCTGCTTCCCTCCAAGTCACTGGAACCTTCCTTTTATTAACTGCTTTCTCTCTCTCTGGCTGTTCTGCACTACTCCTCTCTCCTCTCAATCACAGACTATCTTCACGTTTCTGCTTCGATCTCATAACTCGGTTTCAGCCACTCTGGTATTCGTTCTTCTGACTAACTGCTTCACTCGAAATGCTCTCATCTTATAGGTCAAAGCTCGCCAGCTGCTCCAACTAAAATAACTTCAATCTTTCTAAGAGAGTATCAGCTTCTTGGGTCTTTCTCGGACTTCAAAATGGTGACTGTCTGCCTGGAAATAATTATTATTTAACAACAAGGGGTGGTGATGGACAGAGTTTCTGAATTAAGCAGAATACTCTCACCCAGTCAAGAGATCAGGGCTAGATCAAACACCGTTTTTTAGCTCACTGTACCATCCCAGCTCAGAACCTGGCTATATGCAAATTAGTCTGTTCCTGTCCCAGTGCATGATGGGAACAGGGCAAACCAAACTACCAAGCCAATTCTTACACTGGGAAGGAAACAAGCTTCCGGGGACCGGTTTCTGGCATTTCAGCAGTCGTTGGCCCGGCTTGCTTGAATCCTGATGGTGCAATGAGCAAGGGACTCACATCTGAGTATACCCTTCCACGCTTAGGGTGGACAAAATATTTAACAACAAGGGTGGTGATGGACAGAGTTTCTGAATTAAGCAGAATACTCTCACCCAGTCAAGAGATCAGGGCTAGATCCAACACCGTTTTTTAGCTCACTGCACCCTCCCAGCTCAGAACCTGGCTATATGCAAATTAGTCTGTTCCTGTCCCAGTGCATGATGGGAACAGGGCAAACCAAACTACCAAGCCAATTCTTACACTGGGACGGAAACAAGCTTCCGGGGACCGGTTTCTGGCATTTCAGCCGTCGTCGGCCGGGCTTGCTTGAATCCTGATGGTGCAATGAGCAAGGCACTCACATCTGAGTATACCCTTCCACGCTTAGGGTGGACAAAATATTTAACAACAAGGGGTGGTGATGGACAGAGTTTCTGAATTAAGCAGAATACTCTCACCCAGTCAAGAGATCAGGGCTAGATCCAACACCGTTTTTTAGCTCACTGCACCCTCCCAGCTCAGAACCTGGCTATATGCAATTTAGTCTGCTCGTGTCCCAGTGCATGATGAGAACAGGGCAAACCAAACTACCAAGCCAATTCTTACACTGGGAAGGAAACAAGCTTCCGGGGACCGGTTTCTGGCATTTCAGCCGTCGTCGGCCCGGCTTGCTTGAATCCTGATGGTGCAATGAGCAAGGCACTCACATCTGAGTATACACTTCCACGCTTAGGGTGGACAAAATATTTAACAACAAGGGGTGGTGATGGACAGAGTTTCTGAATTAAGCAGAATACTCTCACCCAGTCAAGAGATCAGGGCTAAATCCAACACCGTTTTTTAGCTCACTGCACCATCCCAGCTCAGAACCTGGCTATATGCAAATTAGTCTGTTCCTGTCCCAGTGCATGGTGGGAACAGGGCAAACCAAACTACCAAGCCAATTCTTACACTGGGAAGGAAACAAGCTTCCGGGGACCAGTTTCGGGCATTTCAGCCGTCGTCGGCCCGGCTTGCTTGAATCCTGATGGTGCAATGAGCAAGGGACTCACATCTGAGTATACCCTTCCATGCTTAGGGTGGACAAAATATTTAACAACAAGGGGTGGTGATGGACAGAGTATCTGAATTAAGCAGAATACTCTCACCCAGTCAAGAGATCAGGGCTAAATCCAACACCGTTTTTTAGCTCACTGCACCATCCCAGCTCAGAACCTGGCTATATGCAAATTAGTCTGTTCCTGTCCCCGTGCATGATGGAAACAGGGCAAACCAAACTACCAAGTCAATTCTTACACTGGGAAGGAAACAAGCTTCCGGGGACCAGTTTCTGGCATTTCTGCCGTCGTCGGCCCAGCTTGCTTGAATCCTGATGGTGCAATTTGCATATAGCCAGGTTCTGAGCTGGGATGGTGCAGTGAGATAAATAACGGTGATGGATCAAGCCCTGATCTTTGGACTAGGTAAGATTGGTCTGCTTAATTCAGACACTCTGTTCATCACCACCCCCTTTTCTGAATCGTTTTTGGCCACTATAGGTGTGGCAGGGTATACTCAGACATGAGTTCCTTTCTCACTGCACCATCAGGATTCAAGCAAGCCGGGCCGAAGACGGCTGAAATGCCAGAAACCGGTCCCCGGTAGCTTGTCTCCTTTCTGGTGAAGAATTGGCTTGGTAGTTTAGTCTGCCCTGTTCCCATGATGCACTGGGCCAGGGACAGACTGATTTGCATATAGCCAGGTTCTGAGCTGGGATGGTGCAGTGAGATAAATAACAGTGATGGATCAAGCCCTGATCTTTGGACTGGGTAAGAGTGGTCTGCTTAATTCAGACACTCTGTTCATCACCACCCCCTTTTCTGAATCGATTTTGGCCACTATAGGTGTGGCAGGGTATACTCAGACATGAGTCCCTTTCTCACTGCACCATCAGGATTCAAGCAAGCCGGGCGGACGACGGCTGAAATGCCAGAAACCGGTCCCAGGTAGCTTGTCTCCTTTCAGGTGAAGAACTGGCTTGGTAGTTTAGTCTGCCCTGTTCCCATGATGCACTGGGTCAGGGACAGACTGATTTGCATATAGCCAGGTTCTGAGCTGGGATGGTGCAGTGAGATAAATAATGGTGATGGATCAAGCACTGATCTTTGGACTGGGTAAGAGTGGTCTGCTTAATTCAGACACTCTGTTCATCACCACCCCCTTTTCTGAATCGTTTTTGGCCACTATAGGTGTGGCAGGGTATACTCAGACATGAGTCCCTTTCTCACTGCACCATCAGGATTCAAGCAAGCCGGGCCGAAGAAGGCTTAAATGCCAGAAACCGGTCCCCGGTAGCTTGTCTCCTTTCTGGTGAAGAATTGGCTTGGTTGTTTAGTCTGCCCTGTTTCCATGATGCACTGGGCCAGGGACAGACTGATTTGCATATAGCCAGGTTCTGAGCTGGGATGGTGCAGTGAGATAAATAACGGTGATGGATCAAGCCCTGATCTTTGGACTGGGTAAGAGTGGTCTGCTTAATTCAGACACTCTGTTCATCACCACCCCCTTTTCTGAATCGTTTTTGGCCACTATAGGTGTGGCAGGGTATATTCAGACATGAGTCCCTTTCTCACTGCACCATCAGGATTCAAGCAAGCCGGGCCGAAGATGGCTAAAATGCCAGAAATCGGTCCCCGGCAGCTTGTCTCCTTTCTGGTGAAGAATTGGCTTGGTAGTTTAGTCTGCCCTGTTCCCATGATGCACTGGGCCAGGGACAGACTGATTTGCATATAGCCAGGTTCTGAGCTGGGATGGTGCAGTGAGATAAATAACGGTGATGGATCAAGCCCTGATCTTTGGACTGGGTAAGAGTGGTCTGCTTAATTCAAACACTCTGTTCATCACCACCCCCTTTTCTGAATAGTTTTTGGCCACTATAGGTGTGGCAGGTTATACTCAGACATGAGTCCCTTTCTCACTGCACCATCAGGATTTAAGCAAGCCGGGCCGAAGATGGCTGAAATGCCAGAAACCGGTCCCCGGTAGCTTGTCTCCTTTCTGGTGAAGAATTGGCTTGGTAGTTTAGTCTGCCCTGTTCCCATGATGCACTGGGCCAGGGACAGACTGATTTGCATATAGCCAGGTTCTGAGCTGGGATGGTGCAGTGAGATAAATAATGGTGATGGATCAAGCCCTGATCTTTGGACTGGGTAAGAGTGGTCTACTTAATTCAGACACTCTGTTCATCACCACCCCCTTTTCTGAATCGTTTTTGCCCACTATAGGTGTGGCAGGGTATACTCAGACATGAGTCCCTTTCTCACTGCACCATCAGGATTCAAGCAAGCTGGGCCGAAGACGGCTGAAATGCCAGAAACCGGTCCCCGGTAGCTTGTCTCCTTTCTGGTGAAGAATTGGCTTGGTAGTTTAGTCTGCCCTGTTCCCATGATGCACTGGGTCAGGGACAGACTGATTTGCCTATAGCTAGGTTCTGAGCTGGGATGGTGCAGTGAGATAAATAACGGTGATGGATCAAGCCCTGATCTTTGGACTGGGTAAGAGTGGTCTGCTTAATTCAGACACTCTGTTCATCACCACCCCCTTTTCTGAATGGAAATAATTAATGGCATTTTTGCTAACGGCTAGCTGCCGCCTACAGACTGACTGATGCACTGCCTCATGCTTTCACTAATATGGAAGCTTGCTCCTTCATGGAAAGTTACGGCCAGTAACCTG
Organism: Lissotriton vulgaris; assembly: GCF_964263255.1. NCBI lineage: Eukaryota > Metazoa > Chordata > Amphibia > Caudata > Salamandridae > Lissotriton > Lissotriton vulgaris. The sequence goes on along the minus strand of NC_141691.1, from coordinate 2,057,115,258 downwards.
CTGCCCACCAAATTCTTGTACCTCCCCGTACCAAGGACACATTCTCAGCCGGCCGGCCTGATGTTGTGTCTTCGGAGTGGAGAAAAATACAGTCTTTCGATAAGGGCCAGCCTGAGCCGGTTCTCTCCAAGCGAACAACAACTTGTAATTAAAACATTACATTTGATCTAAAAGCATCTCAAGCTGCCGGGGCAGAAAGCAAGATGGAGTCTCTCCCGTTTGAGGCCTACAAGGCCCGAAATAAGCATAACTCCATAGAAGGTATACTAACGCTCTTGCAAAAGGACGGATCATCACTAGTACTAATGAATCTATCCCCTAACATAAGTTTATAAGCCCTGATCTAAGGAAAAGGGTACGGACATACATTACTATGCCTTGTGAATAGGCCCTGTCTATGGTTCTAATCCTTGCACTAGAATGATAATAGACTGGAGTCACCTCCAATCATCTTCTCTCACAGGAGGGCCGAAAAAGTCGGTCAGAACAAGCGTGTTGTCAGCAAACCACAGTGCAGGAACTCTTCTAACACCAATTTACGGAGCATCACAGCTGTCTCTGTCTACATAATCAGCAACTCCATTAATAACATAAGCAAAAATGGTGGGGTTCTAACACACAACCCTACCTCACACCACATTGGACAGGAAAGGTTTCTGTTACTTGATTGTTGATGCCCCACCTAACATGTGCAGTGTTAGATGGAGTCCAATTAAAAGGTTTAAAAGATTAGCAGGTAGGCCATCTCTTTTAGGACCCTCCACAGCCTTGCATGGGGGAGTAATTGCATCTGATACAAATATTTACAAAATCCACATATGGTTTGCCCCCCTTGACATCTACTTCCTTCTAGTAGATGCAGATAAGATGGAAGACCTGGTCCTGGGTACTGACATTCGTAACTCAGGATTTGGGCCTCTGTCATCCAGTCCTATATCCTTCCTAGGACCTGCTTACAAAAAACCTTTTGATGGGAGTCCTTAAGGCTTATCGGTCTATAGCTCATCCGTTTTGATCTGTCTCCTTTCTTGATGGGCACTATTTTGGCAATCTGCCATGACAATGGAATAGGGGCACAAGACAAAATCTGATTTGTTACCAGGTTTATGCACAAACCCCAGAGTATTTTATCTTCTATGTGCAGGTCATTTGGTATTCTATCTGGACCCAGGGCTCTCGCTGGCACACAAGATGAAATTGCTGTTTGGTTTTCCTCTATAGAGAAGATCACATTTTCACCTTCTTCTCCCAGGGACTCTGCCATCATCTCACTAGTCTCATTCTCTTTGTTTGTACCGTTACCATAGAGAGGGCCAAAATAGGCAACCCACTCATCGGGCTGGACAGTATAGTCCAGAGTTTGCCTTGCCTCCTTAAGCCAGTATATTGCATGTCTCCAAAAGGCCTTGGGATCTATATCAATCAATGCAGTATGTAAGGAAGCTCATAGAGAATCCTCCCAAACCTTTTTGGCTCTGCCGATTGACGATTTATACTCAGCTCTACAGGATTCTATCCCCGCACATTCCCTATGTTTTAATGCACTGATAAGTGAACCCTTCGCCTTCCTGCTGTCTGGTTATTCCAGGGACTCTTAGTGTCTTGCAGCAGGTCATTACAATGTCTCCCCTTCCCACCCACTGTCGATGGCCGACTAAGTGTATTCCTTATCTCACTAAAGAACCACTTGTGGCGGGCTCAGACTTTCCACTGCATCCTTGGCAGGTAGCTTGAGCAACTCCTTGATCAACCGCCTTGCTTTTTCCTTCACTGCTTCTAGAGCTGCTGGATGCTCCTCCACCCAGCCTCACTTAACAGATCTTTGGTTGTTTGACTGAGAATACACCCAACTCAGGGCACCCCAGGTTGATTGTCTTTGGGGGGGGGGGCAAGTTTTGGAAAGACAAGGGCTAGGGTGTTGTTGTCACTCTCTGATCTTTTTACCACTACCATATCAACCACTAAGGACCAAAGATAGGAGGTGATTAAGCAATAGTCTATTCTACTGGTATGACCGGGTCTATTAAAAGTGTGTTCCCCGTTAGGGTCTGACCTACTTCTACCATTTGTTGTTCTTAAATCGCGCTGTAGGGTCAGGGCAAGCACCTGGCCTCCTCTCTTTGTTCACCTTAATTTTGGTAGATCTAAGGTTAGGATTGACCACTTTCGGTCCCAGTCCCCAGTTACATGGGGGGGCGGGGGTAGAATCAAGGGGTTCAAAAGTACAATTAAAATCCCCTGCCACCAATGCTGGGACACTATTGGTGTATTTAGTTAGAGAATGGTCCAATATAAGGATCGTGTTAGTTTCCTCCAGGGCGCGTTCCACCCTATTATAAATATGAAAGATTATGACGTTCCAGTAACTGAACAGGGTCAGCTTGAGGGCCAAAATTTCCTGTGAATCAGCACATAGAAGCTTAACTTTGGACCCCAGTGCATTTTTTATCCATGTTGCTAAGCCCCCAGAGGGTCTACCCTGCTCTTTCCTTCTAGCTGCAATAGCGTAGGCAGGAAACCCGCTTCTGAAGGGAGTGGTCAAACTCTAGGCTTCCTGAAACAAGATTACATCAAAGGTGTCCACAAATCTACACCAATATGGGTCAGATTGCAGCTTTAGAATCTCAGCCAAATTTGAAACTAGAACACTAAGGTTAGAAGAGACAGGTACCCCACCTTCTACTGTGGATTTAGGGGCTTTACCACAGATTTTATGGGCAATCAGAGACTTATCTACAGGAGATAAAACAGAGGCCCTACCTTCTATTGTCCACCAGGCCCAAAGGCCAATTTTATTAAACAAATACAAGACTTTATGGAACCTTGTAAAACTACCCTAACTTGACGCTGGTAGGGGGTTTTATTTTTCAACTGGAGCTGTTGAATAATTTTGACATGAACCACATGCTTGATACTCTTAGGAGTTTCAACCTAAATCAGTTAATAAAAGAGCCCACCCATCTTGCCAACCCTACCCTGGATGGAATATTGGATGGAATATTTACAATTAGTTAGGAGCTAAAAGTAGACAAGGCCTTGCCAGTAGCATGGTCCGACCATGAGGCCATCTTTTTCTCAATTAGGGTTTCTTTAAACATATATATGGATAATAACAAACCTAGAATCATTAGATACTGGCCATGGAAAAACCTTACTGTTGAGGAACTGAGGCATTTCCTTTCCAACTCCTATCTAGTTCCAGATAACAACGTGAATAATGCTGAAATCAACTACACTCACTAGTTAAACTCAGCATCACTTATATTGGTGCTGAAAATATATTAAAAAGCTATAGCAAAAATCAATCCGCTGAGCTTCATTGCCCACCAGAAGCGACCCTACACAGCGACTGGAAAGTTTTCACAACCTATGACCCAGCATCTGATGACCCGCCCTGTGGAGGGCTTTTCTGCTGAACCACCGTAATGCAGCGGCGGCCTGCAGGAAAGTAGAATCACGCGCAGGACCAGCGGCCTCCCCCTCGCTGCCAGCGCATCGGGGCTGGAACAGCTTTGAGGGACTCCATGCATTTTATCATGTTTTGCAGTATGTACACGATTCCCAGGAATAAATATTTGGTGCCTTTACTGAAAGAGGTGGGTTTTATACAGGTCAGGCCTGCCTTTGTTTAACTACAGTCTTTATGTAGTGTTCGTGTCATCTTCTGTGTAGCCAGTTTTTTAGCCTTGCCCCACAGGATTAGATCAAAAAGCTTGACCATAGAACCCTGTTTTTAAGCTCTTATTTATAACGCTGCATTTATGTAACCTTTTTCTTCTTCTTTTTTAAATCATATTCAGATTGGCACTTTTCCTGTACTATGCATTTTATCTGTACCACTGTATCCTGTATGAACTATGTCCTGCTTTATTTGCACAGTAATCTTAAAATGTCTTTTTAATGTTTTTATTGCTTTTATGATTTTAATCAAATCGAATAAAGTGTATTTTGACTGACTGACTGACTGACTGAGCTTTGAGGGACTGGCGGAGCACCAACGCGTGACATTGCCAGCAGCTGGTTGCTGAATCTACTTGTGACACAGAATTCCCATCTGCCTGAGGCATCGATAAGCGTCAGCGGAATCTCTATAAATAAAGAGACCTTCTTAGTGCGGGCTTGAAGACCAGGCTCCCTTGAACAGCCTCCTAACGGAGCGGCAAGCAGATGTGTTAAGGTGCAAGGCAGAGAAACGACCTCTGAGCATTTTGTCCTACCCCACAGGTATGACGAATGGGGGCCAGAGATCTCAGAAGTGGAAACGGTTCGCCCATAAGGACATTACCATACAGGAGGCACCAGCTGCAATCAGGGTGTGCACAACCACCCTACGTCTCACTGAAACCAGCACTGGCAGAGTTAATGGTCACTTACACAGCGAAGTAAATTGCATATCTGGGAGTCTACCTTAACGACTAGCTATCACATTCAAATAGCAAGCAGAGAAGCAACTACAACTGGAATAGCTGTGCGGAAGCCCTGAATATCTTTGCCTGGCTGTGTAGAGGACCGGGGCCCCTTGGGAATGTTGTGGAAAGAACTCTGACAGAAACAATGGCAATTAGAAGCACTTAAGAAGCAAGACAACATCTAAAATGACGTCCGCAACAAACCCTCCTGCGTCTCTCCTGACCTTATCTCCCTACTCCCCCTACCCTCCTCCGCTCTACTCTTCTCCACTTTCATGCCACCTACCTTTGTCCTCACCTTTCCTGGCCCTTAGTCCCCACCCTATTTATCTGTGAATTTTTCCACGTCAATTAAGATCTAGCTAATTTGTCCGATGCCTGATGGAGCTACCTGGTTTAGCTATAGGGGAGATAGGCTGGGGATTCACTCCTTGGACGCCACCTACCCAGTAGGTCTTTAGACAAACTTCCTTTCATCTCTCCTGTCGTCTCTCCCCGCATCCTCCCTCTATTTATGTCTCTCCTTCTCTTCTCTCTCAATGTACTGAGACTGAACGATGGAGCTGTGGGGGAGATGGGCTGTGGATTCCCTCCTTGGTCGTCACCTACCCAGTCGGTCTTTAGACAGACTTCCTTTCGTCTCTCGTTGTTGTCTCCTCCCTTATCCTCCCTTTCTCCCCTCCCCTGCCCCCTCCACTACTTTTCTCTCTCCTTTCGCTTCTCTCCCAATGTATTGCCTATTCTTTGATGTATTGTGTAATTGTTGATCTTTTTCTGTTACATTGTTGATTCTCATGTAAAGCGCTCTGATACCTTCGGGTCTAGCCAGCGCTATTTAAAACTCTTTAAATTAAATTAAATTAAAAAATCGACTCCATGGTTGTCACAAGAATGAAAAGCTTTCCAAGTGAAATGCAGACATTTAGAGTGCATTTGGAGGAATGAATATTGTCCAAATGAAAAGTTGAAATACAAAGAATTACTTGCGCCATATAGGGGCGTAATCAAGGCAGCTAAAACAAAATAAATTCTGAAAAAATCTCAGTAAAAAACACAAACAGGAAGCTTTTTAAAACAGTTAAATCTTTGAAAAAATAAAAAAACTGCAGTACTTTCAGGCTAGACAAATCTTTCTGTAATAAGATGGCAGATTTTTTTCAGTCCAAAGTTAGCTCTCTTTCTCAAAGTTTCACCTTCTCAAAACATGTGATGCATAGGTGGCACGTGTATCCATGCTAAGGAGTCGGACTCCCAGAAAGCCTCTAGGTATTTCAAAATTTGAACGTTTCTCTCCTTTTAACAAGGAAAAGGAAATCAGTCTCATCAATCTCAATCATCTCTATAAAGCTGTGGCCCTGTCACATCCATGCCCCCTAAGGTTCTTAATCTAGTAACCAGTTCAGTCGTCGGTCAGCTAATGGAACTATTGAATAAAATAATGAGTACAGGGCAATTTCCGAACATACGGAAAGAGTCATCTATACTTCCACCGGTAAAAAAACCTTCTTTGGATCCAAAGAGGGTGGAAGGCTACAGGCATATATTTTGCCTACCTTTCCCTCAGTGCTTAATTTTAAAATAATAAGTGCCGGGGCTCTCGTCAGGAGGCCACTTCAGCTTGCAACACAAACAGCCTCTGCTATGCTGCCAATGATAGAAACAAATGCAAAAAACACAGTTTATGGACAGAATGCAGAACAATGTAATACATTCACCCCAGTGCAGAGATCTGGGCCTTAATCCATAGTTTTTTTGCACTCCACACCACCCCAGTTCAGACATGGCCATATGCAAATCAGCCTTGACCCTGTACCTCATGGGAATAATCCAGCCCGAACTGCCAAGCCATGTCTTTCCTGGACCGGAATCAAGCATTCTAGGACCGGTTTCTGGCTATCAGCCGTCTTCAGCCAGGATAGCTTGACTCCAGTGGTGTGGAGAGCATGGGACTCACGTTTGAGCATACCCATTCCACTCAGGGTGACAAATGCAAAAACCACAGTTGATGGACAGAATGCAGAACAATGTCATACATTCACCCCAGTACAGAGATCTGGGCCTAAATCCATCTTTTTTTGCACTCCACACAACCCCAGTTCAGACATGGCCATATGCAAATCAGCCCTGACCCTGTGCCTCATGGGAACAGTCTAGCTCGAACTGCCAAGCCATTGTCTTTCCTGGACCAGAATCAAGCATCCTAGGACCGGTTTCTGGCTATCAGCCGTCTTCAGCCAGGATAGCTTGACTCCAGTGGTGTGGAGAGCATGGGACTCATGTTTGAGCATACCCATTCCACTCGGGGTGACAAATGCAAAAACCACAGTTGATGGACCGAATGCAGAACAATGTCATACATTCACCCCAGTACAGAGATCTGGGCCTAAATCCATTGTTTTTTGCACTCCACACCACCCCAGTTCAGACATGGCCATATGCAAATCAGCCCTGACCCTGTGCCTCATGGGAACAGTCTAGCTCGAACTGCCAAGCTATTGTCTTTCCTGGACCGTAATCAAGCATCCTAGGACCGGTTTCTGGCTATCAGCCGTCTTCAGCCAGGATAGCTTGACTCCAGTGGTGTGGAGAGCATGTGACTCATGTTTGAGCATACCCATTCCACTGGGGTTGACAAATGCAAAAACCACAGTTGATGGACAGAATGCAGAACAATGTCATACATTCACCCCAGTACAGAGATCTGGGCCTAAATCCATCGTTTTTTGCACTCCGCACCACCCCAGTTCAGACATGGCCATATGCAAATCAATGATAGAAACAACACAAGTACTAACCATCAAACTCTCACAAGCATGACTATTCAGACTATTTCAGGCCCCCAAAGCTAAAAGAATGGTTTGGGTGGTAGGTAATAGTCATTTTAATGTTTATTGAATGAATAATTACCATTGTGTGGTCACCTCCAAATTAGCCAGACAGCTCCACCTTGTGGCAGCTGTCACAAGCGCTGGAGTTGAGAATTAAGTGCCGGTTGAGGGCATTTGTTATTCCCCTATTGCACCCAAAGTTTTGGCGCTCTATGAATGATATATTCTATTTCCCCTAATCACAGGCCTCGTTCCCCGCTTCAGGGCTTTAGTTTCCCAGTTGCAAATTGCTTTTAAAATACTCTCTGCAGTACCATGGCCGCCCCAAGCCTGTACTTTATTTAATTGTCCCCTCTTGTTGGTCAGAAGCGACAACAAATTGGTTTAGTGTTTCGCTTCGTATCTAATCTGCAGGCTGTATGAGAAAAGTGGGTTTGCTAACTTATAGATGCGTTTATGGAAATTACAGGCACATACTGTAAATAACCGAAAAGGGTGGCGTCTCCTACGTGAGGTGGCTAGCTGACACCCACCGTAAGTAGAGCCATCATCAGGGTACGAAAGGAAATCATGGAGGCGGGGAGGGGAGGAAAGTGGTTGGGGAGATGGCAGAATAGGGGGCAGGAGGTAGAGCGAGAGGTTAAAAGGAAGTCAGGAAGAGGCGAAAGAAAGGTGAAGGGGAAAGTGAATGTTTTAGCAAGGAAGCAAAACACAGTAACCAGGAATAGAAGTCTAACAGAGGGGAGAAAATGCGAAAGGCAGTGGCACAGAAAGGTGAAAGGCGTGTAGCCCGATTCAAGCACGGGAACCAAAGCTCAAACTAAGCACTGGTTGCAAATCACACCTCCCACTGATGACAGGGGGATAGCTTGCAGCCTATTTCAACATTTGAAGTTAATGACCTCAACGAAATCACACTATATCAGGAGGGTTCCGTACAGGTAATTCACTGGCTCCCGCAACGTAAGAAACTCCACCAATAAAAAGTTAGCACATGCATCACTCCTCTGGAGCACACCTATGGCTCTAAATTCTATAGACCCGGCCCTGAGAAATAAGTGCTGGTGCTCAGCACCGGAAAGCACTGACCCAAATTAAGCACTACTTTCCCTGCCAAAATGATAGAAAAGCAATAAAAGGGGAAATGCTGGTGTTTTTAAATGCTAACCTGCTGCTCGATTCTTCACAGTATGGCTTCAGAGCAAGTCATTTTGCTGAATCGGCTTTGGTAGCAGCTTCAGAGGAGTTAAGAATGATAATCGACAAGAGTGGCAAAGCAGCTTTGATTTTATTGGATTTATCTCCTGCTTTTTTTTTTTTTTTAAAACCTTTATTGATACTTCAACCGTTACAAATAAGGGCCTACAACCACCAGGGCCGGCCGCTAAGCAGTGTCATCTTAGCAAGTTAGTTAGTTAGGACCAAACTTAGTCTCTCTGAGAGCGAATGCATCACTACTTCAATTAACACTGGTTGTTGAACATACAATGCGAATAACAGGATATTCAAGGTTCCATTTTATAATATAAAATAGAAGGATCAGGTGCCATACAATATCACGAAAGCGCATAGTGGGTGGGCAAAATAATAGGAGGTCCACAATTAACTCTATCTCACTTGAGACAGTGGCGCAAAAGCATACAATTCAGGATAAACAAGCAAAGAAACACTGTTCGCACCAGATAAGCACCCGCCCAGTAATACTAACATACCGCGAAATGTATAGGCACAAATAGAAAGTCGGCAGTTGACAGAAGAATAGACCCACTACGCTGACCCGAAAAAGGGAGAAACGAAAGAGAAAGCGAGAAAAGAAAGAAAGAGAAAAAAAGGCCATAGAAACAAACAGAAAAACAAAATTCCCCTCCCCCAACCCCCCACCCTGCACCCCTGCAGATGACTACGGCCTACCCCCCTAGCAGCGTGCCTGTCGCCCCAAAATGGAACCCAAAATATAGGAAGAAACAAGGGAAAGAAAGAAGGGACTAAACCCCTACCTAAAAGGAAAAGTGGAGGAGGGCTATATCATAAACAATCCCGGTCTCTCCCCTCCGTCTTAACAAAGAATCCCCCACTAAGCTAACACAATGGAACAGAACACAATAAAAGTACACCGGAGGAAACTATGAACACCGCCCCGGTCTCCGTTAATCAAATGAAGCAATCCCGTTACCAGTGAAACCATAATGTGTAGCCCTAGACAATAGTCTCAGCCTTGGCACCGTCGATCAATTTTGCTGATTCCCTCCGACGAATAGAGCCCCATCATCAAGTAGTCCAAATTTACACAAAAGTTACCGAAACATGGTCTGGTAGATGAATAAATGATGACAAAACCCACAGCAGACGATCGGTTCCAACGATGCCTCTCCCCGACTCCAAGGCCAGGCTCCGTCTCGTCCGCCATCTTGATGGGCCAGTTGGGGAGAGGGTGCAATACTGTCCAACACAGTTCACCATGTCAACCAAAATTCTCCAAATCAGGAACAGCAGTTAAATGTTCCGCTAGTGGGATAGCAAAAGATTCCGGCCATATAGTGAAAACGCCGATCTGCTCACGTTCAAGTCGGTCCACTTCTGTGGGGGCAGGCACAGCTCCAAGCACCGGGTCCAAATGCACCGCTGAGGTAGTTGTCGAGGAGTGAACTGGCCACCGGGCCTCGGGCAGCAAGGCAGGGTCCGGTCTCGATCCACCAATTCCATCCGTTGCCGACATCAGGTTACAGGCCTGGGCCTCCATAGTCGCCCGAAGCGCCTCAAGGTCTGCTAGCACTGACCGCAATGTCGGGCCGTAATCAGCCCACTCCGCAAGTTTTCGCCTGACATCTGGCATCGTTATCCCCACGGAGAGGCGCCTTCCCCGGGGTAAGATTAGTCGGAGCGGGAATAGACCGTGAGGGACAGATCGTAAAACAAGCGCTAGTGCGCGCCAAGTCTCCAACTCCACGGAACAAGCAATACGAATGCCAGTGCTCCGGGTCGGGGACCCCAACCACACTGCTTCGGGCGTCGCTTGCCCCCCCACCTCGGTACAGTGTCAGGCAGCCGATCAGTAGCTAAGCAGTCAAAAAGATGTCAGAAGTTCCATGGACCGGACCCTGCCGCCCTCACCAATCCGTTGTTGTTCAACTCGGGCCTGGCTAGATCAGCACTCGAGACCCCGGCTTCCAGGCTGGGTTACGCCTCAAATCATAGCACGACATTACTCCACTCCACAATGTCGGAAAATTCTCGGGATTGCTCCATCCGACTGCAGAGTAGTTCACGCACACGAATATGTGGCGGGAAATCAGGATAGATGGCCGGATCTTCGAGCGAAAGACGGAGGTCAGCGGAGCCGGGAGATCAAGCGGCCATCTTGCTTGGCGTTGTAGCTCCTCCCTCTATCTCCTGCTTTTGATACTGTTCCCCACTCTCGCCTCATAAAGCGGCTACATTGGCTAGGTTTCAGAAACCCAGCACTAGCCCTGTTGAGCTCCTTTCTAAGCAATAGACAACAGCAAGTGGAAATGGGGGATGCACTTTCTTCACGTTTTCGCCTACACTGTGGTGTTCCACAGGGGTCCTCCCTCAGCCCAACGCTGTTCAATATTTATGCTGTCCCCTTATGAACCTCATTCACAGCTATGGCTTAGCAGTGTTTTCCTACACCAATACCACTCAGATAGGCGTGTCTACTCCATCGGATATAAATAAAGAGGCAAGGAATTTCTGCAACTGCATGTCTAAAGTTGCATTAAGGATGCATAGTTGTCTGAAATTGAACTCTGAAAAACACTGAGGTGCTGCTTATTGGAAATAAGACTATCTTCTGGAATGCTTCATTGTGGCTGTCGATCTTAGGCACTCTACCAGTCCCGGTTAAGAAAGTAAGAAATCTAGGAGTCATCTTTATAAGAAAATAATATTTTTCTGAGCAAATAAATTCGATCACCTCTTCATGTTTTTTCCTGCTGAAGGTCTTAAAAAAATCTTTCTGTTTATTCCTTTTGACTTGCAAAAAACAGTGAAGATGGCTCTCATCTTCTCAAAGTTGGATTACTGTAATGCCCTGTATTTGGGCATTCACAAATATGTGGTAAAGACACTACAATCTTTACAAAATGCAGTGTCAAGACTGTTGTGGAAAAGTCACAAGTTTTCACCTGTATCTCAATCACCAATCACTGCAGGCTCTCCATTGGCTTTTAGAGAAAGGATTTTTTTGGGGCAATGTGCCTATTCCATAATGCCCTCCATTGGACTGGTTAGAACTATTTTCAGGGACGGTTCTCTTGATACATGCCAAGCAGGAACCTCAGATCAAGCTCCTCACAAACTGTCATTATTCCTAGAACAAACAAAGCTAGATGGAGAGGGAGAGCATGTTCCATTTGTGCAGGAAAACTCTGAAACTCACTGCCTCCTACTTTGCGTTGCCAACCTATCCTGATGCAATTTAGGAAGTAGCTGAGATGTTGGCCATTTACCAAAGCCATGGGAAACCTGCTTTCAGAGTGAATTGTACTTTTAGCAACTGGTCATCTCTGTTGTCCTTCCTTTAGGGCTAAGACATCTAAGGGGGATTGTATGTTTTATAAAGGATTTAAATAATTCATTTATTCAACATTACGGCTTTTGTATATCAATTGATTGAATGAGGAGCAATCCATATTGATGAACTTTTTCATATTTTATTTTATGATTAAACAATTGAATTACCCAAGTGCCTTATTGTCAATTTGGTAGCTCTCCCTGCTCTGTTGAAACTTATTTGGTGTGAAAGTTGGGGGTCCGTGAGCAGTAGGGCCCACTGGAAGGTGTAACTCTGTGCTTTGAGAAAGTCATATTAACACTTAACTGCTCTTTATGAATTATTTATTTATGAGAGTGCCCACTGCCTGTAAATGTTCCTGATGTTATGCATCATTATGTACAGTAGAACGTTCAGTGCTTAATATTTGTACAGAATTGGGTTTGTTTTTACAAGTGTGTCTTGCTACTTTGTTTTTTCAGAAGGCGTCTTGGGTTTTGCCAGTGAGTACAACCTGGACATGACGACAGCGTTCGGTGCCTGTGTTTGCAGATGGGGTTCAATGTGTTCAGGATCTGAGAACATAAATTAACCAAGAGGCCACTAAGCACTAAAAATTAGCTTTGCTACCTCAATTCCCTCACAAGCTTCTGGACTTGAACTCCAGGTAAGTTTCTCTCACCCTCTTTAGGTCCCCCTGTCTCTCTCTCTTCCCAGAAAAAAACCTTCCCTAGCTCTTTGTCTCTTGGGGTTTAGCTGCTCTAGTTTTCGCTTGTTCTGAAAAGAGCCATTGACAGTCACTCAATCATGGTGATGGTTTTTATGAAGAGTTTTCTGTGTCTAATCTCAGTTCATAAGGAATGTAGTGTCAACTAGCACTAAATGTAACCAGGATCACAACAGCTATAAAGGAGGAGGTACAGAGAGTGCATTCACCCTTCCCTCGACCCTGTGCCCGAGCACTTCACCAGAAGCTGGACACTTTTCATTAAATCTTCCTGTGTGGCACTTAGGTCTGGGTGAAACTGAGTGGCTGTTTGGGTTTGCTACAAAATGTTTTGAAACAGTCGCTAAGAGCATAGTTGTCCATATTGATCTGGTCTTAGCACAAAAAATATGTAAAGAGGGTATCAGGTTTACAGTCACACATTGAAGCTTCCATATTTATTCCTGGAGACTGAAGGTTCCTCAAGGAGTAACCCTGGAACTGAAAGAAATTGGAGAGCAATCAGCATTTGGAAGTGGGGGATGGACAAAATGGTAAATACAGGGGTTAAAAAGTGAATGATTTAGAGGCAAGGCTAGGTTGTAGTAAAGGCAAGTAGAGACAGTGGTCCACAATTGTGATGCCTTTTAAATTAGCATAACAAAGATTTGCTGTGCAATGCCCCAATCTGGCAGGACTGTTGCATTAGCAATTGAAGAGAACATAGATCTCCAGCACAAGCCAAAACCATTATTCAGTCCTAGTGCAGTACTTCAATGCAAAACATTTTGTAGTACATCTGGGAATTAGAAGTTTTTTTTGTAGGATTCAGGATCTTCACTTTGGGTCACTAGGAATTATTACGTTTCCTTGTATCACACACACACTACAAAATAAAGGACCTCTTAGTGCTCAAAGGTTTGTTAGACAAGGGCACATGGGCAATGTACTTCATTTAGAGAACTCATAAAACTCAGAGTAGAGATCTAACTGATCCAATAAGGTTACTGATGGTGGTCTCCCAGTAATCACATTCAGGTCAGATAGTAACAAGAGGCTGGTGGCATTGATGCATGCTTTACAGAAGGAGTATTCAATGCAATTATGCACCCGTTAACTATTTTCATATCATTTGTTCCAACTACATAGCTTCCATTGTTTCACATATCATGGTAGAAATGATTGAAGGAGGCAGATGTTGCAAGGTATTTTTCAGGCATGCCAATCTCATCTCACTCATGTCTCAGGTGTCAGAAATCAATCCAATATTGGAGCAACATCTTCAAATCTGCAATTGATGCTTCAACCTGTAGTTCCAGCTGATAGATACCATCATCAACTGTTGGGAGGTACCAATATCAGTGCAATTATTTCTGAAAGCTCCAGCTTCCTACAATGCAAATCAAATGTCATTGCTTCAGCATCTGGATGCTCTCCTAAATGCTGCAGATTTGAAAATGTCTGGCTGTTTCAGAATAAATAAGAAAAGAAGTCAGTAAAATGTAATATTTAGATTTTCTACAATGCTGCATAGTTGAATGAGGAAGAAGAAGGCGTTTGTCGGGCATTTTAATGTATTTCTTATTTATTGATGCACACAAATTTATATACACATTTAGGGCATATTTAAAAGTACGGCAGTCCTGGAATGGTGGGCTAACTTTTGCCATTAAACCAGGCCTTCCACCCGATTATGATGGTGTTGGTGGGACTACCGCAAAACAACCACTACCGCCTGGAACCTGGGTACCACTGTGGTGGGGAAAGCAGGTGGGAATTGCAGCTGAGCTGATACTGATACAACCAAGCAGATTCAAACCTGCCTTTCCACTATGCTTGGTGGAAAGGCATTCAAATGGGCCACCAGCAAGACCTCTGGGCAAATCTGTGAATGAAAGTCTGTGTGAGGGGCACATGATGTGCCCCCCCAAAGTGTATAGTTGTGTGTGCAAAGTGTTGATTGCATGACATGGCGCATGCCACACCATGCACACATTTTTCAGAGTCTCTGTATAATTTTTTGTCTCTCCTATGAGCCAAACATTCCTGTTGCTGTGATACTGGCATTGCTGCATCGCCAACCTTGGATTCCTAACGGAATGCTAGGCAGGTTTACCACAAACTTGGTGGACTTCCTTGGACAGCTGCAGCGGTGGTCCTACAGGGAGACCACTAAACCCATAAAAAGGCCCTCATTTACTAGTATTGCTGCCCTATCAATCCATGCAGGAGTGCATGCTAGATCCCTTAGGTTGTAGTTAAATTTCAATGGGCATCAAACACTTCAAGGTTAGCAGTGTTGATTGGAGGGGACTTGCGAATGGGTCAAATAGGGTAAAACAAATTTGAAGACACTTAAATTGGGTATTCACAACTGGCAATATTCACTGCAATCCATTTTCTATACATTATTGTTTGTGTGCTATTTAGTTTTATCAGTACAACTTTATCTCTGTGCAAATCTATCATCATTTCAATAGAAATGTGCTGCCTGTAAATGACAGTGTGCTAACACATCAAACCATAGTTTAACCCCTTAACTGCTGGGCCTTTCCCCCCCCAGTGCTGAGCCCTTTTTTGGCTATTTGTAGTAGTTCGCGATTAAGCCTCTGTAACTTTTTGACCACATAAGGGATCCATGTCATTTTTGCGTCCTTTTCTTCCAACATCATGGGGATTCTAAAGGTACCCAGAGTTTGTGGATCCCCTTTGAGGGGTCCTTTGAGGGAAGCAAAATACAGTGAATTTTTAGTTTTTTTTTAAAAAAGTTGAATAACGGGCTGCAAAGGAAGGCCTCTGGGTTTTTCCTTGCAAATGGTATCAAAAAAGGGTTTGTGGGGCTGAAATCACCATTTCCCCAGTTGTTAGGGAATGGCAGTCTTTTGACATAGAACAAACATTTTTCACACAGTTTTGGCATTTTTCTGGGACATAGCCCTTTTTGCTATTTTTAGTGCTTCCAACCTCCTTCTAGTTAATGGTAAAAATTTGTATGAAAGCAATAATGGATCCTGGAATACTATACATTTAATTAAAGTAGACAACATTCTGAATTCAGAATAGGGTTATTTGTCTAAATCCATGAAGGTTTCTTTATAGAAACATGCATTTACTTTTTGGAAAAAATGAAAATTAGTTGAAAAAAATAGCCTTTTGTGTCAACGTTTTCCCCTGTAACTTCTTATATTTATGACTGCTCTCTGCAAGCAATATACTGTTACATTTGCTGGACCTTCCTGGTTGTGGGGATATATAGGACTTGTAGGTTTACCAAGAACCCGACGAATCCAGAGTCAAAAACTGCGAAGCAACTTGCACTGGAATTTTATTATCTACTGGCTTTAGAGCAATTATTCTTTGAAAATGTATACATGGAATAATCGTTATGAAATACACCAATGTATTTCTGAAACGGGTACAAATTATAGAATTTAGAAATAGTTCATATTTACACATTTTCAAAATTGGGAATACTCATACTAGCATGAGAAATATTGGTCATTTTTCAAAATGACTTCTTTTTTACACAATGTCTTTTATTTGGAAGGAGAAAAAGCATCAAAACTCAACAGGCAATAACAGTTACTTTACAAATCTGAATTACCCTAAGTCTCTCGATAAAAACGGTACCTCACTTGTGTGGGTTGGCCTTGTGCCTGCGACAGGAAACGGCGTAAAACGCGACGTGGACACTCCTCAATTTTCGCAGTGAAAAATGACCCATTTTTGACAGAATGCCTAGCTGTAGTTTTTGTACCCTAGCTCGGCCGGCACATAGAGAAACCTAGCAAACCTATACATTTCTGAAAACTAGACACCCAGGGGATTTCATGATGGGGTGATTCAACTGCCTCCCACCAGGTTCTGTTACCCAGAATCCCCTGGAAACCTAAACAAAATGTGAAAAAAACACTCTTTCCTCACATTTCTGTGTTGGAAAGTTCTGAAAACTGCGTGGATCAACAAATTTCCACCCACCCAGCGTTCCCCCAGGTCTCCCGAAAGAAATGATACCTCACTTGCGTGGGTAGGCATAGTGGCTGCGACACGAAACAGCGCAAAACGCAACGTGGTTGCACCTCAATTTCCCAGTGAAATCTTGTGCTCTTTGGACAAAGAGACTACCTTTTGTTTTTGAGCCCTAGCTCTGCCAGCACCTAGGGAAACCTAGCAAAACTATACATTTCTGAAAACTGGACACCCAGGGAAATTCAGGATGGGGTGACTCATCTGCCTACCCTCAGGTTTTGTTACCCAGAATCCCTTGCAAACCTAATAATTTGACAAAAAAACAAATTTTCCTCACATTTCTGGGTTGGAAAGTTCTGGAATCTGCGTGCATCAACAAATTTCTACCCACCCAGCGTTCCCCCAGGTGTCCCGAAAAAAATGGTACCTCACTTGCGTGGGAAGGCATAGTGGGTGCGACATGAAACAGCGCAAAACGCAACATGGTTGCACCTCAATTTCCCAATGAAATTTTGGCCTTTTTGGACAAAAAGACTACCTTTTGTTTTTGCGCCCTAGCTCTGCCAGCACCTAGGCAAACCTAGCAAACCTATACATTTTTGAAAACTAGACACCCAGGGAAAATCAGGATGGGGTGACTCCTCTGCCTACCCTCAGGTTTTGTTACCCAGAATCCCTTGGAAAGCTAAGATTTTGACAAAAAAAACACATTTTCCTGACATTTCTGTGGTGGAAAGTTCTGGAATCTGCGTGGATCAACAAATTTCCACCCACCGAGCGTTCCCCCAGGTCTCCCGAAAAAAATGGTACCTCACTTGCGTGGGTAGGCATAGTGGCTGCGACATGAAACAGCGCAAAACGCAACATGGTCGCACCTCAATTTCCCAATGAAATTTTGGCCTTTTTGGACAAAAAGACTACCTTTTGTTTTTGCGCCCTAGCTCTGCCAGCACCTAGGCAAACCTAGCAAACCTATACATTTTTGAAAACCAGACACCCAGGGAAATTCAAGATGGGGTGACTCCTCTGCCTACCCTCAGGTTTTATTACCCAGAATCCCTTGCAAAGCTAAGATTTTGACAAAAAAAACACATTTTCCTGACATTTCTGTGGTGGAAAGTTCTGAAATCTGCGTGGATCAACAAATTTCCACCCACCCAGCGTTTCCCTAGGTCTTCCAGAAAAAATGGTACCTCACTTGCGTGGGTAGGCATAGTAGCTGCAACATGAAACAGCGCAAAACGCAACATGGTCGCACCTCAATTTCCCAATGAAATTTTGGCCTTTTTGAACAAAAAGACTACTTTTTGTTTTTGCGCCCTAGCTCTGCCAGCACCTAGGCAAACCTAGCAAACCTATACATTTTTGAAAACTAGACACCCAGGGGAATTTAGGATGGGGTGACTCCTCTGCCTAACCTCAGGTTTTGTTACCCAGAATCCCTTGCAAATCTAAGATTTTGACAAAAAAAACACATTTTCCTGACATTTCTGTGGTGGAAAGTTCTGGAATCTGCGTGGATCAACAAATTTCCACCCACCCAGCGTTCCCCCAGGTCTTCCCAAAAAAATGGTACCTCACTTGCGTGGGTAGGCATAGTGGGTGCGACATGAAACAGCGCAAAACGCAACATGGTTGCACCTCAATTTCCCAATGAAATTTTGGCCTTTTTGGACAAAAAGACTACCTTTTGTTTTTGCGCCCTAGCTCTGCCAGCACCTAGGCAAACCTAGCAAACCTATCCATTTTTGAAAACTAGACACCCAGGGAAATTCAGGATGGGGTGACTCCTCTGCCTACCCTCAGGTTTTGTTACCCAGAATCCATTGCAAATCTAAGATTTTGACCAAAAAAACACATTTTCCTGACATTTCTGTGGTGGAAAGTTCTGAAATCTGCGTGGATCAACAAATTTCCACCCACCCAGCGTTTCCCTAGGTCTTCCAGAAAAAATGGTACCTCACTTGCGTGGGTAGGCATAGTAGCTGCAACATGAAACAGCGCAAAACGCAACATGGTCGCACCTCAATTTCCCAATGAAATTTTGGCCTTTTTGAACAAAAAGACTGCTTTTTGTTTTTGCGCCCTAGCTCTGCCAGCACCTAGGCAAACCTAGCAAACCTATACATTTTTGAAAACTAGACACCCAGGGGAATTTAGGATGGGGTGACTCCTCTGCCTAACCTCAGGTTTTGTTACCCAGTTTGTTACCCAGAATCCCTTTCAAAGCTAAGATTTTGACAAAAAAAACACATTTTCCTGACATTTCTGTGGTGGAAAGTTCTGGAATCTGCATGGATCAACAAATTTCTACCCACCCAGCGTTCCCCCAGGTCTTCCCAAAAAAATGGTACCTCACTTGCATGGGTAGGCATAGTGGGTGCGACATGAAACAGCGCAAAACGCAACATGGTTGCACCTCAATTTCCCAATGAAATTTTGGCCTTTTTGGACAAAAAGACTACCTTTTGTTTTTGCGCCCTAGCTCTGCCAGCACCTAGGCAAACCTAGCAAACCTATCCATTTTTGAAAACTAGACACCCAGGGAAATTCAGGATGGGGTGACACCTCTGCCTACCCTCAGGTTTTGTTACCCAGAATCCATTGCAAATCTAAGATTTTGACAAAAAAAACACATTTTCCTGACATTTCTGTGGTGGAAAGTTCTGGAATCTGCATGGATCAACAAATTTCTACCCACCCAGCGTTCCCCCAGGTCTCCCAAAAAAAATGGTACCTCACTTGTGTGGATAGGCATAGTGGCTGCGACATGAAACAGCGCAAAACGCAACATGGTCGCACCTCAATTTCCCAATGAAATTTTGGCCTTTTTGGACAAAAAGACTACCTTTTGTTTTTGCACCCTAGCTCTGCCAGCACTTAGGCAAACCTAGCAAACCTATACATTTTTTAAAACTAGACACCCAGGGGAAGTCAGGATGGGGTGACTCCTCTGCCTACCCTCAGGTTTTGTTACCCAGAATCCCTTGCAAAGCTAAGATTTTGACAAAAAAAACACATTTTCCTGACATTTCTGTGGTGGAAAGTTCTGGAATCTGCGTGGATCAACAAATTTCTACCCACCCAGTGTTCCCCCAGGTCTCCCAAAAAAAATGGTACCTCACTTGCGTGGATAGGCATAGTGGCTGCGACATGAAACAGCGCAAAACGCAACATGGTCGCACCTCAATTTCCCAATGAAATTTCGGCCTTTTTGGACAAAAAGACTACCTTTTGTTTTTGCGCCCTAGCTCTGCCAGCACTTAGGCAAACCTAGCAAACCTATACATTTTTGAAAACAAGACACCCAGGGGAAGTCAGGATGGGGTGACTCCTCTGCCTACCCTCAGGTTTTGTTACCCAGAATCCCTTGCAAAGCTAAGATTTTGACAAAAAAAACACATTTTCCTGACATTTCTGTGGTGGAAAGTTCTGGAATCTGCGTGGATCAACAAATTTCCACCCACCCAGCGTTCCCCCAGGTCTCCCGAAAAAAATGGTACCTCACTTGCGTGGGAAGGCATAGTGGCTGCAACATGAAACAGCGCAAAACGCAACATGGTCGCACCTCAATTTCCCAATGAAATTTCGGTCTTTTTGGACAAAAAGACTACCTTTTGTTTTTGCGCCCTAGCTCTGCCAGCACTTAGGCAACCCTAGCAAACCTATACATTTTTTAAAACTAGACAACCAGGGGAAGTCAGGATGGGGTGACTCCTCTGCCTACCCTCAGATTTTGTTACCCAGAATCCCTTGCAAAGCTAAGATTTTGACAAAAAACACATTTTCCTGACATTTCTGTGGTGGAAAGTTCTGGAATCTGCGTGGATCAACAAATTTCCACCCACCCAGCGTTCCCCCAGGTCTCCCAAAAAAAATGGTACCTCACTTGCGTGGGTAGGCATAGTGGCTGGGACATGAAACAGCGCAAAACGCAACATGGTCGCACCTCAATTTCCCAATGAAATTTTGGCCTTTTTGGACAAAAAGACTACCTTTTGTTTTTGCGCCCTATCTCTGCCAGCACCTAGGCTAACCTAGCAAACCTATACGTTTTTGAAGACTAGACACCCAGGGAAATTCAGGATGGGGTGACTCCTCTGCCTACCCTCAGGTTTTGTTACCCAGAATCCCTTGCAAAGCTAAGATTTTGACAAAAAAACACATTTTCCTGACATTTCTGTGGTGGAAAGTTCTGGAATCTGCGTGGATTAACAAATTTCTACCCACCCAGCGTTCCCCCAGGTCTTCCGGAAAAAATGGTACCTCACTTGCGTGGGTAGGCATAGTGGCTGCGACATGAAACAGCGCAAAACGCAACGTGGTCGCACCTCAATTTCCCAATGAAATTTTGGCCTTTTTGGACAAAAAGACTACCTTTGGTTTTTGCGCCCTAGCTCTGCCAGCACCTAGGCAAACCTAGCAAACCTATACATTTTTGAAAACTAGACACCCAGGGAAATTCACGATGGGGTGACTCCTCTGCCTACCCTCAGGTTTTGTTACCCAGAATCCCCTGCAAATCTAAGATTTTGACAAAAAAAACACATTTTCCTGACATTTCTGTGGTGGAAAGTTCTGGAATCTGCGTGGATCAACAAATTTCCATGCACCCAGCGTTCCCCCAGGTCTTCCGTAAAAAATGGTACCTCACTTGCGTGGGTAGGCATAGTGGCTGCGACATGAACCAGCGCAAAACGCAACATGGTCGCACCTCAATTTCCCAATGAAATTTTGGCCTTTTTGGACAAAAAGACTACCTTTTGTTTTTGCGCCCTAGCCCTGCCAGCACCTAGGCAAACCTAGCAAACCTATACATTTTTAAAAACTATATACCCAGGGAAAGTCAGGATGGGGTGACTCCTCTGCCTACCCTCAGGTTTTGTTACCCAGAATCCCTTGAAAAGCTAAGATTTTGACAAAAAAAACACATTTTCCTGACATTTCTGTGGTGGAAAGTTCTGGAATCTGCGTGGATCAACAAATTTCCACCCACCCAACGTTCCCCCAGGTCTCCCAAAAAAAATGGTACCTCACTTGCGTGGGAAGGCATAGTGGCTACGACATGAAACAGCGCAAAACGCAACATGGTCGCACCTCAATTTCCCAATTAAATTTTGGCCTTTTTGGACAAAAGACTACCTTTTGTTTTTGCGCCCTAGCTCTGCCAGCAACTAGGCAAACCTATACATTTTTAAAAACTAGACACCCAGGGGAGTTCAGGATGGGGTGACTCCTCTGCCTACCCTCAGGTTTTGTTACCCATAATCCCTTGCAAATCTAAGATTTTGACAAAAAAAACACATTTTCCTGACATTTCTGTGGTGGAAAGTTCTGAAATCTGTGTGGATCAACAAATTTCCACCCACCCAGCGTTCCCTCAGGTCTTCCGGAAAAAATGGTACCTCACTTGCATGGGTAGGCATAGTAGCTGCGACATGAAACAGCGCAAAACGCAACATGGTCGCACCTCAATTTCCCAATGAAATTTTGGCCTTTTTGGACAAAAAGACTACCTTTTGTTTTTGCGCCCTAGCTCTGCCAGCACTTAGGCAAACCTAGCAAACCTATACATTTTTGAAAACTAGACACCCAGGGGAAGTCAGGATGGGGTGACTCCTCTGCCTACCCTCAGGTTTTGTTACCCAGAATCCCTTGCAAAGCTAAGATTTTGACAAAAGAAACACATTTTCCTTCATTTCTGTGGTGGAAAGTTATGGAATCTGCGTGGATCAACAAATTTCCACCCACCCAGCGTTCCCCCAGGTCTCCCGAAAAAAATGGTACCTCACTTGTGTGGGAAGGCATAGTGGCTGCGACATGAAACAGCGCAAAACACAACATGGTCGCACCTCAATTGCCCAATGAAATTTTGGCCTTTTTAGACAAAAAGACTACCTTTTTTTTTTGCGCCCTAGCTCTAGCAGCACCTAGGCAAACCTAGCAAA
Source organism: Lissotriton vulgaris (assembly GCF_964263255.1). Lineage (NCBI taxonomy): Eukaryota > Metazoa > Chordata > Amphibia > Caudata > Salamandridae > Lissotriton > Lissotriton vulgaris. The sequence continues at coordinate 2,057,092,885 of NC_141691.1, read as the reverse complement.
CCTATACATTTTTGAAAACTAGACACCCAGGGAAATTCAGGATGGGGTGACTCCTCTGCCTACCCTCAGGTTTTGTTACCCAGAATCCCCTGCAAAGCTAAGATTTTGACAAAAAAAACACATTTGCCTGACATTTCTGTGGTGGAAAGTTCTGGAATCTGCGTGGATCAACAAATTTCCATGCACCCACCGCTCCCCCAGGTCTTCCGGAAAAATTGGTACCTCACTTGCGTGGGTAGGCATAGTGGCTGCGACATGAAACAGCGCAAAACGCAACATGGTCGCACCTCAATTTCCCAATGAAATTTTGGCCTTTTTGGACAAAAAGAGTACCTTTTGTTTTTGCGCCCTAGCCCTGCCAGCACCTAGGCAAACCTAGCAAACCTATACATTTTTTTAAAACTAGACACCCAGAGGAAATCAGGATGGGGTGACTCCTCTGCCTACCCTCAGGTTTTGTTACCCAGAATCCCTTGCAAAGCTAAGATTTTGACAAAAAAAACACATTTTCCTGACATTTCTGTGGTGGAAAGTTCTGGAATCTGCGTGGATCAACAAATTTCCACCCACCCAACGTTTCCCCAGGTCTCCCAAAAAAAATGGTACCTCACTTGCGTGGGAAGGCATAGTGGCTGCGACATGAAACAGCGCAAAACGCAACATGGTCGCACCTCAATTTCCCAATGAAATTTTGGCCTTTTTGGACAAAAAGACTACCTTTTGTTTTTGCGCCCTAGCTCTGCCAGCACCTAGACAAACCTAGCAAACCTATACATTTTTGAAAACTAGACACCCAGGGGAGTTAAGGATGGGGTGACTCCTCTGCCTACCCTCAGGTTTTGTTACCCAGAATCCCTTGCAAAGCTAAGATTTTGACAAAAAGAACACATTTTCCTGACATTTCTGTGGTGGAAAGTTCCGGAATCTGCGTGGATCAACAAATTTCCCCCCACCCAGCGTTCCCCCAGGTCTCCTGAAAATAATGGTACCTCACTTGCGTGGGTAGGCATAGTGACTGCGACATGAAACAGCGCAAAACGCAACATGGTCGCACCTCATTTTCCCAATGAAATTTTGGCCTTTTTGGACAAAAAGACTACCTTTTGTTTTTGCGCCCTAGCTCTGCCAGCACTTAGGCAAACCTAGCAAACCTATACATTTTTGAAAACTACACACCCACGGAAATTCAGGATGGGGTGACTCCTCTGCCTACCCTCAGGTTTTGTTACCCAGAATCCCTTGCAAATCTAAGATTTTGAAAAACACAACACATTTTCCTGACATTTCTGTGGTGGAAAGTTCTGGAATCTGCATGGATCAACAAATTTCCACCCACCCAGCGTTCCCCCAGGTCTCCCGAACAAAATGGTACCTCACTTGCGTGGGTAGGCATAGTGGCTGCAACAGGAAACGGTTCAAATCGTACGGTGGTGAATTTACAATACCCAATTGCAAAACGACCTTGATTTTTGGGGAGGGGGCACATGAGTTTTTGGCCCAGGGCTCGGTGGTATTCTTTGGAAAGTACCAAACCCAAACAGTTCTGAAAATTAGACACCCGGGGGAGTCCAGGGAGGTATGGCATGCGTAGGTCCCCCAATGTTTTCCTTCCCAGAACTCCTTGCAAACCTTAAAATTAGGTAAAAATATCACTTTTTCAAACTTTTTTGCGTGGGATCTCTGTGCCGGCAAAAATGTCCTACCACCCAGCGTTCCCTTTATTCTCCCGAGTAAAAGGATACCTCACTTGTGTGGGTGCCCCAAAGCAGAACAGTCCGAAAATGAATTTTGAAAAAGTAGTGTTTAAGTTTTACAAGTTAAGCCCCCCTGCCTTAGTCACAGGCCTTGGGCCCACCCACACAAGTGAGGTATCATTTTACTCGGGAGAACAAGGAGAACGCTGGGTGGAAGGACATTTGTGCCGACACGGAGATCCCACGCAGAAATGTATGGAAAACTGTTTTTATAACTTAAATTTATGGTTTGCAGGGATTTCTGGGTAGGAAAACATTGTGGGACCCACGCATGCCATACCTCCCTGGACTCCCTAGGGTGTCTAGTTTTCAGAACTGTTTGGGTTTGGTAGTTTCCAAAGATGCCCGCCGAGCCCCGGGCCGTAAACTCAGCCCCCTCCCCCCAAAAAAGAAGGTAATGTTGCTATTGGTTATTGTAATTTCTCCACCGTACGATTTGGACCTTTTCCTGTTGCAGCCACTATACCTACCCACGCAAGTGAGGTACCATTTTTATCGGGAGACCTAGGGAAACGCTGGGTGGGAGGAAATTTGTGTGAGCCCAGTGATGCCACGCTTTCCCACACAAAAAAATGTGAAAAAATTGATTTTTTCAGCAAAAATTGATGTTTGCAAGGGATTCTGGGTAAAGGAACGTTGGAGGATCCACGCAAGCCATACCTCCTTGGAAGCCCCCGGGTGTCTACTTTTCAGAAATGTTTCATTTTGGTAGGTTTCCCTAGATGGCCGTCTAGCATGGGGCCAAAAACCCAGGTAACCCCTCTTGCAAAAGCTGGTGTTATTGACATTCAATACAACTCTCCATAGTGCCTCTCAAATTTCAATAACAACTGTGTCTCAGATTCTTTCACTTTTATAATAACACTCACACCAGTGTACCGTGTCAGAGCACTTTACAACACACACACATTGCACATCACTTTATAGGAAATGCTACATCATACAGGACATGATGTAGTCTAGCAGTAACATGCCATCTATACTGGTAGGCAATATAGTTTGAGTCCTTATACTGGAAAAGCACGAAAAACAAAAGGGCACAAAAGCAGTAACCCACTAACCTCTTCACATATGCACTTTGCTATGTGCATGCCTATGGCTCTCCTGGAAGCCAATGGTGAACCCCACAGAAATTCCAATATTTTCCGATATATATAGAATTTCAGCATTGCCCCCACAGGGGGCCGGCCACTGAGCAGAAGGAACAACCCCCTGCCAATATCGCTACCATTTTTCATTACATTTTTCTTTCAATATTTGAAGGGCGATCTCGCCCCCAGTTAAATTCAGGGACATAAATGATCAAGTATGCCCCCATACTTGATTGCATGTCCCCCACAGGGGGTCAGCCACTGATCAGAAGGCCCAACCCCCTGTCAATATCAGTACCATTTTTCATTTACTTAAAAAAAAAATTGAGAATCAGGAAGTCACTTCCGCATCAGCTCCAGACCACCACCTCCTCCCAGGCACTCAAATCTGACCTCAAAATTCTCCTCCTTCAAAGACACTTCCAAATTCAATTCACGCCCTCTCTTTTATCTGAAGGAACTCCTTGCATTATAGAAAATTCTTATCTCCATGACTATGTAAGTGCCTCCTGTGTATTCTTGTGGTTTGAGTGTCTGCCATTTATTGCAGCATTATCCTTCTACTTGTCTTTGGTACTCTTTTGTAACATGCACACGTCATTTTTCTGTTGTTACACAGTTTTCTACTCTTACATTTTGTTTGCTTTAGATACTTGCACAAGTGCCACCATGGCCTACGTAACGTTTGATCTTGTGTTTGAAAATCTGCCATTTATTGCAGTATTATACCTCTACTTGTACTTTGTATGCTTCTGTAACCTGCACACATATCACCTTTTCCATCATGTAATAAACTGTTTGCTACTTCTTGCATGTGTTTGCTCACAATTGTCACTTATGCCTCATGTACCCTAATGTTTGCTTTTGTAAATTGATCAGTTACAAATTTCACATCATGTATCAGTACTGATGCTAGTGTGAAGCTCTCTGACTTTTGTAACATGCACACGTCACTTTTTTCAAATCTTACATTTTGATTGCTTTTGATACTTGCACAAGTGCCACCATTGCCTACGTAACGTTTGATCTTGAGTTAGAGGTATAATACTGCAATGGCAGATACTCAACTTGTACTTTGTATGCTTCTGTAACCTGCACACACATCACCTTTTCCTCCTGCAATGTACTGTGTGCTACCTCTTGCATGTGTTTGCTCACAATTGACACGTTTGCCTCATGTAACGTAATGTCAGGTGCTCAGAGACCTTTGGGTAAAGTCTGGGCTTTATAAATATACATACAAAAAAAATAAATGTCCCCCAGAGGGGTCGGCCACTGATCAAAAGGACCGACCCCCTGCAAATATCGCCGCCATTTTTTTTTTTATTTACTGCGTATTATCGACATTTTGGGGGGTCGATCGCACCGCCCCAGGGAAAGCAAAGACAAATAATTAAAAAATGTGCCCCCAGGGGGGAGACGACCCGTCACCACAAAGGCCGACCCCCCCAAAGACATCCCTGGTGTCTAGTGGGGTTTCCTGGCAGTGTATCGAAGCGCTGCTGCGATCCATGGCCAGGAAACCCTCTCAGGAAGGCCTCTTTTGAAAGGGGAGATTCTCCCCTTTCAAACGAGGCCTCCCTGAAAGCTGGGGAGGCTGTTTCCAGCAAGATTTCCCCCTTGGAGTCGAGCGTGGCCTTACCTGCTGCTGTCCTCGGCTCCGGTGGGGAACTCAGTGACGTCAGAGCGCCTTGTGGCGCGCTGACGTCACAGATGGGCGGAAGGGGGGCGGGAGATAATGCCTAAAGCCTTCCACGTCTCCCCCACAGCAAACAATTAAAAAAAAACACAGGTGCGATGCAGCAAAGAATTAATTACAACCCTCCCTGGTGACGTCCAATGGACGTGCGCAGCACCAGGGAGGTAGTGCTTCTGACGACCATTGGCCAACAGAAGCACTAAAGGATTTAAAAACAAATTTGTGACAGTGGGCTCCTAAATAAAACTAATTACAACAGAAGGTATCCAGGAGTCACAAGCAAGTTTCTCTCCTAAACACACCGCTACACGACAAAAAGAAAATTGTGGGTTGAAAAAAGTTGGACATAGACACCATTTGAGCACACATCCATGCAACATACAGTCAGGGTAGGAATTTTTCCCATCAGTTGTCTCTCTGTACCACCACTCTTACATCATTTGGGTTCTCCTTACCCAGGAGTTAGTGCACATACAGTCACACTAGTTGTAAAAAGGAGACTGTGTGAGTAAGGAGACTGACGTTGGTTGTTTCACTGAGTGGTGTCAGTATGGTGTTGGTGTGATGTTACAACTGAAAAAAGCAGTGCAAGTGAAAGTAAGTGAAGTGAATAAAATTAGGTGAAACTGAGTAGAATAGTTATATTCAATGTTTTCTCTCAGACCCCTAAGTTTAAAAACAAGTGAAAAGTGGAAAGCAGATTTAACATAATATCTACTCAGCAAGTGGTCGACATGTTTCTGCATTTATATGGAATTGATCCTATGCATTCATCAGGACCTAGATGTTGCTACTGCTGTACAATAACGTGAAAAAAGAATAAAAGGAATTGTGTCACCTGTTTGTCAGGTGTAGATTCTCCACCACAATCTAAAATAGTCATGCAGACCTGGAAAGAAAAGGAGAAAAACAAACATATTCATCACAGAATGCACTCTATAGTAGTGATATTCTTGTGTTCATGTTTTTAACAATTCAATTGACATGATATCACTCACCCAATTTCTGTGGGGATGGCGCCTCACCTCACCTGGCTGCAGCTCAGGTAAATAAGGAGCACCGCTCTGTTTTGCAAAACACACAATCGTAAAAACATTCCACCGATTTTTCTCAAGGCAAAATAAAATGTGATTTACTTAATTTCATCTGTCTTAATGCAAAAATAGTGACCTCAGTATTATTTATTACGATACACAAGATATACATATATGTCATTGTATATCAAAGTTTCAGATTTTGTACATGAATTCATTGAGTCTCTGGGTTTAGAATACCCATATGCAGATTAGGTAGACCCCAGAGCCTATAATCGTTTGTGGCCCATGTGATGCCAAAGATGTATGAAACAACAACCCATATGTATGAGGTCGCTTTCTGGCTTTCTGTCTATCTGTTGGAAATACCCCTCTTTCGATATAGAATTCAGTGAAGGCACTGTCTCTAAGCTGTATTTCACAAAGAATTGATCAGACTCCGTTTACCCCCAATTTAATTAGCAGCACGAGCGCTGGGAAGCAGTATTCGGCTAGATTGTACAAAGCCTACGGCATCCCTACCCTTCGTGAACCATTACGAAGCAATGTCAAAAAGCCGTATCTGAGTTTTGGCAAAAAACGGCTGCTTCTCTATCTGCCCCTGAGTATTTTACAATGGTGTCAATAAATGAACTTGGTGGATTTTATAAAATAAATTAAATTGAATGCACCCTTTCCTGCTACTCGACTCGCAAACCAGTCACGAGAAGACAGGAATGGCGCTGCTCGTACATGCACCGGTACATGCAAAATAAATCACTCCGACGCTTACCTCTCCGTCGGTGTCTCCCAACGTCCCTCTGGGCTATACTGGGGAGGCACCAAACGGAAGAGGAAACGACTATTTCAGACGCGGGCCGAAGCGCGCAAGGATGACTGGGAAATGTAGTTCCTCGCATCGCGTGTGAGAAAAACCGGGTACACAGAGTGCCCCAGGCAGCAGGCTGTTCTCTCTTGACTGTTTGCACAGGTTTCGACACATTATTTTATTGCACATTACCCAAAGAATTTATACAATCATAAATTAAAGGCGAAGGGGCATTTTACTAACTCCATATTATAACAAAAAGAAGGAGTCAGCAACGTTAAATGACACAATAATTTTGTACGCTGAGGCTACAGAAAAAAACTCCCATTAGGAGCCCTATATTATTAAATGGACCTGAGGTTTGAGTCTGACTGTATGTAGATACAACCTACACACTACATGAGCAGTGTTGAATGTCTGATAGTAGAATCAAATGGTGACTGATGGAACTATGGGGGTGTTAATGATATACAATGCAGATGTTCTTATAGAGATGTACAGAGTGGGCTCACTTGGATCACAATCGGAGCCTATCTTATCATGGTGACCTCATAGTGACATCCAAGGAATGGGCTCGTTGAGACCCTCTTTGTCACTGTTCAACTTGTAGACCCACTTCTGCTCAATTTTGAACAAAAATTTGCCTATATCTGGACAATGGTCCGGTATGTTGGGCTGTTCCAATATGGTCCATGTGAAATCATTAGGGCCATGTCCCATTTCCAGAAAGTGAGCTGTTAGGCGGGTTGCCTGTTTGCAGAAGCGAACAGTGCTTTTATGTTCACCAATGCAAATTTTTGTCTTTCTAGTCGTCATGCCCACATATCTTTTTGGGCATGGACAGGTGATGAGATAGATGGTGTTCTCACTATTGCAATTGGTGAATTTGCGCTGTTGCCATGGACGCATCGTTCCTATGTCTACCATGGTTGACTTTGATGTCTGAGGACATACGGAACAATTTCCGCAAGGATGATGTCCTTATACAGGCGGAAGGTCCCACAAAGATGAAGAAATCCTTCTCAATCGTGGACTAGGCTTTGTAGCCACACATGAAGGCGACCAGTTTACAACACAAGTGGAATTAGCCAAACTCTTCAGAAAGGTTAGATTACACTATTTCTTTGCCAAACAGAACCTTGATAACAATGAACAACCAGTCATGAATACTGGTTTGAAGAGACCATCGACCTTCAATCCAACGACCATTCGTTTACCCACACGTGTCCAAACCTTTGAAGAGGCAGTGGAGACTGACATTAACATACTTTTCAATACTAAATCATCTAAATCCTTCGTCAATCTACCAAATAGAGAGAGATCAGCTCTGCGTGCTTTGACAACAAATGAAGCTATTACAATAAAGCCTGCAGACAAGGTTGGTGCAATCGTTATCCTTGACACAGAGACTTATAGAACAGAATGTCTCAGGCAGTTGCAAGATCGGAAGTCTTACCTAACTTTAAAAGATGACCCTACTGAAAGATTGAAAATCAAGATCTGTCAACTGGTAGAGGAGGCTACCTCGGAAGGATGGATTACACCACAAGAGGGTCAATACTTATGTACGTCCCATCCTTCGGTTCCTTACTTCTACTGCCTCCCCAAGGTACATAAACAACAGAGACCACCCCCTGGGAGACCAATAATCTCTGGCATAGGGTCAGTTTTAGAACCGCTATCCACATTTGTGGATTTTTTTCTGAACCCTATAGTTAAAGAGATGCCAACGTATCTTAAAGATACGAAAGATATGCTACGGCTACTACCTGACATCGATTTTAACATCTCTACTGATCTACTCGTCTCATTTGATGTAGAATCTTTATATACATCAATTCCCCAGACAGAGACTCTGGAAGTGGTGGGCACTTTGCTTCAAGAGAGGGATCTCCAATCTATAACTCCAGCTGCCTTCATCATGAACCTAGCCGAACTAGCTATGAAAGAAAACTATTTTAAATTTGAAGACACTACCTATCTTCAGATATCCGGTACGAGCATGGGTAGTGTCTTCGCTCCTATTTTGGCGAATCTATATGTTCATGTCCTACGACAGACCAAGGTACTTAACCAGGACAACCCTCACTATGTATCGCTTCGAGTTTGGAAGCGATACATAGATGACATCTTTGTTGTGTGGAGAGGCTCTGAGGCTAGTCTGCTGGAATTCCATAACTGGTTGAACTCCTGTAATGATTACCTAAAATTCACAGTGGAATTCAGCAAGACTGAGTTACCCTTCTTGGACCTCTTGATATCGGCAACAAATGAAGGACTTACAACAGAACTTTATAGAAAGCCGATGGCACGGAATGCGCTCCTCAATTATGAGAGCCGTCACCCTAGAGCTCTCAGGGATAATTTGCCCTTTGGGCAATTTCTCAGGCTCAAGAGAAATTGCTCAACAAAGGAAGCGATTGAGAAACATTCGGAGAAACTGTCTGAACATCTACGTGAAAAGAATTACCCCACTAAAGTTATCCAAAAATCAAAGAAAAGTGCGTCGAACAACAATAGGGACGCCCTGTTAGACATTGCAATTCCTAAAGAGAGAACTGATAGGATGACATTTGTGAATACTTTCCACACAAAATCCAACCAAGTACATAAAATCATAACAAAGCATTGGTCCATTCTAAATACAAGTGGGGACACTCTACCGGTCCCCCTTTTCGCTTTTAAGAGAGGACCTAATATAAAAGATCAATTGGTCCATACTAGACCCAAAAATAAATTGATCAGACAAGTTGGAACTTTGTGGAACCTTCCGCCTGCAAAAAGACATCATCCTTGCGGAAATTGTTCCGTATGTCCTCAGACATCAAAGTCAACCACGGTAGACATAGGAACGATGCGTCCATGGCAACAGCGCAAATTCACCAATTGCAATAGTGAGAACACCATCTATCTCATCACCTGGGCATGACGACTAGGAAGACAAAAATTTGCATTGGTGAACATAAAAGTACTGTTCGCTGCCGCAAACAGGCAACCCGCCTAACAGCTCACTTTCTGGAAATGGGACATGGCCCTAATGATTTCACATGGACCATATTGGAACAGCCCAACATACCAGACCATTGTCCAGATATATGCAAATTTTTGTTCAAAATTGAGCAGAAGTGGGTATACACGTTAAACAGTGACAAAGAGGGTCTCAACGAGCCCATTCCTTGGATGTCACTATGAGGTCACCATGATAAGATAGGTTCCGATTGTGATCCAAGTGAGCCCACTCTGTACATCTGTATAAGAACATCTGCATTGTATATCATTAACACCCCCATTGTTCCATCAGTCACCATTTGATTCTACTATCAGACATTCAACACTGCTCATGTAGTGTGTAGGTTGTATCTACATACACTCAGACTCAAACCTCAGGTCCATTTAATAATATTGGGCTCCTAATGGGAGTTTTTTTCTGTAGCCTCAGCGTCCAAAATAATTGTGTCATTTAACGTTGCTGACACCTTTTTTTTGTTATAATATAGAGTTAGTAAAATGCCCCTTCGCCTTTAATTTATGATTGGTATAAATTCTTATGGGTTTCTTTGGGTAATGTGCAATAAAATAATGTGGCGAAACCCGTGCAAACAGTCAAGAGAGAACAGCCTACTACCTGGGGCACTCTGTGTACCCGGTTTTTCTCACACGGGATGCGAGGAACTACATTTCCCAGTCATCCTTGCGCGCTTCGGCCCGCGTCTGAAATAGTCGTTTCCTCTTACGTTTGGTGCCTCCCCAGTATAGCCCAGAGGGACGTTGGGAGACACCGACGGAGAGGTAAGCGATCGGAGTGATTTCTTTTGCATGTACCGGTGCATGTACGAGCGGCGCCATTCCTGTCTTCTCGTGACTGGTTTGCGAGTCGAGTAGCAGGAAAGGGTGCATTCAATTTAATTTATTTTATAAAATCTACCAAGTTCATTTATTGACACCATTGTAAAATACTCAGGGGCAAATAGAGAAGCAGCCGTTTTTTGCCAAATCTCAGATACGGCTTTTTGACATTGCTTCGTAATTGTTCACGAAGGGTAGGGATGCCGTAGGCTTTGTACAATCTAGCCGATTACTGCTTCCCAGCACTTGTGCTGCTAATTAAATTGGGGGTAAACAGAGTCTGATCAATTCTTTGTGAAATACAGCTTAGAGACAGTGCCTTCACTGAATTCTATATCGAAAGAGGGGTATTTCCAACAGATAGACAGAAAGCCAGAAAGCGACCTCATACATATGGGTTGTTGTTTCATACATCTTTGGCATCACCTGGGCCACAAACGATTATAGGCTCTGGGGTCTACCTAATCTGCATATGGGTATTCTAAACCCAGAGACTCAAAGAATTCATGTACAAAATCTGAAACTTTGATATACAATGACATATATGTATATCTTGTGTATCGTAATGAATAATACTGAGGTCACTATTTTTGCATTAAGACAGATGAAATTAAGTACATCACATTTTATTTTGCCTTGAGAAAAGTCGGTGGAATGTTTTTACGATTGTGTGTTTTGCAAAACAGAGCGGTGCTCCCTATTTACCTGAGCTGCAGCCAGGTGAGGCGCCATCCCCACAGAAATTGGGTGAGTGATATCATGTCAATTGAATTGTTAAAAACATGAACACAAGAATATCACTACAATAGAGTGCATTCTGTGACGAATATGTTTGTTTTTCTCCTTTTCTTCCCATGTCTGCATGACTATTTTAGATTGTGGTGGAGAATCTACACCTGACAAACAGGTGACATAATTCCTTTTATTCTTTTTTCACGTTATTGTACAGCAGTCGCAACATCTAGGTCCTGATGAATGCATAGGATCAATTCCATATACATGCAGAAACATGTAGACCACTTGCTGAGTAGATATTATGTTAAATCTGCTTTCCACTTTTCACTTGTTTTTAAACTTAGGGGTCTGAGAGAAAACATTGAATATAACTATTCTACTCAGTTTCACCTAATTTTATTCACTTCACTTACTTTCACTTGCACTGCTTTTTTCAGTTGTAACATCACACCAACACCATACTGACACCACTCAGTGAAACAACCAACGTCAGTCTCCTCACTCACACAGTCTCCTTTTTACAACTAGTGTGACTGTATGTGCACTCACTCCTGGGTAAGGAGAACCCAAATGATGTAAGAGTGGTGGAACAGAGAGACAACTGATGGGAAAAATTCCTACCCTGACTGTATGTTGCATGGATGTGTGCTCAAATGGTGTCTATGTCCAACTTTTTTCAACCCACAATTTTCTTTTTGTCGAGTAGCGGTGTGTTTAGGAGAGGAACTTGCTTGTGACTCCTGTATACCTTCTGTTGTAATTAGTTCTTCTGTTAGGGGCATGTATCCAGTACAGAGTCATTAAAGTAGCCCTTAGACCCTCTTTTAAATAGCGTGTGTTCCTAAATAAAACACCAGCTGCACACTACATCCTCCCCCCTCTCCTGTTGAATGGGCATGGCTCATTTGTGACACTTTCTCTTTGTGTTATGGTTGCTTTTTTCAGCTGTCCTATGAGTTAGTGATGTGCAATTGATGACAGCATCACCAGTCTGAAACTACTTCCACTACTACAGCCTACTAGGGCCACAGGAGCTCACACAGCACTGCGAGCTTGCTGTCCGATTCATTATATTCCCTCAGTTGCAGGTGTCAAACTCCAGGGAGCAAAATCTACTGACGCACCTGCAGGGGTACCGTGAAGGCCTCATCCTCCCTAGAGTTTGAATACTAAATCCTGCCCCTACACTATCCCACACTTTTCCTACTGTTGTACCTTCCTTGACTTAGAATAGTAATTGTTACCCCTACAGTATCCCACAAATTCTCTACTGCTGCACCTTCCTTGAGTTAGAAAAGTGATTGTTACTTCTACACTACCCCACACTTTCCCTACTGCTGCACCTTCCTGGAGTTAGAATAGTAATTGCTTTCCTCTACATCATCCCTCACATTCTCTGCTACTGCACCTGCCAGGAGTTAGAATAGTAATTGATACCTCTATACCATCCTACACTTTTCCTAATGTTGCATAATCCCGGAGATAGAATAGTAATTGTTACCCCTACAGTATCCCACACATTCTCTACTGCTTCTCTTTCCTGGAGTTAGAATAGTAATTGTTACCCCTACACCATCTCACACTTTCCCTACTGCTACACCATCCTGGAGTTAGAATAGTAATTGTTACCCCTACACCATCTCACACTTTCCCTACTGCTACACCATCCTGGAGTTAGAATAGTAATTGTTACCCCTACACTATCCCACACTTTCCCTACTGCTGCACCTTTCTTGAGTTAGAATATTAATTTGTTACCTCTACATTATCCCGCATTCTCTGCTGCTGCACCTATCAGGAGTTAGAATAGTAATTGATACCTCTGTACCATCCTACACTTTTCCTACTGTTGCATAAACCTGGAGATAGAATAGTAATTGGTACCCCTACACTATTCCACACTTTCTGTACTGTTGCAGGATTTTTGATTATGTTTTTTAAAGTTTTGCCTATTTAATTTTTTTCCTTGTTTGGAGTGTTCATTTTAAATACCTTTTGATTTAGATTCTTTTTTCTTGGTCTGGTTTCTGGTCTGGTTTCTAGTTTTTTGCTGGTGTTTTTTTGTTGTTGGGTCTTCTGTGATTCGCCTTTTGATTTGTTGTTGAGTAGTTTTTTGTGAGTATCTGAAAAAATGTGAAAGAAATGGAAATGTTATATTTTATTTCAATGTTTGTGATACAGTCAAAAATGTCAATTATTCTGTGCATAAGTTAAATTTTCCTTTACTGTACTTACATACTATACTACACTTTCCCTGGCATTGCACCTTCCTGGAGTTAGAATAGTAATTGTTACCACTACACCATCCCACACTTTCCTTACTGTTGCACCTTCCTGGAGTTAGAATAGTAATTGTTACCCCTACAGTATCCCACACATTCCCTACTGCTTCACCTTCCTGGAGTTAGAATAGTATTTGTTACCCGTACACCATCTCACACTTTATCTCCTGCTGCATTTTCCAGGAGTTAGAATAGTGAATGTTACCTCTACACTATCCCACACTTACCCTATTGCTGCACCTTCCTGGAGTTAGAAAAGTAATTTGTTCCCTCTACATCACCCCACACTTTTCCATCTGCGGCACCTACTAGGAGTTAGAATAGTAATTGTTACCCCTACACCATCCTACACTTTCACTACTGTTTTAGCTTTCTGAAGTTTAAATAGTAATTGATACCCCTACACCAACCTACACTTTCCCTACTGTTGCACATTCCTGGAGTTAGAAAAGTAATTGTTACCTCTACATTATCCCACAATTTCCCTACTGCTGCACCTTCCTGGAGTTATAATAGTAATTTGTTCCCTCTACATCATCCCACAGATTCTGTGCATTTGCACCTACCAGGAGTTAGAATAGTATTTGGTACCTCTGCACCATCCTACACTTTTCCTACTGTTGCATAAACCTGGAGTTAGATTAGTAATTGTTACCCCTACACTATTCCACACTTTCTGGGCTGTTGTAGCTTTCTAGAATATGTTTTTAAAAGTTTTGCCTATTGAATTGTTTCCTACTTTGGAGTGTTCATTTTAAATACCTTTTGATTTAGGTGTTTTCTTCTTGGTCTGCTTTCTCGTTTTTTGAAGGTCTTTTTTGTTGTTTGGTCTTCTTTTATTCGTCTTTTGATTTGGTGTTGAGAAGATTTATGTGACTATCTGCAAAAAATGTGAAAGAAATGGAAATGTTATATTTTATTACAATGTTTGAGATACAGTCAAAAATGTCAACATTTCTGTGCATACGTTATATTTTATTTTACTGTGTCTACAAACTATACTACACTTTCTCTGCCATTGCACATTCCTGGACTTAGAATAGTAATTGTTAACCCTACACCATCCCACACCTTCTCTACTGCTTCACCTTTCTGGAGTTCCAATAGTAATTGTTACCCCTACACCATCTTTCTCTTTTCCTACTGCTGCACCTTCCTTAAGTTAGAATAGTAATTGTTACCCCTTTCGTATTCCACACTTTCACTACTGTTGTTCCTTCCTGGAGTTAGAACAATAATTGATACTCCTATAGTATTCCATAATTTCCCTACTGCTGCACCTTCCTGGAGTGAGAGTATAATTGGTTCATTCTACACCATCCCACATTTTCCCAACTGTTGTACCTTCCTGGAGTTAGAATAGTAATTGATACCTCTACACTATCCCACATTTTTCCTACTACTGCACCTTCCTTGGGTTAGAATAGTAATTGTTAACCCTACAGTATCCTACACATTCCCTACTGTTTCACCTTACTGGAGTTAGAATAGTAATTGTTACCTGTAAACTTTCTCACACGTACCTTACTGCTGCACCTTCCTGGAATTAGAATTATAATTGTTACCTCTACACCATCCTACACTTTCCCTACTTTTATACCTTCCTGGAGTTAGAATAGTAAGTCATACTCCTACAGCATCCTACAATTTCCCTACTGCAGCATCTTCCTGGTGTTAGAGTAGTGATTGGTTCTTTCTACATCATCCCACATTTTCCCTACTGTTGCACCTTGCTGGAGTTAGAATAGCAATTGATAACTGTACACCATCCTACACTTTCCCAACTGATGTATCTTCCTGGAGTTAGAATAGTAATTGATTCCTCTACACCATCCCACATTTTTCCTACTGTTGCACCTTCCTGGAGTTCGAATAGTAATTTTTACCCCTAGAGTATCCTACACATTCCCTACTGCTTCACCTTCCTGGAGTTTGAATAGTAATTGTTAACCTACACCATCCCACACTTTCCCTACTGCTAAACCTTCCTGGAGTTTGAATAGTAATTATTACCTTTACATCATCTTTCTCTTTCCCTAATGAGGCACCTTCCTTGTGTTAGATTAGTAATTGTTACCCCTTTAGTATTCCACACTTTCCCTACTGTTGTACCTTCCAGGAGTTAGAATTGTAATTATTATCCCTACAGTATCCCACATATTCCCTATAGTTTCACCTTCCTGGAGTTAGAATACTATTTGTTACCCCTACACCATCTCACACTTTTCGTACTGCTGCACCTTTTTGGAGTTGCAATTATAATTGTTACCCCTACAGCATCCTACACTTTCCCTACTGTTGTATCTTCCTGGAGTTAGAATAGTAATTGATACCCCTACAGTTTCCCACATTTTCCCTACTGCTGCACCTTAATGGAGTTACCTGAATTATTTTTAGATCTACACTTTATTTCACTTTCACAATTTTTTTTCCTATTATTGAAGACATGAAAAAAATGCTGTTTTGTTAAGTATAAAATATTTACCTTCTTTTAAACTCGACGTTTGAATTTTCAAAGATGAAAGTATTTTTTTGTTTTCATTATTGAATTTCTATGTGAAAATCAGATTAAAGATCTGCGGATTAGATTTTTTTTTTTTTAATTTTAAAATATGTTTTCTATAATTTAAAAAAGTACCTTTAAATTATTCTTGTTGAGGACTGTGGCTCCTTTTGTAAAATGCTATTTTTTTTAAAGTTGTCTTTTTCGTGACACTTTATAGAAGTTCTACTTTAGAAAAAAAATCACTTTGTGATGTTTGAAAAATGATATATATTCTTATTTTTTTCTCAATCATTTTATTAAATCAACAATTTATTTAAGATATTAGTCAGCTTTAAATATTTTGAAGCTTTTTTTTGATATATGTATCCATAAATATAGTAATAGCTTGTTGCGATTTTATTACATTAAATTGTAAACTCAAACTTATTAGGTGCAGCGTTTTAAATATATCCGTTTTAAGTAAACATTTCACTTATTCGTTTCAGAAACTTACTTGTATTTCGAAAAATAATGCTTCTTAAATGGATTCGGATCTTATCTCGATGAAGAGGTCAGAGGGTCAGCTTTTTTGCGTCTGGTCACTCTGAAAGTTGATAATCAACTGATTTTAAAACGGTGTCTCTGCTCGTATTTATAAGTTTTAGTCAGTGTCATTGTTATTTTTAAGAAAGACAGTGTTGATTTTATTTTTTTAAATACGTTTCATTACTGTGGTAACTTATAATTTAAAAATTCATCTAAAGATGTGTTGTTTTCACTTTTTTGTTCCGTTTTGGCATCCATTTTGAATGTAGTGTTGTGGTATTACTTTCATGGAAAGAGTTGAAGGCCAATTTTTTGAACTACACTGTTTTAAATGGTGACTATGTGTTTGTAAAATGTTTCTTTTTACGAAGAATTATTTTATTAATTAGTAATAAATTGTAAGTTTATTTTATGCTTTAAAGCGTTGCCGGTGTTAAATTTTAAAAAGGTAAAATAAATGAGTATGTTTTATAATACTTGAGTATTAATTTTAATACGTGATTATTCATTTTAATACCCGATTATTAATGTTAATACTCGAGTATTAATGTTAATACTCGAGTATTAATGTTAATACCCAAGTATTAGTTTTTTATAAATGCTTTGCATTTCATTTAATTAACGTTCAGTTTTTCTCTACACTTTAAAACACTTCCACACCCAAAACCCCTAATTTCCCTGCATCCCGTGCCAGGTTTTATTTTACAAAAAAAAAACATTTTTTATGCGTTGTAAAGGTATGTGTTATAATTGAATTCGTTGTAATAGCACTTTACTATTATTACCACTATCTTGTGTTGTTATAGTATTTGTTGTAAAAACATTCGTTGTAAAGGTTTTTGCGTTGTAAAAAATGCGTTGTAAAGGCATGCGTTGTAATATTTTACAATTACATTTATTACAATCACCATCTTGTAACAGGTTCTGGGAGCCCAAGCATTCGTTGCTTCCTTGCTTTTTCAGTGCCCAGGATAAGGAATTCTTGTGTTGCATGGCATTTCACACTGCATTTCTTCCTTAACCCAATACAAGGCAAGTGGATGCAGAAACAAGGGAGTTGCACTCAGTCGACTTACAGCATATTAAAACAAGCATTTGTGAGAGTTAGAGCTATTGGTGTTCTAAATGACAATGTATTTTATGCATGTGTTTTGGTCTACAGTGGAGTGGATGCATAAAAAAATTGAAACAGAGAAGCTGGTGCTGTGCTGTAACATGAAGCGCAGCGCCTGTGCAGATAAATGGTTATGCGTGTGGTGGCCAGTGTAGCTGGTGCCAGTATGATGAAATAAATGGTGCATGGTGCTACAAGCAGGCACCCAAGGTGTAACATGAACAGGAAATAAAGTAAGTAGTCCCAGGGAAACTCATAAACACTTAGGGTGTGAGATGACTGTAGTTGTCCGCTACTCCTGAGCAAACAACAAAAGTGATGTATCAGGAGAGCCAACCAATGAGGAGCCAGAAAACCAATGCATGAGTGAAGCAATGGCAAGCAGCAGGCAGGATTACACTACATATAGTGATTACTGCTGGTATTCCAAACAGCACACTCGTGCTGCCTAGGCACGACCTAAAAAAATATTATACAATCAGTGCCACTTGAATTATGCAGCAAGTGAGGACCAAATTATGCATTAGACTTTACTCAATGATGCAGCATGAAAATACTTAGGGGCAGATTTACAATTACTGGCGCATCCCTGCATATCGGCAGGGATGCACCAGTAATTGTGCGCCGCAGCTTCGTCACCCTTGATGCGACGCATTCACAATGCGGCGCACCAAGGGGCAAAAAGGTCACAGATTCATCATGCATCTGTGCCAAAAGCGGCGCAGCTCCAGCAATGATCAGGGGGGCCCTGTGTGCACAATGCTGCGTCAATCCTTACGCCTGCTTCAAGAAGGCGCAGGGTTTTGACGCAGCATGGGCCCAAAAGTGACTGAGTGAAATCTTGTAGATTTCACTCAGCCACTTTTGGGAGGCGTTCCTGCGCTGGAACCCATCCCCCTGCGAAGGTATGCCTCTTCTGGCGCAGCGCATTACAACGTGCGCATCTGGGAGATATATCACGTTGTAAATACCCTGCACCATGAAGCATCTTTAGCGCGGCCACTGCGACACAAAAGTGACGCAATTGCAACGAAAATGTGGCGCAAGGAGCTTGTAAATCTGCCCCTAATTGTGCGGCATAATTCAGCACATTTTTTTGTGATAGTGTCAGTTCATTATTTTGTCGTTTCTACAAGTTAATACTGTTTGGTCACAGGTTTCACCTTATTGGTACTAGTTTGACACTCAAATGTAGCAATATGCAACTGAAAGGTGAACAGTAATCCTTTGCAAACTATCTTTCGCTGCGCAGCAACACGTCAATGCAGTTTTGGTAATGTTTGGTCCATGTAAACTAGAAATACATTTTCAGAAGATGATGGATTGAGTGGCAAATGCGGCAAATTGATAATTATGTGAAAAACGCCATAGCTGCAAAGTCCCATAATTCCTCTAGCCCTGCATATAGTATATTTGCAATGACAAAGAAGTGACTTAGGTGAAGTGAGAGCATTGTTAGATGCGTATCCATGAGACGTAGGGCCTAATCTTAGTTTCAGTCCTTTGCAAATAATGTGAGCATCTCGCTATAACTTAAGCTCCCTGTAATTTATATTGTAAATATTTGTAATGTAGATTATGTCAAAATACAAATGTGCAATACGCTGCCTAGCGCTGCCCCGATTACTGTCTCCTATCTGCCTGTTTCACCAGTGCTTGAGCTTCACCTCTCCATGACCTGGATGTCCTGCTGCATTACAAATGTTCTCTGCTTAATATGTTATGTTATGTACTGTTATGTTATGTTAAGGGTATTTATAGAGTGCGTCTCAGCGCTAACATAGATACAGTGCAGGTCACACCATCTTAGTAGGTGGGGTTTTGGAAAAACCACTTTTTTAGAAGTTTATGAAAGGAAAGGAGGTTGGATTCTGAACGTAAATGGGGTGGGGAGAGTGTTCCAGAGCTTAGCAGAAGTGCAATAGAAAGACCGGCCACCCCTTCTCTTCCTAATGATTTTGGGGGAGGCTAGGTTGGGGGCCTTTCTTCCAGAAAGATTCATGCACTTAACCTAGGGACTTGAATGTTATTCTTTTCATAATTGAGAGCCATTGCAAGGTTTTAAAGTCATGTCTTGCAGAGTGGCTGTTGGAGATCTTAAGAAGCATGCAGTCTGCACAGTTCTGAAAAACTTGAAGTTTGTTTGTAGTCGCCCCAGGAGCTGCTGGATATAGAGCATTTTGGTAGTCAAGGTGGGAGAGGATCAAGGCCTGGACCATGAGTCTCTTTGCTAAGAAGGGGAGGAGCGGGAGGACTTTACAAAGCATCCACAGGATGCCATAACAGGATGAGGCCAGTTTGGTCACCTGATGATCAAATGTGAATGACCGATCTAGCCGCAGGCCGAGACTTTTGATCGGGTTTTTGGGCGTGGGCGGTGAGCTGCGACACTTTGGCCATGCTGAACTGATATTAAAGGTGTGTGAGTTACCCAGCAGCATGAGCTCCACTTTATCTCCATTCAATTGAGAGAACGCGGATTCTATCCATTTGGCAACTCTCTCCAGGCAGGTGCCTATGCAGGGTGAGGTGTTTTCTGGATGATTTAGGGCCACCACTAATTAGGTGTCATCGACGTAGGTGACAATTTCTTTCCCAAAAGGGAGGACAATCTGTGCTAGAGAGCTTATATAGATATTAAACAGTGTAGGGCTCATGGACGAGCCATGAA
Source organism: Lissotriton vulgaris (assembly GCF_964263255.1). Lineage (NCBI taxonomy): Eukaryota > Metazoa > Chordata > Amphibia > Caudata > Salamandridae > Lissotriton > Lissotriton vulgaris. The sequence continues at coordinate 2,057,072,820 of NC_141691.1, read as the reverse complement.
GGATGCTGCAGCCAAGTTGGATCTGGTTTGAAATGTTATCTCTTTCAAAGACTTGGAAGGTCCTATCCTCGAGAAAGGATTGCAATCATGTGATAAAATCACCTGATAGTCTTACATTCCTCAGTTTATTGATCAGGATCTCCTAATTAACAGTGTGATAGCAGCACTGAGGTCTAAAAGGATGATAGCTGTTGATCCAGCTTTGTCGATAATATTTTTGGCCTTTTCAACCAGTAACATGGTTTCAGTCCAATGGCGGGGGAGGAACTCGGTTTGTTGTGAGATTCAAGGAAAGTGGAAATAACTAAATTAAAAAGCTTTTCTAGCATTTTACTGATCCCGGAAATGAGGGAAAAGGGACGGTAATTTCCAAGAATGTCGGGGTCAAGGCTGGGTTCCTTCAACAGCTCCTTCACCATGGCATCTTTACATAGGGGTGGTACTAGTCCGATCGAGATGGAGGAGTTAATCAGTTTTAGTGACACCAGGAGAACTACTTTCCCAGTCTTGCTTAGGAATTGAGGAGGTGCCAGGTCACAGGGAGAGCCAGATATTACTGAAGCCCAGATGTTCACTAGAGTGTCCATATCATCAAGGGAATTTCCTTGGGAGAATGCTCACCTGGCACCGAGTTCTCCATGAACAGCTGATTAACAGTGGAGGTGGGAGGGGAAAAGGAATTGTAGATATCCTTGATTTTATTAAAAAATAACTATCTTCATGTTCATCACACCGTGCGTGTGAGCCCACAAGGGGGTATCCCTCACCTGTAGTTTTAGAAGATGCTTGGCAATTTACAAAAGTAATTGTGGAGATTTTGAAACTGAATTAATTCTTTCCTCATAGTAGGACGTATGTGCCTCCTTCAATTTGGTTTGATACATTATTATGGAGTCTCAGTATTTCAGTTTACTTGTTGCATCATAGTTTCTTCTCCATTTCCTCTCAAGTCTCTTGCACATTTGTTTGTACTCATGCAGCTTGGGGTTGTACCACAGAGAGGGGTTATTCCTAGATTTTTAGGTCTCGCTGAATCAATCCTTAAGCATTGTGCGGTGAGATTATGGTAGGCTTCCGAAAAGTCTCCCCAAACTGCGGATTCAGTACAGTTCATGTGAGACAGGCACGTGCACATCAAACACCATCGGCCTCAGACTGCAAAGGAATGTGCTTCCCCGCCCCCTGTTTCAGACTTCAAAGGAATGCGATCCCCCGCCACAGCAATGCCGAGAGCTTGTTGCTTTATTGCTCTCACTGGCAAGTTTAAAACCTCATTAAGAAAATACAATACATTTACTCCATTTGCGTCCTGTCCATGTTAAACACACAATTTTATTTTTCTAATCAAACGTACTCCATAGCTACATGCAAATCTGTATTGGTCCTGCTTCAGTATGACCAGCAGAACATGAATTGCCAGGCCATGCCCACCCTGAGCTAGAAAACACCTATGGAAGGCTGATTTCACCCTCACTAGATACCTAGTGACCTCACTCTACCGCCCTCACTCTGTTAGGGATTAGCGGTTTCCTGGGTCCCATCCTCTTTCTTTGGTCATGTACAGCCAGTCACCTGATCTGACATAAGCAGGGCATGGGGGCATAAATGCTGCACCAACCTTCCTTTCCTTGCTTGGTTTTGTTCCCGGTCACCTTTGCCTGGAATTTGGAATTGGAGACTTTTCCTGTTCTCTGTGGAGATTGTTGGATTCGTTCCTTTCTGGATTCTCCGGGTTCGGCGGCTGTCGGACCCGATTTCCTGATGTTTCAGGTGTTTTTTTTTTTACTTGGCCAGAGCAAGGAGGTTACCCTGTTTGTTTTTCGTGAGAGTTATTTCGATGGCCATCGAATCGCGCTATTCCAGATTTTAGCCCCCTATACATTGTGGAACTGCTCAAGAAAGGTTTTTTTTCTGTCATTTGACTTTTTCCCCTAGTTCCATATGGAGGTGGGAGAACCTTACGCTTCTTATTGGATTTAGATTATTTGAATACAGACCGTTACTGTTGTATTCCAACGCTATCCTTGCCTACCAGTACAGAAGACGCCCAGAGATCTTACTGGTAAGAGAGTGGTTCTAAGAGATTGAGGGGGATTCGTGTTGTACATGATCAGAAAAATGGCTGAACAATAGTGGTTTCCTGTACTAGCCCCCGATTGTGTGTACTCTTGTCTTTGAATCCAGGTATCCCTTCAGGTGTTGGTTTTCGCTACAGCTGGGGCCATCAAGTAGCAGGAGCATTCAATCCCTCAGAAATCCAGAATTCCAGTTTTCCTTCCTTTTTGTTTCTCTCCCACCATCTCCCGGTCCCCGAGTGAATGCTGTGCTGTATTTTAAATCCAGTGCACCGCATAGGGGTTTGGGCAGGGGATTGGGCTAATCTTCGCCTCTGCAGTGTTGGGCATAGCCAGGTAGTAAAGGTAACACACTCTACCGCCCTCACTCTACCACTCTACCGCCCTCACGCTACTGTTCTCACTCGACCACCCTCACTCTACCGCCCTCACTCTACCACTCTACCGCCCTTACTCTACCGCTCTACCGCCCTCACTCTACCGCTCCACCGCCCTCACTCTACCGCTCCACCGCCCTCACTCTACCACTCTCACTCTACTGCTCTACCGCCCTCACTCTACTGCCCTCACTCTACCGCTCTACCGCCCTCACTCTACAGCTCTACCGCCCTCACTCAACCACCCTTTCTACCGCCCTCACTCTACTGCCTTCACGCCCTCACTCTACCGCCCTCACCCTACCACTCTACCGCCCTCACTCTACCACTCTACCACTCTCACTCTACCGCCCTCACTCTACCTCTCTATCGCACTCACTCTATCGCCCTCTATCACTCTACCACCCTCACTCTACCACTATATCGCCCTCACTCTAAGGCCCTCAATTGACAACTCTACCACCCTCACTCTATCACTCAACTGCCCTCACTCTACCACTCTACCGACCTCACTCTATGCCCTAACTCTACCACTCTACCGCCCTCAGTCTACCACTCTACTGCCCTCACTCTACCACCCTCACTTTACCATTCTACCACCCTCATTCTACCGCCCTCACTCTACCACTGTACCGCCATCACTCTACTGTCCTCACTCTACCACTCTACCGCCCTCACTGTACCACTTTACTGCCCTCACTCTACCACCCTCACGCCCTCACTCTACCGCCCTCACTCTACCACTCTACCACTCTCACTCTACCACTCTACTGCCCTCATGCCCTCACTCTACCACCGTCACGCCCTCACTCTACTGCCCTCACTCTACCACTCTACCGCCCTCATGCCCTCACTCTACCGCCCTCACTCTACCACTCTACAGCCCTCACTCTACCGCCCTCACTCTACCGCCCTCACTCTACCACTCAAATGCCCTCATGCCCTCACTCTACCACTCTACCGCCCTCACACTACCACCCTCACTCTACCGCCCTCACCCTACCACTCTACCGCCCTCACTCTACTACTCTACTGCCCTCACTCTACCGCCCTCACTTTACCACTCTACTGCCCTCACTCTACCGCCCTCACTCCACCGCTCTCCTGCCCTTACTCTACCATCCTCACTCTACCACTCTACCACCCTAACTCTACCGCCCTCACTCTACCACTCTACCGGCCCCTCTACCGCCCTCACTCTACCAATCTACTGCCCTCTCACTCTACAGCCCTCACTCTACCACTCTACTGCACTCACTCTACCCCCCTCACTCTACCACTCTACCACCCTCACTTGACCACTCTACTGCCCTCACTCTACCACCCTCACTCTACCACTCCACTGCCATCACTCTCCCACTCTACCGCCCTCACTCTATGCCCTCACTCTACCAATATACCGCCCTCAATCTACCACTCTCCCACCCTCAATCTACCACCCTCACTCTACCACTCTACTACCCTCACTCTACCACCCTCACTCTACCAACATCGCTCTACCACTCTACCGCCCTCACACCCTCACTCTACCACCCTCACTCTACAACTGTACCGCCCTCACTCTACCGTCCTCACTCTACCACTCTACCACCCTCACTCTACCGCCCTCACTCTACTGCCCCCACTCTACTGCCCTCACTCTACCACCCTCACGCCCTCACTCTACTGCCCTCACTATACCACTCTACCGCCCTCACTCTACCCCCCTCACTCTACCACTCTACCACCCTCACTCTACCGCCCTCATGCCCTGACTCTACCACCCTCGCTCTACCACTCTACCACCCTCACTCTACCACTCTACCGCCCTCACTCTACCACTCTACCGGCCTCACTCTACCACTCTACTGCCCTCACTCTACCGCCCTCATGCCCTTATTCTACCGCCCTCACTCTACCACTCTACTGCCCTCACTCAACCACCCTCACTCTACCACTCTACCGCCCTCACGCCCTCACTCTACCGCCCTCACTCTACCATCATGTCTAATTTATGCTCTTTTTTCTGCACACTCGTCTCCTCTTTTTTGTTCTCTCAAGCATCACCCTCATCACACTCTCCTAAAGAGTGTTCCTTCTCCCGCATATGACACTACTTGCACCCTCTCGGACCCATCTTCATTCTTTTCTGCTTTTCCCTGTTTCCACCACATGCTCCACTCCTTTGTGTCTCCTTTCTGTCCTCTTTCCTAATTAACCATTCATCCTTTCTCCTTTAATCCCATTTCCACCTTCTCACAACCCCTTCGAGCACTGTTATCTTACCATTTTTGTTTCTCTCTGTCTTATGATGTGTGCCCTGCCACCATTTACTTTGGACCCTCACCCCCTCTCACCCTCCACACCCTCACACCCTCACCCACCCTCACACACCCTCACTCACCCTCACACCCTCACCCTCACACCCTATCCCTCACACACACTCACCCTCCTCACTCTCAGTCACCCTCACTCACCTCACCCTCACAACCCTCTCACCCTCACCCTCACCCTCACACACCCTCACTCTCACACACTCCAACCCTCAAAGACCCTCACACCCTCACCCTCACAACCCCACACTCTCACCCTCACAACCCCATACCCGCACCCTCACACACCCTCACCATCCCACCCCCTCACCCTCAAACCCCCTCACCCTCACACCCCCACACACCCACACCCTCACACACACTGTCACCCTCACACCCCCTCAAACCCCCTCACCCTAACTCACAACCCCTCACACACCCACACACCCTCACACCCTCACCCACCCTCACCCTCACCCTCACCCTCACCCTCACACCCCCTCACCCTCACACACCCCCACACCCTCACACACCTTACCCTTGCACCCCTCACCCTCACTCCCTCTCACACCCTCTCACACTCACACCCCCTCACCCTCACACCCCCTCACCATCACCCTCACACCCCCTCACCCTCACACACCCTCACCCACCCTCACACACCCTCACTCACCCTTACACCCTTACCCTCACTCAACCTCACCCTCACATCCCCTTACCCTCACACCCTCACACACCCTCACACCCCCTCATCCTCACACCCCCTCACACCCCCTCACCCTCACACCCCCTCACCATCACACACCCTCACACACCCTCACTCACCCTCACACCCTCACACACCCTCACACCCCCTTACCCTCACACCCTCACACCCCCTCACCCTCAAGCCCCGTCACCCTCCCCCTCACACCTCCTCACCCTCACTCTCACACACCCTCACCCTCACACACCCTCACACCATCACACCCTCGCACACCCTCACTCACCCTCACACCCTCACCCTCAAACCCCCTCACCTTCACAACCCTCTCACCCTTACACACCCTCAACCTCACACACCCTCACCGTCACATACCGTCACCCTCACACACCCTCACCCTCAAACCCCCTCACCCTCACTCACCCTAATTCACCCTCACACACCCTCTCACACCCTCATGCACCCTCACCAGCATAGCATAACAAAACATAGAATAGCATAACAAAAAAAGCATAGGATAGCTAAACATAGCATAGCATAACAAAACAAAGCATAGGCTAGCAAAACAAAACAGAGCATAACAAAACAAAACATAGCATAGCAAAACACAAAAAAGCATAGCATGGCATAACAAAACACAACAAAAAATAGCATAGCATAACATAACATAACAAAACAAAGCATAGCATGACATAAAAGCATAGCAAAACATAGCATAGTATAACAAAATATAGCATTGCATAACAAAACATAGCAGAACAAAACATAGCATAACATAACAAAACATAGCATAGCATAACAAAACAGAGCATAGCATAACAAATCATAGCATAACAAAACATAGCAAAACACAACAAAACATAGCATAGCATAACACAACACAACAAAACATAGCATACATAACAAAACATAGCACAGCAAAGCATAGCAAAACATAGCATAGCATAACAAAACACAATAAAACATACCATGGCATAACAAAACAAAGCTTAGCATAGCACAACAAAAAACAGCATAACTAAGCATAGCATAACAAAACATAGCATAACAAAACATAGCATAGCAAAACGAAGCATAGCATAATAAAACACTTGTATAGCGCACTAATCACCCGGAAGGGTCTCAAGGTTGCTTAGGGGAAGGGGTCCGCTACAGCTCGAACAGCCAGGTCTTGAGTTGTCTCCTGAAGGCGAGATGGTCCTGGGTCAGCCGAAGGTGGATGGGGAGGGAGTTCCATGTCTTGGCCGCCAGGTAGGAGAAGGATCTGCCTCCGGCGGTGGCTCTTCGGATGCGTGGTACGGCCGCGAAGGCGGGGCTAGTGGACCATAGCTGGCGGGTGGGCGTGTAGAAGGTCAGGCGGTCGTTGAGGTACTTGAGGGCCAGGTCGTGGAGAGACTTGTGTGCGTGGGTGAGGAGCCTGAACGTGATCCTCTTGTTGACAGGGAGCCAGTGCAGGTTCCTCAGGTGGCCGGAGATGTGGCTGCGACGGGGGATGTCCAGGATGCGTCGGGCGGAGGCGTTCTGGATGTGTTGGAGTTTTTTCTGTAGCTTGGCTGTGGTTCCAGCGAAGAGGGTGTTTCCGTAGTCCAGGATGCTGGTGACGAGGGCCTGGGTGACCGTCTTCCTGGTTTCGGTCGGTATCCATCGGAAGATCTTGCGAAGCATGCGTAGGGTGTGGAAGCATGATGAGGAGACGGCGTTGACTTGTCTGGTCATCGAGAGGGAGGAGTCCAGGATGAAGCCTAAGTTGCGTGCGTGGTTTGTTGGCTTGGGAGCGGTGCCCAGGGCTGGGGGCCACCAGGAGTCGTCCCAGGGGGAGGGTGATGGTCCCAGGATGAGAACTTCCGTCTTGTCCGAGTTCAGTTGCAGGCGGCTGTTCTTCATCCACTCGGCGACGTCTTTCATCCCTTCGTGCAGGCTGGTTCTGGCGGTGTCGGGGTCTGTGGGAGGGAGAGGATCAGCTGGGTGTCGTCGGCATAGGAGATGATGTTGAGGTTTTGTTGGCGTGCGATGGCAGCAAGAGGTCTCATGTAGACGTTGAAGAGGGTGGGGTTGAGTGATGATCCTTGCGGAACGCCGCAGATGACTTCGGGGGCCTCGGATCGAAACGGAGGGAGGCGGACTCTCTGTTCTACCAGCGAGGAACGAGATGATCCACTCCAGTGCCTTCTCTTGGATGCCGATGTGGCAGACAGTGTTGAACGCTGCAGAGAGGTCCAGGAGGATGAGTGCCGCTGTTTCCCAGTTGTCGAGCAGGGCTCAGATGTCGTCGGTGGCTGCGATGAGGGCGGTCTTGGTGCTGTGGTTGGCTCTGAAACCGGACTGCGAGGGGTCGAGGGATCCGTTCGTCTTGAGGAAGGCGGCAAGCTGTCTGTTGACGATCTTCTCAATGACTTTGGCAGGAAAAGGGAGGAGCGAGATGGGGCAGAAGTTTTTGAGGTCGGTGGGGTCCGCTGTTGGTTTCTTCAGTAGGGCGCTGAGCTCAGCATGCTTCTAGCTCTCCGGGAAGGTGGCGGTGTTGATGGAGGTGTTGATGACGTCCCGGAGTTGGGGTGCGATGGTGGAGTGGGCCTTGTTGAAGACGTGGTGGGGGCAGGGGTAGGTCGGAGATCCGGAGTGGATGGTGTTAATCGTGCGGGCTGTGTCTTCGGTGGTCACCGTGGTCCAGGTGCGGAGTGTGGCGGTGGGGGGGCGTTGTTTCGATGGTTGGGTGCGTGGATGGTGCGCCGAAACTGTTGTGGATGTCGGCAATCTTGCGGTGGAAGAACGAGGCGAGAGAGTCGCAGAGATCTTGTGAGGGAGTGATGTTGTTGTTGCTGGTGCTGGGGTTGGAGAACTCCTTGACGATGGTGAAGAGTTCCTTGCTGTCGTGGGTGTTGTTATCAAGTAGTTCCTTCAGTGATTTCTTCTTGGTGGTGCGGATGAGCTGGTGGTGCTTGCGGGTGGTGTGTTTTAAGGCGGTCATGTTGTCATTGGTCTGGTCGAGGAGCCAGGCTTTCTCGAGGGTGCGGCAGGTCTTCTAGGAGTCCTTGAGTTCGTCGGTTAACCAGGAGGCCTTCTTGCGTCTGGGTCTGCTGGGATGGTTGTTCAGTGGTGCGAGGTTGTCGGCGCAGGCGGTCAGCCACTGCGTGAAGTTGTGGACTGCTTCGTTTGGGTCCGTTGTGCTGGCGGGTGGGTTGTGGCTGATGGAGGTGGTGAGCTGGTCGGCAGTGATCTTGCTACAGCTTCTGTGAGGAACCTTTTGCGGGTTGTGGTGGGTTGTGGTTCTTCACAAGCTGAAGTGGACGCAGCTGTGGTTGGTCTAGTGGAGTTCGGTGGAGTGGCTGAAGGTGATGTGCTTGCTGGATGAGAAGACGGGATCAAGCGTGTGGCCGGCGTAGTGGGTGGGGGTGTTGACCTGTTGCTTGAGTCCGAGGTTGGTGGGGTTGTCCAGCAGGGCGGCAGTGTTGCGGTCCTTGTTGTTCTCCAGGTGGAAGTTGAGGTCCCCTAGGAGGATGTAGTTGGCGGAGGGGAGGGGATGGCGTGTGGGATGATGAAGTCTGTGATGTCTTTGCTGAATTGTGTGCGTGGTCCCGGGGGTCTGTAGATGAGGGTGCCTCTGAGCGTCGTCTTTGGGTCGGTGTGAATCAGGTAGTGGAGGTGTTCGGTGGCGGCGAAGGTGTCGTTGGAGTCGGTCGTGATGCGGATGGTGTTCTTGTGGACGATGGCGATGCCTCCTCCGGTCTGGTTGACGCAGTCCCTCCCGATGATCTTGTACCCGTCCGGAATGGTGATGTCGATGTCGGGGGCTGAGGAGACGTTCATCCAAGTTTCCGTGAGGAAGGCGATGTCTAGTGATGTTGTGTCGAGGAGGTTCCAGAGTTCCACGGCGTGTCTGTGGACGGAGCGGGTGTTGAGCAGGATGCACTTGAGGTTGTTGCTGGTGCTTGGCTTGGCGGGTGCGGTGCAGGTTCGGAGGCAGGTGAACTTGCAGGTTCTGCTGGTGAAGGGTCCGTAAATGCGTTTCGGGGCGGCCCGGCAGCAGGCGGGGTTCCAGCCGGCATTGAGTGCATTGAGGGCGGCGGCGTTGTAGGTCTGTCGTGTCGTCTTGCAGCGGTGGGGGCCAGGGGTCCTGGGACTGGGCGCGGTCCATGCAGGGACAGGCGCAGACAAGCTTGCCTTTGGTGCGCCTTCGGCACACAATCGGCGTGCCCGCTGCGCGTCAACGCTGCACGTACGCGTGGACTCCGCCATAAATGGCGTAGTGGGGGTGGGGCGAGGGAGGAGCAGCTGGGAGGCGGGAGTGGGGTGGCGAGTGGGGGGGAGCGTGCGAGGATGCTGGAGGGAGCGGGGGTGGGGCCGTGGGGGAGCAGCGGCAGGGAGCGAGGTGGGCCAGGGGACAGCGATGGGCAAGGGCAAAGGGACAGGGCACACACTAGAGAGCGGGAAAAAACGGCGGAAATATAGGCACGAGAACAGGCAGGCACAGGGACAGTCAGGGACAACAAGCAGGCACAGGGACAGTCAGGGACAGCTTACAGTTAGCAGGTTACAGGGCACACGAGAGAATTGGCGGCAGCGGGAGGAGAACGGGCACACTCGGGGTGGCCACGCGGCAGGAGGAGCGACCGTACTGACCAGGACAGGTTAGGTATAGCATAACAAAACATAGCATAGCATAACAAAGCATAGCATAGCAAAACACAACAACACATAGCATAGCATAACAAAACGCAACAAAACAAAGTATAGGATAGCAAAACTAAACATAGCATAGCATAACAAAACCAAGCAAAGGATAGCAAAACAAAACATAGCATAGCATAACAAAACATAGCATGACATAACAAAACATAGCATAACAAAACACAACAACACATAGCATAACAAAACAGCATAGCAAAACAAAGCATAGCATAATAAAACACAACAAAACATAGCATAGCATAACAAAACATAGCATAGCATAACAAAGCATAGCATAGCAAAACGCAACACATAGCATAGCATAACACAACACAACATAGCATAGCATAACAAAAAAATGCATAGGATAGCAAAACTAAACATAGCATAGCATAACAAAATAAAGCATAGGATAGCAAAACAAAACATAGTATAGCATAGTAAAACATAGCATAACACAACAAAACACAGCACAGCTTAACAAAACATAGCATAGCAAAACAAAACGTATAATAGCATAGCAAAACATACCATACCAAACACAAAAAATAGCATAGCATAGCATAACAAAACATAGCATAGCAAAACAAAGTATAGCATAATAAAGCACACCAAAACATAGCATAGCATAACAAAACATAGCATAGCATAACAAAGCATAGCATAGCAAAAGATAGCATAGAATAACAAAACATAGCATAACATAACAAAACACAGCATAGCATAGCATAACAAATCAAAGCATTGGATAGCAAAACATAACATAGCATAACAAAGCAAAACATAGGATAGCAAAACAAAACATAGCATAGCATACAGTATCACTCAGCACTACCACAGCATCACTCAGGGCCACCACAAAATCACTATGCGCTACCAAAGCATCACTGAATGCCACAGCATCACTCGTTTGCCATCACAACATCACTCAGCGCCACCACAGCATCAATCTGTGCAACCATTCAGCAACAACTGGTTCAAATATGTTCTCTCAATGTTTCAAGCCTTGTTACAAATGTAACAAAAATATGTTAATATTTCACTTCTGTTCTTGGATTTTTGTCACAATAAAATACACTGAACATAATCTTCACAAATGATATTTACAAAACTTCAAGCTATTGCCATTATAAATTACATTAACTTTTATTTAAGTATTAATTATTAAAAATGTAAGTCATTGTTCTTTGTAATATCAATACATGTAAGTCAGGTAAATACAACTCATATTGCATTACAAATGCTATAGGTGTCACATTTGCGAAAGTTATAACTATGGGCATTGTAAATGACAAAGCTATTGATTTCGCTATTTTCAAAAACAAAACATAAATACAAAAAGTGTCATTTACAATACCAATAGCTCAAACTTTCCTAATGCAAGACCTATTGCATTGCAAATGCTTGTTTATGAGTGTGTTTCCTAGGTATGACTAGGTCCAGGGAGGAATCAATCCAATGGTTATATTTGTCATTCGTGACATTGGGACAGGGATCAAAAGTAGGACTGGAGTTTTTCAGAGCTGATTTCCATGAGTCCAACGGAAGGTTGGACCAAGAGCGTTACCAGCTACTGGTCGTGCCAGTGGTAAGGGGGTTTCAGCAAATCTCAAGAGAAGGAGACCAAAAAGTGTTCAGACTATGGCACTGGGACTGGGTCTACTACTGAGAGTTCCCTGCAATTGGAAAAGATGGGGTCAAGGAGGTGCCCTTTTCCAGTAGTGACTGAATTAGTTGGAGGATCATCAGAATGCTGGTAGAGATCCCCTAGTACAGTGAAATTGGAGTGAGAGCTTGCGAGGTTGGCAACAATTTCCAGTAAGACTTTGAACAATGGTCCATGTGGTCCAGGGGGGCGGTATACAAGAATACTCGAAAAGGTGTGGGTGGGAGAAAGCGTGATGGAGAAGGAAAAGTGTTCACAATCCAGTAGGATAATACCACATTTAAAATCTTATTTTAAAATAATAGCAATGACTCCTCCCCTCCCCTGTTCCCGTTCTCTCTTCAGGAAAAAGTGTCCTGGTATGAGACATTGTACCAGGCACGGTTCTGACTCATTATTGAGCTACGTTTCTGTACGAAAGAAGCACATTGGGCGCTCCTCTTGGAACAGTGTAGAGATTTGAGTGCTGTGTTTGGGTAAGGATCTGCAGTTTAAGGACAGCCTTTTATAAACTGAGGTGGACAACTCAGATCGTCCATGGTTGGGCAAATGAAGTGTAGACAATTCTTGCTAGGAGAGTCCCTTTGTCTCTTGAGTTGCTCTGAGGAGTAAGTAAGTTGGTTTGTATTGAAACGGGAAGCGGGGATGGCCCCTGGCCTCAGGCGGGCACGGAAGGGTGCAGCCGGGCTTGCCTTTCTCTTGCCTTCAGCGTGCTGTCGGCACGTCCGCTGCGCGTCGGCGCCATTGCCTTTAATATAGCCAGAAGCCTTGGGTGAAGGTGATGGAGACTAGAGCGTCTCACCTCCAAGATGCCTGACGTGCAATGGCCTACTGAAAAATGAATGAAGAGCCCTCTTCCTGGAAAATAAGGAGATCCTCCCTCCACTCATACAACAGCCTAGCTCGGCAGGGGACCCGAGGAGAAGGAGAGACAGGAGGCCGCGAAAGGCACGGCGAGCAAGGATGAGGTGCAAGTGGGCAAAATGCAAGTCCAAAATGAAAAACACGGTTCTAAATCTCAATTTTTAAAGGCACAATTAGTTAAAACACAGGCTAAAATAGCGTGGAAATGGGGGACGATAGACACCAGTAAGCTACCTTGTCCCAGCATATTGTGCGCGTCGGCGCCATTGCCTTTCATAAAACCGGAAGCCCTGGTTGAAGTTGAGGGAGACTAGAGCGTCTCACCTCCAAGATGGCCTCCATGTAATGGCCCACTGGAAGTGGGTGAAGAGCCCTCTTCCTGGAAAAGAAAGAGATCCTCAGTCCACTCAAACAATAGCCAAGCTACTGCGGTGGACCGGGGAGAAAGGGAGACAAGAGGACGCGAAAGGGACAGTGAGCGAGGATGAAGTGCCAGTAGGGAAAATGCAGGTCCAAAATTAAAAGCACAGTTCTAAATATACATTTTTAAAGGCACAATTAGTTAAAACAGGCTAAAATAGTGTGATAATGTGGGGGGGCGATACACGCTAACCGTGCTGAGTAAGCTACCTAGTACTCAGTGCTCTGCGCATGGTGGCCCCATATACACACTACAAAGATGGATGGATGGGTGGATGAATTGGGAGTTTTTTATTATCTTTATTTCTGATGCACCTGCACCTGCACAAGACATCTCTGTTTACGCAGTTAAAAGCAGCATAATCCAGGTACTTGAGCCCCATTCGTTTTGGGCTGTGCAGTTGTACAGTATCAGAGAGTGCAATGCTGGGTTTTAGGAAGCTGCATGTCTCTGCCTGACCCATGAAGGCCATCCATTTGCAGTTACACCAAGTTGTGGTTTCCTACAATAAGTGACTGGCTGTGAAACGCTCTGTGTGTGTGTGTTCAGCTGCTCAACGATAGATTTCACAATTGTGTAAGGCATAAGTAAATCTGCTTTCCCCTTTCTTTGTTTTTTTCTCCAAGCAAACCATGGCCAAATCCCCACACTTGTACTGCACAGTTTTATTAACACCATGTTTCCTATCGTACCATCCTTTGTAGCATTCTCGAGCAAGCGTTATTTTCTTTCCTGACTAACTATGGTGACCACTCCACCTGTTTGGAGATTGGCATCCATCTTAAATCCTAAGCCAATGCCTGTCTGCCACGCATCATGATGAATGGCCTATTACCCGTGCCAGAGCCAGGTGCAATTCTGTAAGCCCAAATCAACTTGTTGATTTCATCCTCACACTTCATCGCGTTACTGTTGGATAATTGCATGCAACCTTTGATTACGCGGTTAAAACGCTTCCTAGACCCTTTTCTTCAGGATGGCAGCCATATGTGGTGTTATGTTTGATACAATTGTGTTTCAAGAAATCTTTGAAGTCTGATGACATGAATTGGGAACCATTGTCGGTAATGATGCATTCAGGTAATCCTTCTCTCGTAAGCAATGTGTCTAGAAATGAGATCATTTTAGCACTGTCTGCATTTTGCACAATAGAGATTTCTAGCCATTTGGAGAAATGATCAACAACTACTCGGATATACTTGCACATTCCATCTAGACCTTCCACGGGGCCAACAATGCCCAGACCAACCCTCTCCCAAGACATACTAGGACAGTCCAGGGGCATGTTTTAGGGAGGCAGGCTGCGGGCTGGATGAGTGGGGCTGCTTGCTTGTTGCTGGCAGTAGTGCAAGCTGTCTTTGTGAAGTTAAGGCGGCTGGGTGGGATGGGGGTGCCCTGCAGAGATCTGTTTGTACCTTACAGGCTGCGGTTGTCGATCCTGGCACGCCATCGTCCACGTGAGATTGATGAAGGGGTAGTTATGACTTGGGTGGGACTACGTTTCCAAGGCAGTCAGGATTGTTGATGAAAGTGTTCCTCTAAAAAGCGGCTCTTTGTATAAACGTTTACACAGGCAGAGTGAAAACGTGTGTCTGTGTAAACGTTTATACGAAGAGCTGTCTTTTAGACTAACACTTTCATCAACAATCCGGCCTGCCTTGAAAAATGTCCCTGTTCATGGAATCAAGTCATATTACCAACTCGTGCTGTCACTGCACCATGCAAAACACAAACATAACCTGCATTACAGGGAACACGCGGCCTGTAGCTCACAGTGTGAACAGCTTCACTTCTTGGTGCCCTCAGTGCCAAGGGTGTTATCATTTATAACACCCTGTTTTAGTTTGAGGTGCATGACTCGTTCCTGTGATATTCAAGCTCTGTACTAATTACACACAAATGTATCTCATTATATATTCAGTCAGTCAAGAAAAGCTTTATTTCGACCATACAGGCCATAAAAGCACATAAAATAAGAAAACAATGCACACATTATAGTACATAAAAGAAAAAAAATGGAAATAAGAATAATACAATTTATCATTATAAAAACTATGTACATGATATCTGCATTTTAAATTGGAATACTCCATGTAATGGAAGCCTTTATTACATTCTTAGATTGACTCTGTACTCGGCGTTCATAGCTTTATAAAGTGCAATGTACAAAGGATTTATAGTTTCTACATTGATTTCCAGATTAAATAAAATAGCACATATTATGGCTAAAAGCTAATCCATTGATAGATAAAATACCTGTCAGTTGCTAAAAGCATTTTGACTTCGTCTAAAAGATATTTATAGGAGGTGTTAAAAAGGATCCGATTAAAACAGATAAAATTATATAATTAAAAGACCATCAAAGAAGGTTAATTTGCAATGGGGATAACCATACTGCAGGTGTGTGCAAACCACATTGTTTCATCGATTGCATGACTTAGCAAAGCATATGTATGTATAAATTACTAGGGAGCTACGGATTTCCAAGGGGAGTTTGCTTATGGATAGCTCTGCGGGTGCACCACAGAGTATAGAAACCGTGAGATGGTTACCACAATAAATGAATTGGTTTCGTACTTAACCTCTTCCATGCTGCCGTCGGCCATTGGCCGACGGCAGCACTACCTCGCTGGTGCTGCCATTGGCCAATGGCCGACGCGGCCCCGCCCGTTTTGCGGAAGTGCCGCACTTCCTCAAAATCGGCGGCGCAGCCAACGGGTTAAAAACCCCTGTACACCTCTGCCCTATGTCTGTTCCCCATATTTCTAGACAGTTGTTAAAGCCACAGTGACCTAAACTTCCCATAGGCAGGGCAAAAGAAGAGGACAGGCATTTCATTTTTCTTAGCTCGGTCTCACCCAGGGCAGTCTAGAGTATGAGCTCCCTGCCATTTATTTGTAAATGCTCGGAGCGGGAGCGCCCCATGTCTGCATTGGATATAAAGTTTTTTGGCTAGCAGTGGTTGAATGTGGTCAAGAGCCGTTCCTATCCTGTATTGCTGCTTAATGTCCAGGAACCTGTATGTTAAACAGCCGGGCTTAGACCCCTGCCATACTAGGGCCAGGTTAAATTCTCTGTAGGGATCAAGTAGTGTCCTTCTGGGGATTATTGGACACGTCTCATCTGGGGTTGGCCACATATTTGACCTCCCTAAGGCATGCCATACATTCCTTATATAGGCTAGCCAAGGGAGTTTCCCTGCACCTTGGATGAGCATGACACCCTTCAGCTCCTCTCTGTTTTCGGCTAATTAGGATGTACTCCAAAGGCGTTGCCAGTATAGGAGAGGTCTGGAGGAGACTACATCTAATATGGGGCTAATCCCTAGATGCATCCTAAACTGGGTTAGTGGGGAGCTCATAGGGCGGCCCAACAGTTGTCTAAGAAATGAATTTTCTGTCATTGCGGGGGAGGTAGATGGGCAGAGACCCTACAATTCTGCCCCATACAGTGACGCTCCCAGAAGACAAGATGGCCGAGTGACAGTCAGTCAATTTTCTTTATTGGATTATTAAAAATCATAAAAGAACGAGCATAATTACATATCAGCATTTCATCAGAGCACAAATTGTTGCAAAGTTAAAACAGACAATCATTATTTTAAAAGCACTAAAATCACAATGAGTCGTACAAAGATATTTAAAAATGATAAAAAAATAAAAAAAGGGGCTTATTAAAGCAGAACACGTTCAAATAGATGAAATAAAGGAAATTCATTATTCAGAGATAGGGTGCCTATATCTTGTGCGGTGCTTATTTAAACGTGCTCCTGCAACTAAGAAACTAGCAACAGAAAAAGCTACCTTTACGTTAGGGAGGAGTTGCAAGAACAACAGGGCTGGTTATACCTGAATAAAACCCTGATTACGTAAGATTGGAAGCAAGTATCTTTTTCTAATCTCAATATAATGTCCGCAAAACATGATAAAGTGCATTGTGTCCTGTGTGGAAAAGTGGTCACAATCACATGGTTCAGCATCATCAGGTCTATTCCAGGTTCTAAAATTGCCCAGTATAAAGTGAATCAGGTCAAAACGAAATCTCGTTAAAAGGAAACGATGATAAGAATTAGTTACCAGGAAAAGATATGGTTCCATTCCTGGAACAGAAGACAACATACAGTGTTTCCTTACCATGGTTTTTTTTTTAGCTCTGTAGCTTCCCTCTCCAGGGCATATAAATTCATCAGAGTATTTTTAACTGATTTAAGGTCTTCATGAGTTATAACATCTGGAGATGAAAAGAGTTCCGGACGTCCAGCTAAAATTAGCTGCGTTTTGACGTGTCTCACCCACGGGATGTTAAGGGCTCTATCCAGGGCTAAACAATCTTTTAAAATAGTGTGATTTAAAGTAAGCTCCTGGTTAAGCCAAGTTTTTATCCAACCAATCACTGGGGCTAGTTTTAGAATGTCAGATATATAGCCCAAACCTAGCTCTGTATGCAGTGCAAAGGTCGAAGTCGATTGGGGGACAGAAAGCAGAGATATCAGGAATTTATTTTCTACTTTCTGTATTTTATCGGAACTAGTATATCCCCAAATAACAGAGCCATACTGGGCAACGGACAAGCATTTTGCTTTATAGACTTTGATGATGCTCTCCATGGGACGGGCGCCTAGTTTTTTAGCAAATCCTAGCAGCCCTGCTGCCGCTCTAGCAACAGCGCTGCTTTTGACCAAAAGCTGAGGACCCCAGGTGCCCTTTTCGTCAAAGGTCACTCCTAAGTATGGAAAGGAAGAGACTCTCTTGACCTCCTTACCAGCACAGTAAAATGTTTTCGACTTTCTTTTCCTGCCTGCGGCTCCAGCAATCATTATATGAGATTTTTCTGTATTGATTTTCATGTCCAGTGAGGACATAAAATCTCCAAAAGATAGGAGGAGTTTGTTTAACGCAACTCCGGAGCGTGCCAAGAGAACAGCATCGTCCGCGTACAGGAGGACAGGTATCTTTGTCTCGCCTGCACACAGAATGTCACTGTGGGATGTTGCCATGACTGCCTCCAATTCGTTAATATAAAGGGTAAAAAGGAGGGGGGCAAGTATACACCCTTGCCTGACCCCCCTCTCTGACTTAAAGTGACAAGTGCATCTTCCTTCCCTAGTTACTCTGACCGAGGTCACGAGGTCCTTATGTAGCTCAGCTAGGTATGCGACCAAAGGGGGGTCAAGGCCCATGGCCAAAAGGATCCTCCACAGCTTTGCCCTGTTGACCAGGTCAAAAGCTGATGAGAGGTCCATAAAGGCCATGTACAGCGAGCCCCCTTGGCGGTTACATATTTATTTAAGATTAATTCTAGATTTAGGCACTGATCTAAGGTTCCTCTTTTGGCTCTAAAGCCATATTGTGCGTTAGATAAAGCACCCTTACTTTCTAAAATCAGGGTCAGTCTTCCTAAGAGGACTCTTCCCAGGATTTTAGCGCTTGAGTCGATAAGAGAAATTGGCCTGTAACAGGCCGGGTCTGTCCTCTGTCCTTTTTTAAAAATTGGTACTATGGTCGACCTGGCCCAGCTAGAAGGAAAAATAAACTCCCTTGTAGCGTTAAAAATGTTAGTGAGAATCTTTGAACTTAGTTCGGGAGCACTCTTAAAGAAATCTGCGGGAACCCCATCGGGCCCCGGTGCCTTTTTAGAGAGTGTATCGTTAATTGCTTTTTTCACCTCATCTTGGCTAAAAGGAGAGATGGGAGTTATCGGTTGTGTGGGAGGTATTTCACATTCTCGAGTAGTGTGAAAACAGCTATAAATGTTGCTAAAATGTGTCACCCACTGTTCATCTGGGATAATACAGTCAGCTCTCTGATTATCTAATCCTGCCAAGTATTTATGACTGCCCAAAATTTAGCACTATCTTTCTGTGTTTCAGGCAATAATAAATCACTCCAGGCCTCGTTTTTTATCACACATTTCCTCTTCCTGATAGCTTGATTGTATTGTTTTCTTAGTGACGCTATCAGCTCTCTGTCTCTAGGTTTATTTTTTAGAGCCTTGAGGAGGATTTGAGTGGTCCTTGGAGCAGTTTGTGTCGAACCATCTGGGGCCCTTAAGCCTGGTGGACTTTGCCTTTACAGTCAGATATAGGTTGACCTGGTGGCAAATAACATTAAAGGCCTCAACCATAGTGGCGCTAGAGTTCTTATTATCTAGACAGATGGCGACCTCCCCCTCGACTTTGGCCAAAGTTTCCTGTAAAAAGGTAATTGGGGTAACTTGATCCCATTTAAGCCTCCGATTCTGGTCTCTCAGAACAAGTTCTGTCGCGCATAGAGCGTCGGTCTTCCTTTTTCCCAAGACTCCCTGAGCTAAAATCTCTAAAGTCACAGGATTGTGATCGCTAAAAACTGTAGTTTCTACCTTATAATTGATTACTTCAGGCAGAATACTAGAATATAAAAAGATATAATCTATGATTGTGCCTGAGTCATTGCCCACATATGTCGGCAACCTCGGACCAGTAGGACAACTACATGATTCATAAAGGTTGAAGGTAGCCAAGAGCAATTCCAAAGCCTCACCGCGTGGTGTATGTTCGAAATGCGGTGGGGAGGAGTAAGAGGAGAATTCCTCAAGTTCCCTGTAACAATCCACCTGGCACGGGTGAATATTAAAGTCTCCCAAAAGGATCACCTCATACCCGTGGGCACTGTTTTCACTATGGGTGGACAGGAATTCCGCTAGGGTTACCAAATGCTCGATTGGAGTTTGACTGACAGGAGAATTATAAAAATTAACAAATAAAATGGGATGGGAATTTGAAGAAGTTAGTTCAACCGCTAAACAGTTTTTGGATTTGGACTTAATATGTCTAGGTTTTCCTTGGACATCTAGTGAAATGTATATAGCCAAACCCCCCCTTGCTCTTCCTGCTTTGCTGGGGTCTGCAGGTACATTAAAGTAAGAAAAGCCATCCAGGGCCAAACCATCTGACGTTTCCCATGTTTCTTGAAAGGCAAGAATATCATAGGTTCTAATTATGTCCAGCCAGTTCTTGTCATTAAATTTGGCTCTAAGTCCAGCGATATTCCAGCTCATGATTCTGCAGAGCCTAACACCTGCAGAATACTGAACTGACGGACCAGGAACAGGCTGGGGTCCTTCTACATCACTATCTTGTCTTGGCAAAAGTCAGTCATTTTGATCCATGAAAGATAACGGCACAAAGCGGTTAAACAGTTCTAATGGCTGTGTAACTGGGTTAAGCAGTAAAGGTTGGTGACGATGAGCTGCTGCGTTATACCTTGAATCTTGTCCCCATCTGAACTTAGAGTCCCAGTTTTTGTCCCACCCTAGGGCAGGGGTCCTTGGGTAAGTAACGTTCTGCTGTTCCCCATAAAAGAATTTTAAAGTTAGGGGAACGACAGTACCTCGTCTTCGTTGGGGAGGGAAGATATTCGCAAGGATATTCGGAAGAACGTCTTGGTTTGAAAAGCTCACTGCCACACAGTCCCCTTTGAACTTTTTCGGCCAATTTCCCAGCCAGGGAACCCTGGTTGCTGACTTAATTACACTTGCCAGGTGATGCTTTCCCCCTCGTGCTAGCCGCATGTTACTAGTTAGCCAATGTAAAGCTTTGCTGCAAAGAGAAGTGGGGCTTTCCACTGTACCCCCTTCCAGCGGGGGGACGTTTGCGAGGACTAAAACCACAGGTGTGGCTTCGACTATGAATTGCAGGGGATCCGTTGAATGAGCTTTTGCTTGTGCCTGTGCTGGAGGAATGTTGACCGAAGGAGTTGGGTCTGTTGGAATATTAACTAATATGGGACCCTCATTAATAGCAGTCACAGTTGGTGGGGATGAGTTCTCCCCGAGCAGTTGAATTCCATCTCCATCACCCACATCGCCTCCAACAACATTTCCCCCAGTGTTATTGCTCAGATGTGTGACTATCGTGGTTATATTTTCAACGCCGCCTGCAACCAAATTATGAAGACCACCCAACTTCTTAACCTCTGCTTGCAGTTTATCAATTTTGGATATTAGAGGTTTGATAATAGTGTTGATTTTTATCTCAATGAGATCTGCAATTTTATCAAAAAAAGCCTCCTCAAAAGAGTAATTTGGTTGATCCTCAACACTATTCGCTTGTTTAGATTTTGGAGTAGTAGCCCTCTTCCGTCTTGTCCCTGAGCGTAACCCAACCCGCTTTGGAGGGTTCTTAGTGCATAGTCGTTTAGGCCTGGCGGCATGCCCTATAGGAGACTGCTCGTCCGCAGAGACACGAATCTGTTTATCTTGATCAAATTCATTATCAATGTCTGTGTCACCCTCAGCCTCAGCATTTGGTCCCTCAGAGGCCGGGGCTACATTATCCGGTGTGCCAGGTATTACTTGGGAAATAGTATCAGTAATAGTGACCACACTGTGAGCTTCTTGCAGCTGGGTGTCATCATTCAAGATAGATACAGATGTAGATGGGGACAAACATCGCAAATCAGGGGATTGGCTCAACCCCAATGACTCCCTCCTTTGCATATTTATCTTCTTGACAGTCTGAACAAGGTAGTTATCAATAGTGTTTAGTGGGACTTCATCAAGTTTTTTAGGCATGATTGGGAGTTTAAGCAATATTGTTGTTGTGCAAAAAAGAAGAACTGTAAATAGGGTCTTGAGAAAGCAAGACTTACTTGGAGGATGGGTCGCAGATATAATTCCTGCAGCGTTTCTGGCCCTGCCCCTGCCTCTTCCTGCCGATGAGGGCCATAGAGGGCCCGCCTTTTGCCTGGGCTTAGCCCCGGGCGTCCCGCTCGCGTCCCGCGACGCGGGTGTGTGCCCTGCTTTATGGGGCCTTTGCGGTATCAGTGCGCGTCACACAACGCGCCGCCGCGAGGCCTGCCGGGTGTTGTGGTTCCCGGAGCGGCGGCGCAGGTTTCTGTGGCAAGATGACTCTCGGCGGTGGCGGCTTCTCCTTCTGCTGTGTGGCGTGCGGCGTGGCAGGTAAGTGTTCAGATGGCCGAGTGGTTAAGGCGATGGACTCATTATATTCATAACAAAAGGACATAATATTGGGAAGAACCTGCTGGGAGTTGAATATTTGATTTTTAAAGTAAGCAAGCTAAATTGTGAAACAGGCGCTCCACCGACTGAGCCATTTGACCATGCAGCATCAATGCCACCATGCATGGTGTGTTCAGTGTCGCAGCAAGAACTCCTTGACACTGTTGCGAAAGGTGCGTGTCTACATGTATCACTAACCCCTCAGCAACCCTGTCAACACCTCCCATCTGCGTTAACCTTACGCTCGGCCTGCTGACCTTTCTTTTGTCCGAATTCAAAGGTTAAAGATTAGATGCTTCCATATCCTTCTGATATACCCGTTGCCGACAATAAAATGAGAAAAATATAGAGAGCTGATTGTAAATAACCTAATAGGAGAAATAAAACAAGGCCTGTGTGAACATGCTAATAGTGCTGTGTTTGTTTTGGAACTTGTCATCTTCACGGTTACTGAGATAGCTCTGCAGGTAAATGTGCCAACCTGCGTTATAAACCTGTGTGCTACCTGCAGGCTTCAAGTTCTAAGCCTGGGTACACCAACTTAGCTTTCAACCGCTGACTGCTGACTCTCGGCCCCTAAAGATATGTTTAACACCTCATGAAACAGCTGTGACCAACACGTAATTACACAAATGAGGTTTGAAACACTACAACGACACAGCGCTTTTATGGAAGCCGTTTATAAAGCACTTTACAGTCAACCGTTTCCAACTAAAGTTATCACAGTGTGTGTAAATAACTTGAGAGACCGAGCATCGTTCATAAAAAACAGACCTTTAAACGCTCTGCAGACATGGCTAACATAAAACTGTATAAAGCATTTTTAACACGACTATTTTCACCTGGACAGAGTGACGCATTGACACAAACTGTCTGCAGAGTACTTTAAAGTTGATATACAACAACAGTATAATCCGTGGTCTATAAACGTCAAAAAAGGAGAAAAAAATGTGCTTCTAGACACAGTTCTAAAGACCCTAACAGCCTATAGTGCTGACATCCTTGGTGCCAACAAAGGATAGAAAAAGAGAATCAAGATGCAGAAAGTATAGTTTATCTAAAGAGTGAAGAGAACTAACGAGAACCACTTCAGGATTATTGGTATCCCAACATTTCACTTAGAGTGCCCAGTGTCATCATCTGCGGTTCCAAACAACTCGTTCTCGTCCTTCCTCGGTCAAGAATGAGAACAACAAGAATGAGTTGTATCCTCTTGTGAGGTTCTTACAAGATGAAAAAATATAGAGGGAACCCTTTCTTTTTTTAGAATTTTGATGAGTGCAGTGCAAGAAAGAGAGAAAATTGGTGTAATTTAAAATGGGATAGACAACAGAGATAGAGAGAAAAAATATACATCTTATTTTCAATCTCAAAGTTGTGTTTCAGCTTAAAAACAGTGCAAAAGATGAAAAAAGCAGCTGTAAGTAATCACTGCTTATATGGTCGACATGTTTCAGCCAATGGGATGACTCTCCCTGGCTTTCTTCAGGACCTCAACACACACAATCTTTGTCACTGCGATTTATAAAGTTTCATACATACCTGACTGGCGAAAGAGGATCGAGGTGCAAGAGGAGCTCTGAGCCACAAGAGCAACACCAGACGAATACAGTTACCGCTGCCTTCAGTCGTGTCCGCCGCCCCGGGACTTCATATCCCGGCAGCCTTTGCGGCGGCGCGTTCCCTGACGTGGAACACGAGCCAGGAGGGGCTAGAAAAACAGCAAGCCCTCAGCGTCGCAGGACGCCCGGGGCTAAGCCCGGGCAAAGGGGGGGCCCTCTACGGCCCTTCAAGGCCACACAAGGCTCGGCTCGGCCACCCCTCTAACGTGAGTAGCTCCGCATCTGATTGGCCATCTTGGTAAACAATATGTACCATTACTTTAGCAACATATGGCTATGTCGGCAACAGAGGCCCTCACTCCCTCAACAGGAGCTTCCATCATGGGTCCTTTGGATACATTTTTCTTCAGAACAACTGCCGATCTTGACTGAGATCTGGCAATGGCAGAGCGCCGTATCGCTCATCGACAATCTATTGAGCAACTTAAAAACACCGTTTTAGAACCCTCCTCTAAAGCTATTCCTGAGGCTCAGTCCATAAATCTTACTCTGCCTAACACAGATGCTGATCTGTTCAATACGGACAATTTTCCTTTAATATTTCAATCTAGTCCATCAGCTTCACTCCAATCTGAGCAACTTTCCCTCTCTAATAATCCTATCATCGATCTTGTAACTCCTAACCTGCCAGAGGCTTCTGAGGTTGCTAGCTTAAGTGTCACAGAAGTATTAATACCCGCTGAAGGTGAACAGCCAATACTGTCCCACCCAGTGCCTCCTATATCTACTCTAGATAAACCTTTGACCCCATGTAACCAAACTAAAAGGAAACAGGCAATTATTAGATCGCCTCCAAAAAAGCGTAGAAAAAGAGGCCCGGCTAAAACAGACATCCCAACACATAAGCAAAAACCTTCCAAGGACCTACTTAGGCAAGTACTACTTCAAATAGTGGAAGGGGCACCTATTGTTACCAGAAATACTCCAACCTCTCATGTTCCACCATCCATTAAAGACTTTGTGGATGCGATGGAACATCTTTTAAAAGCACTACTAACTCCAACAGTAGAGAGAGTGAAGAGAATTGGAATCCAACTGGAAAATCTTACAGGAGGCTCCACTCATAATACTACATTCAAAAATGATTTAGTAAACGCCCCGAGCGTAAAAGAAGGTGAAAAAATGCCTAATATGGGAAAAGCTATCCCTGCTCCCTGGTCACTGACCTCGAGATAGGACTATTAGCGGCTGCCATATTAGATGAGGAGAAGGCTGGGGGACTAAGAAGCAAGCACTTAGCCACGCCCACCCTCCCGCCCTCGTGGGCATAGAATGGAACCCTCATACAGGCAGCGCAGCGGACGGGCGCAGCGGGGGCGCCGGCGGGGCGCCGAAGGCAAGCCAAAGGCAAGCCCGTCTGCGCCCGTCTGCAACCGGCCGGGACCAGGGGCCAGGACCCTTGGCTCAGCGCCGTGGTATTCCAAGGATAACCTAATTGCGCTTAATAGCACTACCTACTCCATTAGCCAACATACACAGCAGATTCTGAGGCGGGAGAACATACTGAAACCCGCAGCTGAAACAGCCAAAAAAATACTCGACCAGAGAAGGTTAGCAACGGTAACGACATTGAGCGTCAGCTTGCTGAACACGCGTTCGCTCCAAAAACACCATCTAGAGGTATTCTCTGTGCTCCAGGAGGGGAATATAGATATACTAGGAGTTACGGAGACATGGTTGGATGATTCATCCGCACCCGACCTAGTGGCCGCCCTCCCACCCAACTTTGGTGCTATCTCTCATAACAGAAAAGATTGCAGAAAAGGGGGAGGAGTAGCGCTGCTATATAAAAATGCCTTTAAAGCAGAAACTATCAGTGCTGAATGCATTGAGGGAGCAGACATCCTAGGCGTCAAGTTCTGCTCTCCCACAAATTGCCTCACGATAATCATCGTATATCGCCCGCCCAAAACCCCCCCAACATTTTTAGAACCTTTCTTGGGTCTGGTCCACGACCTCCGTACAAGATATGAGGGTCTCGTTGTAATGGGCGATTTTAACCTCCACTGGGAGGAGCCCATTAGAGACATTACGTCTAAACAGCTTGAAGACGCAATGACCGCACTAGAATTAACCCAGATTGTGACAGGCCCAACACACATGAAGGGCCATACCTTGGACCTGATATGGACTTCCTTTCCTGCCCTGCGCCCAGTCACTTCATTGCCCTGCATTTGGTCAGACCATTACCTCTTACAGGGTAGCTTAGCTTTTCCGAAACAAGAAAGCATCTCAGCCGACAAATGGCGGGTAGTGAGAAGATGGAACTCCATTAATCCGGATACTTTGCTATCTACTTTACTGCAACCCTCCCACCTAAACAGACTACCTGAAGATGACTTAGAGAGGGCCAGTCAAAAGCTATCGCAAAAACTAGAATCTGCAATTGAGGTGGTCGCCCCAGCTCGTAAGATAAAAATCAGGGAAAAAGGCAAAGGCGCCCCTTCGTTTAATGACGATTTGAGACTCCTAAAACGGGCCCTGCGTCAGTGCGAGAGAGCCTGGCAAAAGGGGTATGATCTTAACTGCCAGACTCTATATAAGGAAAAGCTCGCCTTGTATAAACAAGCCATCAGAACTAGAAAAAGTGAGTTCTACGAGAGCAGAATTGCCACAGCACCTAACCCCCAGAAGGAAATCTTCCAAGTACTTACTGGACTGAGGAAAAAGAAGGAACAACCGCCTTCTTTTACGCAAGAGGACTGCCATAAATTTCAATCCTTCTTTACCTCAAAGATATCCGACCTTTTTATAGAAATCGAAAGCACCCCCAGAATTGACTGCCCGGAAACTCCGCTAACTCTCCCGCCCACAATCACAGAGCCTTTACCTCCCTACCCCTACTTACCAAGGACTCCCTGACAAAAGCGATGAACCAAGTTAAATCAGGTTCCCCGGCGGACCCTTGCCCCCCGCAGATATTTAAACAAGCATGGCCAGGCCTTGAGGAGGATATTTTATCGCTCCTAAATAGCTCCCTAACCTCGGGAATAGTCCCCTCTATTCTTAAAGAAGCAAGACTGATCCCCCTGCTAAAAAAGGCTGGTGCCGACACCAAGATTCTAAAGATTTACAGGCCGATATCTCAACTGCCTTTTTTAGCAAAAATACTAGAACATCATGTGCTGTCCGCCCTCTCGCACCACCTCGAGAGTAACGCACTACTCGAACCCAACCAAGCTGGGTTTAGAGCCCACAACAGCATGGAACTAGTCATGTTATCAGTACTAGATGACCTACGTCTTAAAACAGATAATAAAGATCCCTGTGCCCTGGTGCTACTCAACCTCTCCGCGGCATTCGATACGGTCAATCATGACCTTCTTTTGTCGCGGTTGGGGGAGTCTGGCATCAAGGGCACGGCCCACGCCTGGCTGACCTCGTTCCTCGGTGGACGGGTTCAGAAAGTACAACTGGATGACCTGGTGTCAGAGGCTGCTAAAATCACATGCGGCGTCCCGCAGGGTTCTGCCTTGTCCCCCTTGATGTTTAACACGTATCTGCAGCCCCTCATTTCATCTCTGAATCGGATGGACTGTAACATATATAATTATGCCGACGACACTCAGATCATCATTCAGATAGGCGATTCCCCTATGGCTGATCAAAAATTGAAGAATATTCTAAAATTTACCGTCAACTGGATGACGGCAAATTTTTTAAAGATCAACCCGGACAAGACGGAGGTTCTTCCTATCACAACTTCATCTAGCCCCTGGTGCGACCTCCTTTGGCCATCCGAATTAGGGAACCCCCCAATACCGGCAACAGCAGTAGAAAGCCTGGGCATAATCATCGACACAAATCGCTCTATGTCAGCCCAGGTCTCGGCGGTGGTGGGCACCTGTGTAGGCCTCCTGAGACAATTGCGCAAGCTAGCTCCCATCCTAAAGGCAGACACTCTCAGACGAGCTGTGTCAGCCTTAATTCTGGCCCAACTGGATTATGGCAATGCCATGTATTTCGGCATTCCGAAAAAACTCACCAAGAGACTCCAGATCGTCATGAATGACGCGGCCAGACTTATCTATAATAAACCAAGAAGGACACCGGCCACCCCCTCCTCCGGGAGCTACACTGGCTGCCAGTGAATCAACGAGCCAAGTTCAAGGGCCTATGCATTACGCAGAAAGCCTTATATGGGCAAGCCCCGAAATACATCAAAAAACGCCTTGTCCCATATGCCCCTAACAGGAACCTACGCTCAGCCAACGCCGCCCTATTGATCTGCCCTAGGATCAAACGATCCACCATCGGTGGTCGGACATTTTCCCACACAATGCCCAAAGTCTGGAACCAACTGCCTGAAAATCTGCGCAAAGAAACCAGACTCCTGCCTTTTAGGAAAAAGCCAAAAACCGTGCTCTTTCAAGAGGCATGGGGTAACATCTAGTCGGTTTTCTCCCTGCCAGTACTCACTCGCCTGCTAAGCGCTTAGAGACCCCGGGGTGATAAGGCGCTCTACAAGTCTAAAATACAAATACAAATACAAATACAAAAACAGCCTCAGAGAATAAAATCACGAAGGAAACAAAAACTCTAACTAAACAAACACCCTCAGTTAAATTGAAGTCAGCAATCAAGGTCCCTTTGGTTCAACCTCAAGTGTCTCAGAATACACTGTCACAGTCTGCACAAATAAACTCCCTCATGGACTCGGCAAGGATGGGGAATACAAAAAACAACCCGGACATCTATAAGAGTGATCCTAAATCTAAAAGACCGCCACGCATAAGAAATGTGGACTTACCCCCAGCTGCCTCACAAAATGTCACTGTTTTAACTGGGGTTCCTCCATTACCAACCACAGGAGTTTATGAAAATCACGACAGTCTTAAAAACAAGGTGATATTCTGGCTTAAAAACAACAGGCCATTACCACCCACCTAAACGGAGACATCATTATGGTGAGAAGAACAAAGTGGGTGGTATACGCCCCAAAGAAATAGAGGGTGACGTTATTATTATTACATTTAAAGACCCCAGAGTTACCTCACACATCAGGGATTGGTTCTCAGACTTCAACAGTGGCCCGATTACACCAAAATCTCTTTCATACTTCTATCCTGAAGACTTAATGCCTCCAAAACCACACCAACCCAAACCCTACTTTGATAATTTCTCATTCCAACAGCACAGAAGACCAACCCATTATAAGTATCCCTTAAGACATGGAGTTAGGGAAAATATTCTGCCACCTCATAATTCCCATTATGATAGAGACAATTTATGGGATACTAAATGTCCCCCGACTCCTAGATATGTTTCTGCGGGATACGGTCAATGCTTCCCACCTCAAACTCCTTCTTGGAATTTCCCCTGCTACAATCAATATGAACCTCTGTATGGTCTGGATGACATAGAATGACTCCCCCTTATGAAAGCTGACTATCAACCTAGGGAGAAAGCACCGGCCATACTACCTAAAGAACCCTCGATAAAGGGCTCTCTGGGTGATAGATCTCCAGATAAACGAATAGCTAATAGTATAGATAAAAGGGACATAGCTAAAACAGCGATTCAGATAGCCCGGAAAAACACTCCTAATATGCTGTCTACAAATGGGGAAACTAGGAAATCATCTGCCAAACTAGAGATGCTCACTTGGAATTTGGCAGGAATTAACTCAAAAATTACATTACCTGCCTGGTTGGATGTGGTAAATTTATACTCAGTATTGTGCTTCCAAGAGACCTGGGTGCTTACCCCGATACACTTACTGGGTTATCAGACTTTCCATTCACCAGCAATCGCAAGTAAGCAGGGTAGACATAGGGGGGGTCTGTGCACGTATATTAGCGTCGCAGTAGGTCACAAGATTCTGAAAAAGGTACTATGGGCCTCTTATCAAATAATCGTCATGGACGTTGGCTCCTCCATGGCATTCCTGATTATTAATTTTTATAATAACATGCCCCCAGAGCAATTGGAAAAAGTTTTAGAAGAGTTGCACCTCGCTGTTGTAACAATTAAAGAAATACGTGGGGGCGAGTGTGCGACAGTTTTCATTGGTGATTTCAATTGTCATATCTGCCCAAACGTTTCAAAGGGTACGTGTGACATCTCCCTAGCAATGGAAACTGATATTAATAATATTATTCCTAATCACTTTATACATTCTAAGACAGGGGAACTACTAAATAACTTTTTGGCCTCTTTTAATTTACATTTCGCAAACGATTTAACCCTCCCGCTAAGCCCTTTTTAAAAAAAAATTGTATTTTTGGAATAGCTAAGGTGAGAGATGAACCTCCAGTCGGACTGCTTCCGGGGGCACACAAATATCGCCTCTATACGCATTCCAGGCCCCCCAGACCAACCCCCACATCTTGGGCTTACTCCGAGCTAAGTAGACAGTCTTCTCCCGGAGCATGCAGCAATCCATGTTGGTTTTCCAAAGACTCACAGAGGGGGAGGGTCGGAGCACCCCATTTCTGAGCGATGTCCCTCTTGGCCACCATGTTCCCCAATGTGACCCAGCGGGTTTGAGCATTATTGTAATCAGTCGGACACCACACATTAAGCAAGCAGCGTCTAGCTTCCGCAGGCAAATCCACACCAGTCACAACACGCATAACCGCATGTACCCGTTCCCAGTAGGAGGCTATGACATGGCACTCCCAAATGGTATGCATAAAAGTGGCCAGCGCACCGCATCCTCTCCTACAAAGGCCGTCCTGGGAAAGCCCCATATGAATCAACCTGGGGCCAGTGACATACACCCTGTGAAGCACTTTCAGCTGAACCAAGCGCAGTCTGGCCGAAATCGCTACCTCCTTAGGGGAGGACAACGCAGACTGGCAGTCTTCATCATCCATCTCAATCCCGTCATTCATCCATTGATCTCCCACTTTCAACAGCAGGTCAGTCCGAACATTGATTAATTTTTTATACATCAGGGAAATGGCGCTGTCCGGCATATGGCCGTCCAGCACCCTGTCCTCCAGCGGGGATGACTCGGGAACTTTTTTCACCGACAGGCAGGGTGGACGTAAGGGCATGCCTCAACTGCGCATATCTAAAGTATTCCGTGGCCCCCAGTTGGAATTCAGTCTGTAGAGCAGCAAACGATTTAATTTCCCCTCTAGCCATCACATCCGCCACTTTAGAAATGCCGATGAGGTCCCACCGATCAAACCCCTTCGAATGCCACAACCTCCCCAGTAAGTCAGAATCGTAAAGGGGAGTAGCCATGGTGAGCCTACCTTTCCACCCCAATGCCTTTGTAACAGCCCTCCATAAATGCACCGCGGTCCTGGTGGGACCAGTCAGTTTCCGGTCCAGAGATCTAGAGTACAACGCTCTGTAATACATCCCATCATTCATGAGCCAGCGATCCATGGCGTATCCCGGACTTATCGCTGGGCCGTAAAAGCCATGATTAAGAGCCGCCAATTGATGGGCCCAGTAGTAACGGCGTACATCGGGCAGCTTAACTACGGCAATGCGCGCCCTTCATTCCCACAAAAGGATACGCTGCAAACCTTCAATCTCCCTGAAGTATTTGGAAGGGACTGAGTCCTGCGTGTTTTGAAGCGCATACAGAAATCTCGGCAGGGACATCATTTTGAACAATGCCGCTCGGCCCAACAGGGACAGCGGCAATCTCTTTCATCCCTCCACGTCACGCCGGAGGCGCGCTAGAGGAGGGAGCAAGTTGTTAGCATAACGTGCCCGGGCATCCGTTGAAATATAGATGCCCAGGTACTTGAAGCCCTTCTGCGAGACCTGTATCGCACAGCCCCCGGGGAGACGTGGAGTGTCTCCGCAAAGCACATAGAGGTAGGACTTGGACCAGTTAATAACCAGGCCCGAGTATCTACCAAAGGTACCCCGTGCATCAAACACCACAATCAAGGACCGACAGGGGGAGGTAAGGTAAAGCAGAATATCGTCCCCGTACAGTAAAACGCGATCCTCAAAGCCCGGTGACCACTTAATCCCACAAATATCCGGGTGAGTGTGGATCCAGGCAGCAAGCGGCTCCAGCGCAAGGGCGAAAAGGAGCGGTGATAACGGACAGCCCTGTCTAGTACCCCTGCGCAGAGCGAAGGAAGCAGACATACGGCCATTGACCGTTATGTTGGCCAACGAGGAGGAGTAGAGAAGCCGGACCCAACTGATGAAGTCAGGGCCAAACCCAAACTTGGACAGTACCGCCCAGAGATAGTTCAATTCAAGAGAGTCAAACGCCATCGTCGCATCCAGTGAGGCCAGGACGGTTGGCTCGCGGAGCAAGCGTGCCCGCTCCATGACAGCGTGAAGCCTTCTAAGATTAAGGGCAGTATTGCGGTGAGGTATGAAGCCGGACTGGTCTGGATGGACCAAGTCCGCAATCACACCCACAAGCCGATTGGCCAGCAGCTTAGCCAGGATTTTGGGCCCGGCATTCAGCAACGAAATAGGGCGATATGACCTACAAAGGTCTCTAGGCTTCCCCTCCTTATGGATGACCACAATGGTGGCCAGCCGTTGATCCAGTGGGAGTTCACCAACCTCTCGGGCTTCCAAGAACATACTCCTCAGGGGCCCCGCAATAGTGTCTGCTTTGATCTTGTACAACTCCACCAGGAGACCATTGGGACCGGGAGCTTTACCGGAGCGCAAGGACTGTATTGCTAACGCTACCTCATCCGCCGTAATGTCCCTGTCCATGTCGTCCCGCTCGGTGTCCGACAGGCAAGGGAGCTCAACCCCCTCCAAAAAGGAGGCCGAGTCCGATTCGGTCAGGGCGGAGACTGATGTGTAAACCGTCTCAAAGTAGTCGGCAAAAGCCGAAGCAATAGCGTTAGGGTCAGTAACAACCAGTCCGTCATTGCCCAAAATCTCAGGTACCACACGGGAGGCCAACTCTTTCTTATCTAGCCAAGCAAGAGGCTTGCCTGCCTTGTCCCCGGCATCGTAAATCCTCCCTTGCTGTTCCCTGCCCATTGCCTTGGCAGCATCAGTGGCAGTGGCTCTATACTCCGACTGCTTCAGGGAGAGAGCGTGTAACAGTTCGGGTGTCGGTCCCAGCGCCAACTGAGAGTTCAATCCTGAAATGTCCGACTCCAACCGCACCATGTCCTCATCCCTCCGTCTGCGCACCTCGGCTATCAAGGAGAAAGCTTCTCCTCTCAGGACAGTCTTAAAGGCCTCCCAGAGGGAAAGGGCCGACGTTACCGTACCTACATTCTCAGCGAAGTATAAGTCGATAGCTTTAGCAAGGAGGTCTCGAGTCCTGGGGTTGCGGAAATACCAAGGATTGACTGGCACCACCCTGGTCGCCGCCGCGATACCAAAGTCAAAGGATACCCAAACTGGAGAATGATCCGATATACCTCTGGCCATGAGGCGAGCCCCAGAAACGGTAGATGCCTGAACCGCCTGAGTCAAAATGTAATCAAGTCTAGAAAGACTGCCATGTGCTCCCGAGTGGAAAGTGTACTGCCGTTGAGCGGGATGTGAAAGTCGCCAACAGTCGATAAGGCCCATAGTGCTCATGAAATCCGGAAGCCATGTTTGTGCACAGCGCAGCTCTCTGTACGGAAAACGATCTAGGGTGCCCGAAACCACAGAGTTAAAATCCCCGCCCAGTATTAACAAACCCTCCGGGAGGCCCACAATGACGCCTCCGAGATCTTGAAAGGTAGTTGTCTGCAAACCCGGGGGGACGTAAACAGAAACCAAAACCAGGGTGCGTCCCTCCCATCTACTCACAACAGCAACACAGCGGCCCCTATCATCAACCACTTTGGACTCCACCTCCAGGGGAAGAGACA
Source organism: Lissotriton vulgaris (assembly GCF_964263255.1). Lineage (NCBI taxonomy): Eukaryota > Metazoa > Chordata > Amphibia > Caudata > Salamandridae > Lissotriton > Lissotriton vulgaris. Next base: position 2,057,039,378 of record NC_141691.1, on the reverse strand, counting down.
TGCGCACCATTATCCCAACCCCCCGGGATCCCGAGGAGAACCCGGAATGGGCCACCATCTTGAACCCCTTTCTGTTCAAAGCCTGGCAAGTATTGCCAACGAGATGAGTCTCTTGCAGGAGGATAACATCGGGCACACAACGTTTAAACATTTGAAATACAACACCACGTTTAATACGATCCCCCAACCCATTCACGTTCCAACTAAGCACATTTAAAGTCTTACCCCCCATCATCGAAGATGCCTCGTCCCAACCATCCCCCCCAGAATGCAGCCACCGCAAGGGTGTAATCAAAACAATAATAGCCTCGCCATGAGAAAGGTAAAAGAGAGAAAGCAAAAGAGAAACACACAAACCAACCACCCCCCACCCTGCACCCCTGCATTAGACTAAAAGCCCCCCCAACTAGCAGTGTGCCTGTCGCCCCATTAAACTAACCTACAAAAATCCCCCAGAGGAGAAAAGAGACATCCTATCACCCCCCGTTACCCTCCAGAGTTAAGAAAACAGGAGAAATAGGAAAAATAAAACAATTGTCAGTGAAACTATGGCATCTGCGGAGCCCTCTGCAGAAAGAAGACCAACGTGGCAAAGTTTAATCCTGGGAACCTGGACCGCCCGACGCCTCTTCCCACAGATCCTCGGGATTAGTCCGAGGCTGAGACAAAGTGTCCAACCAGTCTCCAGCAGCATCCGGCAAGTCAAAGAACAGCGTCTGATCGCCATGTTCTATTCGAAGTTTCGCTGGATAGAGCATGGAGTATCTCAACCCCATCTCTCGCAGTCTCCGTTTGACTCCCATGAAACTTTGTCGGCGCTTTTGTACAGCCTGAGTAAAGTCTGGGAAGAAATTCACTTCAGCGTTCTGAAATCTCAACGGACCTCTACTTCTCGACACTTGTAGGATAGCATCTCGGTCTCTATAGTTAAACAGTCTGGCAATGATAGGGCGCGGGGACGCACCCGACTTCGGTTGGCCACCAGGCAGTCTATGAGCTCTCTCCACCGAGAAGAACTTACTCAGGCCTCCGGGCGCCAAGTGCTTCACCACCAGTTCCTCCACAAACAAATCGGCAGCATCCTCCTCCGCACCCTCCGGCACACCTATGATGCGGACGTTCTGGCGCCGTGCCCGTCCTTCAAAATCATCAAGCCGGTGCGCAAGCATCAAATTAGCGGCCTTCAAGTCCCGAACCTCGGTCTGCACATCAGACACATCAGTAGTCAGACTCGACGTCTTGATTTCGAGTGACTTGACCCTATCATTCGTCTTCCCGAGTTCGGCCCTGATGAGGTTGAGCTCGATCGTGAGGGTATCAACCTTTTTGGACATCACTTCATGCTGTTTATGCATTTCGGCCTTAACGCCAGCAATGGCTCCCATCACGTCCCGGAGGGTGGGTTCAGCATCTTCCGGGGATACGTCCCGTTGCGGGTCTTTAGTACGACCCGATGCACCTGGCGACCCTTTGGAGAGAGAAAATCGTTCAGAGATGGTGGGCTGCGAGAGGGAGGGTTTCCTGCTGACCCTCGGAGGCTTCCCTTTGTCCGGGTCTCCTCTGCCCGCCATGATGGGCGACGGGGATCGTACGTTCCGAGAAGAGGTCAAGCCAACAATGCCACCCCCACTCAGTCAAAGTCGACAAACACTTCCACCGTCTCCAGGGACGTCGAGCCTCCAGTAAGGGCATTATGGTCACCGGACCTTAGCAAGCAGTTCGTCCCCACTCAAAGTGCCACCGCACAGGGGCTCAGTCGCCGTCCCAACAATGCCAGGCCGTTATGGCGTCGCCTTCACCAGGCTTCCCGACGGTGTAACTCGGCACAGGAAGATCGGATCTTCAATCTGAGAACGGGCGCCGAATCAGCATCGGCACCACAACTGATTCCCACCGCCGTGGGACAGGATAGTTAGCAGGATCAATACGGAGGATCGGAGGGTCTTCGGAGCTCCGAGCTTACGCGGCCATCTTGGTTGCCCGCGAAGCTCCTCCCCGCCAAGCCCTTTTAAACCAAGTTTTCACGGTAGAGATACAAATTCCACTATTGATTTTATTCTTTTTTCACAGATGTATGCCCCACTAATATCTTCCTGGGACACTCTGGACCACCTATATGGGGATCATTATCCCCTAGCTTTATCTGTCGTGCTGCACTCTCCAACTCTTATACACAATAACCCTAAAACCAATTATGAGCAACCAATCATATTGGGGGCTCTCAATGGTTATACTATCAAATGGGATAAAATTAATCAAGCTAGTCTTTTGAAAGATCTACTGAGGATGAGGTGGGAGGAGATACATATTTGCCTCTCCTTAAATGAACAGCCCCATTCCATCCGAGAAGCATTCTTAAAAATACAGACTAGCCTTAAACAACTACTCACACGACAGTTCAAGACAGGGCCCATCACCCCTAAAGGGTGGTTTGATAAAAATTGTTCCACAGCTTTAAAAACACTTAAGAACTTATTGCATATAACTCCAAAACCAATCACTGAGATACGTCAGGCCAGACTCAGATACCGTCTGGCCATTAAAAATAGGAAAAAAGCATTGAAGGAAGAAGCATGGCAGAAATTACTGTCAACGTGTGAAAATCGAGACCTCTCGGCTTTCTGGAAATTTATAAACACCCCGCTTCCATGGGTAAAGTTGCCGGAGAGGAATATGGACCTTGCGATTGATGGAGAGACGTGGGCCGCCTATTTCCAAAAACTGTATAGTAAACTCACACCGCCTACACCAGAGCCAAAGACTCCATCACGTATAGACTCTCTCGATGAAACTTATTCCAACATTGTTTTCTCGTAGGAGGAGGTGGAGATGGCAATAAGGGAGAGTCCAGTTGGTAAGGCACCAGGCCCGGATGCGATCCCAACAGATGTCTTTAAGGCAAAAATATCCTTTTGGGCCCCAATTTTGACCTCTGCCCTGAACTCTGCGAATACCTCTGGCCATTTTCCATCATGGGATGAGGCCATAGTGATACCCATCTACAAAAAGGGAGATAGGCACTCTCCATCTTGCTATAGGCCTATCTCCCTGCTTGATTCCTTAATGAAGATCGCGGGCCGTATCATTCTGAAACGTCTAGTAGCATGGACGGCAGAGGAGAATATACTCTCAACACTCCAGTACGGCTTCAGATCTGGAAGAGGCACAGTAGAACAGACCCTGAATTTACATCTTATCATGTCCAAATATGTTGACACAAAAAAGGAAAATCTGTACGTTACATATATAGACTTAAGCTCTGCTTTTGACTGTGTGCTCCATGAACAACTTTGGGATATACTTGAACATCTAGGGATAGATCCATCAATACTCCTCTTCATTATGAAATTGTACAGAAACGCGGGAGCCAGAGTGAGATTTGGCCCAAAAGGAGAGTGCTCGCCAAGGTTCACCATAAATAGAGGGGTTAGGCAGGGGTGCATATTAGCCCCCATGCTCTTCTCCCTCTATATAAATGCCATAGGAGAACACTTAAAAAACATTGAATGCGATTATCCAAAAGTGGGAGGGCAAACAATCCCCATTTTGTTATATGCCGACGACGCGGCAATACTTTCGCAAACTAGAGTGGGGTTACAAAGGGCAGTTACGGCATTCAGAGCCTTTATGCACGACAAGGGCCTGAAAGTGAACATTGGGAAAACTTACTCAATGGTTTGCAGTAAGAAGATAAATAAAAGACCATGTCCCATTTATATTGAAGATCAAAGACTAGAGACAGTGGACAACTTCACGTACCTGGGTATTTCTGTGCACCGACACGTATCCTGGCAGTCGGCAGTCAAAACGAGGAAACTTGCCCTTGTTAGAGCTGTTGGTGGGCTCGGAGACTTTGCTGGAAAATTAGGAGGGAGGCCTGTCAAACAGCTCATTGTTCTCTACAAAGCGAAATGTGTTTCAACAGCAATTTATGGGGCTGGTCTTTGGGGCATCGATAAAAACATTTCCTCCATTCAAATAGTGGAAAAAAAATTCCTAAGGTACCTACTGGCAACACCTAAATCAACATCTGTTTATATGATGCATATCGAGCTAGACCTACCATTCATTTCAGACTTAATCAAAGTGGAGCCCCCTCTTTTGTGGCATAAAATCTGGGCCACCCCTGAAACTAACCTGAACCGAGAAGTAATATTAGATATTCTCAAACAGGAGGGGGCAAAACATACGAAATGGCTGGCTTACATCAAAAACTTTTTTGTGGACATTGGTCGCCCAGAGTACTTTACTGATCCTTCGACCTTGGATTTTATCTCAAGGAAAAATCTGAGAAAGACCCTATTGGAATACCTGGAGACTAAAAGATGGAATCACCAAAAACTAAATACAACACTCCAGGCATACCAAAGGGTGACGCAGCATAAGGGGCTTCAAGCATATCTGTCCACTGACTTCTCCAGAATGCTGCTCGTCAGATTTAGACTGGGCTCATTTTTCCGTCTCATAACTTTTCCATCATGCAATGATTGGTCTCAGAATCTGAGTCCTTGTCCGTGTGATGACATTTCTGTGCAATCAAACATCCATACCATCCTATTTTGTACTTACTACGCGATCCCCAGGAAATCACAATTGAGACCTCTATTAAAGAGATGGGGTCTGAGGTCCTGTAAGGACGCTTTTGAGCGCTTACAAATGTTAGAGGATAGAGAAGTCATATGTATCATGGAAAAGTATTTAAAATTGTTGATCAAATTCCGGAAATCGCTACAATGGCCAGCTTAAAAATGCTGTTTGTTATTATAATTTTGTATAATACTTTTTATTTGTGATAAGTTCGGTTCCCCTAACCTTTTTTAAAATGGTATCATTCCTTTTATAATTCTCAAATTTTTATCTATTTTAAAGGAAATAATGAATTATCTAAATGTATTGTTGTATATTTTTATTTGCTATGAATGCTTGTATGATATTCTTCGAAATATCGAATAAAGCTTATTTGATTTGATTTACATACTGTTAAGACATTGCTTTACCATTACTCAGATCCTCTGTCCATGCATGATGTTTACGACATCTGAAAAACAAGTGAGGATACAACTAATAAAACTGCATCTAGTAACTTCAAATCTTTGCAGGCCAACATTTACTCAAAAAATGCAATGGTAGGAGAAAATGGAGGTTGCTTACCGGTGCATAATGAGGACTAGACCTCACTTCTCTCGGCACCAGCTCCAGTCAAAGAGGCCCCGCTTGTGGGATAATCATAATCCAACAACAATAGTTGAAGTGGATAACAAATTATATAAACGTTTGTAGCTACATATTGTGCGATCAAACCATGTGTTACTGCTATCATGAATTGCTCCAAAGTGTATCTCAGTGTGAATCGTACAGTTCTAGCCCCCTAACATGGGTCATGATAAGTCTTTGGCAAAGCATGCGAAAAGGTATATAAATATAAAGGAACTCCTTCAGATATTCTGAATAACTTAGGAAACCTTAACTTTCTTTCACAAAACCAGGGAAGGGAAGGTCTCATCGTGTGATTTATCTTTCTTCCTTTAAGCAGAATATCGCGTTTGTGGCAAGTGGCGATTTGCTAACTTAAGTGGCTTCTCAAACCTTACGATGTATGCCTGTCTTTGTTTAATCATAAAGGGTCTACATCTACTCAATGTTTATTTTGTCGAGGCCAAAAGAATCTTGTTGCAAGGACCTCCATGTATCGTTTTAAATGTAGTCAAAAGCATGGACGAATTCTGCCTTCTAACTCAGAGACGTTTCTTCCAGTTATTGGTAAAAATGTGTGTGAAATCAAAGGTAGACCCGGAAAAGCTTTACATTTGTGAAAAGTAGACAAATTCAGCAAGGTTTAATTTGTCTTTATCTTTTGAGGCTTTTCTATAGAAAGTTGACAAAAATGAAATTGCGTTGAAAAAAACATGTGGCTATTGCGGCAGTCTGGAGACCTTAGCGCAATGGTCCAACTGCCATTCACTGTTCTTCTCGGTCTCCCAATAAAAATGATAACTTGTGGGTGTGTGGGTGCCAAAGCTCGTAATCTCTACACGTTTCTGACCCTTCCCTGTTGAACTATACTTGGCCCACCACACAAGTGAAGTATTATTTTTATCATGAGACTTGGGGAATAATGGGTAGTAGGAAATTAAGTGCTGTCACTGTGATCCTACACAGAAATGTGAGGCAAATTAGATTTTTTTGCTAGATTTGTGGGCTGCAGTGAAAAAATTAAAGATTTATGCAAACAGCACATCTCTGAACTCCGCTAGGTGTCTAGTTTTCAGAAATGGATTTCGTAGGTTTCCCTACATGGTCACTGAGCCAGGTACCAAAAAAGCAGGTACCCCACTTGTAAAAACAGGTTGTTGTGCGATAATTTTGATGTGTCCACATTACATTTTGGGCCCCTCCCTTTTTAGGACACTTGGCCCACCCACAGAAGTAAAAATATCATTTTTATCAAGAAACCTGGGAGAATGTTAGGTGGTAGGACATCTGTGCTTGCCCAGTTATTCCACAACTTTCCCAAACAGAAATGTGAGGAAATTTTATTTTTGGGCAAAATTTGTGGTTTGCATGGGGTTCTGGGTAAAACAACATTGATGGATCTATACAGGCCACTCCTCCCTGGACTCCCCCGGGTGTCTAATTTCCAGAAGGGTGGGTTTGGTAGGTATTCCTAGATGGCCACCAAGCCCAAGATCAAAAACCCATGTGCCCACTTGCAAAAACAGGTTGATTTGATATAGATTATTTGAATGTGTCTATATTGAGGTAGGTGGTCCACAAATATAAGTGAAGCAAGTGAAGCAGCATTTTCATCTTTAGACCTGGGGTAATGCTGGATGGTAGGAATTTGTGGGTTCCTTTTGATTGTGGAAGAATATGGTACATAAATGCAAAGAAAATGTGTGATTTTAGTCATAGTTTGAGGTTTGCAGGTTGGAAGATGTTTCCTATGGGCAATGTACAAGTGGGCAGAGAAAGACAGAAAAGACAAATATTACTTCAGAACCATCTATTCCACAAGTACACACACATAACTGTTGGATTTTATTAACCAAAGATTTCACAAAATGAAATGCACTGTTAATAACTTAAAGGTCAAAAAACGAAACCACTGGCTCACTGATCATCAGCTGTAAAGCTGTGTCAAGGCAGCTACTGCTTTTACAGGCCATTCACACACCTTTCATCTGTGACAAACACAAGACCATTTACACCACCAGCAATGGGGCTAGCACACTGCAACACTCACATCAACAGACAGCCCCAATCAAAGGACCATCACTTTCATATGCCCATATGACTGACAAAGCAATGACACCAGCTGATAGCAGATGGAATGTGTGGACTGACATTCGGCTAGTAGTGTGTGTGGTGACCAGCAGCAAGTCACTACTCACACACCACCAGTGAAATTCCAGCTCAAACACACTGCCAGCCAAGTGCCAGTCCATGCATACTGCCGGCTAAACTGCAGTCCACTTACATCATCAGCCAAATGCTAGTTCACGTACACTGCCAGCTAAGGGCCAGCTCGCACACACCGCCAACCAAGTGCCAGTCTAAGCACACCCCCAACCAATCACAAGCTCACACAAACGCCAGCCAAACACCCGTCCACGCACACCACCACCCAAATGCCAGTCCAGGCACACCACCATCACGTATTTTCTTTAACAAAAAAGAATACACAAACCAATTGCAAGTAGATACAAAACTATAACTACAGATCAACATCTCTAACTAAATACATCTGTCACTGGGGGTGAATGTTTTGCCAATGTGTAACATTCCGTCCATCACCTTGTGTGTTTTGCTGTATGCCCTATCTGGGAAGGGTATGACCAGACGTGGGTCCCGTGCTCACTACGTCACTGGAGTCAAGCTATCCTGGCTGATGACGTCTGATAGCCAGAAACAGGTCCTAGGATGCTTGATTCCGGTCAAGGGATGACATGGCTTGGCAGTTTGGGCTGGACTGTTCCCATGAGGCACAGGGTCAAGACTGATTTGCATATGGCCATGTCTGAACTGGGGTGGCGTGTAGAGCAAAATAACGATGGATTAAACCCAGATCTGTGATTGGGGTTGAATGTTTTGCCAATGTGCAACATTCTGTCTTTCTCCTTTTGTGTTTTGCTGTTCGCCCTATGTGGGAAGGGTATGCCCAGATGTGGGTCCCGTGCTCACTACGTCACTGAAGTCAAGCTATCCTGGCTGATGACTGCTGATAGCCACAAACCGGTCATAGGATGCTTGATTCCGGTCCAGGGAAGACATGGCTTGGCAGTTCCGGTTGGACTGTTCCCATGAGTCAGAGGGTCAAGACTGATTTGCATATGGCCGTGTCTGAACTGGGGTGGCGTGGTGAGCAAAATAACAATGGATTAAAACAAGATCAGCGACTGGGAGTGAATGTTTTGCCAATGTGTGACATTCCATCCATCACCTTGTGTGTTTTGCTGTTCGCCCTATGTGGGAAGGGTATGCCCAGACGTGGTCCCATGATCGGTATGTAACTGTTACCACCCAACTTTTAGCACAAAATACTTTTACAACAAAACTATTACCACGCAGGACCCTTTACCACGAATACCTTTACAACGTATTACACTACAACGCAGATACTATTACAACGCATACCATTACACCGTAAGTATAGGTAAGTTAATTTTTTTTTTAAAAACATTTATTAGGGGTATTGGGTTTGGGTTTTGGGGTACAGGAGTATTTTTAGGTTTCAGCGTTGTGTTTGGGATTTGGGGTACAGGGGTATTTTTAGGTTTCAGGGTTGGGTTTGGGTTTTGGGGTACAGGGGTATTTTTAGGTTTCAGGGCTGGGTTTGGGTTTTGGGGTAAAGGGGTATTTTTAGGTTTCAGGGCTGGGTTTGGGTTTTGGGGTACAGGGGTATTTTTAGGTTTCAGGGTTGGGTTTTGGTTTTGGGGTACAGGGGCATTTTTAGGTTTCAGGACTGGGTTTGGGTTTTGGGGTACAGGGGTATTTTTAGGTTTCAGGGCTGGGTTTGGGTTTTGGGGTACAGGGGTATTTTTATGTTTCAGGGTTGGGTTTGGGTTTTGGGGTACAGGGGTATTTTTATGTTTCAGGGTTGGGTTTGAGTTTTGGGGTACAGGGGTATTTTTAGGTTTCAGGGTTGTGTTTGGGTTTTGGGGTACAGGGGTGTTTTCAAGTTTCAGGGTTGGGTTTGGGTTTTGGGTTACAGGGGTATTTTTAGGGTTAATGGCTGGGTTTGGGTTTTGGGGTACAGAGGTATTTTCTACATATATATTTACAAATTATTTAATAATAATTAAATTTAAATAATTAAATTATTTTAAAAAATGAATAATTACATTATTTTACAAAATGATATACTTACCTATACTTACGTTGTAATGGTATGCGTTGTAATAGTATCTGCGATGTAATGTCATGCGTTGTAAAGGTATGCGTTGTAAGGGATTATGCGTTGTAAAAATTGCGTGCTAATGGTATGCGTGGTAATAATATGCGTGGTATCAACATATATCCCCCATGATCACTACGTCACTGGCGTCAAGTTATACTGACTGATGACAGCTGATAGACAGAATCCGGTCCTAGGATGCTTGATTCCGGTCCAGGGAAGACATGGCTTGGCAGTTCAGGCTGGACTGTTCCCATGAGGCACAGGGTCAGGACTGATTTGCATATGGCCATGTCTGAACTGGGGTGGCATGGTAAGCAAAATAACAATGGATTAAACCCAGCTCTGTGATTGGGGGTTAATGTTTTGCCAATGTGCAACATTCCGTCCATCACCTTGTGTGTTGATTTTGAAATCTGAACAAAAAATAAAAAACAATAACGACTGGTTAGTTTACTTTATCATCATGGTTGTTTCCAACAACTTTGTTGCGTGTGGCACAATAAGCAGACACACAGAGCCCAGGCTTAGAAGGACACTTCGGCCATTACATACAATTCTCCCTCTGCACACCTCTTCAGATACAGACTCTACATCTCCTACTTCGAAAGTCTTTTTTGGGCATGGGAGAAATGTGATCCAAAAAGTGGGGATCTAACAATCTAGCCACATCTGCCACCTATCCTACTCTAGGAATACTTGCATGTTCCACTACATCAGTGCTGCCTATCACAGACTTCTGAAATTGAACAAATGTCATTTTTGACTCTGTAGATCTTTGAATACAACAAAAGAAGGTTGCTAAATGTAATAAATGGACAGCCAATTTATACCAAATGTAAGCCTTTTGGAGAGCAGTGTAATGTTCCAACCCTGATCTACAAAAGCCATTTACTTATTGTTGTCTAAAATGCACACAGGTTTGTGCTCTTCAGCAACCGGAACCCAAACAATCACAGGTGAAATACTTTTATCATGAATGGTAGCCGCATGTACATCTCTCTCCTGTCTGAAAATGTCAAATCCAGAAGTTCATGACTATGCAAGGCACTGCACTGTCCCCTCTGGAGGTTTTTATAGACAAGCTGTTTGGAGTAACCTTTACGTTTAGAACAGATTAGGTTCCAAGCATCAGTGTCCACTTTGAAAAATTCCCTGAACAAATGCACAGTACAGTGGAAGTTATATATGTATAAATAGTGCCCTTTGTTCAAAGGTTCCATGCCAAGTACCAACACAATTTTCTCTCTAACTCGAACTTAGGCAGAAAACCCAGGAGGCCAATAGTGGAATGCCTACCTTGGTACACCCCTGAAATTATAAACAGATCCAGAACTACTCTCAGACAGCATGTACATCTTAATTATATAATGTGCCCTCTTGCTAGGAATGTACTGCCTAAAAACCAAACAGCCCTTGAACATGACCAAAGACTCATTCACATCTGTTTCTTTCCCTGGAATATAGATGTCTGAAAATCGACCCACAAAGATATCAAACACAGGCCAAATCTAAAAAAGACAGTCACAATCAGGGTGTCTTGTGGCAATACTACAGCATTATCAACAAAATACAGCATCTAAAAAAGAAGCAAATACCGATCATGACTCATGGTTGCAGGATATATAACCATTACCCTCAAGGGACTAGTAGGCCAATATGAAGACAGCAAAGGCTTCCTTATCAAGCCCATCAAAAAAGTTAAACTCAGAAGCATCTTTAACTCATGCAGATTTTCGGAAGTCCACCTGGTAGGTCTACACTAGAGCGGGGCTTAAGTCTGTCAGTGTTGTCCCTCAAATACGGTTCAGGATACAAATTAGTCTGGTCAACAATCTTATCTAAAAATACATCGTCCATAAACAACTGAAATAAATGTAGAAGCAAAATGTTTTCAGTATTCATTCTACACCCTGTGACACCAGTTAAGGAAGGCAACACTGGCTGCACCATGTTTGGGGTAGCCCAGAGATCGGTTTTTCCAATGGAAAGCCTTCCAGCCCCAGGCTGCAATCCATATGCCTCTTGCTGCACTCATCAGTGTCCTCCTCTAAAATAAGCACAACATTCACTGTCAGAATCCTGAACTTCCTCCTCTGTCTCAGATGCAGAGTCAGTCTCACAATCATGGTCAGAGGGCAATTTGAAAAGCATACCAACAACCTGCTGAGAGTTAATTCTTTGGTCAGCCATAATCCTTACTAACAAAAGTAACTTGACAAATTAGTCAAGAATTACCAAAACTGTGTAAGTTAAGTAAAACCAAAGTCTGAGTTTACCAAACAAAATGTAAAATACTGGCATATAACAATTTTAAGATAACATCAATCAGTACAAAACACACAAAGACGTATACACTGTAAAATTATACCACTCTCTTGCCAGAGACGACTAGACTCACCGATTCCTACTCTACACAGACACATTAGCACCAATGATATCCCACTAGAAAGGAAAAACAAAGGATAGTTACACCCAAGGCAATACAATAAACTTTGTGCCAAAATCCAAGGAGAAGTTGACACACAATCAAACGAAAACAAAATATGCTGCTATTATTTCAGCTTATTTGGAGTATACAGTACTAAAACCTTTTCTATCCAAACATATGCAACTACACAAACTGCAGATCTACCAGTGCCGAAACGGCAAACATGTGTCATAGCAAAGGGAAAGAAAGGCTTTGCACTAGAATAAAATGGGGAAATAAAACATTACAATCACAAATCATGACAAGAAATAACACATTTACCATTATAAAGCACTATGAAGTCTGTCCATCTCCTTCAAATGCCGGCCACACACATTGTCAGCCAAACACCAGCCAAAAAAGGTACCAGTCAAGCACTAGCTCAAAAACACTGCCAGCCAAGTGCCAGTCCGCGCTCACCGTCACCCAAGCACCAGTTCAGGCACACCACCATCCAAGAGCCAGTTCACAAATACCGTTAGCCAAGCGTCAATCCAAGCACACTGCCAGCCAAGCGCCAGTCCAACCACACAGCCAGCCAATTGTCAGTCCACACACACCACCAACCAAGTGCCAGTCCACACATACCGCCAGCCAAGCGAAAGCCCTCACGCACCAAGTACAAGCAGATCATCAGCTGAACTTCTGTTCACAGACACACACAGACGCTTTCCCAGGTGATTAGTGATTTTCTGAGATTGACATAATAATGTGGCCCATCTGCCCCTAAGAGTGGCAAAACTGGGCAAAATACATGCCCCAAAAAAGGGGAGTAACCCTTTCCAAAGTGGCCTTCCCAATATATAAATGTAAAAAATCCCTGGTGACTAGTGGCTTTCTGCCTATGGGCCTAAAATTCTAAATGTCCAAAATCGGCATACAAGGAAAAGCTTAGGACTGGATCATCTCGTTCCTAGCTGGGAGAACTCAGAGAGTCCGACTTCCCCCATTCCACTCAGAGGCCACCGAAGTCATCTGCGGCGTAGCTCAAGGATCCTCACTCAGTTCCACCCTCTTCAACGTCTACATGAGTCCTCTCGCCTCTATCGCGCGTCAACACAACCTCAACATCATCTCTTACGCCGATGACACCCAGCTAATCCTTTCCCTCACCAAACACCCCAACACCGTCAAAACTAATCTTCACGAAGGCATGAAAGAAGTAGCCGAATGGATGAAACAGAGCCGACTAAAACTCAACTCAGACAAAACAGAGGTGCTCATCCTAGGATCCTCCCCCTCAGCTTGGGACGACTCTTGGTGGCCTTCCGCTCTGGGCACAGCACCCACACCCACAGACCATGCACGTAACTTTGGCTTCATTCTAGACTCCTCTCTCTCAATGTCCAGACAAGTCAACGCAGTCTCGTCCTCCTGCTTCAACGTCCTTCGCATTCTCAAAAAGATCTTCCGCTGGATCCCCCTCGAGACAAGAAAGACTGTCACCCATGCACTGGTCACGAGTCGTCTGGAGTATGGCAACACACTTTACGCCGGAATTACAACAAAATTACAGAAAAAACTCCAGCGCATCCAAAACGCGTCTGCGAGACTCATATTAGACATCTCGCGCCAAGATCACATCACCGGACACCTAAAAGACCTCCACTGGCTTCCCGTCAACAAAGGAATTACTTTTCGCCTTCTCACCCACGCACACAAGGCCCTTTATAATCTAGGACCCGAATGCCTCAACACTCGACTGTCCTTCTACAAACCCACATGCCAACTAAGATCATCCAATCAAGCCCTCGCCACAGTCCCGCGCATCCGAAAATCCACCATGGGTGGCAGATCCTTCTCCTTCCTGGCTGCCAAAACCTGGAACTCACTCCCCACCCACCTCCGCCTTACTCAGAACCACATCTCCTTCAGAAAAGAACTGAAAACCTGGCTATTTGACAAATAATGAACCCCTCTCTCAAGCGCCTTGAGACCCTCCGGGTGAGTAGTGCGCTAAACAAATGCCCGAACTTGAACTTGAACTCCCCAACTTTGCCAAATTGATTTCTCCCTGTTTGCTCTTAGCTTCAAAAAATATGTCTGATCTGTCCCCAGGAGGGGCCATAAGTTATGTTATGTTGTGTTATGTTACAATGGCTTTTGTAGAGCGCGCGTCTACTCAAAAAGAGTGTCCCGGCGCTTTTAATTAAGGTAGGCTGCAGTATACTAACATAACACATTAAAAGAGAGAAGGTCACAAACAGAAAAAAGGACAGCAAGCAAAAAAAAATGGCCTACTGGGTGAACAGCCAGGTTTTGAGGTCCTTTCTAAAAGCTAGTAAGCTGGTGGCTCCCCGAAGGGTAAGAGGCAGAGAGTTCCACAGCTGTGGCGCCAGTAGTCCAAAGGAGCGACCTCCCACGCGCGCTCTCTTCACTCGCGGGACAGTCGCCAAGAACAGGGATTCTGACCTCAGAGAGCGAGCCGGTCGGTAAAAAGAAAGTCTCCTAATGAAGGTGAGTGACCTTTGCCAAAGGAGCCAATCCCAAAAATGGCAAAATCAATTACCCCTTTGTGGCTAGTGGCTTTTCCCCCCTGGGGTGCAGATCTGCCTAAAAATATAGCTAGTCTGCCCACAAGGGGAGGCAGAAACAGCCAACATGCATGCCCCCATATAAAGGGCTTCGACCCTTGCCCAAGGGGCTTCTCCCCAACTTGGCCATATTAATTATTACCTAGTGACTAGTAGCTTCTGCCTCCCTTGGATGCAAATCAACCAAACAATATCATTGATCTGCTTCCAAGGGTGGCAGGAACAGCCAAAATACATGCCTTCTCTTGAAGGGATAGCATTCCTTGCCCAAGAGACAGCTCCCAAAAAAGTCAAACATGTATTCCCTGGTAGGCTTTTGGTTCCTGCCCCCCTTGGGGTAAGATCACCCTAAAATATGGCCAAGGGGCTGCTCCCTAACGCAATTTTACAGGAAATATAAAAATCAGGTTTCACATAATATATTCTAAAAGATCTAAAATGCACATGCATATGCAATTTAACTAATCATACTATTCTGAGACAGAGTCTTCTAGGTGGTATAAACTATTATTCATTGTTGATAGTTCACATTTAATTACATTAGGTTTATACTTAATGAGCTAATATGTTGGAATTGGTTCTACAGTCCCAATAAGTCATGTAACTCAGATTCAGTATTTGTTGTGTAAAGGGGGCTTGCTGAATATATAATGCTTAAAGGTCCTACAGGTTGACAGGGTAATATCTGAGGGGGAATCTGAGTGAAAGTGGGGAATGTGGAAGATAAGGCAAGTTAGGGGCATTGGATTTTATATGCCCATGTATTTGATTGAATGTTCTCTCATAGGGTAGATGAGGGGGTATGTGGGAGAGGATGAGGTTCAAAGGGGTAGGCTGACACATTTTCAGTTTGAGGATTCCTTTTCTCATATAGGATCAGAAGAGTGCCAACGGTGGAAGAGGATGAAGGTTAAGGGAGGGAGCAGGTACATGTTTATCTGTGTGGTTCCTTTTCTCTCATAGCATAGGATGAAAGGATGCATAGATTCGAGAGGTCAGAGGAGTGGGCTGTTATTTGTCCATGTATAAGTTTCCTTTCCTCCCACAGGATAGGGCATGGAGGGGTGTGCACAATATTAGAACATTGGAATACTAACTTTTGCTTTGCCGGGTGGTGTGCTACTTGCTGCCAAAAGCACTTCAGTGCCTCATCAGCGGTTGTAAGCAACATGTAAATACATTTATAAATGACAATATATTTACCTTTTTGGTTTCTTCTATCCGATAAGCCAGGGTGGGATGGTGTGTGAGAGAGGATGGATTTCAGGGGTGTGGATGGTTAAGTGTTCATCTATATGACTCTTTTTCTCCTGTAGGATGGAGGTCTCCATTCTTCTGCTTGTGCTTTTGGGAATAATTCAAGGAGTTGAAAGCTGTTATCCAATGCCTGGTGGTAAGCAAAAGCTGAAATCATTTCATGAAATATTTGAAACTGAACATCGTTTTGAGGTTTTGCCTGCAAGCAGTGTGCATTAGCTGTCACTTGGTGGTGATCTGTTGTGTAAAAGAAATATCTCTCGAAAGTGGCCTTTAGCCCACCCATTGCTTGACATTTATTAGTACCATTATCACTGTTCTTAGCTGTCTTCTAATTTAGCAATTTTAAGGAGAATTGGTCCCTCCGGGAAGGGTATAAGAACAATGGTACACAGAACCACAATAAGCCCTTTGATGATATTCTCCTCAATTGAGATCAGTACATTTATTAAATATAAACCACAATTAGACGAACAGAAGGAAAACATTATATACAAGTCCACCAATTTCCTGACTTCAGGAATTTAGGTACATGGTGACTTTATGAGGGAATACCAACTTAAGCAGTCAATATTAAACGAAGATCTTAAGCCGCACCTGAAAATCTAAATTAAACAATTTTGGAGTCAAGATGTAAAGGTCACCGACGTTTCGATGCCCACTAGAATTTTGGGTTCATCATCAGGACACAAATTATTATACCCAAGTGTTAGCCTGTACATGAAAGCGAGATAGCGGGAGAAGACAAGGAGGAAGAGAGAAAAAGAGAAAATGAATGAGAATATGGTGCCAGTACGTAGTGCTGAGCCATTACCAGAGTGAAGTGATCAGGACAAAAATACTAATGTGCCCCGCTGGTTGGAAAACAATCATAATTTGTGCCAGTGAATAAAATAACTGTGAAAATCCTAGGGTTCTTGTGGTTGTGACTAAGCCCATAAAACGACATCACAAATGGGGGCGCGCAAGAGTAAGGTCATGCCAGGATTAGGGGCTGCTAACCTCTCAAGGTACATAATGCACGGTCGTAGGAGATCTAGGAATAGCACATGCAGGGGACAACAGGCATCGTACAGCCATGGCCCGGGGTATTAGGGTAGCTGAAGAGCAAGCGTCAGTTTGAGGGGAAGTGAGAACAACGAGTAAGTCATGTTCGAAATATTACTAGAAGGGCCGAATGGAATAAACGGTGTTCAACTTACTGTAATCGTGTAGTTTGCAGCACCGGAACAGCATAAGTCAGTAGGAGATTTTCCTACCGAACAAAGACCATGGAGTTGGGATAAAATGTTGGATAAAACTACGCGAAGAGAACCTTAACAACACACATGGCCTAATTGAGCTCCGGTCGACCTATATAAGGAGATACGTTATAACAAACAGGGTTATACCCAATGCAGTCAATAGGGACCTGGGTAGCAAATGGAATGAAAGGAAGGGGTCCCGAGACCAGAAGGAAATTTACAAATTCATAGCATTTGTATTCATAAATTCAAAAACAACGTTTTTGGATGCAAAAAAGATTTTATTTCAAGATTGCATACATCCTATTCAATGGATACATTATTCTTTATACATTTGCTTTATATACAGTATGTGTGCCCACATTCACAACGGGAAGGGGGTGACGTGAGGGAAAGTGTAAGGGGTAGGATATGTGTGAACTGATTCATTCAGTGACACGTCTTATTCAATCTACTAAGACAATATACATGTGGTCCCTTAACATGAGGGCCACATCTGTAGGCTCCGTGGGAGTCCAAAAACTATAAATGTCAAAAATGCCTAACTCCGCAATAGCCGTGAGTGTCTGAATGGGGACCGGAGCTGGTCTTTGGTGACGTAGTGGTCTACGTTTCGACCCACAATCAGTAGGAGTCTTTTCCTTACGGAAGGGTCTTCATCAGGACAGACAATGTTGTGGGTGGGCAAAATCCTGGGGAACAATTAAAAGAACGAATTAGAGGTACACCATTCCTGTATTAAAATTCATAGGATGGTGGTACACGATAATCAGTGAAACGAAGGGAACCGTGTTCTCATTTATACGTATGAATCTCATACGTAGGAATAAATACAATGCCTAACGCTCACCTTTCGCAAGGGGCGATAAGAGTAGACTCAAACGTTGAGTAGTCTTAGTCCAAGCCGCTGGGGGTAACTCTAAAAATTAGAGGAAAGACTAGTATTGGAAGAGAATCAGCAAGTACATTCCTAGTCTATACAGAAGATCTAAATCGTGAAAAAACCTATTGGTAGTCAGCAAGCCATCTGTGCTAAGGAGTATATTATCACAAAAAAGGGGGGGAAAATCTTTGGACATCTATGTGATTATTACCTGTCCGCCTGTATGGGGTGGTGTCCAGGACGGAGACCATAGTGTTCCTCAATGGTAGCTCAAAGTTATAAATCTATACAATAGAGAAATGAAATACCTATTTACAGACTGAGTGCCGCACGTAAAACCAAATTGGAAGCCTCCCAGTGAGATGAAGTACATCAATGTTGGCTTACCACTATCGACAAAATATTAGAGGTTAAATTAAATGGACCCTTTGAGGCATTGCGCAGGAAATACTTTCAGGCGTAATTATTCCATTTCGGGCACCTACGTTTGTCAGTGGTAACCTAAATACAAAGAAAAGGGTTGGTAAGGAAACTAGTATTGGTATTGTATGGATTGAGGTCTCATAGGATACCTATATATATACACAAAACAATGTCATTACCAGCAGAGGCAGCAGAGGATTATCTATACATCACTTGATTTTGTAAGTCTCACCACTCCTTAGAAACGACATATAGGTAAATTCACCTATTTAAGAAAGCGGCACGTAATTGGCCTGAAAAGAGAAAGATTGTTGTCATAACGTAAAAGTCACTAAACACTCCACAGGTGGTTTCAAAGTCGTAAAAATTAGAAAATAAGTACAAAAATAGGTACCATTACCACAATGGAGGAATCCTGCTAAGAGTCCTTACTACTTCTGCCAGGACGCTGACATCTCGCCTAAAAGGGGGTTAAATGTAAAGTAGTCTGGGTACTGTAGCCCGGATGCAATGAATAAACCTCAACACAATCAACTAAATCTCAACTCTCCTACCTCTACCGCCGAGCAGTTCTCCAGATACGTTCAACTTGGTCCTATAGTCAGGTAAAGAAACAAAGTTTCAGAGGGGTGAGCGCGATCAGATCGCGTCGATGCCCAGATCCCGAAAGGGGTCGCTGTGCATATTTACCTCGGGGTCCTGTATATATAGATGAAATCCGCGCTCGTCCTGGTCGGGGTTTCTCCTTAACGCTGCCGTGCCGCGTGTGCCGTGCCGGTAAAAACCTCCGCGTTTTGTATTTCCTGGTCGCCCAAGGACTAGGGGGCGGAGTTACGTATTTCAAATAAAGGCAGAAAACAGACTAAATTTCCCGCATTAGTGTTAGGTGAGAATGTATATAAAACTCACAACATCACTACATTTCAATACTAGGTATTATCGGTATTTTAAACTTGAAGGCGCTTCGTATTTGCACATCAATAATATCAATAAAATATTTAGTTGTGTTTGGGATGCACCAGTCACAAATGGTAGTGTAGATCCCTGCACTCCATGTTGTATTATGCAAGGACGGAAAACAGACTAAACTTCCCGCATTGTTGTATGGTGAATTTTTTTTATATATACCCCGCCACATCCATAACTTTCAATGCTTAGTAATATAGGTATTTTAAAACTTAAAGGCGTATCGTATTTTACACCTGAATACCATATACAGTGGAGTTTAGGATGCACCAGTCACACAGGGTAGTGTAGACCCCTGCACTCCATGTTGTATCCGATAAAGGCGGAAAAGAGACCAAACTTCCCATTTTGTTGTTAGGAGAAAAATATATCGAACTTTCTGCATCATTACATTTCAATACTCAGTATTATAGGTATTTTGAACTTGAAGGAACATCGTATTTTGCACCTGACTACCGTATGGTATGATATGGTAGTCAGGTGCAAAATACGATGTTCCTTCAAGCTCAAAATACCTATAATACTGAGTATTGAAATGTAATGATGCAGAAAGTTCGATATATTTTTCTCCTAACAACAAAATGGGAAGTTTGGTCTCTTTTCCGCCTTTATCGGATACAACATGGAGTGCAGGGGTCTACACTACCCTGTGTGACTGGTGCATCCTAAACTCCACTGTATATGGTATTCAGGTGTAAAATACGATACGCCTTTACATTTTAAAATACCTATATTACTAAGCATTGAAAGTTATGGATGTGGTGGGGTATATATAAAAAAATTTCACCATACAACAATGCGGGAAGTTTAGTCTGTTTTCCGTCCTTGCATAATACAACATGGAGTGCAGGGATCTACACTACCATTTGTGACTGGTGCATCCCAAACACAACTAAATATTTTATTGATATTATTGATGTGCAAATACGAAGCGCCTTCAAGTTTAAAATACCGATAATACCTAGTATTGAAATGTAGTGATGTTGTGAGTTTTATATACATTCTCACCTAACACTAATGCGGGAAATTTAGTCTGTTTTCTGCCTTTATTTGAAATACGTAACTCCGCCCCCTAGTCCTTGGGCGACCAGGAAATACAAAACGCGGAGGTTTTTACCGGCACGGCACACGCGGCACGGCAGCGTTGAGGAGAGACCCCGACCAGGACGAGCGCGGATTTCATCTATATATACAGGACCCCGAGGTAAATATGCACAGCGACCCCTTTCGGGATCTGGGCATCGACGCGATCTGATCGCGCTCACCCCTCTGAAACTTTGTTTCTTTACCTGACTATAGGACCAAGTTGAACGTATCTGGAGAACTGCTCGGCGGTAGAGGTAGGAGAGTTGAGATTTAGTTGATTGTGTTGAGGTTTATTAATTGCATCCGGGCTACAGTACCCAGACTACTTTACATTTAACCCCCTGTTAGGCGAGATGTCAGCGTCCTGGCAGAAGTAGTAAGGACTCTTAGCAGGATTCCTCCATTGTGGTAATGGTACCTATTTTTGTACTTATTTTCTAATTTTTACGACTTTGAAACCACCTGTGGAGTGTTTAGTGACTTTTACGTTATGGCAACAATCTTTCTCTTTTCAGGCCAATTACGTGCCGCTTTCTTAAATAGGTGAATTTACCTATATGTCGTTTCTAAGGAGTGGTGAGACTTACAAAATCAAGTGATGTATAGATAATCCTCTGCTGCCTCTGCTGGTAATGACATTGTTCTGTGTATATATATAGGTATCCTATGAGACCTCAATCCATACAATACCAATACTAGTTTCCTTACCAACCCTTTTCTTTGTATTTAGGTTACCACTGACAAACGTAGGTGCCCGAAATGGAATAATTACGCCTGAAAGTATTTCCTGCGCAATGCCTCAAAGGGTCCATTTAATTTAACCTCTAATATTTTGTCGATAGTGGTAAGCCAACATTGATGTACTTCATCTCATTGGGAGGCTTCCAATTTGGTTTTACATGCGGCACTCAGTCTGTAAATAGGTATTTCATTTCTCTATTGTATAGATTTATAACTTTGAGCTACCATTGAGGAACACTACGGTCTCCGTCCTGGACACCACCCCATACAGGCGGACAGGTAATAATCACATAGATGTCCAAAGATTTTCCCCCCCTTTTTTGTGATAATATACTCCTTAGCACAGATGGCTTGCTGACTACCAATAGGTTTTTTCACGATTTAGATCTTCTGTATAGACTAGGAATGTACTTGCTGATTCTCTTCCAATACTAGTCTTTCCTCTAATTTTTAGAGTTACCCCCAGCGGCTTGGACTAAGACTACTCAACGTTTGAGTCTACTCTTATCGCCCCTTGCGAAAGGTGAGCATTAGGCATTGTATTTATTCCTACGTATGAGATTCATATGTATAAATGAGAACACGGTTCCCTTTGTTTCACTGATTATCGTGTACCACCATCCTATGAATTTTAATACAGGAATGGTGTACCTCTAATTCGTTCTTTAAATTGTTCCCCAGGATTTTGCCCACCCACAACATTGTCTGTCCTGATGAAGACCCTTCCGTAAGGAAAAGACTCCTACTGATTGTGGGTCGAAACGTAGACCACTACGTCACCAAAGACCAGCTCCGGTCCCCATTCAGACACTCACGGCTATTGCGGAGTTAGGCTTTTTTGACATTTATAGTTTTTGGACTCCCACGGAGCCTACAGATGTGGCCCTCATGTTAAGGGACCACATGTATATTGTCTTAGTAGATTGAATAAGACGTGTCACTGAATGAATCAGTTCACACATATCCTACCCCTTACACTTTCCCTCACGTCACCCCCTTCCCGTTGTGAATGTGGGCACACATACTGTATATAAAGCAAATGTATAAAGAATAATGTATCCATTGAATAGGATGTATGCAATCTTGAAGTAAAATCTTTTTTGCATCCAAAAACATTGTTTTTGAATTTATGAATACAAATGCTATGAATTTGTAAATTTCCTTCTGGTCTCGGGACCCCTTCCTTTCATTCTATATAAGGAGATAAACAGTCCAGATATAGGACAGAATTACGCCTGCCTGCACAGGTAGTGTGCCGACTACTCAGCTGCAGGTTTCTTTTCAGACTTTAGGTCTGAAAAGGTTTTCAGATAGGTCTTTCCTGTCGAAATCGAATTCGATTCTACTGATTGATGAGCAACAGATAAATCCAGATTGTTTTTTGTTGTTGAAATTCATGATAAAAAAAATAAATGGTCCTGAAGAAGGTGGCTTTGCCACTGAAACGCGTGTAGACCAACACAATACCCAAGAGGAGTGGCCCCTGGGAGACAGTATCATCAGAAGCAGCTGATATTTGAGATCTTCCATCAGCCAACTTTGTTATCTACAGACCTTTTTGGGACACCTCATAGGGATGAATCTCTTCTTCTTTTACATATGATTAAGGGTGTATGAGTGGAGTCTACCTGGTGAGAATGATTGTGTGATGCATATGTTTGATTTAAAGGAATTAATACTGTACCAGCTATGAATTCAAAGTGATTATATGTACAGACAATGACATATGTATATATGTATGTATCTTTTTACTAAATGTATTCCCAAAAAAAGAGAGAAAAATAACACATACCAAAATTTTTGTTGTTTATATATGAAATAAAAATTGTCAGAGATACAATATAATGAATAATAAAACTATCTCTGCTAGTATTTGGTTTTCTGTACTGCAATGTTGGTTTGTTGGCATGTCAGAACCTAAGTAGGTTGCACTAAAGCAATATAGATCGTATAAGAGGTCTTGTTGTTAGCTAGTTTTTGTTTCCCCCCTCCTCTTGGACTTAGTTTAGGGGGGCCTTTGTTTCTCTAGAATCGTTGAAAAAATATGCCATTGAATGCAAAAAAGTTCCAGGTTAGACAAATCTTAATTAAGTCAAGGATAAAGGAGGTAGGTACCAAATGTGAACGGATCCTGGAGTCAAGGGTATTTTGATTCCCTTCTCCTGCGGCATATTGATATAAACGGATTCAACGTCCAAATTGTAAGTGTCAAAAAGAGGTTCTTCAACTAAGTTGATCATGTCCATTGTGTCCTTAATTTTACATTGCGCCTTGGGTACAAAATCTTTGATAAAGCAATCCACATAGCGTCCGAGTGGCTCCAAGATAGAGCCGCATCCAGAAACTATGGGTCATCCTGGCCGGGCATCTGTGTTTTTGTGTATCTTGGGGAGAGTGTAAGTTACTGGTGTACTTGGTGAACTAGTGTTTAGATAAAGAAATACATTTTTGCTAAGGAAGCCGTCAGTTTTGCCTGCCTCCATAAAACTCTGGATAAGCTCTTGAATTTCAGTGGTAGGGTCTGCTACTAATGTTTTGTGATGACGATATTGAATAATTATCTAAAGATCTCTCTCTTTTTATGTGTCTTTGTCTTAAAGAACAATGCCACCCACTTTGTCTGCTGGTTTGATAATCAGGTTGTCTTTCAGTTTCAATCCCATGAGAGCTTTTTTCTCCTAAAGTGGTAGGTGATGTGGGATAAATATGTGCTGGAGTTCAAGTCCCAAAACCTCCTGTAGGATAAGTTTAGCAAAGGTGTGTAATTCTGCTGGGATACTTGCGTAGGGTGATGAGAATGTAGATGGAGGTCCAAATGGTGTATTAGGTTATTTCAAACCAAAACTTTGAAAACATAGAACAGCTATTTTTCTTAGTCTATATTTTCTTTGCCATGCGATGTTGCTGTGTGGGTGCTGTGCACCATGATTAAAAGTAAAATAAAAAAGCTTTGGCAAAGCCAATAGGTCTCCTCAATCAGAGAGCAATTGGCATTGTCAATGACAATGTTTTTTATCCATGTGTTAAGGAGTGGAGTGGATGTATGTGGTGTGTAGTGGAATTCATGCGAGGTTGGATCGGAATTGATTGTTGTGGCATTGTGTGGCATGAAATTGTGTGGTGCTGAGTGGATTTCTGTGTAATGGAATTATGTGCCATGGTGTGCAGTGGAAATATGTGGATAGTCATTATGTGGTAAAGAATGTACTGGAATTATGTGGAGTGGTATTGTGTTTATGTAATGGCAGGTAGTGGAGTGGAAGTATGGGGTGTGGTGTTAAATTTTGTGGCATGATGTGGAGGTCTGTTGAGTGAATTGTATATATGTGGTGTGTAGAGGAATTGTGTTGTGGAGTGGAATTCTATTTGCAGGTCTTGGATCCCCATGAGTTTGCTCCTTAGATCCTAGACCTGCAAGGGGACAGTTGTGAAGTGCAGCATTATTTCAGATGGGCATATTCTGTCTCTGTACTTGATCGTCAGGGTCCGTGGAAATTTTTCAAAACAAAAAAAGCTCACCTTTTCATTTTATGACTGTACACGGTATGTATGTATAGTGCCAGTCTGATTTAAGGTGGAATAAACTTCCCATACTATCACTAATTAAATAGCTGAGCACACAGCGGTGACTTTTAGTGCTAGTCCAGCCCATGTACTCTTTATAGGTTCCCTGTTCACTTATAATACCTGTGAATTGACTTAGCTATTTCAGGGTCAAATCTGCTCAGGCAGACATGTCAACCATGGGATATAGTGCACCATTGCTTAGGGCTATAAGGCCTGCTTTAGGGGTGACTTACTTATATCTTGTGTAGTGTCTGTAGGCAAGGCACACAGGGATGTGTGCCATGTCATCTCCATTTTGTCTGCACCATGACGTGCAGTTTGCAATGGCAGCTTTCATGATATTGGTGAGGGGTCCCTACTGTGGCACAAACTGACCTATGTTAGGCTGGAAATGTCAATTTCTATGTATCAATAATTGTGTGTATGTCACCATACCTTTACCCAGTCCCTCACTCACTGACCCACTACCATTTAGCCTAACCTTCCTTTTCTTCACAATGAGAGCACAGTAAATATTGAATGCACTGCTATTGATTGGAGCAACTGTGTTGAAAATCATTAATGCTTCAACTTTATATTGCATTTAATGCCTGCATAATTCATGGAATTAAATTCCTGTTCTTTGAATCCTATTGAAGCTCTAAGCGGTGAATGCTTTTTCTATTGTGTTTTTACAAAAAAATACTACCACCACCAATTCTATAGTATACTGTCTCACCCCAGTAGGGAAGAAACATGTTTAAGGTGGCAGGCTGGCTGAGACCAGCCCGTTACCAAACTGGGAGTCTGTAGATTTTCAGGGGTGCATTTTTTTAACAAATCGCTCTGTTAGATGATAAGAAGACGATATTTGGCCTGAACTCCCCTGCCCGCTGTCAGATCAGCATCAAGGGTTCTTTGCCGGTTTTTCAAATACATCACTTCTGTGAGTCGGCGGCACTTCTCCATGGGGCATTAACTGATGTTGACCCCTCACAGGGTGGTCTTTAAGGCTTCCCACAATATTGTTCCCAAAGAGACTGTGTTGACAATAAGTACTAAATATTCTGTGATGGTTTGGTGAAGTTTGAACTGGTAATCTGAATTTTCAGTAGTCATGGCGCCATACGTCATTGTAACAGGGACCCACAGGGACCTATCTGTAAGATCAGCTTTACTGCAGAGTGGTAAGACAGACACTGGGGTAGGATGGAGACCAGCATGGCCCTATGCATCTGGGAGAATGGAA
Source organism: Lissotriton vulgaris (assembly GCF_964263255.1). Classification (NCBI taxonomy): domain Eukaryota; kingdom Metazoa; phylum Chordata; class Amphibia; order Caudata; family Salamandridae; genus Lissotriton; species Lissotriton vulgaris. The sequence goes on along the minus strand of NC_141691.1, from coordinate 2,057,013,585 downwards.
GGAACAGGTAGTTCAGCCAAGAGACGGATCCATGAACCACCAAGAAAAAGGTAAATCCACATTCTTCTGGGTGATATACTCTTGCGAACTCCAACTACCACATGGAGGATGCCAGGAAACATCATTTGGATTATAATGTCTAGTGGTGCTGTGCAGAGTTGGGGGCAGTTAACCTGGCACTAGGTAATGGCAGTGGGCGGCATTGAATGTGGTCTTGGGCTTGTTATCTCTACAACTTCTATGAGTGCTAAATGCCACCATTCCCTGTTCTACCCCTCTTCTTCTGTATGGGCTTTCTGATGTTCCCTGTTCCTGCATAGTTCGTACCTACTAATTTACTACAAAGTATTTTTAGCTCAATAACAGAACATCTGTCCGGCACAACAGAGGAGCAACAGCACACCAAAAACCGGTAATAGAATTTTTAGAAGGGCAGAGAGCCATGACGACATCCGGCTAAAGTATAACCAAGCAGTGTCTATGTCTGCCCTGGCACCTCCTTCAGCAATCATTTTATTTTCTATACTGCTCAAGCCCTTGATGGCCTTGGTGATGTAGCCATTTTCCTAATCGCTGGTAGGCACGAATGTGCAGCACAAACTCCCAATTTTGCGGCATACCCCACCTTACATGGCTGTTAACATGTCGAGAATATACCTCTGCTGCCTTACCATAATTCTGAAGGGACGTAGTTCAGTCCATCCTTATTACTGTTGATGACCCACATGAACTCATAGCGGGTGACTTGTAGCCAGCGGGCATTCTCCTTGAACTAGAAAATTGGAATAATGCTGTTGAAAATTAGCTGAACATCATTGATTAGGCAGAATTCCAGGGGTATGTCTTTAAATGTTGTCCACCCAAAATGCCCTGTTCCCATCATGCACTGGGACAGGAACAGACTAATTTGCATACAGCCAGGTTCTGAAACTGGGATGGTGTAGTGAGCTAAAAAACGGTGTTGGATCTAGCCCTGATCTCTTGACTGGGTGAGAGTTTTCTGCTTAATTCAGAGACTCTGTCCCTCACCACCCCTTGTTGTAAATACACCCAAAATACTCAGCATACTGTCGATGTCGGTGGAGCAGGGTAACAGAGCCAGTCATTGGATGGACATGATACAGGGGGAATGTTGGCTCTCGGAACGACCAAGGTGACTTTGTGCATGGTGACCAGGGTACAAAATCCATTCCATCTACGAGGCAGTTGGTGATAGAGATGTTCGCTGAAAGCCCAGTAGAAATCCATTAGGCAAGAGGTGCCATATTGCATGTCCTGATTGTATATCAGATATTGCTTCCAGACTTGCACTTAATAGGTACTGTGCCATTTCCTAGGGGGAATGTTGGCTCCTGGGACGACCAAGGTGACTTTGTGCATGGTGACCAGGGTACACAATCCATTCCATCTACAAGGCAGTTGGTGATAGAGATGTTCGCTGAAAGCCCAGTAGAAATCCATTAGGCGAGAGGTGCCATATTGCATGTCCTGATTGTATATCAGCTATTGCTTCCAGACTTGCACTTAATAGGTACTGTGCCATTTCCTAGAAAACAGAGAAGCAGTGACTTTAGTTTGAAAGCTTTTTTTAGGTTCAGATATTTTCTCCCTACCCCAAGTGTACTTCCCACTCTCCTGAGACCATATATGGTGACACGCATCCTCAATTTCCCTGTCAACCTCATCTTCATAATCTGAGTCTATCTAAAGTGGTGCTAAGGATGCTGCTCTACACTTTACATAGCCTGGGGCACTCCATTTGTCATGTATGTAAATTCATGCAAATAGATGTAGAGCTGCTCCATTTTGGCATGGGCATGTTGTGGGGTATAGCGTCATCATAGTCTGTTGAGGGTGATCTTACTATCAGAAATCCATTTCTCCTAATGGCGGCTGCCCTAAGGTCTATATCAGGAACTCCTATCTTAGGCATCTTTGTCATCTCCTCGTCTATTATTGTATTGTCAGTGATAACCTTGTTCATTATTAGGCTGTGGTCAAATATAGCCGTATTTGCTAACACTTCAGAGATGTTGGCCTCAGTAATCTGGACTTGCCCCCGTATTTGCCAAAGGTACAGGTGTAGGAGACATTTTGCAGTGCGTGGTGGTACTACCCTAAGCAAAATCCGTCTATCTGTGCCTACTGCATGGGGAATGTACGAGCATACGTAACCGGATTCATTATTCTTCTGCCTCCCATTCTATTGCCATATCACTGTACCACATGTTGTTTTGGAGAGAGTCATGGGCACTACGCTGGCTGTCTACTGGGGATCTCGATGATGATGGCACAACTTAGGGGGACATAAGGTAGTGTTAGTGGTAGTATTACACGCAAAAGAAGAATTGGAATACGTTGTGTTACCAAGGATGCCATTACCATTAGTACAGGTGTCAGAAGGGAAAGGGCAAAAATATGTGGGGTGAGCAGTAGTATAGGCAACTTCAACTGCTTGAGGAATATATGTCTTTTTATCCAGGCAATAAGAAAGAAAAGCAAACCAAATAAATATTGCTAGTGCCACTCCAAAAAAAGATGAATACATAAAACAAAGAAACATATCTTGTTGCAAGGATTCTCCCTGCTGCTGGTGTTGCAGCTGTATCTGTAGACTACAAAACGATCATCGTCTTTTACTACAAAACGATCAGTCTTTTTCCCCGATAGTCATTGGGAACAAGATGCCCTCCGCTTGTTCTTGTTCAGTGCTGCAGGGGTGCAGGGTTGGCCCTGATATTGCTCTGATGTATTCATGTTCTTCTTCCTGCAATGCAAACAGCTGTTCTTGAGGAGTCTGTGACTTTAAAAGGTCCTTCAAACTCTGGGTCCTTCCATCAAAGGACTGCCTTCATGACAACGATCTCTGTTCCAGAAGGAGTCAGCGGGAGCTCAGGATCGATGGCGCCCTTCTCCTTCAGCTTGGGTAGCTGAGTAGAAAGGAACTGCACATCTTGTGTTAATTCACAGATATACTCATACATTTCAACTTTTACAACTTTAGAAGAATTTTCATTATCAGTTTTAGGTCTAGTTGTTGGGACTGATACATTTACTGATTGTCTGTGACAAGATAATGGGGCGTTAGGTGGTGGTCGGAACTTGTTGTATACCGAAGTGCTTACAAGGCAATCGGTAGGCAATAAAGCCACTTTTTGCAGATTGTGGCACTTATCTTGCTTATTTTATTTTTGAGCAGACTATTCAGATGTTCACAGGCGCCAATGCTTTGTAGGTGATCCGCTGATGGCAATATATTTTAATCCCTAACATGGTGGTTAGAAAGGAGAAATGGTGCTAGAAAATGGATTGTGTCTGGCAAGCCCCACCGTAAAACGACTTCTCTGAGCAGAAAATTGGCTGCTGCTTTGGCATCACAGTGCACACATGGTCCAGCTTTGATCCAACATGAGAATGGACAAAGCACTACAATTGTCCATAGTTTTGGCATCTGCCAATCATTTTGACAAAATCGATGTGGAGTTCATTAAAAGGGCCTTGTGTTTTTGAAATTGTGGAGGCAACTGTAAACAAAAAGTTGTATTAACTCATGGGCATTTGGGAAAAACCAGTCTATTTGTATGGCGTAGACATATTGGGCCAGATGTAGGTAATCCCAGATTACCGATTCCTAAATACCGAATTATACCGATTCGGTATTTAAGAACTGGCAATCGGGATGTAGGTATATTTACCGAATCAATTACCGAATCAGTAACATTCGGTAATTACCGAATCGGTATTTACCGATTCGGTAATTGCCATTCATTCCTATGGGCCTTGAGGCCCATAGGAATCAATGTCAATTACCGAATCGGTAAATACTGATTCGGTAAAATTACCGAATTCACAAGGGGTACAGGGTGTCACTTTGACACCCTGTTGCACCCCTGATTCTGGCTTGTGTGCAATGTAACACACATACATGCCCTCAGGGCATGTATGTGTGCCACATGGCACAGGTGTACATGCACAGATGTGCATGTACACAGGAATTCGTTATTTACCATGAGATAGTATTTCATGGTAAATAACGAATTCTTAAGGGCCTGTGGCACTATTTTAAGTGCCACCTACATCTGGAATTACCGATTTGGTAAATATACAGAGTCGGTATTTTACCAAATCTGTAAATTTACCGAATCAGTAAATTTACAGATTCGGTAAAATTCGGGCCCCCTACATCTCAAAAACCATCTCAATAACCATCTCAATAACCAATTACTGGTCGGTAACGGCCGAAATCGGCCGTTACCGACCGGTAATTGGCGACCTACATCTTGCCCATTATCTTGTGAAACACTTGAGGGAAGATGTAACTGGTCTACTGCCAATTGCTGTAGGTTCTGTGGCATGACAGGTTTTTCTTTCACAGTTTGTCTATAGATACAATCTGAGGGATCTATTTGTACTCCCCCTTTCTTCCAGAGCTCTTTCTCTTGACCTGGAGCACTTTCCTGTATTTCTCTAACGTGTGAGCTGCAGTGTGATCATATGCCTCTGTGTGATCAATGTGATGTGAAAGTGAACAGTATGGCATGTCTTTTTCTTCATATTCATTACTCTGTTTTTCTGCTATGTGTACGTTTTGGGCAAGCAGGAAGGGAACGTGCTGATGGCACCGCAGGCAGAAGCCCACTGGCAGCGGCTATCGCTGCCCAGTCTGCCAGAGCATTGCCTCTGGAGACAAAATCTTGCCCATTCATTTGGGCTGCACCTTTGACTAAGGCAACCTCAGCTGTCAGGCTTCCTGTTTCTTCAAGTAAGTGTCTGTGAATGACAGGTGTGCCATCTGATTTGAGGAAACATTGTTTTTTCCAGCGCATGATGCTGGAGTGCGTTGTTGTTGTAAATAATGCAGAGTCTGAGTAAACTGTGATGAGTTTACATGTTCTGCTTTCTAAGGCAGGAATCGGTGCCACTAAATCTGCTGCTTGCGCTGAGTAGTGTGAAGGAAATGTAATCTGCTGTACAATGTCTAGGGAGTCAGAGAAGTCATTTTGTCATGCTCTAACTACTGCATCTACTGTGTACCTGATCCCTGTTTCTTGATAAATTGTAGAAGACCCATCAACAAAGTATATTGTACTGCCTGGCAAAGGGTCCGCTTTTGCTATTCATGACTCATCTGGTGCATATGTGGCACTGTCATGGGAATCATCATCTGTGGTGACAATGGGGTGGGCAAAGAATGTTGCTGGGTTTACTGTGTGGCACTTAACAACCTTCAGTGATGGCAATTAAAGTTATTGCAAACACAGAATGCTTAGTGTATAGTGTCAAAGGGAAACCCATGCTTTTCTCAACAGCGAATGCTGCAGTGGCCAGGGCTTGCTCACAGGAGTAGTGTCCTTTCTTTACAGAATCCAGCATGCCACTGAAGTAAGCAATGGCCTTGTCGCCCATGGGGTATTTTGGGGTTAGGACTACAGTCAGGACTTGGCCTTCAAAGTGAGTGAACAAGTAACATTATTTAGTGTAGTCAGGGATTCCCAATACTGGTGCATTTGTTATATCATTTTTTAGCTGAGCAAAAACTGTCCTCATTTCAGGTGTGCAATCCAGTGTATCATATCTGATCATAGCCACTCTCAGAGCTTTCAGCAATGACACAGTGATGGTGGAAAAATCAAGGACCCACTCATGGACATAGTTGACTAAACCGAGAATTTCCTTCATTTCTTTCATTGTTTGTGGTTCAGGTGTGCGCTTAATTGACTCAACTCGATCAGGGGTAACTCATCTACCTGTTCCGGAGAGCAATTGGCCATGGTAGTGTACTTCTATCTGGCAGCTTTGAAGTTTCTCTTTGTCTACTTTGTATCCCCTCTGTGCTAAGGTGGTCAATAGGGAAAAGGTGTATTTTCTGCATTGTTGTTCTGGGGGCTGCAAATCAGAATGTCGTTGACATATTGTAGATGGGTGCTATCACATTGAAAGTTGGACAAATTAGCTTTCGCAATTCTGTTAAAGACACACGGGTACTCACAATATCCCTGATGTAACCTAGAGTAAAACATTTCGGTTCCTCGAAAAATTAAACTTGTTCGAAAATGCCTGTCTGGATGCAGTGGGACACTAAAGAAGGCCTTTTTTAGGTCAATCACGAAGAAGTACTGAGTGTTAGAGGGAGTGTTCGGGAGAATCACTGATGAGTCTGGGCAATTGGGAATAGTGGAATGACAATATTATTAAGGGGGCACAGGTCTTGTAGCAAATGCCATTAATCAGTTTTTGTCTGTGCACAGGAAACAGACATGTGTTGCAGGGGGATGTGCAGGGGTATATGACTCCCTGGTCCAGTAATGATTGTGTGGTGGGGAAAATGCCCTCCTCTGCTTCAACGGACAGGTGGTTCTGGTGTACTCTTGGATGTATAGTGCCCTGTTTTAGTGTTATTCTGAATGGGGAAGCAAAGCGGATGAGGCCCATATCCTTGGGCCCAATGATCCAGATGATGGCAGGTACTTGAGCCAAAACATTGTGGCGTACTGAGCCAAATGGTTTACCTGTAGTTCGGGTTCTTATTTATAATGTTCCTGAGAGGGAAATTGCATTTTCATAGACAATCTCACTTTTTGAAAAATGTTCAGGAGGCCAAAACAGTTGGTCATTTAGAATGTCCCCCACTGACCTTTACGGTTTGATGCAAATGATTCAGGCACAGTTGTGGGCACTGCCATAAAATGCCTGAAGGCCTTTCTATGTGGGAATTAATTTGAGATTTTGGATCTCTAAGATCATTGTTTCTTAGGGATTCAGAAATCCTGTGACCGTTGCGAAAAAAGAAACTCTTTCGGTAGCTGGACTGTACGGCGTTTTAGCTCTGGTGTTGTGGCAACAATGATGTGTACCGCAGTGGAGAAGACTTGTTCCACAGCCACTGCCATGATATCGGACAAAAGTGTGCCTGTAATGGAGCAGGTTGTGATACCGCCTTCATCAAAGTTGAAGGTCATGTTGAGTTTTGCCATGAGGTCACGTTCCAGGGGGATTCACTTGAGAGTGTGACAAGTAGAGCAGTGTTTTCTCACATAGTGATCTCCTATCTCTATTGGTACTGGCTTGTTGAAAGGGAACCTAGCTATTGACTCAGAGAATCCCTGTGTGTCCACTATTTGGACTGAAGTGGGTAGTGTTCCTCCTGTACTACAGGAGTAAGTAGCACCTGTGCCAATAAGACAGCTGTAAGTCTTGTTTATCATGACAAAGAAAATGGGGTTGTTAGATCTGGGGGTCTCTAGTAGGCAATGGTAAACACCTTTGACCAAATAGGGACCCTTGCTTCTAAGTCAGGAAAAAGGTGATTACACTTCTGGATAACCTCTTCTCACCCACTTGGTCGCTTGGCATGAGCAGACAGGCTTATCTCAGAGGCAGTGTGTTAAGCATTTGTGAACACAAACCGTAACACAGTGAAAACACTAAAAATGGACATCACACAGGTTTTATAAAAATGATTATCCTTTTTTTAGACTTAACACAACACCACAAATGACAAAAATCCACAATACTGCACTCAAAATAGACTGAAAGATGGTAGAAGTAACTTAGTTCAAGTTGATGATAAATGCAACATGTTCCACACAAAAGAAACGGTTGCAATGCGGCAAGATGGCGCCTCAAGGCAATGCAACATTCCAGTGCGATGCAATAAGATGCCGCCCTTGATGGGATGCAACACCATGAAGGCAAAGTGTGCATGCCCGATGGCCGTGCGGTGACTCAACAACATTAACAACATCTGAGTCGCGACAGGCCCTGGGACACGCTTCTCCGGTGATGCAACGGCAAACAGTTGCGATGAAGATAAGCTTCTCTGGTGATGCTGCAGCGGCCTCTGTGGTGGTGACACGCTTCTCGCGCGATGCAACAGCTGCAACAGCGACAAGCTTCTTCTCATTGAGTTGCACTTCCAGCTCCCAGCGACATGCAGGCTACTGCAGACAGAATTCCTAGCAAAGAAATTCAGAGGGGAGCTGGTGGTGAAGCCTTGTAGCCGTGAGACTACAGCAGGAGGCAAGCACAGTGCAAGCCCTTGGAGAAATATTCTGCAAGATGATGAAAGTTCCTTAAAGGTTCCTTCGCCTTTCCTTGGCAATAAAGAAACCACTGCAGGCCAACCCAGCAAAACAACACACTGGCAGAGGGGCAGTCCAAACTCCTGCAGCTTCCTTGATTCTTCTCCTTAGCAAATGTTCTTCTTGTTTTCCCAGAAGTGATCTAAAGTCCTGGGGTCTGAACCCCAATATTAATACCAATGAATTATTTGTCCTCTGAAGGCAGAGGGTCCTGTACCTAGTTCAAACCAGTTCTTGGTGCATTCTGCCAGTGTACACCTTCTTCCTTTGTCAGTGTGGGCCAGGGTCCTCGGACACTCCCCAGGAGGTGGAGCCAGCATTGTAGAAGGCAGACACAGCCCTTTTCAGGCCCAGGTGCTACTCCGACCACCACTCTTTATGCAGATAGGTCTATTCAGCCCTGTGCTGACTAACCCTGTCTCCTGGAGCACCCCTACCCCTGTCACTCACAAAACTAGACATATAATATACAAGCTAGCAGAGACAGGCTAGATGGTTAGGCAAGAAAATACCTACTTTCTAAAAGTTGTATTTTCAAACACAGAATGTTAAAACCAACTTCACTAAAAGATGTATTTTATCATTCTAAGTTCAGGCATTCAAAATTTGAATTTCTACCATGTTCTCTGGGTCAGTTAGGATTATAAGATGTTATAATCAAACTGCCAATTCTGGTCTATTGGGACAGGTAGCCTTGCAATAGTGAAAAACAAAATATACTTCCACTTTGCCAATCAAATACCTTTACGATAATAGGTTTTGTTTTCTGGACCAAGTAGATTGACTTTATACTGAAGACAGAGTGGAGGGCAGTGATGGCTCTGCGAGTAGCATGAACCGACAGCCCATTCTGGAAGAGGGTAAAGTGCCGAAGAAAGACTTGGTGGATCTGCAGGAGGCTGTATTTGGGCTTATCAATAACGACTCCCATGGTAGAGGGGGTGCCACTACAACTATAGAATTTGCTCAAAATGGGGTGAAGGAACACACTATGCCACCTCCAAATCCAACCACTGATAAACAACCCTTCAAAATCCTGTCCTGGAATGTGCAGGGCTATGCAACAAACTGGTTTGCCCAGATTGGGGTTCCTTCATTGATACGAACGATGTTTGCCTTTTCCAGGAAACCTGGACTAGAGAGGAGCAATTTCCGACCGGTTTTGCTTCTTTCTCTGTGGGGGGGGGGGGAGGGGGAAGACCATCGGGGGGGCTTACAATTTGGGTAAAAACTCACCTGGGGTGCAGTGCTAAGATCTTAGAGACCACCTCGAAGGATGTACAATGCATCCTATTGGAGTGGCCCAATGCCTCCGGACTTGCTCTGATTAATGTCTACTCCAGACCAGTAAGTATCATGGCAGAGTCTAAAACTATTGATGAGCTTTCCCTATGTCTAACTAGGATCCCTCAGGGGGTCACCTTTGTGATAGGTGTTGACCTTAATTCCCATTTGGAGCCATTGCCCGATCTAATGGATGGTGTAATTTCGGAAGAGGATGACCACTGGAAAATACCTCCGGTGGTGGGCCCTACGCTGAAGTCTTGAGCGCCACTGGCTGTTCAAATCCTCTCGCTAACCTTGAACCACTCAATTAGGGCATGCAATGGCCGAGTAACCTCAGACACACCCGCTAGGTGTACTTACAACAAACCTGGCCAGGAGACCCGTCTGGATTACATATTTGTAGAGACCTGTGCTTGGGATAAGGTCATGGACTTTATGGCCCTGTTCTTAGATTTCCTCCTCCCTGGTTTTCCTTGAGATGGTCCCAGGGGTAGGTGTGGGTCAGATAACCGGGCACTTTTCTCAAGCAATAGATGAAGAATCAGATGGGATAAAGCAGTAAACTGTCCAGAACTAGTGGCTGAGATTTATGCCCATGTAGTCACGGCACTGGAAGCTGCTGCTGTCTTGACCTCTGAGAATACTTCCCCTTTATTATTTTCTAAGCTCGGGGCTCTGTATCAGGAATTGACCTCTAGTCTAGCTGGAATCCTAAATCCTTTTGGCAAAGGGAAAAAACAGGTAAAAAATCTACCTGGTTTAATCCAGCATGCAGAAAGGCGAAAAGAGAGCTCTTCTATGCCCTAAAATATGATCGAAGTAGGGTACTGATCAAAGCAAAAAGGGCAGTATACAGGCAGCTAATTCATCATGCCAAAGCAGAATAGGAAGCGGACCACTGGGTCAATTTAGTAACGACCCTGGTAGCAAAAGATGCCCGGAATTTTTGGCAAATTGTAAATACTGGGTCGACTGAACCAGTCGAGGCTGTGGCACCCAGCATTGCTGCCGAGGTGTGGCAAGAGCATTTTAGCACCTTATACCAGGTGGATATCCAATGTGATGACCTCCGCTGGAAGACAGCAGCCCCTCCTATTCAGAGCAGAACAACAGGGCCTGAGTTTTCAGTGGGGGAGATTGAGACCGCTATCCTCAATCTACCGTCAGGAAAAGCTCCGGGCTTAGATAAAGTGCTGTGTGATCTTCTAAAACACGAACCTGCGGTCTGGGCCGCCTATCTAACAGCCATTTATAATGCTATATGGGGAGGCAGGGAGGTACCTAGTACTTGGATGGGGGCAGAGATTGTCCCTATCTTTTGGTGTCTAGCTCTCAATCGGGAACTTTAACAGCCAAGTTTATATTGACAAAGGACTCGTATTACTTTGAGCATGTCCTGGATGATGTTAGCCCCACTGTCTCAAGGAAGCTCTATCTTCAATGGCTGCATGGTTCTCTCCCCATCAGATCATTTACCACCAAGTGGTGCCCAGCATCTCCCAAGAACTGTCTTGGGTGCACTGCAGACGTGGAAAATGAGGTGCACATTGTCTTCTTCTGCCCAGCTTATCTGAACCCGAGACGGAGGTGGATAATCCTGATATGCAAAAATTTGGGAATAATCCACTGTTCACATGCATTCAGAATTTTGAAGTTCGATCTCTCACCTTTTGTGAGCAGCAATGTGGAATACTCGAAGGCCACTGGTGCTCAATTCTTAAGCCGGGACAAAGAGGGCATAACTTTAGAACTGTCTTGGGGCTGGCCCCCTAACTCTAGCAGGGCATGTGGGTCCAAATGATATGTATGAGAATTAGCTATTACTATGGATTGGTTTTATCATCCGCTCTTTCAACTTTTTTAACCTTTTATGTATTGTGTTTATTTCTTCATTGCAGCCTGCAATTCACTGTCAGGTCATGCCGCACCCATCAGGGCATGACCTACCTTTTACATACAATGCACCCTGACCTAGGGCCTACCTTAGGGGTGTCTGATATGCAGAAAAGGGAAGGTGTCGGGATTGGAAAGTGGGTGCACATGGCAGTACTGGCCGGCATACAGGCTCTGCAATGACAGGACTGAGATAAACTTTACAAGCTGCTTCTATGGGTAGCACAATCAGTGCTGCAAACCCACCAGCAGCATTTGATTTAAAGGCCCTGGGCACACATGGTGCACTATAATAAGGTCCGACAGGTAAATCAAAAAATACAATCATGGTGTCACTAATCAATACATGAATTTACAGTAGGGAGCATTTGCACTGTGGCACTGAATAGCAGTTGCACAATGCCCAAATCATCTAAACCAGTAAACATATCAAAAACCGAGTATGAAATCAGTGAAAAAAAGAAGAGAGACTCACACCAATGGTACCAGGTCTAACAGGGCTCCTCCTCAACGTCACTAGTACACAACAAAACTGGACACACAAGAGTTGTCTGTGGACTGTCATAGCAACTATACCCTCCTGTTTGGTATTGCTAGATGGTCCGTGCGTAAATGGGCTAATGGAAGGAATCACTTTGCCTCCTTGAGGTGTAAGTTGCTGTGATGTCAATTGAAATGCTGGTGCTTGGGGCATCATCTGGTAAATGTGTGTCTGTTGTTGTTGCATAGGTCCTGTACCTGTTGAATAGTAGCCTGCAGTTGGGCTACTGCAGGTGCCTGGAGGTGTGGTATTGTTTCCTGTATGGGTTACTGTTGTAATGGAGGTAAGTAGAAGTAAATTATTTGGGGCTGAATTTTTGGGGGTTGTGGAGGGTGGGTATAATTCTGCTGTGGTGCTCCTGTAACTAATGCTCTTCCCTCATTCTGCATCTTGTTGTGTCAGTCCTTTTGAAAGTAGTCAGGTTTCTGACAATAGTAGCATACGTGAGGCCCTGGTTGTTCTCTGGCCCTTGCTTATCCAAGCCCCCTCTGTCTTCCCTGCATTTCTGTATTTTTAGCCCAATTTTGGGGACCTTCATTGTGTGGCTGTTGTGGCTGATAGTTGAAGGGGAGGTGCGGCTGCATGTGAGGTACAACACCATGTGGGTTCCCTTCTAATGCATTCAACGCATTTTGGGGAAACCCTGCAACAGCAGTCATCTGGTTGACTGGTGCTGCGAGCAGGACTGTTTCCAGTGCACATCTTTTCTTATTTCTTATTAAGTTTATGCTGGACCAGCTTGGCAGCTGCATTTTCAATTGCTACCTGCCTGTCCCTGTCCTGCTCTTGCTTTTTTTACAAAAATGAATATTATGTTCTTGAATTTCAGGCCATGGCTTGGATTCCATGGTGACTATTCCAGCTAGCTTTTCCTGCACTTCTATGGGCAACCGTTTTTTGCTGTTTGAGAGAAAAATCTAAAGTTCAATCCTGTTGCATTTCATTTCTCTCCTAATTCTTGATGCCAGTTTTCTTTCAGGCATGAATATTGTGCTGGGTCTTCATTTGGTTGCATTATCTGTGACGTGAGGGACCGATGTCTGGGATATCAGGGAACTTGCAGTGTGACTGGGACCATATGATGGTGCATATTCTGTTAAATTCAGCAATCATATTTTGCTTCAGATAGTGTTATTGCTTGTATTTCTGCTTTTAGTATGTCTGCTGCTTCCACCCCAGTCAGGTAGCTGAGTAGGCTGGTAATGTCACCTACCGCTAGGGTGATACCAGCTGAATGTTTTTCTACGGCTGCTATCCATTTACAGCACCCTCTGTTAGTGGCGGTAGTTGTTCTTTCAAGTTGTCCTGTCCATTTGGGGCCACTGGGCATATTTAGGGGCAGCTTTTGGGTCTTTGAACAGTAGGGGCATCTGAAGTGTTACTGGGGTAAATGTTGCTGTGAGGCATGTGAGGTTGAATTGACATGAATGTTTCTGTCAGATATTTACGCTCGCCCTCAAGGGTAGACGCACTCTTCATACCCATCCCTATCTAAAATACATTCTTCTGCTGTTTCCATATTCTGTGAATCAAAGGATCGTGGCCACATATCTGTGGTGTAAGACTTCCCATCCAACCCGCCCAATCATTAGTGAAGGGGTTGACATAAAAGTCAGACCCCTCCCTGCGAGTAACTATTTCATTGTAGTGTAGTTCCTATATTCCCAATAGGCTTTGCGCATTGGAATAGTATAAACTATAGATGTGACATAGGACTGAGGTAAGTATGTCTCTATCGAGTATACTAAACTTAATTGTGAGTGCCAGCTAGCTCATAGGTCACTAGAAACTTTCTCGAATACACAAGAAGGGATTAGTTTCTGACAACCACATAAACATGACAACTTTGTTTCCCCAGAAATCAAAACCTATCGTCAGAGTCGTAGAAACCATAGATAACTAGTTCACTCAGTCAATCATTCATGCTTCGTTTCTACGAAGTTGCATAGAAATAGAGAGACAGGCGTTTCAATAAAAGTTGTTTATTGAACGGGCTTCTTCTCATGCAAGAGATGTGAACTGCTACATTCGTTAGACAGAATGCGAAGTATTATGTGTACAGCGTAAACAGTGATATAAAATAATACTGTAATAGCATTGTTTGTTGCTATGACATGTAAAAAAACATACATAAATAACACAGGCTAAAATAATCTACTGGTGCTTCTAAAATACGCCTACCCCAATGTACCTAACCTAGGTCTAGTACCAGGGAAGAAGTAGGTGCTGTCTTTTAGCATAGGTTTAGTTTTGCCAAGAATCGTCAAAGGTTTCTCTAGGTTCTAATCAGCGCCATACCTTAGAAAGAGAGAGGTTGGTATCTCTTTCACAGACTCAATTTCCAAACACCCCGCAAGGGGAGTCAGAAACTCTGGAGCTGGATTCTCGGCAGAGGATGACAGCTTCTTTTCAGTGCGTCAGCTGGAGAGTTGGCTGCCTTCGGCACTTGCTGTAGCGAGCTGGTGGTGCAAGTAGGTAGTCAAACTGCACCGAACCACACGTGCTATGCTACAGGTATATTTTTACCTTGAAGATGTTTAGGAATGCCAGCACTGACGTAAAGTCGGGCATATGAACGTCATGGATGAACACCTAAGGAATAGTTGTTCATGCATAATAATGAGTTTCTTGGAGAAATCAATATCCATGCTAGGGAACGTCCCTTCGGCTTAAGAGTCTGGTTTTCCAAGAAGTTGTTGTGGCGTAGATGAACGGATGGACGCAGCCATGCCTGTATTTGGGTAGCATGGGCTATGCCTAAATAAGGACTGGATTTCTATGCCTATATAAGGGCAATGTGAATTGTACCTATATAAGGGCATGAATCTGGAAAATTCATTTGGACTCTAAATCGATACACAACATTAGGTCTTTGCCCTGTAATGCAGTTTGTCTACTGAGCATCATGTTTCTGTAATTTTTCTGTCTAGTGGAACATATTAGGGCTGTTCCTGAAACATCAAAGGACATGTCATTGGGAAACCCATGAGTTCCCAACACTGTGTGTTCTATCCCAGTTTTTCTTTGTCTCCTAATTCTTTGTTCTTCCTGGTCTGGGTAAAACCTTGAAGAAGTGGCATTTAGGAAATCATGTGTGGACCCAGATGGTGGGCCCATAGTTTGTATCATAGTTGATGGTAATTTCTGTGAAGGTGCTGGCGGGTCTAACTGCCTGCCGTTGCTGTTTAGAGCAGAGGTGTTGTCGTGAATGGTGTAGTGGCTCTGAGGGGCATACTTGAAGTAGTGACATCATACGTTTGTGACTCCCTCACAATATTATGTGCTGGGAGAGTGTGGCTGTGGTGGTGCACGTGGAGGGGTATTTGTGCTGCCATTATTTCTATGGATGTCTACCTTATTGAGCATCTCACTAAGTGTATATTATATCCGTTCTATTTTCATTAATAGACAGTGGATGGGGGTGAGGTTGTCACTAGGGCTCAGTGACTGCATCTTTTGTAGCATTTCATTGTTAAAGCCTTCAAGTGTTATGCTGTCCATGCTTTTGTTCAAATTAGCTGTGTGTCTCCATCTGTCCATGTTTGAGAGGTCAAAGGGGCCTGAGACTTCTTGTTCATAGCTTCTGGATCGTCAGGGTGAAACTGGGTAATCCTGGAGGGCAGTCCTGTCCTCGTGCTGAAATGAAGCACTGTTAACAAACAATGGGGATCGCCCTTGTAGGAGAGTAGGGTCTGCTATCCTATGGTCACCCCAAATTTTTGCTTTTTGCTTCACTGGTTTATGACTTAATGTGGCTGTGGGCCTGCTAATCAGACCCACAGCCTGCTGTTCTCTCTCTAAATTACTGCCAATGCACTTTAGGTGCATTACGAATTGGAACTGGTTCACCTTATTGGCCCCTGTAACAGTGTACCCTAGGTACCCAGGGCATAGGTGTTTCCAAGGCCTACCAGGGGCTGCAGCATGTATTGTGCCACCCCTGGCCTGGCCTCCATATTTGACACAACTGGCTGATCACTCAGCTGGGGTAAGTTGGTGTAATCACCTCTTACTTAGGTACACTATGCCTGTGCCTAACCCTAAACTGGACACATATGTTCCTATCAGCCACTCCTATGGAAGGCCTCATCAATCCTGGAGGCAGAGTGCTTGGAAATATGTGAGATAGTGCTCTAGCATGAGCTGAGCCTGTCTGCAGCTGTCGGGAACCACTCCCTAAGCTGTTCCGGGATATTGCCATACCATATACTCTTAAGTGCATTATAATCCTCGCGGTTAAATGCTATCTTTGGTTTGGCTTTATCAAAACATGTCGAGTAAGGTGTCATATGAATTGGAATACTATCCCCTCAACAGTTCTGTCGACGGGGATAGCATTCCACCCTTCTAGATGGACACGACATGTGTGTAGCCTTAACCCCGGTTAAAGTTAACCAGAGCCTCAGCATCACAAAATGGATGCTGCCACCACAGACACGAGTCTGGCCTCCTGATGCTGACCGAAACTCGGCAGATGGTGGCCTGGACAAAGGGTTTCCTGCCTTGGGAGGTGCGAGCACCACCCCAGACAGGGTTTTGTGTATTGGGTAGGACAGGGCTGAATAGAATCAGACATGCCCGAGGCACACAAGGTGTCCCCGTGCATAGGCCAGTCCAAACCGGTCCTGGGACTTTCCAGACCCAGGCCTGGCAAGGAGCTGGACAAAGGAAAGGGGGTGTAACCGCCCCCCTTCCTGGTTCCTCCCAGAGGAGGGACCTAGTAGGTGATCCACACCTCAGATTGGGAATAAGAGTGGGAGCAGTGCCATTGCACAGCAGATCATCCTGAATCAACTTTAAACAAAGAAGAAGACTGGACTTCAACATTCTGCCGCTCAGAAGACTGAAGAGAATCTCCATTGTGGCCTAGGAGTGGCCACCCTGTGAATACAGGCACCAACCAACAACCCGACGTCTGCTTTGCCGCCGCCTCCCGCCGGAGCCCGAGCCCAGAGCCCGACAAGAACCAGACTCCCAGACCTCTCAGAGCCCGATCCACAGTCCCTGCAAAGAAGGGACCCGTGGAGGCACCGAGTGACGTGGGACCGGACCTCTTGGAAGACACTCGAAAAGCTGACTGCGCAGCTTCTGAGGTATCCTCGACGTTGTGCTTTGGGGACTGAGAACCCTAACCACCGAGCAGCCCTTGCCCCGAAGATCAGCCCTCCAGCATTTCCACGATCTGCGTGGGGCCCTTTTGCATTGTGCCACTCGACGCACCATCCCGGCCACGCGGCCAGCGGCCATCTTGGTGACAAAACCGACAAACTACACTGGGGGTCTGGTTGCTCCAGACTTGCCCTCGCTCCTGTGAAAAGGAGCCCCTGCTCTGACCTTGCTGGTCCGAGTAACAAGCATCTATCGATTCCTGCGTGGCTTGCATTAGCCAAGGCCTGTTTGCTCCGATCAAGTTGCTGACACCGCCAACAGTGAGAAGCCTGCGTGGGACAGCTCGTGACCGACTCCTGGATGTTCTCGACCCCAGGTGTCCACGTGACTGCAGAGAGAAGCTAGCCAACAACACCTGTTTGCACCCGACATCGCCTGGTTCCAATCTGGTTCCACGGTAGTCACTGGCTAGTGACTTTGAACATTGTCCCCTCTGCTTTCAGGTCTTCACATCTTCAGATCCACCCTTGGATCCATCGGAACTCTTCACATCGAGCCGCCTGCAGCATCTTCAGCTCCAAGCACCATCGACCAGCGTGACGAAACCCGACACTACTTCGACCCTGTGCACCCGCTTCCTGTGGGTGAGGTAACTCAGCTCCGCCGGTGTTTCTACACTGGTACACATCTCAAGGGCCTGTGTATTAAGTTTCAGCTCCATAGGTCACTCGGAAGGTTCCTAACTTTCTAACTTTGTACTTTTTACGCACCATAGACTTTACATTGGAAAGTGCGTGCATTTTGAACACTGCACCCGAGTGCCGCGGTCCTTTCCCGACTTAGTCACTGCTAGTCTCGAATAGCTCCAGCGATTCCCAAGGCCCTAGGCCTGTTCCCTTTCCGTTTGGTATCTCTTATACCACTTTCTAAGTATACGGTTTAGGTGGCCCCTAGGGCTCATCCATATTGTGCAACTTTTGTGTATTTTAAACTGTCTTGTGATTTAACGCTTGTGCTTCTGTGCTCATAAAGAGTCCAGGGGATTTTATAGCTAATAAATCAATATATATTTTCAATATATATCTTTGTGGTGTCCCTTTCATTTGGTATTCAAGGGGGTTGTGTATGGTATTACAGCTGGCTTCACATGCCTTTCAGAGTTTAGCCTAAGACTGCTTTTTCCACGTTACCACTAGGATAACTGGTCTACAAGGTTGAATTACAACCATCATCATAAGGGTTGCTTGGCATGGTACAAAGTGATCACTAAGAATTAGTGAGCATTATATACCAGGCCAACCTCTCACATTGGTGAGCAGCGGATTGGGATCTGAGCTTGCTGTTGTTTTACCATTACAATCTTTGAGATTATCATTTGAAAGATCACACAGGTACCTGCTAGGTACATATAAAACAAGACTAGTATACTTAAGTTCTACTGAACTTAGTTGTTGTAGAGCAAAGGGAGTAGCACACCCTGACTACAACTACTAGATAGGTTTAGTAGGTAAACACCAGTGTAGGTAGATTGCAACACATCCACCCACACTAGAGCAATGTCTGGAGCAGAGGGTTCCACTGGGAACATCCCTGTTGAGAGTGACCCTCCAAGGGCACCATCCAAATTTGCTATTTTTTTCCTTTAAGGAATTAAGACAGCTTTGTGTCTTAAGGGGTCTGAGGACAGGACCTACCCCTACCACAGACCACCTTAGAGAGATCTTGGATCAGTCTGAGGCTCTAAAGACCTCTAAGGCAAACCCCACAGGGGATGCTGAAGGAGGCCATCCTTCAGAGGATGACACTGTAGACACCCATGTCCCTATCATCCTGGTAGATGAGGAAGCCCCCACCACTGGAGCTCCTCAGGTAGATGAGGAGGAAGAGGATGAGGAAGAAGAGGAGGAGGGGGGAAGCAGTGAGTCAGATGATGACAGAAATAGTCAGGTGCTGGTCAGTAGACTGAACCAGGCTAACTTAAGCCTATTTGGGACTGAATCAGGTAACAACCCATTCAGACCCCCAGGTGGACTTAACCAGAAGCCTAGGAGGAGAAGGACTCACTCAGGTGACTCTGATAACTCCCATGCTTCTAGAGGCTCTCATGGTCACTCCAGAAAGGAGATGACTAGCCCTCAGAGAAGGTAACATGAGGCCAAGATGAGAGAGGCTGATTTGAGGATCCAGAGACAAGAGTTAGAGGTTGCACTGGCCCAAGAGAAACTTGCTAGAGCAAGACAGCCTAGAGAGAGTGGGGTAATAGAACCCACTGGTGGCAGCAATATCCACAAGGATAAAGACAGGTCTTTTGATAACAGAAACCTGAGTAAGATTGTGCCCCCCTACAAAGCTGGGGATGACATCCATAAATGGATAACTGCAATGGAGAGAGCCTGCAGAGTACAGCAGATCCCTCAGGAGCAGTGGGCAGCAATCTTGTGGCTCTCCTTTGAAGGTAGAGGCCGAGACAGACTCCTCACAGTTAGTGATGGGGATTCTAGAAACTACCTGGTCCTGAAGAGTGCTCTGATTGATGGGTTAGGCTTAACCACTGAACAGTACAGGTTAATGTTCAGAGATACCCAGAAGACACAGACTCAGGACTGGTCTGAATTTGTTGAGTGTGCCACTAAGGCTCTGGAGGGATGGTTGCTGGGAAGCAAGGTTACAGACTATGAAGGATTGTATAATTTGCTGATGAGAGAACACATTTTAAATAATTGTCAGAACCAGCAGTTGCATCAACCTTTGGTTGACTCAGATTTGACTTCTCCCCAAGAATTGGGAAAGAGGGCAGATAAATGGGTAAGAACCAGAGTTAAGCAAAAGAACCAGAACCAGGGTGGTGACCAGAAGAAAACAGACCAGAAGGGTGGGGAGCAGAAATCTAAAGACCAGAAGTCTTCAACAGGGCCCCAAACTGAGACAGAGGGTGGGTCCCAAACTTCCAAGAAGAAGAAGAAAGAAGGTCAGAAGAAACCCTGGTGTAAAACTTGTAAGAACACCTCTCACTGGACAAGTGAGTGTAAAAAGGGTAGAGCCCCCAGTACTGTAGCCCCTAAGGCAACTGCACCCACTAGTACAGCTAGCAGTGCTGGTCCACAAACCAAGGGGGTAGTGGGTATCACCTTGGGAACTGAAGGAGATTCTGACCTAGTCAGAACCCTTACACAGGCTGTTCTGATTTGTGAAGGGGACATAGATTTGACCCCTGACATAAGTCCCAGTAACCTTTGATCAATAACAAAGTGGCTCAAGCTTACAGGGACACATGTGCCAGTGTCACTATGGTGACACCTAACTTTGTGGACCCTGGACAATACATGCCAGGTGATAATTACCTGGTGACCAATGCCAGCAATGTCACTACTACACATAGTGTGGCACTTGTTAACTTTTCCTGGGGAGGGGTAACTGGCCTGAAAAGAGTTGTGGTTAGTGCTGATCTCCCAGTAGAATGTTTGTTGGGCAATGACCTGGAGAACTCTCTATGGTCAGAAGTTGAGTACAGGACTCATGCAGAGATGTTAGGGATATTATCACATGTCCTTGCTGTGACCAGGTCACAGGCCAAAAAGTGCCTCTCTGAACCTCAGGTCTTGGATCCTGGAACAATGGACCAAGCACCTTCCAAGAAGAAGAACAGGAGGGTAAAGGCTGTGCCTTCCCAACTGCCTGCCTGCAAGTGAGGATCAGGCTTCACAGGAAACTGATCTTGAGACCCCTGAAGGAACTGTCTCTGAAGAACTTGAACCTGATCAGGTTGAGTTTCTGGGGACAGGGGGACCTTCTAGGGCAGACTTGGGGCAGGCTCAGTTAACCTGTCCTTCTCTTGAACCCCTCAGACAGCAGGCTGCTGCTAAGGCTGCTGGGAATGCTCAAGGTGCCCATAAAGTTTATTGGGATGAAGGACTCCTTTACACAGAGGGTAGAGACCCCAAGCCTGGTGCAACCAGGAGGTTGGTTATACCTCTGCAATTTAGGGGTTTCCTTCTCACCTTGGCCCATGATATTCCTTTAGCAGGACACTTAGGCCAGAATAAGACCTGGGACAGGCTTGTCCCTCACTTTCACTGGCCTCACATGTCTGAAGACACCAAGGAGTTTTGTCGCTCCTGTGAAACCTGCCAAGCCAGTGGTAAAGCAGGTGGAACAACAAAGGCCCCCCTAATACCACTACCTGTGGTGGGGGTTCCCTTTGAAAAAGTGGGGATTGATATTGTAGGTCCAATGGATCCCCCTACAGCATCTGGGCACAGATTCATACTGGTGGTAGTGGATCATGCCACCAGGTACCCAGAGGCAATTCCACTTAGGACCACAACAGCTCCTGTTGTGGCCAGGGCCTTACTTGGAGTTTTCTCCAGAGTGGGGTTTCCTAAGGAGGTAATATCTGATAGAGATACCAACTTCATGTCAGGATATTTGACAGCTATGTGGAAGGAATGTGGTGTTAACTACAAGTTCACCACTCCTTATCATCCACAATGCAATGGGCTTGTTGAGAGATTTAACAAGACCCTAAAGGGCATGATTAAAGGATTACCTGAAAAGCTCAGGCGAAGATGGGACATCCTACTGCCCTGCCTTTTGTTTGCTTACAGAGAGGTCCCTCAAAAGGGGATTGGCTTCAGCCCCTTTGAATTGTTGTTTGGGCACCCTGTAAGAGGACCCCTGTGTCTGGTGAAGGAAGGATGGGAGTTACCTCTCAAAAAGCCTAAGCAAGACATAGTGGACTATGTACTTGGTCTCCGCTCCAGGATGGCAGAGTACATGGAAAAGGCACCCAAAAACCTTGAGGCTAGCCAAGAATTACAGAAAGCTTGGCATGACCAAAAGGCTGTCCTTGTTGAATTTCAACCTGGACAGAAGGTATGGGTGTTGGAGCCAGTGGCCCCAGCAGCACTCCAAGACAAATGGTCTGGACCCCATACAATTCTGGAAAAGAAGGGAGAGGTTACCTACTTGGTGGACCTAGGAACTCCCAGGAGCCCCCACAGGGTGCTCCATGTAAACCGATTGAAGGCATATGTCAGCAGGGAAGACATGGGCTTGCTCATGGCTACAGATGAGGGACAGGAGGAAGAGAGCGACCCTCTCCCAGACCTACTCAGTCAGAACCCTGAGGATGGTTCAGTTGATGGTGTGGCCTTAGGTGGCAGCCTCACTGAGCATCAGCAACATGACTGCAGACAAGTTCTACAGGCATACAGACATATGTTCTCCTTGACACCCAGTCAGACTAACTGGTGTACCCATGTGGTGGACACTGGTGACAGTCTTCCTGTAAAGAGCAAGATTTACAGGCAACCTGACCACGTCAGGGACTGTATAAAGACTGAGGTGCAAAAGATGCTGGAATTAGGTGTCATTGAGCCTTCAGAGAGCCCCTGGGCTAGCCCAGTGGTTCTGGTCCCCAAACCTCACACCAAAGATGGCAAGAGAGAGATGAGGTTCTGTGTGGATTACAGAGGACTCAATGCTGTCACCAGGACAGATGCACACCCTATTCCAAGGGCAGATGAGCTCATTGACAAGTTGGCTTCTGCCAAATATTTGAGCACATTTGACTTGACAGCTGGCTACTGGCAAATCAGGTTAGCTGAGGAGTCTAAAGCCAAGACAGCATTTTCTACCCCTAGTGGGCATTATCAGTTTGTGGTGATGCCCTTTGGTTTGAAAAATGCACCTGCCACCTTCCAAAGGTTGGTGAATCAAGTCCTCACTGGGTTGGATGACTTTTGTGCAGCTTATCTGAATGATATTGCTGTCTTTAGCTCCACCTGGGAGGATCACCTGGTCCACCTGAAGGAAGTGCTTGAGGCTCTGCAGAAGGCAGGCCTCACTATCAAGGCAACAAAGTGCCAGATAGGGCAGAGCAAGGTTGTATACCTGGGCCACCTTGTGGGTGGAGGCCAAGTTCAACCACTGGAGAGTAAGATCCAGACCATCAAGGACTGGTCCCCTCCAACTACCCAGACTCAGGTCAGAGCTTTCTTAGGCCTGACTGGGTACTACAGGAAGTTTGTTAAGAACTATGGGTCCATTGTGACTCCTCTTAATGATCTGCCATCTAAGAAGATGCCCATAAAAGGTTCAGTGGACAGAAATCTGTCAAAAGGCATTTGATGACCTGAAGAAGGCCATGTGCTCTGCACCTATCCTGAAGAGTCCTGACTACTCAAAAGAGTTCATTGTCCAAACAGATGCTTCTGAGTTGGGAGTGGGAGCAGTGCTTTCACAGCTTAATGTAGATGGCCAGGACCAGCCCATTGCTTTCATTAGCAGAAGGCTGACTCCCAGAGAGAAACGTTGGTCAGCTATAGAGAGGGAGGCCTTTGCTGTGGTGTGGGCCCTGAAGAAGTTGAGACCATACTTATTTGGCACTCACTTCAAGATTCAGACCGAACATAAGCCCCTCTTATGGCTTAATCAGACGAAGGGTGAAAACCCCAAACTACTAAGGTGGTCCATTTCCCTACAGGGGATGGACTTTACAGTGGAGCACCGCCCAGGGACTGACCATGGCAACGCAGATGGTCTCTCCAGGTACTTCCACTTAGAACATGAAGACACAACTGGTCAAGGTTAGTCTAATGTCCCTGCGTTTGGGGGGGGGGGGTTATGTAGGAGAGTAGGGTCTGCTATCCTATGGTCACCCCAAATTTTTGCATTTTGCTTCACTGGTTTATGACTTAATGTGGCTGTGGGCCTGCTAATCAGACCCACAGCCTGCTGTTCTCTCTCTAAATTACTGCGAATGCACTTTAGGTGCATTACGAATTGGAACTGGTTCACCTTATTGGCCCCTGTAACAGTGTACCCTAGGTACCCAGGGCATAGGCGTTTCCAAGGCCTACCAGGGGCTGCAGCATGTACTGTGCCACCCCTGGCCTGGCCTCCATATTTGACACAACTGGCTGATCACTCAGGTGGGGTAAGTTGGTGTAATCACCTCTTACTTAGGTACAGTATGCCTGTGCCTAACCCTAAACTGGACACATTTGTTCCTATCAGCCACTCCTATGGAAGGCCTCATCAATCCTGGAGGCAGAGTGCTTGGAAATATGTGAGATGGTGCTCTAGCATGAGCTGAGCCTGTCTGCAGCTGTCGGGAACCACTCCCTAGGCTGTTCCGGGATATAGCCATACCATATACTCTTAAGTGCATTATAATCCTCGCGGTTAAATGCTATCTTTGGTTTGGCTTTATCAAAACATGTCGAGTAAGGTGTCATACGAATTGGAATACTATCCCCTCGACAGTTCTGTCGACGGGGATAGCATTCCACCCTTCTAGAGGGACACGACATGTGTGTAGCCTTAACCCCGGTTAAAGTTAACCAGAGCCTCAGCATCACAAAATGGATGCTGCCACCACAGACACGAGTCAGGCCTCCTGCTGCTGACCGAAACTCAGCAGATGGTGGCCTGGACAAAGGGTTTCCTGCCTTGGGAGGTGCGAGCACCACCCCAGTCAGGGTTTTGTGTATTGGGTAGGACAGGGCTGAATAGAATCAGACATGCCCGGGGCACACAAGGTGTCCCCGTGCATAGGCCAGTCCAAACCGGTCCTGGGACTTTCCAGACCCAGGCCTGGCGAGGAGCTAGACAAAGGAAAGGGGGTGTAACCGCCCCACTTCCTGGTTCCTCCCAGAGGAGGGACCTAGTAGGTGATCCACACCTCAGATTGGGAATAAGAGTGGGAGCAGTGCCATTGCACAGCAGATCATCCTGAATCAACTTTAAACAAAGAAGAAGACTGGACTTCGACATTCTGCCGCTCAGAAGACTGAAGAGAATCTCCCTTGTGGCCTAGGAGTGGCCACCCTGTGAATGGATGTATGATGTTACAACGCGGACTTTTACTCCGCATACTGTTACAACGCGGTTTTTACAACGCGGGTCATGTAACAACGCATGGTATTTACAACGCATTTTTTTACAACGCAGGTACCTTTACAACGCGGACCATTACAACGTAAGTATTGGTAAGTATATATTAATAAGAATAATATAATAGTAACTTAATTTTAAAAGTATAATTTAATGTAATTTTAAATAATTTAATTTCCGTAAATTAATTTAAAGTTAAATTAATGTTACTTTATTTTTACCCTGTACCCCTGTACCCCAAAAACTCAAAACTGACCCACAACCCCCAAAAAAATGCAAAGTAATGTAATTTAATTTATTTGCTAATAAATATTTTAAATTATAATTAAATTTAATTAATGTTTACCCTGTACCCCAAAAACTTAAAACTGACCCTGAACCCTAAAAAAACCCCTTTACCCTAAAACCCAAAACTGACCCTGAACCCTAAAAATACCCCTTTACCCTAAAACCCAAAACTGACCCTGAACCCTAAAAATACCCCTTTACCCTAAAACCCAAAACTGACCCTGAACCCTAAAAATACCCCTTTACCCTAAAACCCAAAACTGACCCTGAACCCTAAAAATACCCCTTTACCCTAAAACCCAAAACTGACCCTGAACCCTAAAAATACCCCTTTACCCAAAAACCCAAAACTGACCCTGAACCCTAAAAATACCCCTTTACCCTAAAACCCAAAACTGACCCTGAACCCTAAAAATACCCCTTTACCCAAAAACCCAAAACTGACCCTGAACCCTAAAAATACCCCTTTACCCTAAAACCCAAAACTGACCCTGAACCCTAAAAATACCCCTTTACCCAAAAACCCAAAACTGACCCTGAACCCTAAAAATACCCCTTTACCCTAAAACCCAAAACTGACCCTGAACCCTAAAAATACCCCTTTACCCTAAAACCCAAAACTGACCCTGAACCCTAAAAATACCCCTTTACCCTAAAACCCAAAACTGACCCTGAACCCTAAAAATACCCCTTTACCCTAAAACCCAAAACTGACCCTGAACCCTAAAAATACCCCTTTACCCTAAAACCCAAAACTGACCCTGAACCCTAAAAATACCCCTTTACCCTAAAACCCAAAACTGACCCTGAACCCTAAAAATACCCCTTTACCCTAAAACCCAAAACTGACCCTGAACCCTAAAAATACCCCTTTACCCAAAAACCCAAAACTGACCCTGAACCCTAAAAATACCCCTTTACCCTAAAACCCAAAACTGACCCTGAACCCTAAAAATACCCCTTTACCCTGAAACCTAAAACTGACCCTGAACCCTAAAAATACCCCTTTACCCTAAAACCCAAAACTGACCCTAACCCCTAAAAATACCCCTTAACCCTAAAACCCAAAACTGACCCTAACCCCTAAAAATACCCCTTAACCCCAAACATATAACATTTAAAATATAACCATATACTTACCAATACTTACGTTGTAATGGTATGCGTTGTAAGGGTACCTGCGTTGTAAAAAAATGCGTTTTAAAAACATGAGTTGTAACAGTATCCGCGTTGTAATGGATGCGTTGTAAAAGTAGTGCGTTGTAAAAAATGCGTTGAAACAGGTGCACACCCTGTGAATACAGGCACCAACCAGCAACTCGACGTCTGCTTTGCCGCCACCTCCCGCCAGAGCCCGAGCCCAGAGCCCGATAAGAACCAGACTCCCAGACCTATCAGAGCCCGATCCACAGTCCCTGCAAAGAAGGGACCCGTGGAGGCACCGAGTGACGTGGGACCAGACCTCTTGTAAGACACTCGAAAAGCTGACTGTGCAGCTTCTGAGGTATCCTCGATGTTGTGCTTTGGGGACTGAGAACCCCCACCACCGAGCAGCCCTTGCCCCGAAGATCAGCTCTCCAGCATCTCCACGATCTGCGTGGGGCCCTTTTGCATTGTGCCACTCGACGCGCCATCCCGGCCACTAGCCACGCGGCCAGCGGCCATCTTGGCGACAAAACCGACAAACTACACTGCGGGTCTGGTTGTTCCAGACTTGCCCTCGCTCCTGTGAAAAGGAGCCCCTGCTCTGACCTTGCTGGTCCGAGTAACAAGCATCTATCAATTCCTGCGTGGCTTGCATTAGCCAAGGCCTGTTTGCTCCGATCAAGTTGCCGACACCGCCAACAGCGAGAAGCCTGCGTGGGACAGCTCGTGACCGACTTCTTGACGTCCTCAACCCCCGGTGTCCATGTGGCTGCAGAGAGAAGCTACCCAACAACGCCTGTTTGCACCCGACATCGCCTGGTTCCAATCTGGTTCCACGGTAGTCACTGGCTAGTGACTTTGAACATTGTCCCCTCTGCTTTCAGGTCTTCACATCTTCAGATCCACCCTTGGATCCACCGGAACTCTTCACATCGACCCGCCTGCAGCATCTTCAGCTCCAAGCACCATCGACCAGCGTGACGAAACCCGACACTACATCGACCCTGTGCACCCGCTTCCTGTGGGTGAGGTAACTCAGCTCCGCCGGTGTTCCTACACTGGTACACATCTCAAGGGCCTGTGTCTTAAGTTTCAGCTCCATAGGTCACTCGGAAGGTTCCTAACTTTCTAACTTTGTACTTTTTACGCACCATAGACTTTACATTGGAAAGTGCGTGCACTTTGAACACTGCACCCGAGTCCCGCCGGCCTTTCCCGACTTAGTCACTGCTAGTCTCGAATAGCTCCAGCGATTCCCAAGGCCCTAGGCCTGTTCCCTTTCCATTTGGTATCTCTTATACCACTTTCTTAGTATATGGTTTAGGTGGCCCCTAGGGCTCATCCATATTGTGCAACTTTTGTGTATTTTAAACTGTCTTGTGATTTAACGCTTGTGCTTCTGTGCTCATAAAGAGTCCAGGGGATTTTATAGTTAATAAATCAATATATATTTTCAATATATATCTGTGTGGTGTCCCTTTCATTTGGTATTCAAGGGGGTTGTGTATGGTATTACAGCTGGCTTGACATGCCTTTCAGAGTTTAGCCTAAGACTGCTTTGTCCATGTTACCACTAGGATAACTGGTCTACAAGGTTGAATTACAACCATCATCATAAGGGTTGCTTGGCATGGTACAAAGTGATCACTAAGAATTAGTGAGCATTATATACCAGGCCAACCTCTCACAGCCCTAATCTGTTATGTATCATTTTGGGACCCTATTGTAATTTTCCCGATTCATGCCCTTATATAGGTATAAATCACCATATCCTTATAAAGATATAGAACTCATAACCATATTTAGGCATAGCTCATGCAGTCCAAATACAGCAGGGCTACTTCCACTAGTTTCGAAAATCCACAAAGATTTCTTGGAAAACTCAGCTTCAGCAGCTAGGGACTTCCGCTTGCTTGAATATTGATTTGTCCAAGAACTCATGAAAGTTTCAAAGAACTGAGAGTCTTTTATGACGCTATTATGTCCAACTGTACGTCAAACCCGGCACATTCAATGTATAAATATGCCCACACTTGCCCAAGCAAACACACGCTGGTTTGGAGCAGTTCGACTCTCTACTTGCCCGATGCGCCCTGCTACAGCAAGTGCCGAAGGAAGCTGACCCTCCAGCAGACTCACTGAGAGAGACGCTGTCTTTTCTCCTGCCGAGAAATCCCGCTCCAGTGTTTCCAAGCTACCCTTGCGGGTTGTTGGGAAATCGAGTCTCGAGACTGACCGTCTTCATTCTAAACTAAGGTACGGAGCTGAGTAGACCCTTAGGGAAATCTTGGACAGATTCTTGGAAAAGAATACTACATTCATGCTACACCTCACTTACTCCTTCCCTCATACTAAGCTTAGGTTAGATACACCGGGGTAGGCGTATTTTAGAAGCACCAGTTGAGTACTTTTAGCCTCTGTTATTTATGTATGTATTTATCTATGGTTTAGGAACCATACAATGCTCTTACAGTATTATTTTATTCTACTATTTATACTGTATTCATTATAATTTACAACCAGTTCTACGATTGTAGCAGTTCATTTCTTATGCTTGAGAAAGAGGACTGTTCAATAAAACCTTTTGTATTGAAAACGCCCGTCTATCTATTTCTCTGCACCTCTGGTGAAACAAAGCATGCATGATTGACTCAGTGAAATATCTTTCTATTGTTTCCACGACTCTGGAGACCAGTTTTATCTTGGGGAAACAAAGTTGTCATGTTTATGCGGTTGTCAGAGACTAATCCCTTCTTGTGAATTCGAGAAAGTTGACCTGTGAGCTAGCTGGCACACACAATTACGTCTAGTATATTCAATAGAGACCACAGTCCTATGTCTAATCTATAGGATATATTATTCCAATGCGCAGAGCCTATTGGGAATATAGGGTCTACACTACAAATCATACTGCCACAGTTGGGCACCGAACACCTAAAAAAGAAAGATGATGCAGAGGAATAAATACTGCACAAATTTCAGTAGGGAAAACACAATTTAGATCATACTTATAGGTACTTAGTCCCTCAGTAATATTTGTGCTTAATCCTTCCTATCCATCCTCCAAAAAGAATGGGTAGGAAGGAGTTGTGATTGTATAGACCTATTTGTTTTGTCAACATGGTTATTATTACCCTTTGTTGATGATTAAGATATTAATAAAAAGTTTAAGGAATTGCTCTATTTGATTTGGAGTTGGTATGTGATCACAGAAATACCCACACATAATACTGAGGGACTAAGTACCTGTAAGTAGCAATTAATTGGTGTTTTCCCTACTGAAATTTGTGTGGTATTTATTCCTGTTTGCCATTTTTAGAAATGAGGCACTACCAGTGGTAACTGCTCATGGGAGTAGTGACCCTGGCTTGGGAGGTGTTTCTGTTCATCTGTGAAAAAAATGAAAGAGTCAGAGTGGGAGCTGTGGATCGTTGCATATGATATGTGGGAGGTTGCATCACAGTCTTCATCTTCATCCTGTTGCAACACTAGTTTGTGCTGGTCTGAACTGGGGTGGTGTGGAGTGCAAAAAAACGATGGATTTAGGCCCGGATCTCTGTACTGGGGTGAATGTATGTCGTTTTTCTGCATTCTGTCCATCACCTGTGGTTTTTGCATTTGTCACCCCGAGTGGGATGGGTATGCTCAGACGTGAGTCTCATGCACTCCACACCACTGGATTCAAGCAAGCCGGGCTGAAGACGGCTGGAATGCCAGAAACCGGTCCTCGGAAGCTTGTTTCCGGTCCAGGGAAGGCATGGCTTGGCAGTTCGGGCTGGACTGTTCCCATGAGGCACAGGGTCAGACTGATTTGCATATGGCCATGTCTGAACTGGGGTGGTGTGGAGTGCAAAAAAACAATGGATTTAGGCCCAGATCTCTGTACTTGGGTGAATGTATGACATTGTTCTGCATTCTGTCCATCACCTGTGGTTTTTGCATCTAATAAAGTAGTGGCACGGTCCAGTATAGTACAGTCAAAGGTGCTTTCGGGTGGCCTGGGGTGTGTGAGATTCTTTGTATGCTTGTGTAGCTCCCTGCAGGGTTTACTCATACGCTGACCTTGCCCTTTGAAGCTTAGCAGCACATGTTGTAGTGGAGTAGCAATAGGGATCTTTATTTATATGGCTGCTGTGTAGCTGGGAAACGAAGCAGTGACAAATATCAGCCTTCTGTGGCGTTCTTGTCTGGTGTCAATGCTTAAAACCTGGAACATAGTTAGAAGAACGGCGCTAGTTTAAGGTGTTGCTGGGATGAATGGAGAAAGGTCTCCTTCCTAGAGACCTACAACAGGGTTGTTGATGAGGTACACAACAATCCATGGCGCTAGGGATTCTGCTGATGTCACGTTCATTCCCGACTTCTTCAGGTGCTTTAGAGCTATTTCTATGTCATGCTCTGCAGGTGATGCTAGAGGGCGGGAGGTAAGATAGTTAACCAGGCTTTCTGGGTAGGTGCAGTATAACTCTGGGGCCGGCGAGTGTTCCTCTCCCTGCGGCTGACCTCTTGATTCTGGTGAGTTGGATTCCTGGGAGTCTGTTTGGTCTACTGTATTGTCGGAGTAGAACGTAGGTATAGTTTGTATGTCTGAGGATGTGCTGTCTGAGTGGTGAGCTTCCCGCACTTCCCCCTCCTAATAGTAGGATCCTGATAGAGCGTGCAGAGACCAACTAGCTCAATTTTACCCTACTCACCTTGGGCCCACATAAAATTCACACTTTGAACTAGTAGTCCTGCCTAACCAATTTACTAATTTAATCACTTTGTCAGTTAGCTCAGATGTCTGATTTAGGACCTTTACCTGTAAACCATGACTTAGCAATCCTTATCAACTTACTAGAAGGCCTGTGGATCAGGGAGGTGGCATAAACAGGTAATATTCAAACACATTTACTTTTCTGATAATAACCACAGACTCGGGGAAAGTTTTAAAACTTTGTCTATTATACATTTTCTGAGTCAAATCAAAAGGGCCACAATATCGTGACCATACATTTTCCAAGCAAGAATATAACCAGCAGGACATAAAGTTTATAAGAAATCACAGTAACCCCTTTAGACATTGGATATCTGGGAAGGGTGAGAAAGGGAAATAGCACAAGGACATACCACATAGATTATATTTACCTAGAATGGTTCAATGACCAAACCTACAGAGAAATACCAGACGGGAGTCAAAGTAGCCTTGTGCACAGCGTAGTCACTCGTGAGAGTGTAAATCAAAATACTTAGACAGTATTTATGGGGTAGTTCATACACTTCTACACAAAATGTAATGAAAATGATGAGCTGCAGAAAGTAAACCAAATGAAACAAGAATTGTAGTTCATCATTGTATTGAAATCATGATGAAAAATTTGTAGTGTCCAGAAATAATGTTAGGCTTCACAAAATTCAGGACAAATTGCCACATTCTTCAATTTCCTTGAAAAAATAAGTCCCAATGCATTTCGGGCTTATGGCAAAAGCCCTTCATCAGGGGATCTAGAAAGATAACAAATATAATGTTTTAAACCTATACTGATTAGATCGTCGAGCATCCTATGTATACTCAAATAAGAAAGTGAGGAAAGTCATGCGAGCAAGCTGAGAGCAGTGCCACTCGATGCAAAACGAGACCAGCAGTTCCCAATTCGAAAGAGAGATATGGATACCAATTTGTGACATTTAGTGCGTGTCTTGCAAACATACAATACAATCAACATCGTGCCGTGATAAAAACAACGTGAATGTGAACCGAGAAAACTGTGCATTATGATCAGTGAAGTGAACGCGAAGCTTGTAACGTGCACATGCTTATCTGAGAATTGAAATGACATGCCGGTGGTTATGTGGACAGACGTAGATAACGTGCGGGATAATGCATATCAAACGTAGCGAAAGAACGCTTACAGATTAGCTCCGAAATTCCAGGTTGAACAACAAACGCTGAAAAAAATACGGAAAGAGCGTGTTTACGCTAGTGAAGAGAGTGAAGCTCCGTAAAGAAAGAGAGAAAAGCGCGTGTCTTACCGGAATGTGAAGTTACAGTGCGCGTGATGTCTCTACCCGGTGCCTTCAAAGGAGTGAATGTCGGCGTCTATCTGGCGCCCGAGATATACGTCAGTGCAAGAGAAGGGAAAAATAGAAATAGAAAGCGGACATGTGTGGGAACATTAGTAATGGGTGATATAGAGCCCATATTGTGCAAAGGGTGCCCGAAAGGTCCAATAGGGCAACTACTCAAAACATAAGGAATGAAACAACATAATCTGCATGTCAAATGATATTTAGACATGCCAACAACAAAATGCAACATAATTGCGCAGTTCAAATGCAAAAAATGAAGAAATACATATCAAGCACACTCAGAGCAAACAGAGTGTTCTTATTGGAGATTCTACAATTCTGCCTATTTCACAGTTACTTCCAATGGAAGAATGTTTTTTTCTTGCAATCTAATGGAACCAGCATGGGTTTTCCGGGTGCTCCCAGCTACGCGAACATTTTCATGATGAAATTCGAATCTGAGCACATCTTATCTAGGAAGGACTGGTCCGATCATCTATTACTCTTCAAAAGGTACATAGATGACATTCTCATCATCTGGCGAGGTTCACGCAACAAATTGGAAACCAGGATACAAGAGCTCAATGACATACATCCACGGATTCAATTCACCTTTCTAATCGAAGCCAAGAGCATTCCATTTTTGGATGTGTTAATCACGATTCAAGACTCTAAAATATCCACTTCACTTTTCACCAAAAAAACCGACAGGAACAATGCTCTGGCTTACCAGAGCTTTCACCCATGGTCCTTGAAACGCCATCTACCGTACAGTCAATTCTTACGGATCAAACGCATACACTCTGACGAGCTAACTGGCATGCAAACGATTGAAAAATTCAAAGAGAAATACAGTGCGAGGGGATACCCCCCCTCAATCATCCAAGAAGCTGACACAAGAAGCCGAACAGTCAAAAGGGAGCAGCTTTTACAAAAAACCATAAAGGCATCAACCACCAAGAGGGAAGTATTCGTTTCCACTTACTCTACCCAATCATCTCAGTTAAAAAACATTATAACCAACAGATGGTCGCTCTTACAATCAGAAGTTGATCTCAAGGACTTATTTCAAGAGACACCCATGTTCGCGTATAAGAGAGCGAGGAACTTGAAAGAAATCTTAAACACTCAACCTACTCCCCAACTCAAATATAAGGGCTTGACAACATGCATGAATTGTTCCAACTGTAGCAATATGGTTAAAGGCAACAGTATCCACCATCCTAGATCTGGGAAACTGATTCACCTCAAATTTAATGCTACGTGCAACAGTCATCATCTTGTGTACTTCATCAAATGCCCATGCGGCCTCTTTTACATTGGTAAGACTGAGAGAGCCCTACGGGTGAGGATTAACGAACACAAAAGTAGAATTAGAACTCAAACTACCAGTTCCCCCATTGCAGAACATTGGCGTGATTCTAAACACAACATCGCACAATTAAGATGTGGGGTTCTTGAAGTCGTGGACTTACGCCCAGATAGAGATTGTAACAAATATCTATCTCAAAGAGAGACCTACTGGATATGGTTTATGCAGACTTTGACCCCCCTGGGTCTTAATGATAAATTTGAATTGGCTTGTTTCCTGTAATTTATCTCTTTGTGTGCTTGATATGTATTTCTTCATTTTTTGCATTTGAACTGCGCAATTATGTTGCATTTTGTTGTTGGCATGTCTAAATATCATTTGACATGCAGATTATGTTGTTTCATTCCTTATGTTTTGAGTAGTTGCCCTATTGGACCTTTCGGGCACCCTTTGCACAATATGGGCTCTATATCACCCATTACTAATGTTCCCACACATGTCCGCTTTCTATTTCTATTTTTCCCTTCTCTTGCACTGACGTATATCTCGGGCGCCAGATAGACGCCGACATTCACTCCTTTGAAGGCACCGGGTAGAGACATCACGCGCACTGTAACTTCACATTCCGGTAAGACACGCGCTTTTCTCTCTTTCTTTACGGAGCTTCACTCTCTTCACTAGCGTAAACACGCTCTTTCCGTATTTTTTTCAGCGTTTGTTGTTCAACCTGGAATTTCGGAGCTAATCTGTAAGCGTTCTTTCGCTACGTTTGATATGCATTATCCCGCACGTTATCTACGTCTGTCCACATAACCACCGGCATGTCATTTCAATTCTCAGATAAGCATGTGCACGTTACAAGCTTCGCGTTCACTTCACTGATCATAATGCACAGTTTTCTCGGTTCACATTCACGTTGTTTTTATCACGGCACGATGTTGATTGTATTGTATGTTTGCAAGACACGCACTAAATGTCACAAATTGGTATCCATATCTCTCTTTCGAATTGGGAACTGCTGGTCTCGTTTTGCATCGAGTGGCACTGCTCTCAGCTTGCTCGCATGACTTTCCTCACTTTCTTATTTGAGTATACATAGGATGCTCGACGATCTAATCAGTATAGGTTTAAAACATTATATTTGTTATCTTTCTAGATCCCCTGATGAAGGGCTTTTGTCATAAGCCCGAAATGCATTGGGACTTGTTTTTTCAAGGAAATTGAAGAATGTGGCAATTTGTCCTGAATTTTGTGAAGCCTAACATTATTTCTGGACACTACAAATTTTTCATCATGATTTCAATACAATGATGAACTACAATTCTTGTTTCATTTGGTTTACTTTCTGCAGCTCATCATTCTCATTACATTTTGTGTAGAAGTGTATGAACTACCCCATAAATACTGTCTAAGTATTCTGATTTACACTCTCACGAGTGACTACGCTGTGCACAAGGCTACTTTGACTCCCATCTGGTATTTCTCTGTATTTATGACAAAGGGTTTGCAGGACCCTTTTCCTTGTGGCACGCAACGGATAACACAGATTTACGACATTTTCATCTTGTTGATCACTGATTAACTAACATATTGGAGTGCAGCCAGGTTGCTTTCTTCCTCATTCTCAAATTTCTGCACCGCAACCACCCTTGCACCAACAGTGTAAAGTTCTTCAACCAAACATGGCATCATTTGATGACATAGCGCATCTCACAGACAATAAGGCACAAACGAAAGCTTATACTTCAGCAGAGGCGTCTAGCATATATGATCTCATCAAGGAGGTGAGGAAGTTTGACGTGTCCTCAGGTCCAGTGCAACAACAGATCAAACAACTGGAATATCTAATGCGACGTGAAATCAACCAACGTTTGCACGCCACAACGCTCATCCAGTACCATAGGTTCAGCAGAATCCCTCGCGGATTACGTTTAGCCATCAAGCCCATGCTATTCAAACTTAACAAAAAATTTATGGAAATGTGGTATGCAGTTCTTAATAAGTGTTCACTCGACCTCATTTTATTGATAGTGGAGGAACTTTCACAAGTTCTCATTGGCTTAGAGACTGAAATTAAAGAGTTACAGACAACTTTAATTCAACGCATGGAGACTGAAGCTTGGAACTCCACTCTCGAGACTATTAACACCAAATTGGATTCGTATGCCAAAGACCTTCATGAAAGAAAAATTAGGAAATTCCGTCGAGACACAATCGACTATAAATTAGACGAAGTCTACTCCTGGGCTGAAGTGTACGCTCAAAAAAGAACATGGCAAAAAAAACCTGACACGGCGTCATCGGAGGAGAGTGTTGTCTCCATTACTGACACACAAATGTCCAGACCTCCGGTCCCGACAGCATCCACCAGCGATCCGGCTCAAAGTACGTCGACTACATCAAAGGATTTTTTATCCACCAGTCCAGCTGCAAACGAACCACCTACGGGAACAGGACCGCAAAAACCCGCAGAGGTTCCGGACGCGGTAAAACCATCCAGGAAAAAGAAACACTAGTAGTTAATATATCATCTAAAGAATTAACTCACACTCAAATGCTTGTTCTTAATCGAGGGTGTTCTTTTGTACCAACCAACCAAGCAAGGAATCTAGACGCTCAGGTAGAACTCTTCAAATTCACGAGGAAATTAAGATTAAAGTACTTTTTCTCTACTATTGAATCTTCTGGAGCCACACCCGACACATCGGAACTTCTTGAATTTAAACCCAAGAGTACCTTTGTATCACCGATCTCCCACAAAACCATTGATCTTTTCGAGACTCTTGCTAAACAAGATATTGCTAAGTTACCACCTTCCACTTGTTCCAAATTCAACTTATCCAAGAGGGAAAAAGATGCATTACGCTCACTTAAGAACAACACTGACCTTCATTTCACGCAGGCCGACAAAGGTGGCGCGCTTGTGATCATGGATAAGATTCACTACGAACAGAAAATTGAAATGATGTTATCTGACACATCCACATACATTCCCCTTCATGCAGATCCAACTAACGAATTTTTGAGAGTACTCAACAACATTTTGACCAAGGCTTTGGAAATGAAATGGATCACACAAAAAACTAAAGACTATCTCTTCAATAGGTTTCCACGTAGACCTCGTTTATATATGCTCCCGAAGATACACAAATCTGTAAAAGACCCACCATTGAGACCAATTGTCTCGGGTTGTGATTCCATACATGACTCTTTGGGAAGGTATTTGGATACTTTCTTACAACCGATTGTCAAATCCAGTGATACCTATGTGCAAGACACAACACACTTACTCAACATTCTCTCTTCCATCAACATTCCAGCAGGAGAAGAAATCTGGTTAAGTACTGTTGATGTGGTCGCTTTGTATACTTCAATCCCCCACTCTGAAGGTATTGAGGCCATAGAATGGGCACTTCTGCAAGTTGATGAACTCAGAGCAAACAGAGTGTTCTTATTGGAGATTCTACAATTCTGCCTATTTCACAGTTACTTCCAATGGAAGAATGTTTTTTTCTTGCAATCTAATGGAACCAGCATGGGTTTTCCGGGTGCTCCCAGCTACGCGAACATTTTCATGATGAAATTCGAATCTGAGCACATCTTATCTAGGAAGGACTGGTCCGATCATCTATTACTCTTCAAAAGGTACATAGATGACATTCTCATCATCTGGCGAGGCTCACGCAACACATTGGAAACCAGGATACAAGAGCTCAATGACATACATCCACGGATTCAATTCACCTTTCTAATCGAAGCCAAGAGCATTCCATTTTTGGATGTGTTAATCACGATTCAAGACTCTAAAATATCCACTTCACTTTTCACCAAAAAAACCGACAGGAACAATGCTCTGGCTTACCAGAGCTTTCACCCATGGTCCTTGAAACGCCATCTACCGTACAGTCAATTCTTACGGATCAAACGCATACACTCTGACGAGCTAACTGGCATGCAAACGATTGAAAAATTCAAAGAGAAATACAGTGCGAGGGGCTACCCCCCTCAATCATCCAAGAAGCTGACACAAGAAGCCGAACAGTCAAAAGGGAGCAGCTTTTACAAAAAACCATAAAGGCATCAACCACCAAGAGGGAAGTATTCGTTTCCACTTACTCTACCCAATCATCTCAGTTAAAAAACATTATAACCAACAGATGGTCGCTCTTACAATCAGAAGTTGATCTCAAGGACTTATTTCAAGAGACACCCATGTTCGCGTATAAGAGAGCGAGGAACTTGAAAGAAATCTTAAACACTCAACCTACTCCCCAACTCAAATATAAGGGCTTGACAACATGCATGAATTGTTCCAACTGTAGCAATATGGTTAAAGGCAACAGTATCCACCATCCTAGATCTGGGAAACTGATTCACCTCAAATTTAATGCTACGTGCAACAGTCATCATCTTGTGTACTTCATCAAATGCCCATGCGGCCTCTTTTACATTGGTAAGACTGAGAGAGCCCTACGGGTGAGGATTAACGAACACAAAAGTAGAATTAGAACTCAAACTACCAGTTCCCCCATTGCAGAACATTGGCGTGATTCTAAACACAACATCGCACAATTAAGATGTGGGGTTCTTGAAGTCGTGGACTTACGCCCAGATAGAGATTGTAACAAATATCTATCTCAAAGAGAGACCTACTGGATATGGTTTATGCAGACTTTGACCCCCCTGGGTCTTAATGATAAATTTGAATTGGCTTGTTTCCTGTAATTTATCTCTTTGTGTGCTTGATATGTATTTCTTCATTTTTTGCATTTGAACTGCGCAATTATGTTGCATTTTGTTGTTGGCATGTCTAAATATCATTTGACATGCAGATTATGTTGTTTCATTCCTTATGTTTTGAGTAGTTGCCCTATTGGACCTTTCGGGCACCCTTTGCACAATATGGGCTCTATATCACCCATTACTAATGTTCCCACACATGTCCGCTTTCTATTTCTATTTTTCCCTTCTCTTGCACTGACGTATATCTCGGGCGCCAGATAGACGCCGACATTCACTCCTTTGAAGGCACCGGGTAGAGACATCACGCGCACTGTAACTTCACATTCCGGTAAGACACGCGCTTTTCTCTCTTTCTTTACGGAGCTTCACTCTCTTCACTAGCGTAAACACGCTCTTTCCGTATTTTTTTCAGCGTTTGTTGTTCAACCTGGAATTTCGGAGCTAATCTGTAAGCGTTCTTTCGCTACGTTTGATATGCATTATCCCGCACGTTATCTACGTCTGTCCACATAACCACCGGCATGTCATTTCAATTCTCAGATAAGCATGTGCACGTTACAAGCTTCGCGTTCACTTCACTGATCATAATGCACAGTTTTCTCGGTTCACATTCACGTTGTTTTTATCACGGCACGATGTTGATTGTATTGTATGTTTGCAAGACACGCACTAAATGTCACAAATTGGTATCCATATCTCTCTTTCGAATTGGGAACTGCTGGTCTCGTTTTGCATCGAGTGGCACTGCTCTCAGCTTGCTCGCATGACTTTCCTCACTTTCTTATTTGAGTATACATAGGATGCTCGACGATCTAATCAGTATAGGTTTAAAACATTATATTTGTTATCTTTCTAGATCCCCTGATGAAGGGCTTTTGCCATAAGCCCGAAATGCATTGGGACTTGTTTTTTCTAGGAAATTGAAGAATGTGGCAATTTGTCCTGAATTTTGTGAAGCCTAACATTATTTCTGGACACTACAAATTTTTCATCATGATTTCAATACAATGATGAACTACAATTCTTGTTTCATTTGGTTTACTTTCTGCAGCTCATCATTTTCATTACATTTTGTGTAGAAGTGTATGAACTACCCCATAAATACTGTCTAAGTATTTTGATTTACACTCTCACGAGTGACTACGCTGTGCACAAGGCTACTTTGACTCCCGTCTGGTATTTCTCTGTATTTATGACAAAGGGTTTGCAGGACCCTTTTCCTTGTGGCACGCAACGGATAACACAGATTTACATTTTCATCTTGTTGATCACTGATTAACTAACATATTGGAGTGCAGCCAGGTTGCTTTCTTCCTCATTCTCAATGACCAAACCTGGCCACCGGCTGGGGCAAAATATGAACTTGGACCAGGCTCCTGACTAATCAGGTGCTCACAGGAAAAGACAGGTGCAGATCAGGACTGGTGATCTCAGCTAAGTGCAACGGCAGCGTCACACCCCACTCTCTGGGAAAGCCAATTGATACCCCGATTGGGTAATCGATTCTTCGGACAGAGTGCTCTAACAGCACCTCTGCTCTCGATCACCTATTGAGTGTGTTGGGTAAGTGACATTTCAGCTATTCAGACAAGTCAGACTATTTCTCTATCTGAGCCTACCTTAGTTATACCTTTTCGAGGGCAATGTACCACCCCTAAATAATGCAGATCTATGTGATTCCCTTCAGTGATTGGTTGGGAAGATGAGGAGAGGTCATCACACCATACTAAGATGATGTAATTTCAAATCGAATTATATTGATTGAATCCCTAGCCACAATTTACTTTCCCATGATTTTATATTCCGCCCAACAATATTGGTACACATTTTGAATACATTGTATTTGGTAGATTCCTTTCTAGAGGTCAGATGATCAGGTTCCCTGACACATGGTGGGTAAGAAGTGGGCTGGTTGGGTTTCAGTGCCAGTGCTTCAGCAAATTTAGAGTCAGAGTGCAGAATCGTCCAAGATGGAAGATGTGTCAGTGATCAGGTCTAAAGTATGAGCTAGTAGCAAAGTCAAAAAGAAACATTTTAGAATTCAGAAATAATGAATGCACTGTATGTCACGTATCTCTACTCTATTCCCATTACTTTATTTTAACTTGTGCGTTGATGATTAAGCAGAACGAACACGTTTAGTACAATCTGCATCAAAAGCAATAGCATGTAAAATTTTGAGCAGCCATTTCGGGCATTAGTGCGCAGAAGCAACGTTTTCCCACGAAGCGGAGATGTATGTCATGCGGCGTATATGTGACAGAAGCATGCGCAGGAGGTTTCCTGCGTTTTCGGTGGCCATTTTTTTTGTCAAAGGTGTTTTTATTGATAGATAAAGACAAAGGAAAAAAAACATGCGAAAGTCCCGCACAACTTCCCACGCAGGGGGCAAGCAATAAAAGTACGGTGAAAAGAGGACCTCTATTTCCGAGCAGTGCCACGGCCATCTCAAATAAAACTGTCTCAATCTATATGCAGTAGCGGCAAGTTCAGGCCGACTGCTAAGGAAGGGTAAGTGCTATATCACGGAAGAGGCCGAGGAATAATAGCAAGCGCTGAGGCATGTAGAAAGGTGCGGCCACCTCTTGAGGGAGAGCTCCGCAAGGCCCCTGTGATTGGGATTTTGCATAAACATAAACGTGAATCCCCCCTACACCTCCCGCCCCCCTTCCCCAGTGGTGGTAGCATGTAGTCTTAAAAGGAGAAAAACAAACAGATGGTGGCAATCATAGTTGGAACAAGTGAAGTGCCCGGACACTAGGCGGACAGACTGCGGAGGGAAGACCCTTGGAGAGAAACTTTAGTGTAGTTCCTATTTTCCTCAATAAGCTCTGCGCATTGGAATAACATAAAGAGCAGTGTAGACGTAGGACTGAGGTCTTCTAGATCTCTACTAACTATG
Source organism: Lissotriton vulgaris (assembly GCF_964263255.1). NCBI lineage: Eukaryota > Metazoa > Chordata > Amphibia > Caudata > Salamandridae > Lissotriton > Lissotriton vulgaris. Next base: position 2,056,972,339 of record NC_141691.1, on the reverse strand, counting down.
TTAGACTTATTTTAGGTTTGCGCCAGCTAGCTCAGAGGTCACTGGAAACTTTCTTGAATGAATGGGGAGAGATCAGCTTTCCTGGCTCAGACAAGAAGGGATTCAGCTTCCGACAACCGCATAAACTTGACAACTTTGCTCCCTCAGAATAAGAGTAAATCTCTAGAGTTGTGTGAAAACAATAGACAGCTATTTCACTCAGTCAGATGTGCTTACTTAGTTTCAACAGAGTGCAGAGAATAGAGAAACGGGTGTTTTCAATAAAAGGTATTATTTATTGAGCAGTCTTCCTTCTCATGCAAGAGAAATGAATTGCCACAATTGCAATACTTAATATAAAATAAAGTACGTACAGTAAAAGGAGTATTATGAAATAATACTGTAAAAGCATTGATATGGTTTCTTAGCCATAAGACACTTTAAAATGTATAAAATATATACATACATATATACATTGGCTAACGTGCTCAACTGGTGCTTCTAAAATACGCCTACTCCGGTGTACCTGACCTAAGCCTAATACCTGGGAAGGAGTAAGTAAGTAGCAGTTTAAGTTAAGTTGGTTTTGCCAAGAATCTGGTTCAAGAATTCTCTCTTAGGGTTTAGTCAGCACTGTACCTTGGGAATAGAATGTAAGAGGTCTGGTATCTCTCTCTCAGGACTCGATATCTCAGTCACCCACAAGGGAAGGCTGGAAACGCGGGAGCTGGATTTTCCCGGCAGGAGAAAAGACAGCGTCTTTCTCAGCGCATCAAAGAGGAGGGGCAGCGTCTGTGGGCTTTTCACATCTGCTGGGCTCTCGGCAAGTAGATAGCTGCTCTGCTCCAAAACCACCACGGTGTGTTTGCTTAAGGCAACGTTGGTATATTTATACCTGAAAGGTGCTGAGTTTGACGTAAGGTTTGGACATAAGACGTAAATAAAGATGTCACTAAGAACTGGCAGTTCTTACAGTGCTCGCAGGAGTTCTATTACAAATCAAAACAAAGCAAGCGGGGATTTCCCAGGTTGCTGGAGGTTTGGTGTGTTGAAAGAACTCGTTGTGCTTTCTAGGAATCTAAGGAAGTAGCTTTTGCCGTGCCTTGGACTGCAAGGGCGATTAACTGAAATATGGATCTGATTCTTATGCCATTATAGGAATATTATTGATTATAGCCGTACAAGGGCATAAAATGGTAATATTGATTCAGGTTCCTAGATAAAAACACAATAAAACTGAACCAGGGAGCCCCAATGATATATAAAGGTTTTTAAATCGTCTTGGAAAATGTCAGCCATTCTCTCCACACTCAGCAACTTCCACAGCCTTGCATGCCAGAGTGAGATCGTGGGGCCTCCTTCTGTTTCAAGGCCGCCGCGAGAGTTAGTTTAGCTGCCCCCACGCAAAGCCAGATTATCCTCTTATCAGCTTTCGTTTGATGCTCAAGATCTGGGTCTCGAAGGCCTAGCAGTATATGTGCTATGGAGTCCTCGATGGGATAGCCTAGTATCTCTTAAATGTGGGAGAAGAGATCCGCCCAGTAAGGCCGGATGATGGGGCAGTCCCACCAAATATGGCGGAAGTCACCCAGCAGCCCACAACCTCGTCAACATCTGTCTGAGGAGCTCGTAAAATCCGTCTCAACTTGGCCGGGTAGAAATACCAGTCCATGACCATTTTTAGGTGTGCCTCCCGTAGGTCTATCGAATGGTTGTGCTTCGCTACGTCAGACCACAGACGGGACCACTCTACCTCAGTGATATCACGTCCAATCATTCCCTCCCACATGGACATGTACCGAGGTCTGGGGGACATGGTAGTGGGCAGTAGAAGACTATATAGGGAAGGAAATTGTCCCCCGCATCGTGGAGGTCCTCAAAAGAAAGGACTCAAAAGCTGTAGGCGGTCTGGTGGCTGCATCCCTCACCGGGGGGGAGAGGGGCCAGTGCAATAGCTGAGTGTGGTGATACTTCTCGGATCGTTGGATACCATAGTCCCGCATGCAATTGTCAATTGTGAGAGGTGCGTGGCCATGGAATAGGTGTGTCACGGCAAAACATCCTCCCTCCCTCCACTTGTCAAAGGGCCCCTCATGTGCTGCCGGGGGGAAGGGCAAGGCTCTATTAAAGTGTATAGGAGTAAAGGGAGAAGGAAACGTCGTCCATTGGTCATCAGCAGAGATCGAGTCCCATACCTTAAGGGTAGTGCTAGTGGGGGTGCTAACGTAGGCATTCCTGGGCCTATCTTTTTTGGGTTTCCACACCAGGTCCCATATCGACCGTCCTGCTACGCTTCTGTCCATTTGCAGCCAATGCTTTTCTGACTCTCGTTGGGACCATTCTACCAAGACGCGGAGTTGTGCTGCCTTAAAGTACAAGTGCTTGTCAGGAAGGCCTTGTCCACCCTCCTTCTTTGGGCGACGGAGGGTAGCGTAGGAAAAGCGGGCTCTACCCCCCTGCCAGATAAAGCGGAGTATCTGCGTTTGACCCGTCTAAAGAAGTCCCCATCAAGGGTGATGGGTAAAGCTTGAAAGAGGTGTAGGAATTTAGGGAGAAGGGTCATGTATGCGTCCAAGCCAGGAGATAAACATCGGTTTCCACCGGGCTAGGGTCTGCTGGATGGATGCAAGCAGCGGCTGGAAATTAGCGGAGTAGAACTTCTCAACCGTGGGAGTCAGTTGGATCCCCAGATACTGTATAGAGGTGTGATAAGGTCATGGTAGATTGAAGATGCAGTGCCTCCGTTGGGGGCAAAGTGAGGTTAGGGACCTGGGACTTCCCATAGTTGACCTTAAAGCCTGCCACCCCTTCAAAGCGGAGCATGCCCCTCTGAGCGTAGGGTAAGGAGTGGGCTGGGTCTGAAAGGGAGAGTAGGACATCGTCCGCAAACAGGGTGATCTTGTGTGATTCTCCAGTGAAGGGAAGGCCATGGATATCAGGATCCTCCCTCACTGCCAAAGTCAGTGGTTCTATACTCAGGGCGAAAAGCAGGGGGGAGAGGGGGCAATCCTGGCGCGCGCCTCGGGAGTGGAGGAAGGGCACGGAGACATGGCCATTGACTAATACCTTAGAGTGGAGGGCGCTGAAGTTGGCCTTAAGCATTGTTAAAAATTTGGGAGAAAAGCCAAAGGATGTCAGGGTGAGGAACGGGAAGCTCCAATCCACCCTGTCAAATGCTTTTTCAGCATCTAAACCCACTAGAAACGCAGGGATCCGTCGGGTGTTGTCGTGGGTTTGCCTGCCCTTGATGAAGCCAGACTGGTCCGGGTGAATAAGAGCTGGCAGCAGGTCCTGTAATCTCCCTGCCAGTATGGACGAGTAAAGCTTGGCGTCCAGATTGAGTAGGGCTTTGTTGTCACTGTATTTTCCTTCCTTTCTCTGCCGCCGTTCGTCCCCCCTCCCCGCTTCCCGCCACCGCCGCTAACCCCGCCCCTTTTTGCCTTCTGTACCCTCCCCGCTCCCGCCTCCCAGCTGCTCCGCCCCCCCGCGCACTTGGCCATATATGGCGACCGTGCGACGCAGGTGAGTGTGACCTAGTTCTAGGACACCCCCGCGCCGCACGGCCACCAGCTGCTGCGTGTGCCTCCCCTGCCTGTCTGCCTCGCTACCGCCGCGTGACCACGCCCCCTGCTCCCGAGCGGCGTGGTCCGTGCTCGACTGAACTGCCCCTGCTGTTAGCTGTATTTAGCTTGTTTTGGCATTTTATATTGCCTGTTTTTCGTTTTGTGTTGCCTGCTTTGTTGTCACTGTATTTTCCTTCCTTTCTCTGCCGCCGTTCGTCCCCCCTCCCCGCTTCCCGCCACCGCCGCTAACCCCGCCCCTTTTTGCCTTCTGTACCCTCCCCGCTCCCGCCTCCCAGCTGCTCCGCCCCCCGCGCACTTGGCCATATATGGCGACCGTGCGAACGCGCAGCGGCCACGCGCAGCGGGCGCGCCGATTGTGCGCCGAAGGCGCGCCAAAGGTAAGCCCGTCTACGCCCGTCCGCGCCTGGACCGCGCCTAGTGCCAGGACCCCTGGCCCCCGAGGACCCCGGCCAACCCGCCTGACGTACTCCTCCGCCGCCCTCATCGCACTCAACACCGGCCGAATCCCGGGATGCTACCAAGCCACCCCGAGACGCACCCACAGACCCTTCAGCTGCCACGCCTGCAAGTTCACCTGCATACAGACCTGCCCGGCGCCAGCGCCGACCAAGCCGAACACCAGCAGCAAACACCTCAAGTGCATCCTGCTCAACACCCGCTCCGTCCACAGACACGCCATCGAACTCTCGAACCTCCTAGACGCAACAGCCCCTGACGTTGCCTTCATCACGGAGACATGGATGAACGCCTCCTCAGCGCCCGACATCGCCATCGCCATCCCAGAGGGCTACAAGATCACCCGGAGGGACCGCACCGCCAACCAGATGGGAGGAGGCATCGCCATCATCCACAGGAACACCATCCGCATCACAACTAGCACCGACAACACCCTAACCACCGCCGAACACCTGCATTTCCAGATCCACACCGACCCGAAGACCACCCTCAGGGGCACCCTGATCTACCGACCTCCGGGACCACGCACTCAATTCAGCGAGGACATCGCCGACTTCGTCAGCCCGCATGCCCTCCCCTCCGCAGACTACATCCTCCTGGGGGACCTCAACTTCCACCTGGAGAACAACAACAACCGCAACACCAGCACCCTGCTCGACAACCTCGCCAACCTTGGACTGAAGCAACTGGTGAGCACCCCCACCCACCTCGCCGGACACACACTCGACGCCGTCTTCTCATCCAGCAAAGACATCGCCTTCAGCCACGCCACAGAACTCCACTGGACGGACCACAGCTGCGTACACTTCACCTTCAAAAGAACGACGATCCACCACCACCAGCAACAGGTTGCCCGTAGAAGCTGGAACAAGATCACAGCCGACCAGCTCGCCGCTTCCCTGAGCCAGCACCCTCCTGCCAGCTCAGCGAACCCCAGCCAGGCCGCCGACAACCTCACGAAGTGGATCAGCAACTGCGCGGACGAACTCGCCCCCCTGAGGACCCCGCCCAGCCGACCCGGCAGCAAGAAAGCCCCATGGTTCACCGACGAACTCAAGAGCTCCAAGAAGAACTGCCGAGCCCTCGAGAAAGCCTGGAGAAAGGAACCCACACCTGACAACAAGACCACCCTCAAACTCGCCACCCGGAAGCACCACCAACTGATCCGAGCCGCCCAGAAAGCTGCATTCAAGAACCGGCTGGACAACAACGCACACAACTGCAAGGAACTCTTCAACATCGTCAAAGAGCTCTCCAACCCCAACGCCGGAAACAACGACATCACCCCCTCGCAAGATCTCTGCAACTCCCTCTCCTCCTACTTCCACAACAAGATCGCGGACATACACAACAGCTTCAGCACCCAACCGACGCACTCCACGACCACAGCTACGCCGCCCACCGCCACCATCCGAGCCTAGACTCCGATCAGCACCGAAGACACTGTCCGCATGATGAACTCCGTCCACTCCGGATCTCCGACCGACCCCTGCCCTCACCACGTCTTCAACAAGGCCGACGCTGTCATCGCACCCCACCTGCGGGACATCATTAACACCTCCTTCGACACCGCCACCTTCCCCGAGAGCTGGAAGCACACCGAACTCAGCGCACTTCTCAAGAAACCGACAGCAGACCCCACCGAACTCAAGAATTACCGCCCAATCTCGCTCCTCCCGTTTCCAGCCAAAGTCATCGAGAAGACCATCAACAAACAGCTGGCCGCCTTTCTCGAGACGAACGGATCCCTCGACCCCTTGCAGTCCGGCTTCCGAGCCAACCACAGCACCGAGACCGCCCTCATCGCCGCCACCGACGACATCCAAGCCCTGATGGACAACGGAGAAACAGCGGCCCTCATCCTCCTAGACCTCTCCGCGGCCTTCGACACTGTCTGCCATCGCACCCTAGTGCAACGCCTCAGCAACGTCGGAATCCAGGAGAAGGCACTGGAATGGATCGTCTCCTTCCTCAACGGAAGAACACAGAGAGTCCGCCTACCACCGTACAAGTCAGAAGCCACGGAAGTCATCTGTGGCGTCCCTCAAGGATCCTCGCTGAGCCCTACCCTCTTCCAACGTCTACATGAGCCCCCTCGCGGCCATCGCACGCCGACACAACCTCAACATAATCTCCTACGCCGACGACACCCAGCTGATCCTCTCCCTGACCAACGACCCCGCCACCGCCAGAGCCAACCTGCATGAAGGGATGAAGGAGGTAGCCGAGTGGATGATGACCAGCCACCTGAAACTGAACTCAGACAAGACGGAGGTCCTCATCCTGGGCTCCATGCCCACCGCCTGGGACGACTCCTGGTGGCCCCCCGCACTGGGCACCGCACCCAAACCGACTAACCACGCACGCAACCTGGGCTTCATCCTGGACTCCTCCCTCTCCATGACCAAGCAGGTCAACGCCGTCTCCTTGGCGTGCTTCAACATCCTGCGCATGCTACGGAAGATCTTCTGGTGGATCCCCACGGAGACCAGGAAGACCGTCACCCAGGCCCTCGTCACCAGCCGACTGGCCTACGGCAACGCCCTCTACGCCGGAACCACCGCCAAGCTCCAGAAGAGACTTCAGCGGATCCAGAACGCCTCAGCCAGACTCATCCTCGACATCCCACGTAACAGCCACATCTCCGGACACCTGAGAGACCTGCATTGGCTTCCCGTCAACAAAAGAATCACCTTCCGTCTCCTCACCCACGCGCACAAAGCCCTGCACGATCAAGGCCCGAGCTACCTCAACAACCGTATCAACTTCTACGCTCCCAAAAGCCACCTCCGATCAGCCAGCCACGCCCTCGCTGCCGTCCCACGCATCCGTAGAGCGACAACATGAGGAAGGTCCTTCTCCTACCTGGCCGCCAAGACCTGGAACTCCCTCCCGACCGACCTGCGCCTGACCCAAGACCACCTCTCCTTCAGGAAGAAGCTCAAGACCTGGCTGTTCGAGCAGTAAAGGCACCCCCCCCCCTAGCGCCCTGAGACCCGACGGGTAAGTGGTGCGCTCTATAAATGTCTTTGATTGATTGATTGATTGGCTATCGGTCTATATGATGCGCACAACGACGGGTCCTTGCCAGGTTTGGGGATAACTGAGATTAATGCTTCAGCCATAGACCCGGGGGACACCCCTTCGGCAGCCATGCAATTGAACAGTTGGACCAGAAAATCGCACAATTCTGAGGCAAAGGTTTTGTAAAAGGTCACGGTAAGTCCGTCAGACCCTGGGAACTTATGAGGTTTCAGGCTTTTAATGGCCGCTAGGACCACCTGTCTGGTGAAAGGGGCGACTAGATGGTCATTCCATTCCGCCAACACTTGAGGGAGCGGGAGCGTCCTCAAGTATTTTTCTTGTGCCCTGATGTTGGGGGAATCCCCGGTGTAGAGAGCCTCATAAAAGTCTCCAAAGAGCCCCGCCTTGGCACTATCGTGATGAATGACGGAGCCCCGCCTGTCACGAATTCCCCCAATATACTCCTTCTCCTGTTTGTCTCGGAGTTGGCGGGCCAAGTGTTTCCCCACCTTATTACCTTGGGAATATGAGAATTGTCGCAGCTTCAGTAACACGAGCTCAGCTGTGTTATTGTAGTGGGCCCTTAGCTTCCCCCTAACCGCCTCTAACTGCCGTTCTGCCCGCCGGGATGGGTTCTGCTTGTGGGCGAGTTCAAGCGAGGAAAGATCATCCTCTAGTTGTTCCCGCTCTTTCCTTTGTAGTTTGTTAAGGGCAGCGTTGAGGGCTATACAGCTGCCACGGATAGAGGCTTTAAAGGCGTCCCACATGATGTGAATCGACGTGTCGCCTAACCCGTTAAGTTCAAAGAAAGCGGCTATAGCTTTTCTCAGCTCTTGGCAGGAGGTTGCCTCACGAGTCAGAGAGGCAGGAAAGTACCATCTACGGTAGGTGGCATCCCGGGCTTCCCAATGTAGGCAAATAGCAACCAGGCTATGATCTGAGACGGACAGTGGGAAGATCTTGGCGTTGCGCAGGTCCCCCCGGGGAGATTGGCTAAGGAAGAAGTTGTCCAAGCGTGAGTAGGAGCGGTGAACATGCGAGAAGAAAGTAAAATCCCTGGAGTGCGGGTTCAAGGATCGCCAACTATCCATCAACCTCATGTCTGCGATCATTTGTTGGGTGTCAGGGGAGAATAGGCCGGTATCTGATCTCTGGTGATGAGTGCTGTCCATATCCTTCTTCCAAACGAGGTTAAAATCCCCCATTACTACTAGAGGACCCTCCATAAAATCTAGGACTGTCTTCAGCAGGCCCTGTAAAAAACCTGTTCTGAACTACATTGGGGGCATAGAGGACCAGGAATGTACAAAGTCTACCCCGAAGCATTCCCTTGACTCCCAGCCAGCGCCCCTCTTTGTCAGTAACCATTCCCATGGGCTGGAAGTGCAGGCTCGCCCGGAACATAAGAGCCACCCCTCTGTGCTTCGTGGGGGCAGGGGACCTATATATGAGGTGGAACTGTTTATGCTTGAGGCGAGAGTCATCCTTCTGAGACAAATGGGTTTCTTGTAGCCCCACCATATCCAAGTGATGGTCAATGATGTATTTCCAGACTTTATGGCACTTTTTTGGGGAGTTTAGCCCCTTCACGTTCCAAGACCCTAAGGTGAGAGGCATCTTAGGAGCGGGGATACATCGTGCATGCTATGGGGTCTACGGGCTCTTCTAGTCCTCCACCCCGAGCCAAGAATAAATCGCAAGCCATTCCACCTCCGTCAACCATTCCGCGCAGCCACACAAGTCATATTTCAACAGCAAGAAACATAATGAAATTCCCCCCCAGCTACCACTACTGCCCCCCTTCCCTTCCCTCCCCTCCCCCCAACCCCAACAGCCCGCCTCCCCCGCTCCCCGCCCCAAAAAACCAACCATTATGGCCAGCGGGCCCCTCCCGGAGAGGCCCCTAGAGTAGACCATCCGGGTCGAGTCTCTCGGACACCATCAACTATAGGTCCAAAGGCACTACGGGGTCGTGTACCTGGAAAAGACATAAAGTACCTTGTGGAACAGAGTGTTCCGCGTCCCTCTGACGCTGGCTTCACCATTGCCCAGTGTCTCACTCGGTTACTGGATCATCTTGTGGGGCTGCCTCCGTCACCAATGCCACAGAGGCGACTGCCGCCCCCCGTTCCTGGAGGCTAGCTGACGTGTTTGGTTTCCCCCCGGGCACGGCCCGGCCAACCCTCTGCCAGGTAGGTGAGCGATGACGACGACGCGCAGGGGGACTGCTGTCTCTGGGGGCTGTCGCAGAGTCCTCCAACTCCAGCAATTCCATGGCTGCCGCAAGAGATCTAACTTGGACAAGCTTGTTCTTCCAGCGAAAGATGAGACGAAAGGGGTGACCCCACGAGTAGGCCATCTTCTGGTCCCGCAGGAAGTTAGTGACTGGGTAAAACTCTCTGCGCTTCTGCAACATCAACTCTGCCAGGTCTTGGAATAACTGGGGATGGTGCTCACGGAACTGCAGGGGTCCACCCTCCCGGGCCCTTGGAGTATGCGTTCCTTGAGTTGAAAGTCGTGGACACAGACCAATATGTTGGGGGGTGATGATTTTGCGCCCCTAGGTAGGCTGACCCGGTGGACCCTGTCCATGCGTATGGTCTGGAGATCCTCCTCACCCAAGACGTGTTTAAGGAGGCTTTCTACATATTCCCGCAGATCGGTGCCTTCTCTGGACCAAGGCACCGCTCAAATACGGATGTTATTCCGGCGGGAACGGTCTTCCAGGTCTTCGGCCTGCGCCTGGAGGTCCAGGTTCTGCTCCGAGAGGCGGAGCACGTCCTGCTGGAGTCGGTGGACATCCTCTGCCATCCCCAAGTCGTGTTCTTCCAATGTAGCCACCCTGTCGCCCATGTAGTCCACATCTTTCCGCACCTCACGGAGATCTAACGCTAGTTGCGAGCGCAGTTCTGAAATGTCATCCTTGATAGCAGAAAACAGTTCCTTCATGAAGGCCTTCGTTGCTGGGGCGTCCTCGTCCCCTCCGGGTGGCGACTTGCTCGTTCCTGGCGGCGTAGTTGGCGATGTGCCTTTGGACAGGCCGTCCTTGCCCGGTTTATCCTTACGGGCCCTGCCCGCCATATCTCCTTAGGTCCGGGCCTGTGAAGCAGGGACTCCCCCTCCTTTCCGGCCTCCACGGATTGTGTTTGAGTGACTCTGGGGGATCGCACCTGTGGGGCCTACCCCGCACCTCACAGTTCCCGCACCTCCTGGTCTAGTAGCCTTCGCTGGTAGTGCCCGTTGCGACCGGGTGTGCCGCGCCAGGGCACAGGCTCGGCCAAGGGCAAGAGGGATCCCTGCAAGTACCCCTCGGCTGATCCCAAGGCGTGTTCACGTTCTCTGGGGGGTCCCCGCAGGGCACCGGGTGCGAAAGCAAGACTGCGAATCCCGTCAGACCACTATTCACCTGGGGGCACTCACCCCCAGGACATTCCCCCGTGGAGACTCACTCCAGGGTGGCGCTGCATCGCGCTGGGGGAGCCCCGCGGCCTCCCGCGCCCGGTAAGCACCCGTCTGCAATGTCTGTAACTGCTATTGGGCCTCCACGTAGAAAGTATGCAGCCCAGCGATAGGGTGGGGATCCACGGCCAACAATCAGGTGCTATTGCCTCTCCGGGTCAGGGTTCCTCCGTCACTGCCCCGATCTACAGTGGTGTAGGTCCCAGTATTCAGCACCATCTCAAGGGGCACAGAGCGCCAGCACCGCCTGCCGCGGTATCACTCTAGGGTCAGCACGGGGCACCGAACCAGGCCCTCTGTCGCCAGGTGCAGCAGTTCACTTCCCGCCTGAAGGCCGCCCCACTATGTTGCGCAGTCCAATCGCGGCCTACCTAGGGCCTGGATCCCCGGTCTGTCCTGATCCCGCAGCCAAGTTACCTCCAGGCGGGTTCCGGGCATCAGGGCGCAGGGGACGGCTCTCTCACCGGCACGCCTCACTCCAGGCGTAGAAAATCAAAGCTAGGCCTCGAGCTCCCGTGCAGTCCATGACCGAACCACAGGCAACCGGTCCGGGGCGCCCGCCCTCTATACTTACCGCGCTCCAGAGGTCGGGGGAGCGGCGATGCGTCTTTTTGCTGGGACAGTTCTCGGGACGCAGCTCACCAGGCAGCCAGGGGCGGTTCGTCGTGCTCCGTAGGGCACCGGACACTGCAGTCTCTCTCGGCTCCGCTCCCCGACCCAAGCCGCTCTGTCTCCAGATGCCGGTGGGCCCTGCTAGCGCTCCACTCCCGACAGGCCGCAGCTACAAACCCCATCCCATGGCACCGCTGCAGATGAATGGAAGCTCTGGACTCTTCCGATCAACTTCAGAGCCCTGTCTACACGGGCAGCGATGAGCAGGAGCACCCAGAGGAAGCTGAAACAATGCTAAGCAGGCTCGTGGCGCTGGAGGGTCCCTCAAGCAGGTCTCACTCCATCGCCATCTTGGACACCGACCTTCGGTGGCCATTTTAATGCATTAGAGTTACGGTTAGTAAAAGCACATATGTAAGCTTCCCCTAGATGCTAGAAATGTTGTGAAATGTAAATATTAGTAAACAAAACATGTTGGGTGATATATTATAAGTTATTTAGATAGGGCTGAATACAAGCAAGTTTCGGAATATGTGAAACATTGCTCCATCTATCCTGTTGGAGAATTCCACCAATTTTGGGGCCCAGTTTGGACAACGAGGAAAAAATAGGAGTTTACTTGGCCGAAGTAGGTCTGGGCAGGTAGAATCTGGCAATACTGGGCTTGCACTCAGGTGTGTATGGTTAGTTTAATGTACCTGTAGCCCTGTCAAAGTAAGAAATGACACACTTGCTACTTGGGTTGTTGATAGGCCTAACCAGGATAACCCAGGTGTTTACAGAACTTCACTTTGATGTGCATTAATTGGTGATACCGTGTCTCTTTGAAAGTTAAAGAAGACAAAATCTGTTGTGTAATATGTGCAGAATTATATCTGTCCTCTCTCTGCCATCATTACTCCTGTGAAATAATTTTTAGTGCTGTTTGCCTGCTTTCATTTGCAGTGAATTATTGTAGAGAAGCGAGTTTAGTCTGTTTTTAGAAGTATCTTTTTATTTCTGCTTTTTTATGTAAAAGGGCTTTATTTAATTCACAGTCTAACATGCCAATTTGTGAGCCTATTTATTGTTTATCTAGAGGGCTTTTTGAAAGGAAGCGGGTATTTAAGCTAATGGCTGCATTGCTCTGATATTTTAACATTTAAATTATTGTATCAAGGCTTAGAGGGTGAGCTGACAGAGGGTATTTGAGCCCTGCTTACACAGTTATTTACCTAATTATGTATCACTGTGAAACTCAGGCAGATAAATCATGTTCAATGAACATGGAGCTCAAAAGGATACACACACACAACCACTAAAGGTGTGGAGTACTCTAAAATTCACACAATATATACACACATTTTTGCAGAAAGAAGACATCAGCTTATTTAAAAGGCCATAACGCAGTGGCGTAGTTCGGGGGGGGCGGTGGGGGCAATCCGCCCCAGGCGGCACTATTTTGGGGGCGGCGGCCTTTCTAGTTTACATACGGACACTCACTGACACTACTGTCAGTCAGTCTAGCTACGCCTCTGGCTTTACTGCAGCTATACAGGAAATGAATTTGAAATAATGAAGGAATCCGGAATAATATATTATTTTCCATCCATGCCTTTCTGCCTTCCTGAGCGCCTGACACAAATACTGAAAAGACAGGGAATGTGAGCATGCGGCTGTCTCTCGGGCGCGCAGGAGGCAGCAACACTTTTATGCAGCAGCACGCTACACCGCACTGGAGGCTGGTGAAAAGGCCTGCTTGGGAAAGTGCAGTGGGAGCGGTATTGAAAGCAGGAATGTGGAAGCTCAGTTTACCACGAGCCTTAGAGCCCCGTTAGTAACTGTCCTGACCTCTGACCTGTACACTAGGCTGAAACGCGCCTTTTGGAGTCAGGGGGCTCTGACTCTGTATCCGGTGGTATTTCCAGGTTCACAGAGTTCTATGGTGCCCCCCGCCCTCCCCTAAACATTCCACCCTGGGGAGGTGCATCACGAGGGGGGGGATGAACGCCACATCCTGCCATTATCAGGTTGACCCATCCAAGGGCTAGGGGCCATTGGCATTGTTTAGTGGAGGGGGCGGGGTGGGTAACAAACTCACTGAAACAGTGGACTTTTGTGCTCCCACCTGACCAGTGCAGGGAGATCGCAGTGTCGTAACCCCCATAGCGAAACACGAGATGGCGGTGTAAACGGGAGAAAAAGGGGGAACGCACCCTTCCCAAATTGCTGGCCAAAGGACAGTTGAAAGGGCATAGTAGACCATCGTCCCCAGGCGCATCCAAGTCCCACCAAGAGGCCAATGAAGGGGAAGCGCCCATCACCAAATCCTTCCTGGAGACCCTCTTCAATTCGCTTTGTGAGGACTTCCACACTTTGAAGCAAGAGGTCGCGGGGGAAATCCGAGAGATCAGACGAGAAGTCGATGGCCTTGTTGAAAGGGTATCTACCATAGAAGAAAGGGACCGCGCAAGAGACGAGGAAGTGGAGCAGCTAAAGTAAGAGGTGGTGCGGCTGAAGTAACAACAGGTTGGCCTCCAGGCCCATGCCGAGGACTTGTAAAACAGGTCCCAGCGGAACAACATCCGGGTCCGAGGCGTTCCACCTAAAGATGAGGGCACAGACATCACGGGGTACCTACAAACCCTTTTCCAAGACATCTTGGGCGAACCTGCGGACTTTGAAATCAGAATAGACAGGGCTCACAGAGTAGGATTGCCACGGCGGACATCGGCACCACCCCCGGACATCCTGGCGTTCCTACCGGAATACACTCTCAAATAGCGAATCCTCAGGGAGGCGCGGCGACAGCAGCCCCTGCGGTTTCGGGGCTATCCGGTGGCACTCTTCCAAGATCTATCAGCAATCACACTCCAGAAACGTAAGATCCATTGTGATAGACCATGACACTCTACAGCCTTAAAGTCCTTTCCCTTAATGTGAGAGGGCTCAACAATCCAATCAAGCGTCGAGCAGTCCTCTCCCTTCTGGAGCACTCCTCGGCTGACATTTGCCTCCTCCAGGAGACTCATTTGTTGCCCAAAGACCAGCACCGACTTCGAACACGGGCCTTTCCCACACAACTTTTCTCATCCTCTTCCAAAAAGATGGCCGGGGTGGCAGTGCTGGTATCCACATCTTTCACAGGCAGAATTCTACAACGGGAGGCAGAGATAAAAGGGCGACTTTTGGTGCATCGCTTCCTGATAGCGGGACTGATATTGCTGGTGGGCTCGATCTACGCACCTAATGAGGGACAGGAAACTTTTCTTCAGACCGCATTAGCGGCTGCCACTGCCAACTCGGAATAACTCCTGCGATCTTAACCTCGTTTTCCACAACATAGCTGACCGTACCTGCCAAAGGTTGGGCCAGGTGGGGGCTGTCTCCAAAGCTGGGCCCACACGCCATCGAGATCTGGGCCTCAGGGACCATTGGCGATACTTTCACCCACGTAGCACCGCATACACATATCATTCGGGGGCCCAAAAGTCGTACGCTAGGCTCGACTACTTCCTCTGAGATGGTGCCACGATCATGGGCTGTGGAAATATTGCCAGCCTCACTGTCGGACCACTCCCTGATGGTAGCCACATTCCTTTTCCAGGCTGCACCACCCTCTCAATGATACTGGCATCTCAGGGAGAACCTTCTCCACACCCCATCCATAGTAGACCAAATTAAAATTGCCATTACGAACTTCCAGACACAAAACAACAACACTGACACGACACTGGCTACACGATGGGCTGCCCTCAAGGCAGTCCTGCGGGCGAATTTATCTCGATCGCCACGGCCAACAATCGTGAACGAGTGCGGAAGAGGGCCGAAATAGCACAACGGGTGGCGGAGCTGGAGCAAATGCACCAGCGCACAGGAGCAGCTCGGGCCTGGCGTCAATTATGCCCCGAGCGAAAGATCTTGGCCGCGCTAGATCAAGATGCGGCGGAATACGTGGCCACCGTCTCCGGCATGCCTACTACACAGGGGGAGACCGGTGCGGATGACTTCTGGCGAATAAGTTGCGTAAACAACGCCAGAGGCAGGGGGTACAGACCATAAAGACGGAGCGGGACGAGGTAGTCATGGACGACGCAGCGATAGCGGAGGCCTTCCGGTCGTTCTATAAATCCCTCTACGCCAGCGACACTCTGGACTTGCAGGCGGATCAGTCTTACCTATGTGGGGCGCATCTCTCGTCCCTGAGCCAGGCACAGGCAGAGTCCCTGGACCGACCCATAGGCTTGGAGGAGGTGGTGTCGACGATCTCCGGCCTGAAGCTTGGGAAAGCCCCCGACCCCGATTGGTATCCCGCGTTCTTCTACAAAACGTTCTGCCACCAGGTGGCCCCTCTCTTGCGGGATCTTTTTAACTCCTTCTCCCTGCCGGGAGCGAACCCCGCAGACCTTTTAGAAGCTGCAATTTCTGTCATACCGAAAACCCGGCAAGTACAAAGCCCGCTGCGGTTCCTACCCGCCGATTTTGCTCTTAAACATTGATTTCAAACTGTACACCGGAATACTGGCGAGCCAGCTTGCACCCTATAAGCAACAACTGGTGAAGCTGGAACAGGCGGGCTTCATACCGCAACGGCAAACTTGTGACAAGACTAGATGGGTCCTACACCTCATTGAAGCGGGCTCACGTACGAGGCCTGATTGCATGCTCCTCACCATCGATGCAGAAAAGGCTTTCGATAGAGTGCCCTGGCCCTATCTGGAACTAGTGTTGGTCACTTCGGCTTGGGGGATATCCTCTGTACTCGTTTCCTTAATTACTACGGCTTCTGTACGTGTCAAAAGGCACATCTCCTCTCGCTTCCCAATTGGTAGGGGGACCCGACAAGGATGCCCCCTCTCCCCTATTTCATTTGCCCTCTATTTGGAACCGCTGGCGCAGCGGGTCCAGCAGCACGCCCTTATCAAGGGCATCCCGTTTGGAAGCGGCATTCACAAATTCAGCCTTTACGCGGACGATGTATAACTTTCTCTCACTGAACCGGTCCAATCACTCCATGCGCTCTTTATTGAACTCCATGACTTTGCACTCGCTTCCGGGTTCAAGGTCAATAAAGACAAATCGATTGCTATTATTGTATCCCTAGCACCAGAGACGCTGGCAGAGGTTCAAGAGGAACATGATGTGCAATGGTCCCACACCACAGTCCCCTATCTAGGAGTCCTTCTGGGCCCCACCATCCCAGCTACCATTGAGGCGAACTACACTAGACTTCGCACACAGCTCCGCGAAGAACTCCGGCACTGGAAACGCCACTCTCTCTCGTGGTTGGGGAGGATAGCCACCGCGAAAATGACTCTTTTGCCACAGATACTTTATCTGTTCCAGACCCTTCCCCTTCGGCCACCAAAGGGCTGGATCCAGCAAACGCAGTCCGATCTGGAACGCTTCATTTGGCAGGGACGTCGCCCACGCTTTAAGCATGATATCGCGGTTCTTCCACCTGACCGAGGTGGCGTAGGCGTTCCAGATCTCCAACTTTATTTTAACGCAATGCAAATGCACAGCTTAGTGGAGTGGTATCAACTGGAATCCGGAAAGACTTGGCTCTTCCAGGATCAGGCAGTAGCGGGCCTGCCCCTGCAGGGGATCCCCTTTCTCCCCAAGCGCCATTGGCCGCCTAATCTCTACGCGTCCCTGATCACAAGCACGGTTATGGAGGTGTGGGACCGGGTCACCAACAAACACGAGTTGACATCATTCCTGTCCCTCTGACACCTCTATTTGCCAACCCCGACTTTACCCCGGGGCTGGATCCTGGGGCCTTTGGGGTCTGGCGGCGAACCCCTTGCAGGGCCCTGGGACATCTCTTGAATCTGAATGGCATCCTCTCTTTCGCGCAGATGAAGGAGGACTATGGCATCCCTGAGGATAGCCGGCTAGCATATCTACTGGTACGTCACTGGGCGCTCCACCCAGAGGTTCGCCCTGGAGCACAACGACACCTAACTCCCTACGAGAAATGGCTGGTCACCGGCACCTCAGAGAAGAAATTGATCTCAGACCTGCATCAACATCTCCTCATCAGGGGCACTTACACATACAACGCTGGCAGATGCCGGTGGGAGCGGGAACTAGGGAGGGCCCTCACACATAAAGAATGGGGCAGTGTCTATCATAGAGCTCAGCACTCCGCATATCACCCTTGGCTGACTGAGACTTACCAAAGTGGCCAAATACTGGTATCACACACCTGAGCGCTTGCATAGGTTTGATCCCCACATCAGTGATTGCTGCTGGAGAGGGTGCGGGGAGTTGGGGACGCTGGAGCATTTGCTTTGGAGCTAGGACCGCATACAAGGGTATTGGGGTAAAATATTGGATGACATTGACTCACACTTAGACACCCAACTTCCCCGATTCCCTGCGTATATTCTGTTGGGATTGCCTAATGCCCTGATGTATCCCCTGAATTCGCAGAGGGGCCGCCTCATCGCTATTGCATTAGGGGCGGCAATGTAAAAAGTTTTAGCACACTGGAGGACGCCACAGGCCCCCCCACATACAGGCTGGCTACACAGGTTATGGATGGTGCTGGGAATGGAGAAGCTGTCCCTGGTACAGGCAGGTCGGGGGTACGAATTCCCGGAGTTGTGGAGACCATTCCTGACTCTACTCACAGGGGAATTCCGTGAACTGAGTTGCCCCAGATATTTACGTCTTCTCCGATTGACATACACTCCAATCCCAGATCGGAAGACGCCCAAGCGCAAACAGAAGCCTTCCGCCGGTGCCGGTCTCGCTCACTGATCTTCCTTCTCTTATTGGAGGTATCCTTTTGCTTTGTGGCAAAGGGGGCAGGGTGGGGGGAGGGTTTGGGTGTTATGTTTTTGGGAGTTTTGTGCGACCTACAGCGCCGATTGGCCTCATCAAACACAGAATATTCTTATAATTCTTGCATTGAAGCTTACCGTGCTACTCATGCTTGACACTGTGAGGTCTGGTTGTTTTGTCTTTTGTGAAAATTCAATAAAAGATTTAAACCATAACTTTGCAGCTTCAGAATACTGCAAGGTATGCACTGATGAGGGAAACAATCTCTGCTTTTTGTATGATTCCAAGCCAGGACAATACAATAAGGACCATGCCAGTAAAAACAACAGATTGGTGGTAACCCTATAGTGACTGGTACAGTAGGACCTACCTGGGATCTACTGCAGTAACAATGTGCAATAGTGAAGGCAATATTACAAACAGGCCAATCCAAGCCTGGTCAGGCTCAGGTTCTTCTTAATGGCAGGAGGGTAAATGTGCAGACTGAGCAGCATTTGCTTCTGCTTTTGGGCCAGTCCAGGCCTGTTTGGAGCTTCTTATCATTGTGGCGGGGAGAAGGCTTTAAATTACATTTTTATCAGGGGGTGTCTCTGAGTGTCACTTAAATCCAAGTACGATAATGTGGCCCATCCATAGCTGCTTCCTGTTGTGTGTTTCATGTGAATTGTAACATACTGAAACCTGACTTGTTAATCCTAAATATGCTGAGATTGATAGTTTTCTCTTTTCCTATCAGAATGAATGCACATACAATATCCACAGTACAAAATGCACCTAGTTATGAAAAGCAAAAGTGCTGTGATCATTAGGAAGTGCTCTGCAGCAGTTTAAAGATCTTTTTAGAGTTTCTCCAGCTCAAAAGGGTATAATTTTTAATGTTTATCCATTTCCATGGACTTCTTTGCTTAGTTTTGCTCGCGAGAAATTGTCACTCATTGTGGTTGAAATGTCACTCATAATTGCCATGCAATTTAAAATATGTCACACATAGCAATCTGAAACCTTAGCTGCTATGCCGAAGTGGCTGCCACGCAGTGACACACTACACTTGCTGGGATAGGGGAGCAGTTGAGACTCGGACTGATGTATGGGAAGGGAACACATTTCATTAGGTATGTTGAATGCTGTCCTGAGCAGGATTTGAGGGTGGCTGTGCCCACCTGTGGAATTGTTATGTGCGGGTGGTGGGGTGGGACATAGGCCGTTCGGCACATGGGTTGGGGCGGTGAGAGATGGGCCCAGACTGTGGCGGGATGTGGGAGTCCGTGGCACCAATCTTGATTGCCTCAGGCTTATACCATGGATTTATTGGAGTCAGCTGACTCGCGGTCTCTGGCAGCCGTGGTGAGCATGTGCGTGATGGCATGGTTGCTGGGCAGGACTCAGGAGAGCTTGTGGGACGCTCATGCCAATCACAGTCAGGCAGGCTGACGGATATGTTTGGTGGTATTAAGAAGAATCACACCGGTATGGTTGGGCGAGTGGCCCGGGGTGCAGTGCACAGCCATCTGCGGCTGCGAGTTCAGATGGTTGGCACTTGCTTGCACTGGTTGGTGGACAGCTGTGGAGCTGGCATTTAGGTGATACATGTGAGAAATATAAGTGCCTGTGGTTTGGCAGTGGGGTGGGATTTGCAATTCGAGTCGAGACTTGGCCTTGCACGGTCATGGGCCTGCGGATGCCAAGGGCGGCAGTCTGTTGGATGGCTCCCGGCGCTACGGGTTCTAGCTACGCCTCTGCCACAACGTATTCAAAAGGGCAAGTATTTTCAACCTTCACAAGGGTCATTATTTTCCAGAGACAGAATGAAAAGAAAGAATTAATACGTCCTGATGAGTAAAAAATAACACTAAAATAACTTTCTCTTAAACATTTGAAAAGAACAGGAAATCACAAAAAGCTGATCTGCGTTGCCCAAGCAAGGGAACTTTAAGAATCTAAAGCATTTTCTCTTATTTCATTATGAAGACAGAAGCACTGCAACAGCTAGTGGGTGCACTCTTTTCCCTTTGTTGGCTTTCGGTACCTTAACCCTTTAAATCTACAAAAGCTGAATTTCACAAGACTATGTACCTTCCTTTTCCTATCTATAACTAACTAGGCAGGTGCACAAATCAATCAATAAACACTGGCATGCACTACACCATGAGTAACCTTTCCTGTATACTCGCATGCCCTGCCTTCGGACAGATGCAGGCAGGCGGGCGATCCCTATCGCCTGCCTGCATCTGTGTGGCTTACTGGTTAGAGGAGGAGGCAGAGGAGGCAGACCTGGAAGCAGAGGTCAGCCCGGGACCAGGGTTCAATTCCCGGCTCGGCGGGGTCTTGAGTCCTAAAATGTCCATGGACTCGACAATTCGCGCTCCGGTGCCTACTCGATTCACGGGTTCACACTCTGCGACTCTGGGCAATAGCTTGCTTAATCTCCACAACGGCCCCTCGCGGCGGGATGCCTGGCTTTCACCTTGTGGATACCCTGCCAGGCTTATCTCACAGGGGAATACCAGGACGGGTTCCCTAAGCAGGCGCTTAGAAACCGCTCTGTGATTTGCGCTATATAAATTCCTGTACATTTACATTTACATTTACATTTACATCTTATCTGCATGTGAGACCCCAAAACCACAAACGTGGAGGTAACAGAAGTCCTACAACAAATCCTGGCTCAGTGTTGCTTGTGTGTGTTTAAAATAGGTGACAGTCTGTAAGAGGAAGGGTGGACAGGCGTATGACACCCACAGGCCCCAAACAAAAATCCAAGGACCCACACCACACTAGGGCAAGACATAGAGAAAATCTAAAAGGTCTTTGAATTACCCTGGTCCTGGCGAGGGACAGACCCGGACTGCAGCCAGCCATCAGGACTGCCGATAAAAATGGTACCTCACTCGTGTGGGTGGGTCAAGTACCCGTGACAGGCAGTGGCCCAAAACATATTGAGGAGACATCAAAATTACTTAGCACAAAACAACCTGGTTTTGCAAGGGAGGTCACCTAGGTTTTTTGCCTTGTCTCAGTGGCCATCTTGGGAAACATACCAAACCCACACATTTCTGAAAACTAGACACCTGGGGGAGTCCAGCGAAGCATGGCTTGCTTGGACCCCTCAATGATTTTCTACCCAATAGCTCAAACTTTTGTAAATATGAGACCTATTCAAAGAAGCTGCCGCCATTTTCCCGGGCTGCTCAGAAAGTGAAAGCATGCATTGTGCGCTCAATGTTGTAGGAAAGCATATTGTGCATGCAGAAGGAGAAACTCATTTAAGAAAAAAGGGCTTAAGAAGACATACAGTGTAAAAACCGAAGTAAAATGGCCAGTCCTCATTGGAGGTTATAAATTATGACAAGGCGGTACTAAGGAGGGACTAACAAGCCTATTAATGAATCAGAAGCTAGCATTTACATAGGGCAATGACACACGCCTATGCCAACTATGGGTGGAGAGTGGGCAGGGCTTCTATTTCATACTCCAATAGAGCATGCTACAGAGAAGCGCATGGCCTGCCCAGCAACCACCTAAAAGGTGCTGGTACTAAGTACCAGCCTATTTAAAGCACTGGTTATAACCATAGCACATTGTTTAGACTCTGCCATTAGTGCAAAAACAAGCAACACACTAGCTGCCTCTGTACGCTGAACTGATATAATGAATATTATAAACAACCATTATCTAACAGGACACAAACTGCATATGTTAGCCCCTGTGGACTTGTGAAAAAAAGGACACACATTATAGTTACATCTGTACTAGCTCATAGTTTGAGGAGAGTGTACATTTGCTTCTGTCTGCAGTGGCTGTGGCAACCAGTGCTTTGCTGTTGGTAACAGTGACTTCAACACTGTTTAATTGCTGTACTAATGCATTTTTTTAGTGTGCATGATTGCCCTTTTTTGCTCCTACATGTAAATCTCCCTCCAAAAACATCTAAAGCAGCTGGCGCAAATTTGACACTAGGGTTTTCTCGTCACATTTTTACATTTCATTATTGGCTACAGACTCTGACTACAACCAGTTAGTGTACATATCGTTAAATGTGACATTGTCCGACAAAATGTACAAATGGTAAATACTCACCATTTTTGCCACAGCAAACCTGCATGAGGAGAAGACCATAAATATGGCTAGTAAATACAAGCCTGTTTTCACTGCAACAAGACGAAACTGAAAGCCTGTAATCCCTCACAGTAACAGTTGAGGATCAGCCTGGCACAGTCTGCTTCAGTACTCCAAAGACAATTATATGCATCATGGATCCTCTGGGACGTGCTCTATTAAGCTCTTACTCAATTGCATTACTACTGTAAACCTGTTATTCCAAGATGCAGTCAGAAATTGAATGACCACTTACTGTGTTGTGTCCTATGTAGAAAGACACCAGGAGCCAGGATGCATATTTAAGTCTTCTTTATTCAGCCTCCAGTTCAAGTTACATCTGTCTTGACTCCAGCCAGCCTAGTGTGGAACCAGCCCCACCAGGAGCAGCCTGCTAGCTGCTCAGCCCATCTCTAACTGCCACATTCATCCCACTCAGACACCCAGGCATTCCACGCATCACCTGCACACCAACATTCTAAGACCAAGTTGAAATGACTAGGAGTACAGTGGTTGAAAGTAGAAAAGTAGTTTATTCAATTAACAACCCCAGGAGCATTCAAGGACCAACTTCCTCAGTAACTGTGCATCTCTGGTCTGCTCCCTGGATTCCACACTCTGGAATCCAGTGAGCACAGTGACCATGAGACAGTGACATCATTGCTAAGATACAACATATCTCCCTTTCTATAAAATAACAAAATCAAACAACAAAAACAAAGAACTAAAATGAGACTAGAGAAAACAGATATAAATTGATACAAGCTGGATTTCATAATGATACACATAAGAAATACCCAATCAAGGACAGATGTAATCCTTCATCCAAACTGGTTTACACTTAGGCCTAGTAGATAAAGACACAGAAATGGGTACATCATCTCTTTTCTCAACAGATGTTTTTGGAGAATTGTCTACCAGACCACTCATTTGTTTGCATTCTAGATCATTACATCTTGTAATGCTTCTCACATTCCATTGTTTTCCATCATCTAATTTCACTATATTACCAGTTACAAGGATAATTTGTTTTGGTTTAGACCATTTAGAGGAACCAGGTTTCCGATTGCCCATTAACTGAGAGCGTACCCAGTCACCCACCTTAAATGCTTTAGCATTACAACTGATCTTAGAATTGTGATTTTGGACATATTTATTTTGATATTGTCGAACTCTAAATGCTAGGTTCTTACCATCAGTCACTTTTGAAATATTTCTAGACATCCATAAAGGTTTGACCTTAGACCCAGGCACACGCCCTTTTAATAAGGAAAACGGAGATATTCCCGTAGCTGTGTGGGGAGTATTTCTATAACACCATAACATCTCCTTGACAGCATCCTTACAGTCATCATTGTTGTTGCTGGCAAGTTGGATGCATTCCTTCAACACTCGGTTGAATCTTTCTATCAAACCATTTTCTCTTGGATTATATACAGAGGTGGTAATATGTTTTACTCCAACTTTATTAAGATAAGCGGAAAATTCCTCAGCTATAAATTGCGGGCCATTATCTGATAAGATAGCGCTTGGATACCCTTCTCTATGGAAAATACCTTCGCAAAACTCAACAATATTGGAGGCCTTGATATCCCTTACGAAAGCCACTTCAGGTCATTTAGAGTAAAAATCCATCAAAACAATTGCAAACTTATTTTCGATACCCTTGACATGAAATGGACCACAAATATCAATAGCAACTTTATCCCGAAGCTTCTCAGGAAAAGGAGTTGCCGAAATAGTAGTTTCTTGGGATTTGTGAGATTTGTCACTAGACATACATGCTAGGCAATTCCTAACGCACCTGTCTATGTCCTTGTCCATGCCAACCCACCAAAAATCATTCCTAGCTCTCTTCTTCAAGCTAGTCTTACCACTGTGTCCTTCATGTAATAAATTCAATAATTTGTCACGCAAAACTGCAGGTACAACTAATCTAACACCTCTCCTAAGAATGCCAT
Organism: Lissotriton vulgaris; assembly: GCF_964263255.1. Taxonomy (NCBI): domain Eukaryota; kingdom Metazoa; phylum Chordata; class Amphibia; order Caudata; family Salamandridae; genus Lissotriton; species Lissotriton vulgaris. Next base: position 2,056,948,398 of record NC_141691.1, on the reverse strand, counting down.
CATAAAAAGATAATTCCGGCCAAACCATCTTATAATCGGCCAAAATAGATTTGTCCAAGGATGACAGATCTACACCAACATGTAAGTTGTTAATGATTTGTTGTAGTAAAGTGTCATTGGTCACAGCTTGAACCCATTCTTGTTCACTGAACGCATTATTACAGGATTCCTCGATGCTGGCAACTAACCACTCATCATTATCCTCGGATGTATCATCCTTGTCACACGGCAAGGGAAGACGTGACAAACAATCTGCATTTATGTTTTTATGACCAGGAACATAATTTATTTGAAAATTATATCCCTGTAGTCTATATAACCATTTCGCTATTCTAGGAGTAGCTCTTGAAGCACCTTTTGTTGTGAAAATGTCAATGAGAGGTCGGTGATCTGTTCTTAATTCAAAGGAAGTTCCCCAAATAAAAGTTTTAAAATGGTCTACACCCCACCAACATGCTAAAGCCTCCTTTTCAATTACGGAGTACGAAGGCTCAGCGCCCTTGAGTGTGCGAGACGCAAACGCTATAATTCGTTCAGCTCCATTGTGCTTTTGCATAAGAACAGCACCTAAACCATAAGCACTGGAGTCCACAACAATTATAGAGAAATGATCAGGATCATAAGGTTTAAGAGCTACAGCTTTTGTGATATCATTTTTGATGTTTTTAAAAGCTTGTTGACACAAGGTTGACCAAACAAAAGAAGCGCCTTTTTTCATTAGCAATCTTAAATTGTATACTTTGTCAGCAAAGTTTGGGACGAATTTAGAGTAGTATTCTGCGAGTCCCAAAAATGATCGTAACTGATCTTTATTAATGGGGTGGGGTGCTTTTTCAATGGCATCCAATAGTTTCATTTTAGGTTTAACCCCTTCGTTGGAAATGGTATGACCAAGATAATCAATTTCTTTCACTCCAAACTTGCACTTTTCACCACATACAGTTAGACCAGCATCCTGTAATTTCTGCAGTACACTGTGTACTGCTTGGTCGTGAGAAAGTATGTCTTTCCCCCAAATAAGAACATCGTCCTGAAATATTCTCACATTCAATTCACCCTTTAAAATACTGCACATAACTCTCTGAAAAACTGAGGATGCAGATGCCAATCCGAATGGCATTCTAAGATATTGAAAAGCACCCTCAGGTGTAATGAAAGATGTTAGATGCCTAGAATCAGAATGTAATTTGATTTGGTGGTATGCATTCGACAAATCAATAGACGAGAAATACATGGCATCTTTAATGCTTGAAATCATTTCATTGATGTGTGGCAGAGGATATCTGTCAACCCAAATATTTTTATTCAAATCCCTCAGGTCCACACACATCCTAATTTTTCCATTGGGTTTGCGAGCCAAAACAATGGGACTAAGCCAATTTGAAGCTTCAATAGGTTCTATTACCTTGGCATCACACAATCTATTTAATTCTTCCTTTAAAGGATTCCGTAGGGCAAATGGTACATTCCTCACCTTATGAACAGATGGAATATTGTCTGCTTTTAAAATGATCTTGTGTTCAAATTTGATTAAACATCCTAAATCTTTACTAAATAATTTGGGAAAAACCGATTCCCATTTTGAAGATGAATCTTCATTAGTTAATAACACATGTTCAAGATAATCATTAGCCAAAACCACCTGGTCAGGATGATTAGGATTCAATACTAACCGAATCTTTTTAAGATCTCTCCAACTTAATAAAGCACGTCCCTGTTCGACAACATAAACTTTAGTTGAACAAGATCTACCTTTGAAAGTTACATTGGCATTAAAATAACCCAAAACAGGTAACTTAACGCCACAATAAACTTTAGGTCGGGCATCAGAGGTTATTAAGGTGTATTTGTTTCCATTTTCCCACATATTTTTATCAATGATAGTGTACGGCGAACATGAATCCGCCCAAAGCATCATGTACACATCATTTATTAACACTTCACATTTAGGCGGACAATAATCTTCAGAAATATCATTAACAAAATCATCCTGCAGCATCATCACTTCAATATCATTATCATTGCCATCAAACTCCTCATCATCACTGTCAACATGAGATTCCACAAGATTTACTGAACGCTTCCAATTACTGTAATCACCAGTTCTACACCATTTGGCAAAATGACCAATTTTTTTGCATTTGATGCATGTAACTTTGCTAGCAGGACATTTATTGAAGTCCGCAGTGTGTTTTTGACTACCACACCTATAACATACCCTTTTGGTAAAACTAGATTTATTTCTAGAAAAATTAGGTTTAACCTCCTTGTTGTCACTTTTATAATCAGATTTTTTATATCCTGTAGATAAAGCATTAACGTTACCAGATTCATCTTTAGAACCTAGCTCTTTAACATAATGGGAAGTATTCTCCATTTTTCTAGTAGTGTCAAGAGTTTTCTGTAAAGATGGATTCTTGAGCTCAAGTAAACGCTCTTGAATTTTGATGTTTTTAATTCTATTTATAAATTGATCTCTTATTATTTCTTCGTGTAAGTCTTTGAACTTGCATGTGATGGCTAAGGTTCTTAAACATGCTACATATTGTTGCACATTTTCACCAGCCAATTGTGCTCTAGAGAAAAATTTATGTCTTTCAACTACAATGCTCGTTTTCTTCCCATAATTTTCTTCTAACGCTTTTAACGCATCAGAATATACATCAATAGATGTATCATTTGAACTGGTTTCACTGGTTTCACTAGTTTCATCATTATCAATAACTGTTGAAACAACGCGGTTTACTACAGGTAAAGTTTTTAAAACTTTTCTGCCTTCGACACCCAAATTGTGCTTAAGTAATGCTAGTTTTCTTGAAGGTAAGAATACATCACCACCTATTGCTTCTAAATAGGTCTCAAAAGATTCTGACCAATCCTCCCAATTCATAGAAGGAGGACCTGGAGATTGTAAAAATTTTGGAGGAGCAATTACAGAAGATGAAACATCCATATTAATTAAATATAAATGTAAATATTAGAACACTACTTTGTGAATGGAATAATAAAATAATTAATTAAAATAAATAATGTAGTCACCGTTGTCAATATAGATCATAAATAAATGAACTAAAATAAATAATGTAGTCACCGTTGTCAATAGCTGGAGTTTGCTTGTAAAATAGTTGTTAGGCGTTTATTTCATTAAGTATACACTTGTTGTTCAAAGTTCATCTCATGCTCAAAGTTCATCTTATAGATAGATGTGTATACATGGAATGAACAATCTTGTTTACTGAAGGACGTTAAATTATGCCATGTAATGATTTCAGAAATAATAAGTTGAAAACTTGCCGAGTTTATAAGGAAATTGTATCCGACGAGTGAAATAGCGTTGATCGTTTACATCTGACGTCTGAAATAGTACTATTTGCTTACGAGAGAAATAGCATCGGTTGCTATGGTTATTCAAGATGGCCGCTTAACGGAGCGTCAGACGTGATGATGCAGGTGATTGATGTCAGAGCGTTAGACGCGCTGATGTAGCAATGCGATGACCGGTAACCAAGAAGAAAACAGACGTGCTGATGTAGCAGCGCGATGTGCACGCGAAGGCAGCAATCAACACGGCGGCATTTTTTAAATGAAGAAACGATGTAAGTCAGATGAAGTTTTTAACATGGCGGCATCTTTCAAAGTAAATAACACAGAAAAACTGTTGTAATCCTCAAAGTGACAGAGGAGAAAACGATCCTTCGTAATTAAGTTGGCACTGAAATCACAATGTTGCGCAGTATGTTGACATGCCAAAAATAGTTTAAAAATTGAATTCAAATGATTTCCATAAAAAAAAATCCAAATTAAGCGCAAAAATAAGAGTCTATTTGTTTTAAAAGGACAACGTATAACAAAGGTACCTTGAAACTTTCATAAAATGTTCAGCATTCCTGGGGTTGTGTGAAGAAATCTTCAGTTTGTAGGAAAATCTTCAATCCAAGTCAAATTTTCTTCAATGTTTCTTCAAATGTATCCCATCCTCGTGGCCACTGAAATGACTAGGAGTACAGTGGTTGAAAGTAGAAAAGTAGTTTATTCAATTAACAACCCCAGGAGCATTCAAGGACCAACTTCCTCAGTAACTGTGCATCTCTGGTCTGCTCCCTGGATTCCACACTCTGGAATCCAGTGAGCACAGTGACCATGAGACAGTGACATCATTGCTAAGATACAACACAAGTCACACGCTGGCTTAGCAGCTAGAGGTAGGAGGGCCAGAGTACATTTAAGTAGGGTATAACATACTGCCAAATGTAAAAGCCATCAGTCAGCAGAGCCAACATACCAGCCATCACAAATAACCTTCAGCAGACTAATCACTGCACTAATTTGCTTTACAATTGAGGTTAAGTGCATTTTAGAAGAAGACAGTTCATTCCCTCACAGTGCCTCCCGTGAGTGATGTGTGCGGTGGCCACCGCCGTCATTGTGAAAAAAAAAAATGTGAAAGTGCGCATGGCACGCACAAAATGAAAATGCATTTTAGAAGAAGACTGTTTACTCCCGCAGTGCACCTCTCACGAGTAATCTGTGCAGCGGCCACCGCCACCATTGTGACTTAAATAACAAGAAAAAGATTACTCGGGAACAAGAGATGAACATTGGAAGGGGAAGGCAACTGTAGTTGGTCCGTGCTGCTATTAGAAAGAAGGAACTGAGCTATTGCTGCTTTAACCATTTAGCAAGCAGCAAACAAGAGTGACTGATGGATTGAACCAATAGGAAGGCAGCTTGCGGGAAACACATGAATCTTTTTCAAGTCCTTTTCCCCTACTACAGGTTATCCTGACAGCGCATGCACTGCCTAGGCTCGGCCTAAAAATAAAGGATTGCCCAGGACGCTTTATAACTTGGGAAACTAGAAACCATCCAGCAGCATCCACAAACAGAACTAGCCTGTATTCCCTTACCTTCCTTGCCTCAAAGCACCATGTCAGGTATAATAATAGAATTATACAGCGACTAATAGAGCACCTGGCTACTTCGTACGAAGGGTCCCATCGCTAAAGTCCAACTCCCAAAGATCCAGAGCACAAATGGAAGAAGAATTCTGCAGGGGCCTACTGAATCACAACGGGCAAAGAGTTCCACAGTTTGGGTGCTAAGTAACTAAATGAGGACCCCCCCCAATGCATACTTTATTTTCTGTGGGTATGATACCCAGCAAGGCCCCAGAGGAGCAAAGATTCCTGGCAGTGAGGTAAGAAGGAAAGAACGCTGGTAGCGGGGGCCTTATTTGCAAAAGTCCTGTTTCAGGGGCAACCAGTGCAGTTTGGTGAATGAAGCACACATAGGAGCCCATCTGGGAATTAGCACTCACTGAATTCTCTTTAGTCAGGTTTTAAACACCCAAGGTTTAGGCTGTTACAGTAGTCCAGACCAGACATAACATGTGCCTGTACTACTGTCTTTTGCCAACTCTGGCTGGACACACAATATTTTTTAAGAGTCTTTAGGATCCCAATACATTTCCCCACCAGAGCTGTGATTTGTGAGCTTCTTGTCAAACCAAACACCCAGGTTTTTAACCCTGGGCTTGAGCATGAGTTAAGGAACAAGAGAGTTCAGCCACCAAACAGTGGAACAGATGGAGGGTCATTTGACCAAGAGGAGAACCTCAGTTTTCCCTACATTCAACTTAAGACAGTGGAGGTCCATCCACTGGGCAACCTCCATACAACAAGATCTCAACGATGTAGCCATGTTAACAGAGTTCTACGACAGGGTAATGATGAGCTGAGTGTCATCTGCATACATAATGATTTGAAAGCTGTGAGGTTCGATGTGTTACTTAAATAAAGTTGGGCTCAGGGAGGACCCTGTGGCTCCCTCTGTTGCAAGGGAAAAACCTGGGAATGGAAGGGTTTTTGAAACACATGGAAGGTGCGCTCCTTCAGGAAGGAGGCAACCCATTGCAAGGCTTTGTAACCGGCACTTCATCTCCACAAATTCTTGATCAAAGAGACTGTAGGAAACAGTATAAAAAAAGTACTGAGATCAAGCATTAACAAAGCTGCAGTGTTGACCCTGTCCAGAATTTGTAGAATGGATTCTGTAGCAAGTAACAAGGTAGACTCCAAGCTATAGGAGGGGTGGAAGCCTGACAGTGTCCTATGGGGAAAGTCATTAGCCTCAATAAAAGAGGAGAGCTTCTGGTTAAAATACTTTTATGAAACCTTTTGACAGCGAGATGGGTCATTGATGTTTGAGTTTGGTGGGTCTAACAAAGGTTTTATTTTTAGCAGTAAGACCCCCATCACATTTCCATCCTAGTAGAACCTGGCCTGACACCAGGGAGCTGTTGGGTAGCTCATGAATCTCTGGCTGGACTGCTTCCACCCCTCACTCCAAAATAGAAGATGCTGGGTAAAGCAGGGAGCCAGATTTGACCGAAGCATTAGGAGGGGTTACCACCTCAGATTCTAAAGATTTGATGAAGAGCAACCTAGAGCTATCATCTGAAGATTCCAACAAAGATTTGAGACAAGGAGTGTCTCTAGAATAGACTGAAAGAGTTGTAGATGATTGCCACTTTGTCTGAAAAAAAAGAGCTAGAGTACTACATCTGTCCACAGGGACTTGACAATGGCGAAGATCTCAGGAGAGGGGTTCTGGACAGAAAGAGGTTGTTTAGGGTAGAAATCATGGCGAGATTGTCTAATACAGCCATGGTAAACCTTAAGGACTGTCAAATAATTTGCTTTGTTGACAAAGTGTTAAACTGTGCGCCAAGAACACTCCAAGTACTCGCAGTTCTTTTTGAGTGCAAGCAGTTATTCATTAAACCACTAAGCTGATGGTTTATGTCTTTGGAGAGTCAAATTAGCCAAAAGGGCTATTTGGTATAATACAGCAGAGATCCAGCTTTCCAATTGCGAGTTAGCTGTATTGATACAACAGTCGAGAGTGGATCACCTTGAGTCCAGCACCTGAGTAAAGGTGGCAGGGGTCACCCTATCCCATTTGCGTGACCAAACCACCTGGGCCGTGGAAAGACAGTGTGGAGGCTTGGCAAAGAGGACCAAAAAGGAATAGCAAGATTGTCAGATCAGGTAAGTGGAACAGGGGAATAGGTTGATAAATTACCCATACTGAAAAAAATAAGATTGAGGATATGCTCAAGTCCGTAAGTGAGGGAGGAAACCGATTGGAAGTGTTGTAGGCCTTCCAAGATGCTGTCTACACTTCAGGTCACACCGAGGGGATAGTATATCTCTATTTAGAAACAAACCATAGTAATGCTAAATCACATCCCCCAATTCTTTTGTGTTGGCTTTAGGACTATAACCAGTGCTAAAGTTCTTCTGCTCTACTTTAAATCTAGGGGAATTGGCTAATACCAACTTGGTACATTTAATTTACTTGAAAGTCCCTAGTAAAGTGGTACTACATGTACCTAGGGCATGTTAATGAAATGTTAATGGGCCTGCTGCACTGGTGATCTATAGGGTACGCCCTAAACAACCAAGAGGACATGCACATTTAGGTTTTACATGTCCTGGTAGCAAACAAACTCAAATTTGTTTTTCATTACTGCAAGGCCTGTCTTTCCCATCGAAAACAATTGTGTTACCTTATTACATTTAATAAATAATAACTTCCAACTGGGAGAAGGTGAACATGTTGAGTGTGGTGTCTAAAGAAATTTAACTAAAATCCCCATTTTAATCATAAAGCCAGATTTTAAGTCAAAATTCAGAAAATGTCACTTTAAGAAAGTTGGCATTTTCTTGCTATAACTATTTTGTGCCTGCAGCCTGTTCCTCGGTCTCATGACTAGGTGTAGCTGGCAACTGGTCTTTGTGCATTGCTGCTAGACAGTGAGACAAAGGGAAGCTAGGTGTTGCTAGATGGGTGACTCTAACTTAATGAGAGGGAGGAAGAGTCACCTGCCACACTTGAACATCACAAAGTCTCTGCTTGAGCAATCTCACAAAAGGTTTTTCACTAGTCGTATGCGTACCCAGAAAAGCTGGGTCCAGGCAGGCAGGAAGTAGATGCCTGATACCTCAGCGGTGGAAGCTTCTTCAAACTTCTCCTGCTTCCATTTGCCAAAGGTATGTATTTATTGGCTCTCAGACTCCAACTTTTCTGTGCACTCATGGATTTGTGGATACTACAGAATAAGGACTGGTGTGCTGCTATATAGCCATGAGGACTGCCACACTGCTGCCCTCCTATTCAACTGCTCTGCTTGCTGAGAAAGAAGTGTGGGCCTGGGCTCTTCATTTTAGGCTGAAGTGGCTCCAAGGGTCAGTCAGAAGACCTTCTATTCTGAGCTTTAGGGATATAAGATTCAAAGGCTCCTTGCAACTGCCCAGCTGACCTGCAGCATAACCTGAAAACAGACCTACCTGAGCCCTGCTGTCCACTGCTGGAGTGTGTTCTTGAAGCTCAAGTGGTGCCCCTCATGACCTGGGCCCTTGGTGTGGCCTCAGTTGCATTCCCCTGATGTTCTCGGGCTCCTCACAAACAAAGACGTTTGCACCAAGATCTTGCAATTGGCATTTCTCACCAACACAAAGTTCAGACAAACCAGACTCTCAGTCTCCAAGCTACCACCAAAAATGCCAGATGGCAAGAGAATGGTGTAGGAAGGTAGAATCTGACTGCATGGTTACCCACACTTTTTTGCCTGTTGTTTTGCTGGTTTTCGACTTAGTTTGATGGATATCCTGCTAATCAGTACCCCAGTCTATCTGCTTTCTATCTAACTTGGTTGTTCATGTACTTTAGGTAAACTTCAGATTTGATTCTGGGGTACACTTATAGGTCCCTAGTATATGGTATACTATGTACCTAGGGCATAGGTACTCCAGAGGCCTCTCAGGTGCTGCATCATGTATTATGCCACCCCTGGGAGGCCATTCAAAATGATACAATAGGTCTGCTACAGCAGCCTGTGTAAAGTGGTGCATGCCCCCCTTACTTAGATATAGGTTCACTATATCTATCCATATCACTGCACATATAAACCTATCAGTCAACCCCAAGGCAGGCCTTATCAGTCCTGAAGGCAGGATGCTGGGTTTTATGTGAGAGGGTGCAACTGCATGAGCAGAGCACCTCTGAGGACTTCGTAACCTCTATTCCGGGGTTGTTTATGATGCAACCAACCATATACTCTTAAGTGCATTATAACCTCACGGTAAATGCTAACTTTATGATGGCTGCATGGAAACATGTTGTGTTTGGTGTCAAACACCTTTGAATCATACCTGTACACCAGTAACTAGTGTGAGAGGTATGATTCCACCATACCAGAGGGAGAAATATGACAGCATCTGTACACCTGGTACCAGCTTTACAGACCCTGGCATCACAAAATGAATCCTGCCATCCACAGACATGAGTCTGCCCTCCTGCTGCTGGATGAAACTCTGCAAAAACAACAGGTGATGGACAGAATGCAGAACAATGTTGTTAGACCTGACATCATTGGCTTGAGTCTCTCCTCCATTTTTTCTGTTTGCCGCCAATGTTTTTCGATGTTTTGCTGGTATATGCTTTGGGCGCCATGCCACTGCTGATCAGTGCCACAGCGCAAGTGCTCCCGAGGTTAAATTGATGTATCGATTGTATCCATGTTTGGCTTGTTTGGTTTACTGTCAGTCCCTAGTCTAGTGCACCAGGAGTGCCGGGGCTTGTAAATACAAATGCCGCTCGTGGGCTTGCAGCACGTGTTAAGCCACCCACAGGAGCGGCCTCGTAAAAGAATGTCTACGGGTCGGTCATTGCGAGACCCACGTGCAGCCTAGTGCTGTCACGCAGGCTGAGCAAGTATACCTACTTGCCAGCCCCTCAAACCTTCCCTTGACTTCATGTTAGTCACCCCTATGGTACGCCCACGGGCAGGGTGCATTGTAAGTCTAAGGTAGGACACGCCTGACCAAGTTGGCATGTCCTAATAGTGAATTACAGCCATCTTCGTTCTTCACTATTGCGAGGTAGCCTGCTCTCCATTAGTTAGAATGGGCCGCCGGGATTATTAATGCTATGATCCTAGCTGGCTCGGGGAGCATGGTGCAATGTCGAGTTTGGTATCCCTGAACTCGGGGTTTAATTACGCATCCATTGGTGTGGATGGTTTTTGGACTCTGGGTTTGAAAATAGCACTTTTAGAAAGTGTCTATTTTCTTGTCTAACCATATCTGGTTTCTGCTTGTCTTGCATGTGTGTGACAGGAGCTGGGTGGCTCCACAGGTCTGGATGAGTCAATATGGGATGAGTGGGACATTTGTGTTGAGAGTAGGGGGAGAGTAGTTGCTGATGGCCTGCCCGGCCTGATACAATGCCGGCTCCACCTCCTGCCAAGCGGCTGATGGCTCTGTGCCTGCCATGGACGATCCTAGCCCCACCTCCTGCCAGGAGGCCGATAGCTCTGCTCCTGCCAGTGCCAAATGCTGGCTCCACCTCCTGCTGGGCGTCTGAGGACCCAGCCCTGCTCAGTGAATAGGCCAGGTGCATCTGCCTGGCTCCACCCACAACAGACCCAGGATGTTGGGAAAGTCCCCGTCATGGACAAAGGGATCAAAGACGAAAAGGGGTATAAGAGAAGGACCCCTGAACTAAGAAATCAGATCACTTCTGACAAGGAACCCTGTAACCAAGGACAAGAGGCATGCTGATCTGAGGACTTGCCTACCCCTTCTGCTAGTGTGCTGTTGTTGGGGGAATCCTGCAGTGCTTCTTTATTTTTGCCAAGGAACCAGGAGAGAGGAACTGTGTATGTACTCTCACGCTTGCTAAGAAAATCTCCAAGGACTGGAAGAGTGCCAGTCTCCTGCTGAAGTCACAGGGCTAAAGGACTTCATCTGCTTACAAGTGCTATTTGCTGGAACCTGTGAATCCAGTCCCTCTGAAAGAGCCAGCAATCTCGACGCCGACGGACGTCGCCGAATCCAGCTCGACGTAGTGGGTAACGGGCCCAGTTTCCCGCTTCCTCGACGACTGGCCGCCGGGCCCGAACGACGCCAGCAGCAACGCCAGTGAGTGGGAGTACGGCTCCAGCTCCAAGGGACCTCGTGTCTGCACCGCTGCTGATCGCATCGCCCTCGTGCCCTCTCGACGCCGTGAGCGCTGCTCACACTTTGCAACCGCATCATCGACAACGACGCTTGCTGAGGCCTGATCGACACCGAAGACGCGACGCCGGATTGCTCGACGCCGCTAATCATCGTGTGCTTCATTTTCCTAAGGTACTGTGTTGTTGGGGGTCCGTGTGACTCCGGGCTCGACGTAGCGCTCCTCGCGGTCGACGCCGAACCTTTGGATTAACTTTGCCTCGACGTCGTGTAGCCCCCGTGAGGGTTACCTTGTTGCTAAGAACTGTGTTTCCAAGAAGAAGATTTGCTCGATACTAAAGACTTTGTGCTAAAGAAGAAACTACCTTTGAACTATCCTTTTTCCTTCCCAACATATTTATTCCGATTGTGTACATTTTTGACGTTATTTGGTCTTGTGCTAAGCCTTATATAAAAATACTTATTTTTATAATACTACTGTGTCGTGTCCATTTGTAGTGTATTCGCTTTATTACTGTAGGTGGTCATAAATGCTTAACACACAGCCTCTGAGATAAGCCTGTTCTGCTCTCTCAAGCTACCGAGGGGGTGAGCAGGGGTTATCGAAGGGTGTGATCCCCTTGCCCTGACTAGAAAAGGTGTGTCCCTATTTGTCAGAAGTGTATACCTCTGCCAACTAGAGACAGCCGGTTCTAACATTGGTGTGTCCCTATTTGTCAGAAGTGTATACCTCTGCCAACTAGAGACAGCTGGTTCTAACAAATGTCATACATTCACCCCAGTACAGAGATCTGGGCCTAAATCCATCATTTTTTTGCTCACCATGCCTATCCAGTTTGAACCCAGCCATATGCAAATCAGTCTTGACCCTGTGCCCCAAGGGAACAGTCCAGCCCGAACTGCTAAGCCAGGTCCTCCCTGGCCTGGAAACAAGCATCCAAGGACCGGTTTCGGGATTTCAGCCCTCATCAGCCTGGATAGCTTGATTCCAGTGGCATGGAGAGCACGGGACTCACGTCTGAGCATAACCGTCCCACTAGGGGTGACAAATGCAGAAACAACAGGTGATGGACGGAATGCAGAACAATGTCATACATTCACCCCAGTACAGGGATCTGGGCCGAAATCCATCGTTTTTTTTGCTCACCATGCCTTTCCAGTTTGAACCCAGCCATATGCAAATCAGTCTTGACCCTTTGCCCCATGGGAACGGTCCAGCCCGAACTGCCAAGCCACGTTCTCCCTGAACTGGAAATAAGCATCCAAGGACCGGTTTCAGGCTTTCAGCCCTCATCAGCCTGGATAGCTTGATTCCAGTGGCATGGAGAGCACGGGACTCACGTCTGAGCATAACCGTCCCACTAGGGGTGACAAATGCAGAAACAACAGGTGATGGACGGAATGCAGAACAATGTCATACATTCACCCCAGTACAGGGATCTGGGCCGAAATCCATCGTTTTTTTTGCTCACCATGCCTTTCCAGTTTGAACCCAGCCATATGCAAATCAGTCTTGACCCTTTGCCCCATGGGAACGGTCCAGCCCGAACTGCCAAGCCACGTTCTCCCTGAACTGGAAATAAGCATCCAAGGACCGGTTTCAGGCTTTCAGCCCTCATCAGCCTGGATAGCTTGAGTCCAGTGACATGGAGAGCACGGGACTCACGTCTGAGCATACCCGTCCCACTCGGGGTGGCAAATGCAAAAACAACAGGTGATGGACAGAATGCAGAACAATGTCATACATTCACCCCAGTACAGATGAAATTGTATGAAACTGGATGAAACTCTGGCAGGGGAGGCTGGACAATAGGTTTCCTGTCATAGGGAGGTTCGACCAACTCCTAGACAGGCTTTAGTGTATTAGGGCTGGATGGGTGCACTCTGAGAGTGCTTTGATGTCTGCACTAAGGGAACATTTGGTGTCCCTGTGCATAGTCCAGCTCAAACCGGTTATCAGCGTGAAACTGAACAAAGGACATGGGTGTAGCCCCCCTCTGTCCTGCCCTCCCAGAGGTGGATCCCCAGAGAATGTCCCACCCCTTTCTTGGGTATAAAGTAGGAACCCCTGGCTACAGAAACCAAGTACTTCAACTATCTACTCTATGTAGTATCCCTTGGAGTAAAGAAGTTACTCGCATGCAAGGCAGGCACCTGAAACGCATCTTACCGGTTTGCATCTATGCAGCCTCTGAAGGCCTCCAAAAATTTTGCAACACAGGAGGTGGATTCTCAGGCTTCCCTGAGGTTGACTAGAGCTCTCAGCAAACCTGAGACCTGCAGCCCTCGTGGGGACCGTGCAACCGTTACCCCTCAAAACCATGCACATTTGCAGCAGCATATGCTTTTTGGAAATCCTTGAAGCTGTGCTTTGGGCTTCTTGTAGTCCAGACCCTGAGCAATGATTCCACAGAAGATTACCGGCCTACACTCCACGAATGTTCCGTGGGCTGGTATTTTGAGAATCCTCTCGAGGTCCCTTTGCGATCCTTTGTCTGTCGACCTGTGGATCCCTTAGAAAGAAACGTTAACTTTCAGTGGGCTTTTCTGGTTGCTTCATATGTGCCCTGACTCTCCATTGCTTGTTGAGTCCACAGGACCTTGCTGGTCCACATTTAAGCATCTTTTCTCTGACCGCGTTGACTGCAGTTGCCAAGGCTTGTTGGTCTCCACTGACCACCCAGCACTCTAAATCCTTTGTGGAGCAGCTCACTTGCACACTTTGGTCACCATCGACATCTCCTGGTGGTGTGTTTTTATCTAGGAACCTATAGTCAATAATATCCATATAATGGCATAAGAATCAGATCCATATTTTAGTAAATCGCCCTTGCTGTCCAAGGCAAGGCAAAAGCCACTTCCTTAGATTCCTAGAAAGCACAACGAGTTCTTTCGACACACCAAACCTCCAGCAACCTGGGAAATCCCTACTTGCTTTGTTTTGATTTGTAATAGAACTCCTGCGAGCACTGTAAGAACGGCCAGTTCTTAGTGACATCTTTATTGACGTCTTATGTCCAAACCTTAGGTCAAACTCGGCACCTTTCAGGTATAAATATACCAACGTTGCCTTAAGCAAACACACAGTGGTGGTTTTGGAGCAGAGCAGCTATCTACTTGCCGAGAGCCTAGCTGATGGGAAAAGCCCACGGACGCTGCCCCTCCTCTTTGTCGTGCTGAGAAAGGCGCTGTCTTTTCTCCTGCCAAGAAAATCCAGCTCCGGCAATTCCAGCCTACCCTTGTGGGTGACTGGAATATCGAGTCCTGAATGAGAGGTACCAGACCTCCTACATTCTATTCCCAAGGTACGGTGCTGACTACACCCTTAGAGAGAATTCTTGATTCAGATTCTTGGCAAAACCAACTTAACTTAAACTGCTACTTACTTACTCCTTCCCACTAATTAGGCTTAGGTCAGGTACACCGGGGTAGGCATATTTTAGAAGCACCAGTTGAGCATGTTAGCCAATGTATATATGTATGTATATATTTTATCCCTTTTAAAGTGTCTTATGGCTAAGAAACCATACCAATGCTTTTACAGTATTATTTCATAATACTCCTTTTACTGTACGTACTTTATTTTATATTAAGTATTGCAATTGTGGCAATTCATTTCTCTTGCATGAGAAGGAAGACGGCTCAATAAATAATACCTTTTATTGAAAATGCCTGTCTCTCTATTCTATGCACTCTGGTGAAACTAAGTACGCACATCTGACTGAGTGAAATAGCTGTCTATTGTTTTCACACAACTCTAGAGATTTACTCTTATTCTGAGGGAGCAAAGTTGTCATGTTATATGGTTGTCGGAAGATGAATCTCTTCTTGTCTGAGCCAGGGAACCTGATCTCTCCCTATTCATTCAAGAAAGTTTCCAGTGACCTCCGAGCTAGCTGACGCAAACCTAAATTAAGTTTAACATAGTAGGTAGAGACCTAGATGACCTCAGTCCTACGTCTACACTGCGGTTAATGTTATACCAATGCGCAGAGCCTATTGGGAAAATAGGAACTACACTACATGGCTCCCAACGTTTGGTAAGGCGATAAAACTAACGCAAGACGTTAGAGTAACTCAGTCGTGCTTTTTCACACAGACCCTTTTTTCCCGCAAATACTCCAATAGACGTCTGGAGTGGGTGAAAGGTTAAAATCCGCTGGAACTTAGTAGGAGGAGATTCCTATGTAGAGTTTTTGGTTTAGTCAATGTTGAAGGATGCAGTGTTCCAAAATATTGTGCACCTAATCTTTTGTCTCATTGAAAGTAATTCTGCAACAGGAAAAAAAAACCTTCTGCCAGTAAAAATGGTGGATAGTGATGACGATAGGGAGGCAGCTAGAATAGCAACTCAACTCCTAGATGATGGCACGAGTCTCCTACAGAATGACCCGAATTCTATACTCATTCCGGTCAATATAAGAAGAGCTATAACTCTAAAACTTATAGAAAACGGACTGACATCACGATGTGATACAGTCATTTTCGTGATAGAGGCACACGAATATCATCAGACAGAGGTATTCTATTCATGGATAAACTTTCCAGCAGCAAACGCTACAAAACACGATTTCCACTATTACAAAATAGAGGAACCTCCGGATGAATACACTCCTTTAGAGGATGTTGAAATCCCACTAAATTACCAAGAGCACCTGCTCTGGTTTAAAGGCGCCCTAAAACATACTGATCACATAACCAGGCTCGGTCCACTAGGTAGACCAGGAGCAACGTGGCCGGTTCTAGCCAGCTACACACCTCATCCAGACATCGAAAAATGTCAGACAAGGAACTATTAGCCCAGCTAAAAGTACTAATTAAAATTCATAGACAATTAGTCCAATATGTAATGCGGACTGCAACAGTCCAACCAGCTATTAACATTCCACAGCTGATCCCTCATCAGGGAAACACAAATAAAATTACACACAGAACATACAATCATGTCTTGGTAAAACACTCGCAAAACGGGAACAAATTCCATTCTGGCTAGCACCAAAGATAACTCAAATAGAGGCAGTATTCCTGAATACTACCCCTAGTGAGAAACACAGAATTCTGACTATCTGCCTTCCAATGGGGGTCGCACCACATGTGGAGGATTGTGACACTTGAGGAACAGTCTTTGCTTCCATTTATACAAAAACACATGGTGTCCCTTCTCTGGCGGTGATACCAGATGTACTAAGACAGATTCAAAATGAATACGGTCCAGAACATGCTTTGACTATGGGTATGAAATTACTGAAAGACTTCAAGCAGGTCTCGGCTACATTAATAGCAAACATAAAAGGAGAAGCAGCATCTGTGGCAATCCGCCAAAAATTGAAAGAAACAGATATAGCAGATCAACCAATTGAACTTGCCAGAATCATAGAAAAATCATATGAAGAACTAGGTAGAGATAGTTTGGGTGGGAAACTGGTAAAACCCCAACTAACTGAAAATCCTGAAAAGATAATTATTAAAAATAATCTAAACACTCCAAAAAAGAGCTGGGATG
Source organism: Lissotriton vulgaris (assembly GCF_964263255.1). NCBI lineage: Eukaryota > Metazoa > Chordata > Amphibia > Caudata > Salamandridae > Lissotriton > Lissotriton vulgaris. The sequence continues at coordinate 2,056,931,874 of NC_141691.1, read as the reverse complement.
GAATTAAACAATCCACTCCCAAAGAAAAAAGATTCCAGTCCAGAGGAAGGTCTCCTCGGCGGAGGGAAAGAACGCCGAACCGAGAACACAAGTCTCCCCAAAGGGAGCCCTCTGAAAAAATATACAACCTTAGAAATAGGGATAATTTGAAAAAGCCCGATAGATATCAAGATATTGATACACGTCCCTTTCGATCTTTTCAGACTTCCTCGCAGAAATCGGAAAGAAGAGGACGGTCAGAACACAGGGAAGAGCACGTCAAGTCCAAAGACAAGGAGCCTGCTCAAAGTAAAAAATTACAATATCCAAGAAAGAAGGTAGCAAGTATTAAAATAATCAAAGATGCTGAGGATACTGAGGACACAACTGAAAACCAGAGAGTGGGCACAGACAATGCTAGACAGCGCAGCAGAAGTGCCGATAGCTCACAAGATCTTGATGAATCATCTAGAGACAGTGGACACGAATGAATACATTTATTTGTTTAGTTTGTATAGCGCAAACAGCTACCCAACAAAGGGTTTCCCGGCGCTTGTGATTCAGTGAAGGAAGTTTGGACAGCTGACTTAGATGTTGAACAGCCAGGTTTTTATGGCTTTTCTGAATCTGGTGTAGTTAACCTCTGAGCGCAGAACTTGCGGCATGGAGTTCCACAGGGAGGGGCCAAGGTAGGCAAAGGATCTGCCTCCCATGCGTGATAGTCTTATTTTAGGCACAGCAAATTTGTTCGCTGTACCAGATCTCAGCGTCCTGGATGGGTGGTAACGTTGCACCAGATTTAGCAGATATTTAGGAGCTTTGTTTGCTGAGATTTTATGCATGAAGCATAATGATTTAAATTTGATTCTGCTCTCAATTTTTAATCAATGTAATTCTCGTATGAGTTTGGTGGTGGGTGCATGGATAGGAATTTTACCTAACAGTCTTGCAGCAGCATTCTGCACAGTTTGTAGTTTGCGGACTGTGGCTTTGTTGGCCCCTAAGTATAGTACATTGGCATAGTCCAATCTAGATGTTATAAGGGCGTTGATGACAGTTCTTTTAGTGTGAACTGGTAGCATCCAGCATATTTTCTTTAGCCACTTCAAGATGACAAAGCAGGTGGCTGATGTTTTGATGGCCTGCTGGTGCATACTAAGAGTGTCATCAACCACAAAGCCAAGGTTACGGGCCTGGTTAGTTGGAATAGGAGGAGAGCCCATTTCTGGGGGCCAGTGTTGGGGTCCCCAGAGTTCTTTATTTTTTCCTAGGATTATGAGTTCGGTTTTTTCACCGTTTAGTTTTAAGAAATTATTTTTCATCCATCCAGCAATTTTTGTAAGCCCTGTTCTCAAGATAGAAGGATCATTATTGTCTGTTGGTGGAAGGGAAAGGAGAAGCTGAGAATCATCAGCATATGAGAACATTATCAATCCGGAGTCCTTGGCTATTTGTGCAAGAGGGCTCATATATAGATTAAAAAGCAGTGGGCTTAAAATTGAACCCTGAGGGACGCCATGTTTAAAGGTATAGGTATCAGAGTACGTGGAGTTTGAGAAGATTTGAAAAGTTCTATTTTCAAGTAGGGATGTGCTCCAATTTAAAGCAGGGCCACAGATACCCATTAGACGAAGGGTTTTTATTAATACCGCATGTGAAACAGTGTCAAATGCGGCACTGAGGTCTAAAAGCACCAGTGCCACTGTTTCACCCTTGTCTATCATTTGACGAATATTTTCAGTTACACCTAGGAGAGTGGTTTCGGTTGAAAAACCTGCTCGAAAGCCAGATTGATGGGGAGGTAACAAGTCATGTGTCGTTATATAATTTGAGAGACAACGGTGGACGTGTTTCTCTAGAATTTTGACAAAAATAGGCAGGAGAGATATTGGTCGGGGGTTTGCGGGTACCTTCGGGTCAGCATTGGCTTTTTTTAGAAGGGGATGGATCATGGCATGCTTCCACTCCTGTGGAACACATTCTTCTTGCAAGGATTTATTTAGAAGGTCTGTGATGGTAGATAAGGCTTTCCTGCTAAGTAGTTTTAAGATGGAGAAGGGTAGCGGTTCTTTTGGCGAACCTGATTTAATCGTGATTAAAAGTTCGATGACAGTGTCAACGTTGAGTGTAGGCCAAGCACTCAAAGAAGGGGTAGAGGTAGTTTCAGAGGGGGTGGCAGTATTGGTCTCTTCACTGTCTGATCTATTAACATCACTACCGTCATAATGATTTTCCTCATGATTGTCCTGATTGGGTTGGATGGCTTGATAGATTCTATCCACTTTGTTGACAAAAAATGCGGCAAGTTTATTGCATTGAGTTTTATTTAGATCAGGTGGGGAAGGTGAGGTGTTAGAGCCAGCTAGCTCTTTGACTGTTTTGAAGAGTGTTTTAGCTTGATTTAAAGCTGCAGTGATTTTTGCGCAGACAAAGTTGGCTTTTGCTCTGCTGCACAGCTTTTGATATTGATTTAGTTGATTTTTGTATTCATTTTTAGCTTCAGTGGAGTAAGACTTTCTCCATTGACGCTCAGCGTTCTTACATTTGGTTTTTTCATGTTTTAAAGAGTCATTGAACCACGGAGCGGGGGGACGTTGATAAATGCCTTTTAACTTAGTCTGAGGAAGACAGGAGTCAATGGCTGTTAAGAGCCATGATTGGACAGAGATGGATAGATTTTGTACTCCTGAGATGGTGCATGGTATCGTATCTTCTAGCAGGGTATTAAGAATGTTAATATCTAGCTTTTTTCATTTTCTCACCATGGCGGGCAGCGCCATAGGAGGGATATTGGTTGTTGGCGTTTGAAAGGAAAATTTGATGGGAAAGTGGTCGGACCAGGGAATAGGTAAAGCTGGGAAGGTGTTTAAATTCAGAATATTAGAAAAGATTGGGTCTAGTAAATGACCTGCAGTATGGGTAGGGCCAGAATTTTTGAGAATCAAATTGAGGGATAAGAAGTCATCAATAAGTTCCATGGCTTTAGAGCAATGTTCGTTATCCAGGTGAAGATTCAGATCACCGATCACTGTAAAATTAGTAGTATTCATAATGAACGGGCCTAGAAGTTCTGAAATATTATTTAGCCGATTTGAAGCAGCACCAGGTGGACGGTAGATAAGTGCGCCGGAAAAGGTAAAGTTGGGTGAGAGTATGATTTTGAAGGTGGCGCCTTAACACCCTGGACATGGGAGGTTTATAAACTCACAGGTATATACTTTTTTTAAAATAACAGCTATGCCTCCTCCAGTTTTATTAATTCTGTCAAGGCGTATAATTGCGTATGAGTCAGGGAGGGCCATGGCCACATCTGGTCCAGAGCTTGCATGAAGCCAAGTTTCAGTGATGAACAATGCATCAGGAGCTTCATCCAGTAGAAAATTAAAGATTTCTGTTTTATGTCTTGGCAGAGAACGACAGTTCAGACTGAAGAAGGTGAATACTTTAGAGTTAAATGTAGCACATGTAACATTGGTTTGGGTCTCAAGCCTTTTGATTTTAGTGGCATTCGTTGTCAGTGAACAGCCGTAACAGATGTTATGGTGTTTGTTTAAGTCTAAAAGACAGCAGTCAGGTTGTCTAAACGTTCTTAACGCTAAAAGTTGTTTTGAACTATATTTTATATAAGGGGAGGTAATAGTGTCACTAATTGTCTGGTTACTGTCACATACCGGTAAAATCGGTTGGGGAGTAGGTATCATGGCCGCTGGGCGCGTCCGAGACGCGGACGGGCGCAGACGGGCTGACTCAGGCGTGACTCCGGCGCTGATGCAGGCGCGTCCACAATTCGCGGCCGCTATCGCGGAGAGTGTACGTTTCCTTATGTAGTGGTGGCTAGAGCGCTGTTAGGCTCACGCCCCTACCAAAGATGTCCGCCGTATTTTTAGTGCTTGCAGGTGAGAGATCGGTATTCAGCCCGAAAATCGGCTGTCACCGACTAAGTGCAGGCTCACGCTATATTTTGTGCTAATATTAGGCTAGTGCAAGTGAGGTAGGTAAATTAAAACACGCCGATTTTAAAATGCTCGTTTTCAGCAATCAATCACAATTAAATGTGCAGTCCAACTACCTCCCGGCTATTTCGCCTCAAGAGGGGTCCAAAGTTTACAACATGCAAAGAATCTTGCGTTCTTTACCTTGGGGCTCCTTATGTAGTGGTGGCTAGAGCGCTGTTAGGCTCACGCCCCTACCCAAGATGTCCGCCATATTTTTAGAGCTTGCAGGTGAGAGATCGGTATTCAGCCCGAAAATCGGCTGTCACCGACTAAGTGCAGGCTCACGCTATATTTTGTGCTAATATTAGGCTAGTGCCTAGTTCAGGTGGAAACTGCAGATACCAGAGTTAGCAAACCTAATAAAATATACGAAATAACATTGCGTATAGAGGGAGATAAGACTAGGAAGGTAAGGGGTCTGTTTTTGGATAACCTCTCAAAAGGCTATGACATCCGATTAGCTGAGAAAGACTGGCCACCAGAGTTTGTCAGGGAGTGCCCTCATGGCGAAGAAATGATTATGCCTGCCTTCTCAAATCATATTCCGATACATAGAAAATACATATATGCAAGAAAATGGGCAGTAGCCTAAGGACCTGCATTATATAAGAATCATGTAGGATGGGATGAGGACTCTCCTCCTCACAAAATCCAGTTAAAATGTCAACCAACTGCACAAAGACAGTACCCAATTAAGCAAAAAGCTAAAAAACAGGTCAGGGAGGTCTTAGATCAACTTGAATACCAAGGAGTGATTGAAACATTCACCTCTCAAATGAAGAATCCTTTTTTTCCTGTCTCCAAACCAGACGATTCATACCGTCTAGTCTTGGACTACAGACACCTTAACTCATGTTGCAAGACATTTGCGGTACAAAATTCGCACAGTGCAGCACTAATGAATAACATAGTTCGCAAAAAATACAAAACAACATTAGACATTTCGAATGGATTCTTTTGTCAAAACATTGCACCCGAAAGCAGGTATTTAACCGCTTTTTCAATAATGGGGGTCACAGAAAAAATTTTGTTGACTCCCACAGGGATTCAAGAATAGCCCAGGATTATTCTCAGCAAGAGTAGCAGAGTTACTACAAATATATGATGATGAGGCATTATCTTATGTCGATGACATCTATCTCACAGATGATGACCTGGATACTCACTTGAAAAGAGTGAACACCATAATACTTGGGTTCACAGCAGAGGGTTACAAATTCAACTTTAAAAAGTCACAAATTGCCCATCTAACTGTCCTATTTTTAGGATATGAATTACCAAGTGAAGGCAAAAGCCTAGCAGACAACTTCTTAGAGAAGAGCGCTGTACTCCAAGCTCCAAAAATGCTGAAGAACTTACAATCGATACTAGGCTTCCTGAATTTCGGAAGAAATTACATTCTAAATTATGCGGAGAGGGTTAAACGTCTCTACGAATTAATAGAACCTGATTTTAAACCAATCAATTGGACTCAGAAACACACAGAAATTTTGAGATCATTGCAAACAGACATGTTAGCTAAAACAAAATTAGAAACTCGTGACAATACATGCAACCTTGTAATCCGAGTCATCCCAGGAAGATGCGGATTCACGTACCTGACCTCTAATGAGGGAGAAACGGCACCAATAGCTTACAAATCACATTTGTACGCACAAGCGGAAAAAACATTCAGTCTTACAGAAAATACTGTAAAAGCGGTTCAGACTGCTGTAGCAAAAGAAAGAGCCCAAGCCCAAGGCAAAATAATAACTGTTTTTACAGCAGAATCAGGCATTATTCACCCTGGTTAATCTAAAAACGGTGGCACTAGATCCAAAATGGATACAGTGGGAAAAATCTCTTGCAGCAGAAGACATACTATTTTGACCCGAACATGAAAAAACGGAATGATTTGAAATATGAAGAAGAATATCCTCTGCCAATCGAAATTCTGCCTCTCAAACAGTACACTTGTATAATCTATACGGACAGATTTGTACAACATTACAATGTGGATAATAAATCCTACAATGCAGCATGTGCGATTATTAAAGGTCGCTGTCGCTGGCGCTGTGGTAAATTCAGACCAAAAATAACAAAAACTGAATCACTGAGAAACTGTTCGGCTCAGCGAGCTGAAATCAGATCTTTAAAGATGGCGCTTGAAAATGCCGATCATGAATTCCCAACACTAATAGTGTGCGATTCGCATTTCTGCGTCAAAACTTACAATAATGACTTGCAGAATTGGGTTCAAAACAATTACAAAGACGACACAGGTGCCACAATAAAGCATAAGAAGCTTTGAGAACAAGTAGTTCTTTTACAGAAAGAACTACAGAAGATTCACGTGATTCACACAGTGAGTCATCAACGTGATGGCGTTCACGTTGCAGGGAATTCATTGGCTAATACAGCCACAGCGGAAGCAATTAAACTGGCTTCCGTAGCCACAAAAAAGCGTTCAGAAAAATACATAGATGGGGAAACCATGCTGGCGGTAAAAACATCTTCAAAAGGCGACTGTGCAGCACTACCCGTGAACTATCCACTCAATTATACATACGTAATTGATGCAAACTCCGTTCCTTTTGCTCGAATCCCTGGAGTGGGGGATAGAGTATTTCCAAACACGAACAGGACAGTCTTATTAATAGCAGACGCACACATGGGTGAAGGTCCGAGGCACAAACAGATCAAGGAATCTCTGACAGAATTACAATCAGAATACTGGTGGCCGGGATGAGCCTGCAACATTATAAATTTGCAAAGAGCTGTCCAAACTGCAAAAGAGATCGCAGGAACGAGCCAACGGGAGTATTGCCATGGCCATTTCTGTAGTTCGCATAAGGCTATCTATACGTAAAATCCAGCGTCCCATTAATTTCTTTTAAGACTAGATTTACTTAAGAATACAGACCCCAGCGCTCAGCTGACGCCAGAACTGTTATAAAAGATTTGCGAGTCTTTATCGGCACATACGCAATTGGCATGCTACATTCTGATCAGGATCCTGCTTGAAGCTCTCGAGCTTATAAGGAGGCCATGACCAGCATGGGCATTGCGTTGCGGTACTCTTGTCCCTTCCATCCTGAGGGAAATGGCATTGTGGAAAGAAAAAACCGAGACATAAAGCAATCTATAACGGCAAAGGTATTAGGTTCGGGTGATGGGTGGGTCCAACATTTAACAAGTGTCCAACGTAGTCTTAACAATCTGCCAAGAAATTCTCTAAAAGGTTTCAGCCCGTACGAACTATTGTTCAGAACTAGAATGTATATTCAGGATTTAGATAGTCAAACTTCAGTGGTAGAAGATAAGTAAAAATGCTTTGACATCAAAGATTGTTTAGCTGTTTTACAGGACTTAAATGAAACAAGAAAATCCCTGAGCAACATAAAGTTAAAATAACAGCCAACAACCACTGAAGATACACCACCTTTCCCAGCAAGACCTGTCTGGATTCCAAAGATTGGGGATCTGGTCAGAGAGAAGATCGCAGTGAAGAAGGAATTTGGGCCTACTTACAGAAAAGCAGTACCTGTCTTAGCAGTCAGCGGAACAAGATCAGTTGTACTACCGCCCCTTGCTGGTAAAAAAGAGAACTGAGTTGTATCAATCGACCTGGTAAAACCACAATCGTGTGGCCATTAATAAGTAGTAGGCCCAGTGGACTCCCAAGAAATAGCCAGAATACCAAAACTTACTACAATCCAAGAGATTCAAACTGAAAGACTAATCGAATTTGATAACCCTGCAGTGAATAAAAAAAGGACTATGCAACAATGGAACTTGTGCCTCTTGAAACCCAAATTGAAACAGTTCGTCAAGAAACACCAGTCTACAACGATGTAGCCTCAGACTATGCTAATGAAAGAAAAATGGAAAAAGCAATTCCAACAATTGACAGAACTGTATCTGGCTACTTCATCAATTTCCATAACTTTTCTGAAGATCCAAGCGAACCTGAAGAAACGCCAGCAACAAAAAGTTTTAAAGACAAAGCAAAAGAACTCTGTCATCAACTCAAAGAAACCTATCTGATTTCTCTATGGATTGAATTTTGGATTGTGTTAGGTGTACTTTTCCTCCAGCTTTGGCTCATCTTGGTACTTTGATTGGGAAAATTAATTAAGGGAAAATACAGTACAATGGACACAGCAAGTCAGAACATCAACTTGGTCCTAAAGCCACACAAGTCTTCTCACATCGAGAAAAGAGAACTATCATCAGTGAATGTCACAGTCATTCCAATACCCGGTGGGGTAGTTTGGGACAAAACGGATTACGAAATCTATGGCCCGGTCGAACTCTTGAAATATCCACATCAATTCAAGGTTTCATTAAGTGAGTTTGTAAAACCAAGTACATTCTCCGATGATTGGGACTTTGAAAGCATAAATAATATGATGTCAGACTTAGTAATGTCAGCAAAATTTACAGAACATGATTATTTACAGGGTTCATCGAACTATGAACACATGTAATGCTATAACCACTATGCACTATGCACATCACTATTTGCATAAATCTGCACAACCTAGAAATGTTTTTAAGTATAATTAATGGGAACATTGTGCAACTCCACTTAAAAGCAGTTCGAAAACATTTTATGAGAAATTCCCATACTTCTCAGGGTTTAACACAAGTGATGCAGAAACATTTTATTATAAACTGTTAGATACAACAGGGATAAAAACTATGTTGACAAATACTAAATTGATTTATTCGGAAACATTTTATGAAAAAATGATTACATTTGGTTTTGATTTCTGTAAAAACAACATTGGAACAAAAACCATCTGGGGTACAAAAGAATGGCAGGTCCAAGGTTTAGAAGCATTATTTCGCGCCTGCATGATCCCCGAACAAATAATGTTCTTGAATGACACCATTCAACAGACTACTTGTCTTGGCCTAGCTTAGATTAAAGATCTAAACAAACCGTCTATTCCAAAGACAATACCTGATAATACAACCACAGATATTGGGATAGACGTATCCCAAATTTTACACCAAAACAGAACACATCCTGATTGGAAAAAGTGGTTAATCTGGCCAACAGACACAAATAACTGTCAAGATAGATTCCTGAACAAAATACAGGGGTTCAAAATGACCAGACCAGACCCTAGATACTTTCCAGAGACAACATCCAGAGATAGTAACAACATTCAGTGTAGGGAAACTATGCCTTGAATGGCTACAGACATCCACACTGGCAGAAATTAAGCAACACTTGACTTTACTTAAAGACGGTGCTGACTTGCGCGATTTCATATTGGGACCACGCAAACAGCGTCAAAAACGTTTCATAGCGGCCAGTATATATGCTGCGTACAACGAAGTTTGGAAAGTAACTCAAATTGAGACAGCAGAGAAAATACGAGAAATTGATAGTATTAATTTGAAAAAATCACTTTCTGTTGTGCACAATGGGTTATTGACTATGTCCTCCAGAATATATTCACTGGACAGTATTGTATCATCTGCTATCGATATAATAGATCAGGACTTACTAATGTTACAACACGGTCAGTCCCAATTACGTTCTATTGTACAGCTAGGCTGGAAGTTGCAAAACCTGCGTTCAGGCTACGTGCCATGGCGTCTGATAAACATAACATCATTATTCTCTATCTTTAACCTTACTGATAAACAAATCAGTTTGGCCCAAAAAGGAGCAGACTATACGATTCTGAGCATTGAAAAACTTGAGAGATTACCATTGACAATGTCAGAAAGACCTGTCATTGAATGGATAATACACGGAATAATCACAATTCCGATAACAACTTTCCAATTTAAAAATTGCCAAGAGTATATATCAGCAGGACAGTATGAAAGGTTGGGTAAAGGGTACATTTAGTCATCATGGAAATTACCTTATACACACACATGTTATAGTTACAAGAACACGAATGTATTTCTTAGTGGTAATAATTGTAAACGATCACTAAGCAGTATACTTCTGTGCCAAGGTATTAATTTGCATGGGGCCTGTGAGGGGACTTCAAATAACCTTTCATGCCACCATCACGACACACCTGCAACACAGATAGAGCCGTTCTTTAGACAACTTTCTAACGGGAGTTACGTTCTAATAACGGACCACAGCTGTTGTGGCATGGTGCCAGTGAAAATTGCAAAAAACACAGTTGATGGACAGAATGTAGAACAATGTCATACATTCACCCCAGTACAAGGATCTGGGCCTAAATCCATCGTTTTCTTGCACTCCACATCACCCGGGGTTAGACACTGGCTATATGCAAATCAGCTCTGACCCTGTGCCTCAAGGGAACAGTCCAGTCCGAACTACCAAGCCATGTCTTTCCCAGACCGGAATCAAGCATCCGAGGACCAGTTTCTGGCTATCAGCCTTCATCAGCCTGGATAGCTTGACTCCAGTGGTATGGAGAGCCTGGGACTCAAGTCTGAGTACACCCAGCACACTCGGGGTGAAAATTTCAAAAAACATAGTTGATGGACAGAATGTAGAACAATGTCATACATTCACCCCAGTACAAGGATCAGGGCCTAAATCCATCGTTTTTTTGCACTCCACACCACCCTGGGTTAGACACTGGCTATATGCAAATCAGCTCTGACCCTGTGCCTCATAGGAACAGTCTAGTCCGAACTACCAAGCCATGTCTTTCCCAGACCGGAATCAAGCATCCAAGGACCGGTTTCTGGCTATCAGCCTTCATCAGCCTAGATAGCTTGACTCCAGTGGTGTGGAGAGCCTGGTACTCACATCTGAGTATACCCAGCACACTCGGGGTGAAAATTGCAAAAAACACAGTTGATGGACAGAATGTAGAACAATGTCATACATTTACCCCAGTACAAGGATCTGGGACTAAATCCATCCAAGCGAAACCGCAGACAAGACTCCAGCAACAATGGAAGAAACGATCCTAGCTATACGCTATCGGGACCGCATCACTAAAGTCCTTGGATTAGCCAGGCTAAGAGATCTAAATATGACCTGGTCTCTTTCATTCAGACCTATATGGCAGAACTGCATCTTACCTGTGCTTCGATGTATGCTATGCGGAGAAGAATGCGTGTTGGACACCTGTCTTATACTACAATGAGCAGTACCAATCAGCAGTATCAATGGATATCGATACTTTGCTAAGTCCTGTAACGGCTCATGCAGCGTGTTGTCCCCAGCGGTTACCAATCCTGATGACGGCATTCATTGAAACTTCACAACTACGATTAGGTGGTGTCAGTGAAGTACGAGAGGAGAGCAACATCACCCAGGTACGACCTTCTGTGAGCATTGCTGATCCTGACATCGATGATAGCAATCATACTCACGACTGCCCGGTTACAGCATTTTCAACCATGGTCGAACTTTCACCTGAAGCTGTAGACTGTTTTTTTGCACATCTGTCTGAAGTAATGGTCTCCCCTGAACAGAAAGAATAATTTTTTAAGCAAATCGGCACACAGCGTTCCCCTGAACTCTGAATTCGGCCTTCGGCTTTGATAAACAAAAGCTACTGAAACATTTGGAACTATTTTCTCCCCTGAAAATGAAATTATTTTTTTCAAAATTCCAAAATATTTACCCTTTTTCTGGCACATGTACTCTGATTAAAGTAGAACTATTCTTAAAGAACAGAGCTTTTATTTTTAGTAATTCTAGAGACAAAATATTACCTCAGCCTCTAGCACAAGCACAAGCAATTGCATTTATATGTGATGAAATAGTCTCGACCTTCTTTTCATTATTAAGAGACATTTCATGTGTAATTTTCGTAAATCGTTCAGCTAAATATATATGCATCCTTTTTTACTAAATGATCACACTACTTAAAAAATGTACAGTACCAATAATCTTTTGTGTATTTCGCATACACCATTTCAAATGCAAAAATGTATTTTGGAGTGGGTTGGAATACACTTGCACCTTGACATGTTTTCTATTGCTTAGTTTTTAGTAAATGATGGACATTAGATCGTGGAGTGGGTATTGTGTTTTTGTCTAGGAACCTGAATCAATATTGCTATTTTATGCTCTAGTACGGCTATAATCAATAATATCCATATAATGGCATAAGAATCAGATCAATATTTTAGTAAATCACCCTTGCTGTCCAAGGCACGGCAAAAGCCACTTCCTTAGATTCCTAGAAAGCACAAAAAGTTCTTTCGACACACCAAACCTCCAGCAACCTGGGAAATGCCCACTTGCTATGTTTTGATTTGTAATAGAACTCCTGCGAGCACTGTAAGAACGGCCGGTTCTTAGTGACATCTTTATTGACGCTGTTTTTTCTCCTGCCGAGAAAATCCAGCTACGGCGTTTCCAGTCTACCCTTGCGGGTGACTGGGATATTGAGTCCTGAAAGAGAGATACCAGACCTCCTACATTCTATTACCAAGGTGCGGTGCTGACTAAACCCTTAGAGAGAATTCTTGAATCAGATTCTTGGCAAAACCAACTTAACTTAAACTGCTACTTACTTACTCCTTCCCACGTGTTAGGCTTAGGTCGGGGACACCGGGGTAGGCGTATTTTAGAAGCACCAGTTGAGCACGTTAGCCAATGTATACATGTATGTATATATGATATCCATTTTAAAGTGTCTTACGGCTAAGAAACCATACCAATGCTTTTACAGTATTATTTCATAATACTCCTTTTACTGTACGTACTTTACTTTATATTAAGTATTGCAATTGTGGCAAATCATTTCTCTTGCATGAGAAGGAAGACTGCTCAATAAATAATACCTTTTATTGAAAAAGCCTGTCTCTCTATTCTCTGCACTGTGGTGAAACTAAGAACGCACATTTGACTGGGTGAAATAGCTGTCTATTGTTTTCACACGACTCTAGAGATTTACTCCTATTCTGAGGGAGCAAAGTTGTCATGTTATATGGTTGTCGGAAGCTGAATCCCTTCTTGTCTGAGCCAGGGAAGCTGATCTCTCCCTATTCATTCAAGAAAGTTTCCAGTGACCTCCGAGCTAGCTGACGCAAACCTAAATTAAGTTTAACATAGTCAGTAGAGACCTAGATGACCTCAGTCCTGCGTCTACACTGCTGTTTATGTTATTCCAATGCGCAGAGCCTATTGGGAAAATAGGAACTACACTACACTGGTCCCCATGGCTGCAGAGTCAAGCTTCACCTCATCTCACCTGAAACACCTGACATTGGTGGGCATTGGTCTATCGTGCCCCTGGTCACACTGAAGTGACCCAGACTCTGTCCCCTCTGCTTTCAGGTTATTTTCAGCTCCGATCCAGGCTTGGATCACACCGGACATTTTTCCTCTTCCCAGCAGCAGCACTTTGCAGCACACGCCATTGAAAACGACGAAGATTCCAGACACCATTTGACACCTACGCACTCGGCTTCCCTGGGTTAGGTAACACAAGTACTCTCGTACTCACATGGGTGCTGGCCTTCTAGGTCTGAAAGGGTTTTCTCAAAGTCCTCTCCTAAGTGTCCTTAATCTTTAAAATTTCAACCGCGACTTTCCTATAGGATTGTACGGAGCTTACGGCAATGATTTTTGGAAGTCTTTCAGGCAGGAGTTTCCAGATAATTGACAATTCAGCGGTGAAAAGCAAAAATATGTATTATGTAAGCCAAAGAATATTTCATCATCCTATCTTTAAATATGTTTGGAGCAGGGCCTGCTGAAATGCCTACACTGCACCATTCAGTCTGAATAAGGAACACTTGAAGCTAAGTAAATTAAACCAATCTTCCTTCAAACAAGTGGAAAGTTTATTGTACAATGCATGACGCTCCATTTATATTTTCTCTTTTTGTGTCAATTTCTTAATGTGAATATAATACTGTACGATACGCTCTACACCATTGGTTCTTAACTGTTCGACTTCTGTGGACCCCCTGTAAAGCATTACTGGAATCTGGGGACCCTCACTGACTCAATGTTGGAAGCAGTGGACCCTCTCATAAGCAATTACTATGATTGGAACTTTATAATAAAAATCAAATATACAAAAACAAGAATATACAAAACAAAAGGTGAAACGTTTTGTTTAATTTAAAATCAAATATAGAACACGTTTTCTCATTTAAAATGTTACCTCTTTATTTGTACGCAGTTTATTAATATCAATGTATTAATTATAATATTATTTCATTTTGTAACAATCGCAGCCCCCCTAGGTAGGCCTCATGGAACCCCAGAGGTCCTTGGGCTACAGGTTAAGTATCCCTGCTCTATTCTTCGTGCCTCTTTCATTCCCTTCAATCATCAAAGCTGTGCTTCTGTGTTAATGTTAGCAGTAGTAATGTGGGTGGTTTGTCATGAAAGATTATGGGTGTGCACATTTATTGCACTACTGCTGGTTTCTATACAGTAGTGTGAGAATGAGAGCTACAACAGTGTCCTGTTTGTGAATGTACATTTAACACTTGGGGATAATGCCTCAGTGATTTAGTCAGGGGTGACATAACAATATTAAAGGAAGTGCTTACATAATAATCTGGCCCACTTCAAATTTGTGAATTTTCCTTTGCTGAAATTACATGAAATCGCCAAAAAGTAATGCAAAATTACATGTCATAATTCTAAAGGTGAGCGAGAATTTTGCACTTATTTTTTAGCACAAAATGTGTGTCCAATTTGGATACAAGGAGGCATTTCATGCAAAAAAACATACAAAATTGTGCATTATGTGAACAGCTCTTCGCTTGCATTGTTGCCATAATAGGTTTTTAACCCATTTTGTGTGACAATCACAACGCATAATGCTGGAAACATAAGCCACATTGTGTGAACATGAATGAGATTTCACCCTGGCTTGCATTATACCCAGCTTCACCTACAGGAAGGTGTAGGGCACTGGTTATGATAGCGACAGTGGTGTCAAAGGTTAGCTTTCAGTGCTGAGACACCGATGCATGACAATGCCTTTCAGTGCGTTAATGTGGAGTAACACACTGAAGTGTGTTAGTCTAACGTCAGATGCATGGTATTCGGCAGGACTGCAGCCATGGCAGGCCATGTCCTGGCAGCCATTGCTCTACACTACTTTTGACTGTGATCTGGTTCCCAAGTTTTGGCTATGCTTGAAATGTATGCTTTTGCTTTAGCTGACTTTTTACAAGAAGAAGATTTGACTTTCATGGTTGTGGCGCTTCATGACTTTCCAAGAAAGCAAGTTTCCCAGATCCCTCTATTTCCTTCTTCTACAGTCCCAATCTCATGATTTCATGGGTTTTTAGTCCTAGTGGTCCTTTTTTAGGTCGAGCTTAGAGCCAGCAAGCATGCACTGCTCTGAGAGACTCGTGGTGGAGTAGTGAATAGAAGCCCCTCCCACTCTCCACCCATATTTGTCACTGGCTTGTGACTGTCCTAAATGTGGGCTTCTGATTTGAAAATAGACTTGTTAGTCCCTCCTTAGTACTGCCGCTTCTTCATTTGTCACCTCTCATGACTACTGCCCCCTTTACTTTGGTTGTTACACAGTACATGCTATTTAGACTGTGAGCACTTTTTTATTTACCCAGTTTCTCTTACTGGAGGCATGAAGTGTTTTAGTGCCTTCTTTACAACCCCTCCCTCCCGTTGTCTGCACCTTCTTCCCTCCCCCATACCTGCCACGTCCAGATGGCTTGTCCATGTAGATCTTGCTTTGGGTTTGTGGCGCTGTGGGCACCCGCTTCGTTACTGTGTTGCATTGGTAGCCCAGGTTACCGACAGCCCTGGGGCCTCAAGGCAGTTCTTCCAGGAGTCTTCCTCAGATCAGAAGCCCGGTGCAGCATCAGAGCATCTTTTTTTTTTTTTAATAACTCTCCAGCCCAACCCTTTTTCCGAAGCTCAGAGCCGCATGTCTCCTGAAGTGGCTGCAATGTCCTCATGGACAGACTTTTGCCTATTCGTCATGCGGTGCTTTACTTCCATGTGCTCTTTCTTATATGATGCAGAATGCATCTTTACTGTGCCTCATTTCCTTTTCTGTGGTTGATGGTGGCAGCGTTCTCCTCTAGCTGCTTTCTGGCTGCCCCATCACAGTTTCGGTGTCACGCCTGATCCCCTGCCGAAATGTAGCACTGCAAACTTAGGTGTCCATGTGCTTCACCAAGCTCTCTTATGTGGGAGGTTATGTCTTGTTCATATTTCCTTTACCATTTCCTGCCTCAGGTTGTGGTTGGCAGTCTTTTTGAGGGTTTCATAAAAGCAAGTGTGACATGAAAAACCATAAGCGCGGTTTACACTGTTTACTCATGCGTCCATTAGATGGGTTCCTTGATGCCTTCAGTTAGGCACAGTAGTTATACCATTAATATAGCCTCATACATTAATAAAACATAAAATACAAATACATACATGCATAGAGGGACTTTTTCAACATCCTTGTAATTGCCCTGTTCAGCTGTCATCATGTTGGTTCCGCCCACTCTAGTGTGGGCACCAGGTCAGCTCACTGCAGCCATTGGCTCTCTTGCACCGGGTTTTGTTCTTACACACGCATCTAAAATCATGAACTTCAGTGAATGGGCAAGTGGGCTAAGACTTAACTAAGCCAGCGGTTTTTGTGGGCTTTTTTTTGTGAACATTGTGTGTTGAAACTGTCTTCTGGTTACACTAATTCAACCCCAATTGTATCTATTCTGCTCCATCACAATAACCAGATTTCCCACGATGTGTTTTGAAAGCAAGGAATTTATAAAACTGTAGTAAGTGCCCTTGAATGCCAGGATGTACCCGACACTTCTCTGGTAAAATAATTTGATGCCAAGGCTGTAGTGTGTAGGTACTTCTGAAGTACCATGCAGTGAGTTGAAGAGGAGCATCGTTTCTCCCTAGGGATGGAAACCTTGAAGTACATGCTACTCTCGCTCCACAAGCCTCTGTTCGCCTTCTCTCCCTGGGCACCCAGCTGCAGGTGGGCCATTTCCTGTGTATTGCGACCTGCTCAGGAAGTGTTCACCTTTCTCTTCCACCTGCACCCATCTGGGGAAGTGTGGAGTTTCTGTAAATCTCTGGAGGGCCCCTTTTGTTGTGCCTGTTAATTTTCTCTCTCTGGTCTCTATCCTCTGTCCTGGCCGTCCTCAGTCAAGGGCCTCTGGTAGAAGTCTTACTCCCCTAGTGTGAAGTAGCCCTTCTGTGGAAGACAAGTAGAGATGGACTGAAGGACTGGAGACGCCTCCCCAGT
The DNA here is from genome assembly GCF_964263255.1 of Lissotriton vulgaris. Lineage (NCBI taxonomy): Eukaryota > Metazoa > Chordata > Amphibia > Caudata > Salamandridae > Lissotriton > Lissotriton vulgaris. The sequence goes on along the minus strand of NC_141691.1, from coordinate 2,056,914,755 downwards.
GTATCGATTGACCTTCACACCCCTCTCAACTGTGCCTGAACCGACTGTAGTGCGAGCAATGTTAGAGATGTGCTTTTATATCAGTCATGCTGTGAAATCGCTTGTTCTGAAATGCTACTTGTGTGCGCAGACTTTCAGAATGTGCCCATAGTCGTTACTTGGCGCAGAAGCTTCATTTTATGCCAGCACCCGATTCCTTGTCATTGATTTTACGTCCTGTTTTTACCAATCCTCTGCTCATGTGGCTGAAGTATGTGCCCGGCCTTCACCGACTGACTCCACCCGATCCTCACCTGGCTCCAGTCATGTTTTGGTTCAGCCTCAGATGTGGTTCTAAAGCCCTTTTTAGGTTTCGCCTAGCGGAAGCTGCGCTCTGCGCAGCTTTTCCGCGCAGGCGAAATCCTGTTGAGAAGAGTAGTGTGGCTTTTGTTCGGCCCTCGTCCTTGATTGGCTGGCTCCGTAAACGGAGCCTTGCCATTGGACGAGGGGCCTGTCCGTCAATGCCGGACCAGACACGGGGGCGTTCCCGACATTCTTTGGCTTTTGCCGACGTCACGGGACGCCGGGAACGCCCCCGTGTCTGGTCCGGCATTGCCGGCACTACTGCGTCTCTTCTTCCCGTTTCCCGCCCCGTGACTGGCCGGCCGGCCAATCCTAGCGCGGCCGGCCGGAAGTGCCCGCCCCCCGCAGCCCGGGGAAGAAGGAGAGCAAGACGGAAAGCACTATGGCGGCGCCCGCGGGGAGAGCGGAGAAGTGCCTCTCCAACCTGCCGCTCTGTCTGGGCTGCCCAGCTGCGAGCGGGAGCCTCCTCTGCAGCACCATGCACCCCGGGGGTGGGTTCATCCAGGAGCAACGACCCGACGGATTTCGAGTCCCCCACGGCCCAGCAGCCTCGCCAGGCAGCCTCCAAGGAGGAAGGGACTCGCAGGAACCGACCGAGCAAGAGCCAGAAGCGAAGGTACCCCCTCCGACTCGCAGGACAGAGCAAGCAGCAGGACGACAACAGAGCTAGGCGGCACCTCGCGGAAACCGGGGTGCAGGAGTTCGTGATCAACCACCAGCTGTCGGAAGGCGACCGAGGCTTAGCAGGGTGCCAGAACGGCGACCCGAATGCACCTTAGGCCAGAACGGCGGTGCTCACAAAGAAGCGATCCAGGGCAGCTGGCAGATTGTGGCACAAGCAGCTGGGACAACTAAGGCACAGCAGCCAGGTCGGTACCAGGCGGCGGTCGGCGCGGGCGGTGGTGCCCCCGAGAGGACATAGGCCGGGGCGGGCGACAGTGCCCCCACAGCCATCAAAGGAGGTAAGAGACAAGGCAAGGCAAGGTACAGGGAAATAGGGAGGTAAAATGCGCCCGATACCTAGCAGCCTCGATAGGCTAGAGATCGATGTTGCAGCACTTATGGCGGCGCACCCGCAGAAGGACATGTTTGCAATGTTACCTCAGGCAGGGTTTCTCACATCGCAGTATGGCGGCGGGCCACCTAAGGGCGCGAGTAAAAAAAAAAAAAAAAAAAAAAAATGGCAAGAGTAGCCGTTGGCACAGGCCGGTCGGGTTATCTCACGCTGCGGCTGCCGACCCTGGCGGGGAGGTCAGGGTAGAGCCTTAGAGCAGTTCCGCGCTGCTTTTACATCAGACACTCGTGCCAACATGGGATCTCAGCAAAGAGACACCAGGGAAATAGCGTAAATAAAGTAGTTAACAATAGACGGAGGACTATGCTACACGATACATGCCCCGGGCGCTTCCATGCAGGAAATGAGGATTAGAAACTGGCGCTACCATCGCCTCAAACGTGCTTGTGTTTTGAGAAACACTCCTCGCACCACACCCCCATGCTGCATCGGCTGAATAGACACAGATACCGAGCCCTTGCGTGCTGGCCCAGCTGCGCACAAGAATCCAGTTTGGCTCAGAGAAGAAGCCAAAACCTTCAGAATGCAAGCTGAGAACTGCGCAATTACAAGATTAGCGACAGCATACCGGCAGCAGGGCAATCTGATTCGGTGGTCGAGGGTCAGCTGTATAGAGTCTTAGTTTGCTGTAGGACAACCAGATTAGTGGCGGATAGTTTTCCAGCTCAGGATATATTTGTCTGCTGGCCTTCCCCCGACCTCTTTGTGTGCGATAAAATGCAGGGCTGGAAGTGAAAGTTTTTCGGGAACTTGAGCAGAGGAGCACTTGTGCCTGCCGCCCAGACGGCCATTACACTGGGAGACGCGGGGTGGGGGCTTGCCCTAAGCAGGTCCAGAGCGGGAGAGTGTCCCCAGTATGCCTGGGCATGCATTTTACGGCAATAAGACAGTGAAAATGAAACATGTTATAAAAGCCCATGAGGCGACAGGCAAGAACCTAGATGCTTTCAGAATGAAAGTCATTAGGTGATTCTGGGCTAAGCACTTAATCTCCCCGCGCCTGAAGGCGTAAGGTCATTACGGTGCCCAGGTAAAGCGCTCCAATACCCCCCTTGTTTTTTTTCACACCACCTTCCACCTGGCCCCTCGCTTTTGATGGTGTATAATGCCAGGTTAGCCTCTTCCAGGTCTCCGTCTACCAGCTAAAAGTTAAAATAGAGCCCTTTCCTTATCGGGTGACAAATTAATTAAACAAAAAAAAGATTACATATTTTTACACTGGTGTAATACTAGAAGCAGACAGCGATGCAGCAGCATCAGTGGAAACCCTCTAATACTCTTTATCGCATCTTACGCCCACTAATAAGGGCCATGTTCCCAAGAAAACTATTACTGGCTGTTTGACTCGTTGAAAAGACTGAAGGGTCACATCACAGGTCTGAAAAGATTAAACCAGCTTTGTTCCTACCCATTGACTTGATGAGTCTCACTTCTTGCCTAGTGCTACTTTTAGCTGACTTGGGTATCCATGGAAATACAACTTGTATAGGCAACTTCAAGATTGTTTTCGTGCCTCTGTTGCCTGCTTGTGACCCTGTTGCTTGCTTGGGACCCTGTTGCTTGCTTGTGACCCTGTTGCTTGCTTGTGACCCTGTTTTCGTGCCTCTGTTGCCTGCGGGGGGGCTCGCAGCGAGCCCACAGTGTGTGGGGTGGGGCTCGCAGTGTGTGGGGGGCTCTGTGTGGGTGTGTGTGTGGGGGGGCTCTGTGTGGGTGTGTGTGGGGGGCTTTGTGTGGCTGTGTGTGGGGGGGCTCTGTGTGGGTCCAGATTAGTGGCGGATAGTTTTCCAGCTCAGGATATATTTGTCTGCTGGCCTTCCCCCGACCTCTTTGTGTGCGATAAAATGCAGGGCTGGAAGTGAAAGTTTTTCGGGAACTTGAGCAGAGGAGCACTTGTGCCTGCCGCCCAGACGGCCATTACACTGGGAGACGCGGGGTGGGGGCTTGCCCTAAGCAGGTCCAGAGCGGGAGAGTGTCCCCAGTATGCCTGGGCATGCATTTTACGGCAATAAGACAGTGAAAATGAAACATGTTATAAAAGCCCATGAGGCGACAGGCAAGAACCTAGATGCTTTCAGAATGAAAGTCATTAGGTGATTCTGGGCTAAGCACTTAATCTCCCCGCGCCTGAAGGCGTAAGGTCATTACGGTGCCCAGGTAAAGCGCTCCAATACCCCCCTTGTTTTTTTTCACACCACCTTCCACCTGGCCCCTCGCTTTTGATGGTGTATAATGCCAGGTTAGCCTCTTCCAGGTCTCCGTCTACCAGCTAAAAGTTAAAATAGAGCCCTTTCCTTATCGGGTGACAAATTAATTAAACAAAAAAAAGATTACATATTTTTACACTGGTGTAATACTAGAAGCAGACAGCGATGCAGCAGCATCAGTGGAAACCCTCTAATACTCTTTATCGCATCTTACGCCCACTAATAAGGGCCATGTTCCCAAGAAAACTATTACTGGCTGTTTGACTCGTTGAAAAGACTGAAGGGTCACATCACAGGTCTGAAAAGATTAAACCAGCTTTGTTCCTACCCATTGACTTGATGAGTCTCACTTCTTGCCTAGTGCTACTTTTAGCTGACTTGGGTATCCATGGAAATACAACTTGTATAGGCAACTTCAAGATTGTTTTCGTGCCTCTGTTGCCTGCTTGTGACCCTGTTGCTTGCTTGGGACCCTGTTGCTTGCTTGTGACCCTGTTGCTTGCTTGTGACCCTGTTTTCGTGCCTCTGTTGCCTGCGGGGGGGCTCGCAGCGAGCCCACAGTGTGTGGGGTGGGGCTCGCAGTGTGTGGGGGGCTCTGTGTGGGTGTGTGTGTGGGGGGGCTCTGTGTGGGTGTGTGTGGGGGGCTTTGTGTGGCTGTGTGTGGGGGGGCTCTGTGTGGGTGTGTGTGTGTGTGGGGGGGGGTTTGTGTGTGTTGGGGGGGCTCTCTGTGGGTGTTGGTGTGTGTCATTTGCAAGACATAAAGCTAGTGGCATTGTAAATGACAATGCCATTTATTTATGTTAAAAAAAACATAAATAAAAATAATGTCAAGAGCAATGCCAATCGCTCTAACTTTAACAAAGGCGAAACCATTGCATTGTAAATGCTTGTTTTATATCTCCTGCCTCAGAAGTCCTAATTCCTTGTTGAGATACTTCCTTGTTAATATCAATGTTGATATACTGAGTTATCCTACTCACATTTTTGTGGATGGCTGCTAGCAGCCTTCAACCAATTCTCATCTTCTTACTCCACCTGACCCCTCCTGGGTGTCCCCTTGAAGTTTACAGGTGACAGCTGAGCTGGGCTTCATCTTTGACACACACTGATGGTCTAATGAAGAACTGTCTAAGTTCCTGTCTACCGTGCACGTTTCCATGCTTCCTATCCAAAGAGTTTCAGAAGGGGAGAGGAGTTGACCTAACGGCTAGGGCGGTCAACCTCGAATCTGAGGAACTGGGTTTGAGTCTCAGCAATGACGCTGAACATCCTGTGATTCTGGGCACATCACATAATCTCCCAGTGCCTAACGAAAAGAATGAATGTGTCCTCATGTACCGCAGCTGGTGCTATCAGGTCAAGTTTGCACTATATCAAACACAATGTGAAAAAAAAAATAAGGTAGATGTAGGAGCCCAGATTATCTTCTCTAGGGAAACGGGAGGTGGCCTACATGGAGACTGCCTGGAACTCTACCTAACTGAACTGCAAAGAATACAAAACACTGCTGCCCTTGTAAAATGAGCCCCTCCTCATATCTGAGATTGGAGGTGTGCTAGTCAAGAAGTGAGCAGGGAGAACAGCCAAGCAAGTGATCTGGCTGAGCCGAGCCATTGACCCGTCTGCCATGTGCTCGCTGCAGTAAACAATCATAAAAAAATATAATAATTTCAAAATTGGAAAAAAGTTTATTTTTTAAGCATGTAAAAGCGTTTCATCTTTTAGATTCAATGAATGCTTGCTAGGCCTTTATTAAAAGTTTTTAGGTCGAACCTGGGCAGTGCATGCCGTGCTCTGTGAGCCATGCTGTGTTGGAGTACAGTATAGAAGCCCTGCTCACTCTCCGCCCATAGTTGTCATTGAATTGTGTCATTTTCCTTCGTAAATGCTGGCTTCTGATTCGTTAATAGGCTTGTTAGTCCCTCCTTAGTGCCGCCTTGTCTTCATTCGTATCCTACCATGAGGACTGGCCCTTTTACTTCGATTGTTACACCGTACATCTTTTTAGATCTGTAAGTGCTATTTTCTTTAATGACACAGCATGCTTTCCTGCAATGGCAATGCTATGCTTGCATCTTTTCATTTAAATGATTTGGCAGCACGGCACGCTATAACTATAATGGCTGCACGCTTTTATTTTATTTTATATACTAACTCCGCTACAAATAAAAAAACAAAAGTAAAAATGTTGTTCTTTTCAATGCCAACACCACCATCTTTAACAAATGCGAGACCTATTGTAAATGCTTGTTTAATATGAATATTTCACGAAATGTGCCTGGAATTTGCATTGGGGTCTTGGAGCATGCTCAGGTCCTTCTCACAGACCTTGATGCCTTTGATTCTTCCAGGACCGAACCTAGCACGGAGCGGGATAGCCAGCCAAGTCTCTACCTATCAAAATCTTCCACAGTTTAAAGCTGGAAATGCCAATGATGGAAACCGTGTACAGGACCCTAGGAGAGCCCCTTGCGCTCGCACTGGGCTTGCGAAAAATGCGTGGTGGAAAGTGGAATTGACGAAGGAACATGAGATCGGCGCTATCATATTGTACAACCGAATGGACTGCTGCCAGGAGCGACTGTACGGGGCCATTATCATGGTTGAGGACTTTTTTGGAGTCGGCGGCCCGATGTGAGTCACTGCTATGTATTTTAATCAATTTGTTCTGTGTACATTAATAGTCATTTAGGTGTACCTTGGGGGCCACTTTGATCAATTTGCACTCTTATGTAGATGAATGGGAAATAAGGTGCCTGAACAGAAACATATTTTCCTCAAATTTGAGTGGCTGAAAGCTTTCTTTGTGGAGAAGCCGCAGACCTAGGGAACCGTCCTGGAAATGGGTCACCAAGGGACTCATTAGCAGTCCAATATCCATAGTAGGGGTTGTCTGTGAAGCCAGGCAAATATTCAATGTCCATTCAAAGGGACACCAGAGGCAATGTAACACACATTTTGTGAAGGTAAATCAGGCAGGCCTGAATGTTCAGGACCAATTGAGACCCAGCTCTTATGGTAAAAATAGGCCAAAAATCAATCTTATGCATGTGCTCACAATATTGTTGGAGGGGTTATAGTTCCAGAGGACTTGCAAAAGGAACATCCATTGCAGGGAAGCAGAAATAGGAGGAGAATGCTACAAATGAGGAATACCAACTGCAGAAATCCTCTGAATACACTAGAAAAATGGAATGAATAAAAGCCAGTATTACTCCAAAAATAGTCTAGAAGGAACTGACGAGGCCAGAGCTTTCATCTTTACAAAAGTGTGCAAGACCGGCCGTGTTAGGGGCCTTACAAATTCAATGCACTAATTCCCTAAAATGCAGTGGAAGATTGGTGTTTAGCTGGAAGTTCTAGCCAAAGTTCTAGCCACCTGCAATTGGAAAGATTCATGAGCAGATTAGAGAACTACCTCTTTTTGAAACAATAGTGCTTTCAGCCTGTTTAACTTGTTGAAATGTGCCTTCAAAGTTAGAATGCAAGACCACAATGAACTATGTACAATTCCATGCTTGGGGGAAATAGGATGTTGTGGCAACAAGTGTCAAGCATAAAACCAACAATATATAGGGAAGTGCCACTCCCATACGGCAACAATGTTGATCACTAAGCATTAATTAACTTCCATTTTAAAGACTGTAATAAGTAGAAGAATTGCAGAAACTGCTATTCCTTTTAAATAACAGGATACATTTGGGATTGAAACATTAATTACTGTGCATCTTAACATGTTTGCAACAACTGAATGTCCGACAGAAGAGTAGCATTTGTCTCTTGTAAGGTAAACATCCTTATTGCCATGTTCACACCCATAGGAGAAGGGAAGTGACCATAATTTATGTATGAAGCTGCCGCTGAGGGGTTCATATCTACCAACAGGAAAAATGTTTCATGCAAACCTTGAATTGAAAGGTTAAAATAGGTAAAGAGATAACACTGTGTAATAATTACGCAGCTGAAGGTGTTTCAGCTATAGTGAATGGAAGTTGTTCTAACTTCTAGTGTAGCATTGTGTAGGTTGCGTCTTTCATTCACAAACCGGAAAATGTACCCCCTATGTAAATTGCAGGTCTAAGAGTGAGGGGAAGAACAGAAACTATAAGGAAGAAATCTTGTCTGACCTATATTTCATTCATTTATTACCTCTTAGGGCTCACATGCAAGACAAATCCCCAGTACCGGTGTCATACACCGAAATTAATTCAAAAATATATTTTATTTATATAATTTTAAGAACAACTTTTTGTGTCTAAACTTTTTTTTAAATATATATAATTTGCTACTATTCTTTGTTCTTATCTGATCATTATTTACAAATATATATTACAATTCCACAGATACACAACAGTTACCATTGCATAAGTACACAGCTTTTGACTTCTTTTTGTGTAACAACTCTACAGAAACAAGACATTTTATAAAAATACATAGACAGTAAATGCCTTTACATAGATACAAAATCTTTCTGTTTCTTTGTCAGCGACTGTTCTTTGAACAAAGACGTACAATTCAACCTTGAAAACAATATACAAATGAGTTGTCTCAAATAACCCCACTCTCAACAATCAAGTCCTCACTCTCATCTATCAAACCAGTTCACCCATACTAACATTCATATACCAAGAACAATTCCAATATAGACAGAAATCCTGAGGTTTTCTCAATGACATACAATCTGTCTTTCTTCTGTGGTATGATTCAATCCCATAATATTCCACTGATGTGTTTTTCTTTGTGAAGGGTTCCCCCTATACATCTGGTTGTGGTCCATACACTTTTTGGTGAAAAGATTATTCAACCACCTTCATCAGGACCATATTGGATAACATTTATCTCAAAAGTGGACGGGGTTTATCTGTAAAATAACAACACAGAAAATCTGTTTACGAATTTATTGTGTATGAGGGCTGTCAAAGCCAAACACTAAGTTGAAGTGGCGCGCCAATCCAAAAGATTTTTTAAAAAATGTATATGTATACTTTAACTACAATCCCGTTCTATATAACCAAACACTAGCAACCACAGTGGTGCTACTAAGTTAGATCATAATTGTGATTTAGAATTCAAAACATGCATACCAACTGTGAACATACATCCTCATGTCGTGCCAGCATGGAGAAGTGGATAAGGAAGTGAACAGAGGTGGAGGTGGATAGGAAAAATGAAAGTCCCTTTCTCACTGCACCATCAGGATTCAAGCAAGCCGGGCCGACGACGGCTGTAATGCCAGAAACCGGTCCCCGGTAGCTTGTCTCCTTTCTGGTGAAGAATTGGCTTGGTAGTTTAGTATGCCCTGTTCCCATGATGCACTGGGCCAGGGACAGACTGATTGGCATATAGCCAGGTTCTGAGCTGGGATGGTGCAGTGAGATAAATAACGGTGATGGATCAAGCCCTGATCTTTGGACTGGGTAAGAGTGGTCTGCTTAATTCAGACACTCTGTTCATCACCACCCCCTTTTCTGAATCGTTTTTGGCCACTATAGGTGTGGCAGGGTATACTCAGACATGAGTCCCTTTCTCACTGCACCCTCAGGATTCAAGCAAGCCGGGCCGAAGACGGCTGAAATGCCAGAAACCGGTCCCCGGTAGCTTGTCTCCTTTCTGGTGAAGAATTGGCTTGGTAGTTTAGTCTGCCCTGTCCCCATGATGCACTGGGCCAGGGACAGACTGATTTGCATATAGCCAGGTTCTGAGCTGGGATGGTGCAGTGAGATAAATAACGGTGATGGATCAAGCCCTGATCTTTGGACTTGGTAAGAGTGGTCTGCTTAATTCAGACACTCTGTTCATCACCACCCCCTTTTCTGAATCGTTTTTGGCCACTATAGGTGTGGCAGGGTATACTCAGACATGAGTCCCTTTCTCACTGCACCATCAGGATTCAAGCAAGCCGGGCCAAAGACGGCTGAAATGCCAGAAACCGGTCCCTGGTAGCTTGTCTCCTTTCTGGTGAAGAATTGGCTTGGTAGTTTAGTCTGCCCTGTTCCCATGATGCACTGGGCCAGGGACAGACTGATTTGCATATAGCCAGGTTCTGAGCTAGGATGGTGCAGTGAGATAAATAACGGTGATGGATCAAGCCCTGATCTTTGGACTGGGTAAGAGTGGTCTGCTTAATTCAGACACTCTGTTCATCACCACCCCCTTTTCTGAATCGTCTATGACATAAAAAGCAATTTTTTAAGAAACTTAAGAGGTGTGGACACTGCAAGTGATAGATGTCTCTCTAGTATGTTATATTTATAAAAAGACACTAAGGACTATACATCTCATAGGTTGGCTGTGGGTCAATAAATATGGGACATACATTTGATGATGTGTAACTGGTCTTATCTATAAACATAGAGATCTAATGCGTATCGATAGGTCCATAGTGGTATCACATTTGCACAATTACTCCTCTTTTGTGTCAGAGAGATACCAGTGCCTGATTGAATTACTCCCACGCCGTAGGTCCCAATTCTATAATAGAGGCGAGATCCGAAGTGCTATCACTCCTGCCTATTTCTCCTCTGTTGTGTCAAGAGATTTCCAGTATCTGATAAAAATTAACACTATAACCTATGCTACAATTCAGTAGTCGAGACAAAATCCCTCATTACTATTGCTGCAGTCTTACTCATTACTACACTTTAGCGCTACGCTCGCCTAGCCATTGGAAAGTGTCACATGTCTTACCTTATGGCTAAAAATGTTGTGGGCTGATGTTCTCTCTATTATGGTACGTCTTACTGGCTTGTTCTCATGAGGCCCGTATGATGTGGCGACGCTTCTTTCTTTATGGCACCTGCTTACAGTGCTAACTCCCTCGTACGTGAATACGTAATTACTTCGATTCGAGTAGTGAAACCTGTCTCCCAAACCAAGCTGAGGCTGGGGGGCATCAAAAATGGGAGCCATCTGGAATGGTTATGATGTGTGAAGTCTGTAATCTACTTATCGTTCCCTAGGCAGTATAATATTACAAATAATTCTTCGGAACGATACTCTGAGAAAAAGAAAATGCAACAGATTGTGAAGTACAATAAAATAAGATAAAATTACATAGGGATCTTTTTGGAGGAAAAATTATTTATTTAAACTTTCTGGGGAAAAAGAGCGCCGGGTGCGAGGTCTCCGCGTTTTGCCGGCTCTGCGATATCTGCAACATTGCGGCTGCGTTGCAAGTCATCACGTGAGCGCTCAGCAACTAGAGTGCACACACTACATATCTCCCTCCTTTAATGAACCACAAACATTAGAACAAGCATAAAGTCCCAGAGTCTATCTGCATACCTGCTCATTAACTTCTCCCATCTCATAGTCTCTGTATTTCACCGGTCTTACCACTGTTCTGCCAGAGCGGGTACATCTCACCGGGGTAGCTGGGACTTCTTCTGCTTCATCTTGGAGAGCTCTTGATCTTCGTCTATTCCCACTCACAGGGTATTCCTTCGGTGATGTTTCTCTTAGGTTCTCCTGGAGTTCGTCAGTACTTTGGTCATCCCATTTTCTTACTAGCTCTCCTCTCACATATTCTCCCAAGTTCACTATCTCTTCTCTCACTGGTGTCGTCTCCCCAAGGGGTTCGTTGAGAAGATCACTTTCCTCCTTGGTCCACTGCAGAATCTTGATGCATTTGGACATCCAGTCTTGTGACCACACCTTTCCATCACTCAATAATGCCGCTCTGCTGTAAACCTCTTTCACTTGTAATGGGGCACTGAATTTACTATCTCCTTTCCTTTTCAGCTGGGCCAGCTTGACTAGGACCTAGTCTCCTCTCTCCAACGTCGTTTCTTTAGCATTGCGTCTTTTATTGAAATGTTCCATGTAAACCCTTTGTGCTCCTTTCAGATTGTGGTGGACCACTGCGGCCGACCACTTGCTTGTAACCGTGCGTTCCATTCCACACCACATTGTCCTTGCCGAATGTATCCCGACACCTTAGGATTTTGAAGGGACTGTACCCTGTGCTGGTTGGAGTGATCCTATGGGCCCACAATGTACTTTTGAGTTCTTTCTCCCAATTCTTTCCAGCTCCTATTGCCGCTTGCACTGAGCCCATGATGACTCTATTGAACCGTTCGGCCAATCCATTCCCAGCGGGATGATACACAGGCGTGTGCTTGATCTTGATCCCATTCCTGTTCATAAAGGCGTTCCGTTGTCGCTTAATATGGAGCGAGGAACTCCTTCCCTGTATGTAGGTGTGAGAAATTCCAGCACTTTTTCCGTGTCCATTTCTTCTTGTATGTCTATCTCCGGCCATTTGGAATACCTGTCCATGAGTACAACTACATACTTTGGAATTCCTTGGGCATCTAATACCGGACCAAGAATGTCTATCAACAGCTTTTCCCAGGTATTGACCGGGTTGGCGAACCTGCCCTTGGCAGGACGCAACAAGCTTTGCGAATTATTCGCGTTTTGGCACTGCCTACACTCCCTTACGTGCCTTTCTATTTGGGCATCCATCGCTGGCCACCAGTAAGTCTGTTTGGTTCACAGTTTTGGTTTTCACAGTGCCCAAGTGCCCTTCATGTAGGGTCTCAAGCTAAACATACGGACCAATGACAGGTATAAGCACCAGTTTGGTCTTTTTGATTGTAAAACAGGATGAATGGAGTTCTTTTGCATCGACTGCCTGAGAAATAACTACGATTCCCAGAGTACTTAGCATCGGGATTTGCGTCATATTACTCGCCGAGACAGACTGTCTCTAAGGCGACGGCAGATTGGTAGACGCAGAGCGAGGGAGAGGAGTCCTTTTTCTGAACAAGGTAGGCTCAATGGACCACACTTCTCTGTGCCCCTGCTAACGCGAGTTAACAGTGCCATGCAGACTATTAGAAAAGGCACATGTCACGTGGAATAGCGATTATCCATAACCTTGACGGCAATGACTAATCAGGTGTTCCTTTCCGTTTCACGTAGGAATTGGATTTAAAGAAACCGCCGAAGAAACACGCTAGCTCCATGTTAAACCCGCTGACTTCGTTTTGCAGGTAATTGGCTTTGTGTTTTACATACGATTCAGTAGGCTATCTCTGTAGTTGATTTTATAGTGCAATTTTTGTTTACAGCACAGATGGGTGTCTGAGTCCACAACAGGACAACAGAGTTGATTATTAAGAACAGCATGATTCTAAAAACGCTAACAAGACAAGGTAACTACTTGGGTTATGCTTGTTCGTCTATAAGTTGAAGGTTGTTCTCAGGAGCTAGGTTAGTAAGATGTGTTGTTTTTATCTTTCACAGGACTGAACACTTCGAGGTCCTGAGGAGAATTCCCACAACTAAGGGTTTTCGAAATGCGTCGACCCTCTTTTTTGCATAAGGCCAATCTTTATGATGAATGTTATTGCGAAACACTTAGATTGTAAATAGGTATGATGGCCCGATCTATGGTTAATGCAAATGTCATTTAAAAAATAGTGGCAAAACAATATTAGTACCCCACCATCTCGAGTAACGGGTTTGGTCGAACCTGGGTGGGTTTGTTAATTTAACCTTTTTTTCCCTTTGTCTTTCTCAAACCCCCCCCCCCCACTTTTTCACTATTCACTTTATTCAATTTTTGTTTGTGCACTATTGAGAGTGGTAATTGTTGTATGAGAGTTTCACAGAACAAATGATGGATGTGTAATGAGTCTGTATGAGTGAGACTTGTCCAATTTTTCCCGTTTTGCACTTTGCACATTTTCAAAGTTTTAAAAGATATTTCCCTCTCCCCTGTTTCTAAAATAGTAAACCTTTGAAAACGATAAAAAGTATTCTTTGAATTTATGAAAAGAAATAAAAAGACTAATACAGACAGATTGTGATTTGTGTGTATATGTGACAATTGTTTAATTTTATTGTGCATTGAAAATAGATGAATTTATATCGCAGTATTGGCACTTTGTTTTGTTGAGATTGATACATGGCGCAGCCTTACTGCACTTTTGCCAAGCTCTTTTGATGTTTCTTCATGTAGGATGGCAAGCAGATGTGGCACCAACATTGAGGGAGGAACTACTTTGCCTCCTCTTAACAAGAAGATTCCTTGGTCTCCAACATATAGCTCCTCATGTACTTCGAAGAACTTCCTGTGCTCCCCCTTTAAATGTCTCTTTTCCGGCCATCCCAGGAGTACAAATTTCTTCACCACCCTGAGGTCATTGTCGTACTCATAGGCTGCCTTCCATTCCTGCGCACTTTTCACTTTCTCGTGGTCCTCCATGAAAGCCACACTGATGTTCTCTTCTTCATTGCTCATCGGTGCTTCCTCCATGGTTGATTCTCTGCTTAAATAATCCCCCACCTTGTTTTATGATCCTGGGATATATTCAGCATTTTACCGGTAGTCCAACAATTTCAACGTCATCTTTGCTATGCCAGGGGTTGCATTTGCATGTCCACTCGACATGAGTACTTTGATCAGCGGCTTGTGATCTGTCCTGAGCCTGAATCTCGTGCCCCAGAGGAATTGTTGTAACTTCTCCATGGCCCAGACTGTTGCCAGCATCTCTTTTTCCATGACGCTGAACTTCTGCTCCGTGGGTGACAGGGACCGGGACGCGAAGCTGAGAGTAGGCACCTCTCCTTCTCTCGTTTCTTGCATTAGGAAAGCTCCTAGTCCCTTCACACTCGCATCAGTGGTCAGTATGGATTTTGCCTGTTGGTCAAATCCTTGTAATGGAACCGCTGTACAGATGTCCTCCTTAATCCTCCGGAATTCTTCTTGTGTCTCCTCTGTCCACTCAAAAGACCTTCTGTCGTGAAGGAGTTGGCGTAGGTGGTGCAACTTGGTGGCAAAATGTGATACAAATTTATTATAAAACTTGGCCATCCCTAGGAACGAGCGCACTTCTTCCTTGCTCCTCGGCGGCCATGCATCCCATATGGCCTTGGCATTGGCTTGTTTGGGCGTGACACCCTGATCGCTGATCTCGTGGCCCAGGTAAGTGACCGACGCCATTCCAAAATTACACTTCTCCCATTCAGCTGTGAGGCCATTGCGCTCCAAGACATGTAACATCTGGAGCAATTTTGCAACGTGGTCTGCTTTATCTTTGCCCATTATCAGGATGTCATCTTGAAAGTATTGTACCCCTTCAGTGATCTTACACAACTTGTGCATCAGTTTGTGAAATACGGCCGCGGCCGGCGCAAGGCTGAACGGCATCCTGCGAAACTGTTTGCATCCAAACAGGGTTTTAAATGACGTCTGCTTGCAGCATGTGTGGTGTAGGCCTATTTGGTGATTTGCTGAGGTAAGGTCGATGGTGGAAAACCATTTCACTCCCTTCGTTTTGGCCAAAATTTTGTCGATTCTGGGTAGTGGGAACTTTTCAACTATGATGTTCTTATTCAGCTCCCTCAAATCCACGCATAGGCGCACTTTGCCATTCGGTTTTCTCACTACCACCAGTGGTGGAAACCATTCTGCACTATTTATCGGCTCGATGATCCCATTATCTTCGAGCCTCTGTAATTCTTCTAGTACCATCTGCTGATGGCGAAAGGGATGTTTCTCACCTTGTGGCACACAAGTTTGGCGTCTTCTTTGATCTCTATCGTGTTGGTGAATTTGGTCAATTTTCCCACCTTGCCTCCAAATACTGTGAGACAGTCCTCCTTTAGTCTGGTGATGTTTGATTGTCGCCCTGGACTGGTCAGCAACACTTGTGTGGCTCCTCCCGGATCCAACTGTATGATCAGATCACTTTGGTCGACCCAACCCAGGACAGAGGGACCTTTCTCTGTCACATATAGCTTGCACCTTGTACTGCGATCCTTGAATTCAAATTTCAGGACTCGATACTCCACCATGGGGATTGGTTCTCCTGTAAATGTGACAGGTCTTATATCCGGAGGTTCCAGGTGAGGGCCAATATGTTGTCTGAAACTTTCTTCCCATACCTTGCGTTGTACTATTGTATACGGTGATCCTGAATCTGCCACCATCTGTGTACGTATACCCTTGATGGTCATGTCACACTGCTTTTTCTTGGAGCGGGCGCATTCAATACCTAGTATTTGTTCTTCAATGCACAACACTCTGTCCTCTTCTTCCACTTCTTCTGCTTCTTCGTCCGGCTCCTGTGTGACATACTTGACTGCCGAACTTCTTAACTTGCGACAACATACTTTTTCATAATGCCCTATTAATCCATAGAACATGCATTTGGAAAGGAAGTCTGGACAACGTTTATCATGAGCTGCGGGGGACTGGCTGCCGCACCGGTAGCACCCATTCTTATTGTCGCTTGGGGGTTTCTTCCCTGGCGATGGTCTAGGCATCCATCTAGCTGGGGTTTTCTTGTCTCTCGTCTCTGCTTTACCCCTGTCTGGCGGGTCGGCTTCAGTGATTTTGTTGACCATGGGCTGTGTGGTGGTTTCCTTCTTCACTGCCTCTGCACATCTTTTTGATAATTCAGCTTTCTTTACCATAGCTATGACCTCCTTCAGGGACGCATCTCCATTGACCCACAACTTATCTTGGATTGCTGAGTTCGTGGTGTGCATGACAATCTGGTCTTTGATGAACTCATCATGTAGGACGCCGAACTTGCATGTGATCGCCAGTTTCTTTAATGCCGCTACGTACTCATCTATGGACTCTTCCACTGCTTGCTTTCTCTGTTGGAAGTTATACCTATCTATGGACGTGCACACCTCCTGCCTAGAGTGGTTATTCAGATCTTCAATTGCGTGTTGGAATACATTGTCGTCCGCTGCTTGTCTTGGCGTGGGGACAAGATTCTGGAACACTCTAATGCCTTCCGGGCCTAGGTTATGGAGCAGTATCCTCTTCCTTCTCTTGCTGGGGAATTATTCGCCATTTTCGTCTTCCAGCGCCTCTAGGTAGTTCATAAAATATTCCCTCCAGTCCTCCCATTTTATTGTGGGTTCGCCTGGTCGGGGTAGAAAGGGGACCGGTGTCGTTAGTGAGGAAGGTTGGGCGCACATCTCTGAAGCTCTGTCTGGTGCTTTTCCCTCTCATCTGGGGCTACCTGGTGCACCCTGTCTGTGTTGGCATGTGGGGCTCTGTTGGGGTACAGATTCCCCCCCCCATGCTTTGCTGCCCGGGTCCTGGTGGGAGAACTGGCGGCCTGGAGTATGGTGCCTGGTGCTTAAGTGCCCTGTTGGGTGTCTTGCCTCCCTGCTGGTTTTCCCTTGTCTGGGCCACCCTACTCACAGTGCATGCTGCTCTCCAGCAGGGTCCCGGGTGCTTTGGAGACTCCCTCTGCCTGGTCTCAGCAGTCACACAGGGCCTTCACTGCCTGGTTGGTGTACTCTCGGGCTCTGTCTGTTTGGCTGCCTCATGTGCTCCTTGCTCCGACTGGTCTCCTTCCTGTGTGGATGCTGTGCTAGTGTCCTCAGCCTCACTCCTCTGCCACGCTTCTTTCTGCCACTAAGCTCCCCTTTGTGGCCCTCTCCAGTCCTGTGGTTGTCTTCAGTGAGTAGCAGGGGGAGTGGCACCACTTGGGCATCTCTCCGCCCCGATCCCATCTTCGTCGCCAGTTGCATGAATGGAGTTTCACCCCAAAGGATAGATGGAGGCAGGTGGTGGAGGAAAAATGCTTTATTTAAACTTGCTGGGGGAAAAGAGCGCCGGGAGCGAGGTCTCCGTGTTTCTTGGGCTCCGCGCTATCTGCAACATCAAGGCTGCGTGCCGCGTCATCACGTCAGCGCTCAGCAACTAGAGTGCACAAACTACAATTACCACTGAGTTTGTACCAATATTTGGAGCAGAATATCACTATGTTATTGTGTTCTTTATACCTGCTCATGTGTGGTCTGACTCCGAAAGCAGGATGTATATGTTGCGTAGGGCACAAAGTCCAGATATGCATATACATATACATAGTACCTATATAAATATACATTGATATGTTATGTTTCCTCCATAATTTACTTTCAACATTAATAATAATAATAATAAAGGGGTTTGTAAAGCGCCTGGTGACGCCCTCCCGGCGTGTCCCCACTCTGTAGAGAGAGAGTCAGAGCAAGTGAAAAAAAGAGGAAACTAGAGGGTAAATAGGTGGGTCTTCAAAAGTTTTCTGAATTTAGTTTCAGTGTCCGCTAGCCTAATGATCGTAGGGAGAGAGTTCCATTTGTTGGCTGCCAGCACACGAAAGGAGCGGCCTCCCATTCTGGCTTTTTTTATGCGGGGAATTTTGAGCAAGCCTGTTCCCCTAGAGCGTAGGGTTCTATTAGGCTTGTAGGGGATGGCCAGATCTGTCGGGTAGGGAGGAGCTTTATGCGAGGTGATCCTATAACACATGAGGAGCGCTTTAAATAGGATTCTCTTTTTTATAGGCAGCCAATGGAGAGTGGCCAGGGTAGGTTTTGAAGCTTCTCTTTTAGGTAGTCTGAGGACTAGACGTGCTTCCGTGTTTTGGAGCACCTGCAATCTCCTGATGTTCTTTTCGGTAGTTCCTAGGAGTAGCACATTGCCGTAGTCTATTCGTGAGGTCACTAGGGCTTAAGTCATGGTTCGTCTGGCCTCAAGAGGAAGGAGGTCCAGAGTGCGGTTGATG
This sequence comes from Lissotriton vulgaris, assembly GCF_964263255.1. Lineage (NCBI taxonomy): Eukaryota > Metazoa > Chordata > Amphibia > Caudata > Salamandridae > Lissotriton > Lissotriton vulgaris. The sequence goes on along the minus strand of NC_141691.1, from coordinate 2,056,896,612 downwards.
GTTTTCATAACCCCGAAGCATTTCCCTACAACTTTATGGACATGGCTATCAAAAGAAAGTTTGGGATCAACCCAGATACCCAGGTTCTTTGCTTTCTTACAAGGAGTGGGTAACGGCCCAAGACAGGATGGCCACCATTCTTTGGTCCACCTGGCATCCTTACCTCCTATCACTAAAACCTCAGTTTTAGAGCCATTTAATTTCAGGCAGTGTTGGGTCATCCAACCTGCAAGGTCCTGCATACAGGTTTTAAAGTTGTCAGCTGCTGTGGTGGGAGCTTGGGACAGGGTGATAAGCAGTTGAGTATCGTCGGCGTAGGAGACTAATTCTACACCGTACGAGTGAACCACCTCTGCCAGCGGGGCCATATAAAGGTTGAACAGGGTGGGACTCAGGGCAGAACCCTGAGGTACCCCCTGTTCTAAGGCTATGCTGTCTGAGAGGTGAGTGCCTCTCTGAACCTGAAAGCAGCGATCGGTGAGGAACGTTTTCAACCAACCCAGTGCCGTCTTGGTGACCCCGGCTTTGTTTAGACACTGTAGCAGGATGGAATGTGCTACAGTGTCAAACGCGGCACTGAGGTCCAGCATAATAAGTGCCATGGTATGACCCTCATCTGCTCCTGCCCGTAAAGTTTCGGTCGCTCTCAAGAGAGCTGTCTCGGTGGAGTAGCCCGACCTAAAACCCGATTGCGAGCTATGGAGAGCATTGTTGGATTCAAGATGTGCCATAAGTTGATCATTGGCTATTTTTTCCGCCACTTTCGCTAGGTAAGGTAGCAGAGAGATGGGTCGCAAGTTTTCCAAGGTGTCCTGGCTCACATTGGGTTTCTTTTTTATAGGGAGTACAATAGCTTTCTTCCACTCTTCAGGAAGACAGGCCGAAGCAAAGGAAACTTGGAGCACATGTCTAAAGTAAGGCTCCAAAACTGTTAGACTTGCTCCTAGTACCTTGGGAGGAGCAGGATCCCGGGGGGAACCCGATTTAATACTTTTGCAGATGTTTGTGAGTATTACAGGAGGGGGTACCGAGAAACATCGTAGACATGACTCTGTGAGAGTGGTACCTTCACTCTCTACAAAGTCATGACCCGCTGGCAGGTTACCAGAGAAATTGGCGTAGGTGTCAGTTATCTTACCAGCAAAGTATTTGGCAATTTTGTTGCACATTTCCACCGAGTCACTGTGGGACGTGTTATCAGTGGTTACCACAGAGATTTCCTTGAAGATCTTGTAAAAAGCTCTTTCGAAGAATTCTCTGCTTCCCCAATGCGATTTTTATAATGCGATGCTTTGGTGGTTCGAATCTTTTTGTTATAATCCTTTTGCGCTTTTTTATATTGCGTTTTAATTGTCGGGCAAAAGTTGGTTCGCCATTCCCGTTCAAGTTTTTTGCAAGCAGATTTAGGTATCTGGAGTTCAGGGGTGAACCACGGGGTGGATTTCCTCACCTTCTTGGTGCTTACTAAATTTCGTATAGGGGCAGTGCTATCTAGGGCAGTTAAAATACAGTTCTGTAATTGATTATAAGCAGTTTCACAGTCTGATCCTCCTGGAGGTCCTACAGTTTCAAGTATTTGGATAAAGGTGTCTTGGGAAATTTTTTTCCATTTCTGACACCGGTATCGATGTTCACTATCTTTCTTAAGCTCAGTCTCAGATACCCGTATCTGCATCGGAATTAAAAAGTGATCAGACCAGGGTACCGGTAGCGGAGGAAGAGCTTCCACTCCGGTCCATTTCCCAAATACAGGGTCCAACAAGTGTCCTAGTCTATGTGAGGGGCCCTGATTTTTGAGATCTAACTGTAGGGAATACAGTTCTGACCTGATGTCCGAAGCATCTTTATCAAGGGGATCACCAAAATGAACATTCATGTCTCCAAGCACTATGAATCTGGTTTTTCTCATGGCAAGGTGAGCTGTGGCTTCCACTAGGCTAGCCGTGAAATCAAACAGCCTACCTGGGGGTCTATATACGAGGATACCCGAGAGGGAGTGTTGAGGCCCTATTAAAATGGTGCTTCACAGTGATCGATCGTCAGGGGCGATATGGAGCATTCCATCGGCGCTTTGGTTGCAATTGCCCTCCACCACTGCCGTCCTTCCTGTCCAGTCTGGAGAGGGAATAGCCATGTGGTATGGCCGCTATTATGTCAGGGTCTGAGTGTTCTCCTAACCAGGTCTCAGTCAAAAACAGGATGTCTAGTGCATCATCCTCAAGTAAGTGATAAATTTGAATGCAATGTTTACTGAGGGATCTGCTGTTTATCAGTGCAGCCTTTATCTGCCCTTTAGAGGGCGCTTTAGTTGGAGCGGCCTCAGGAGTAAAAGGACACATTGAGCAGCTGTGCAGCGATACAGCCTCCATAGTGTGTTTACATAGTAGGGTGATAGTAGGACAAAGATCCAACAGTTCCTGTCTCCCATACCGTAAATCGGGGGACTTTGGTCGACCAGGATTTATGGCCCAGCGCCCCGTCCGGCCGCGGACGGGCGCAGACGGGCTTGACTTTGGCTCGACTTCGGCGCGCTTCCGGCGCGGTCGCTGGCCAACACACATTTATAGAAGGATAGGGGCAACTAGAGCGCTGACCTGGCAGCCCTGAGCCCGGAAGTGCTAGGCTCCTCCCCACCCTCCGCATCAAACGCCCAGAAATGGACGCGGCGGACCGGGGCGGGAGTAGGCGGAATGCGTAGTCACCAAAGCTTTTAGAATCAGCCCAGAGGTGAGGTGCAGTCAGAAATTGTTTACAGAAATTATTACACACAAAATTTTAAGATTTAGCCTACAATCGCTAAAGTTATAAACATGCTATACAATCAGCGCTTACAGTGTGATAGTAGTTGAGCACAGCGCAAAGCAGATAGAGCCAGCCTCTGCCACCGGCTAGACTCTTCTCCACCGGGCGACTGCGTTCGACTTGGCTTTAAGTACTAAACACCTATTTATTTATTATAGAGTTTTGTATAGCGCGAACAAGACCCGTGGGTATCAGAGCGCTTAACATCGAGGAAGGTTACACATTGACAGTACAGTATCAATAAAGGACAAACAGATTTAAGATAACACAAACTATGGCTATAAAGGGTGTCTAACTATATATATTCCCAAACACATGTGCAATTAGCAATAAAAGGTGAGAAAGGGCTAGCTTATATCACGATCCTTATCAATCGATAAGGTGAGGTAGAGGTTATATAGTTTGTATGGTTTGGCTATAATAAATCGTTATGAGTTCACATAGGATTGTGGTAGCGATAAGGATACATCCGAGGCTTGTGTGTGGCGTCAGTCTCCTGTCAGTGATAGTATTATGAGGAGGCCACCCTTCAGCTGATGCAAATGTTCCTACCAGCGATCAGTCGGCTTCCCTATGCAAGGTATTTACTCATCATTAGGCTTTTCACTTCCCGTTTGAATAGTACAATGTTTTGAATCTTCCTAATGCTTGGGGGGAGTGAATTCCAGACTCTGGGGGCAGCTCCGGAGAATGCTCGGTCGTAGGTCTTTTTCTTTCGGAAGATGGCTGGCCTCGACAGCAACTCCTTGGAGCTTCTAGCTGGTCTGTTTCCTCCCGATAGCTTAATTTTCTTGGCTAGGTATCCTGGCGTGTTATAATGCACCGCTTTGTGAGTAATACATGCTATCTTCATTTGAACTCTGGCCTCATAAGGTAGCCAGTTCAGTGCTTTCAGGTGGGGAGATATGTGATCAAATTTCCTAGATCCAGTGATGAGTCTTGCCGCAGCGTTGAGACAGGCTTTTAGTGGTGCTGTGGATGTTTTAGGTAGGCCAGTTAAAGTAGAGCAACCATATTCAATCCTGGATATCACTAGGGATTGTATAGCCAATTTTAGATCTGCCTCTGAGATGTATGGTTTTAATTTTCTTAAGTAGCTCAGATGGAAGCGGGCACTTTTCGCCATTGAATTAATGTGGGCTTTCATGTCGAGATTCTCATCTACTGTGATTCCTAGTGATTTAGCTGAGTTGACTAGGGTTGGTGTGCAGTTTAGCGCAGTCACCAATTTTGTCCATTCTTTTATTTCTGGATGGCTCCTTGGAGGTGAGATTAGCAAGAATTCTGTTTTCTGGGCATTTAATTTCAGATGATTCAAAGTTAACCATTGCAAAGCCATCTTTAGTGTCTCATTCATTAGATCTATGTCATCAAGTGAGGCGATCTTTAAGTATATTTGCGTGTCGTCTGCATACATGTGGTAGGATATCTTTGATTTCCGCAGAATGTATGTGAGGGGTTCGACACATAGGTTGAATAGATCTGGGGATAGTGTTGAGCCTTGCGGGACCCCAATTGCATTAGGACAGGGGGGTGAGATTGCTTGGTTAACCAGGAATCGTTGAGATCTGTTTCTTAGGAAAGAGTTGAACCATCTCAGCACATTTCCGGACAATCCCATCCTGTCCTGTAGCCTGATCAATAGTGCTTCGTGATTTACCGTGTCCAAAGCAGATGAAAGGTCTAGTAAAATCAATAGGCATGCTTGATTTTGGTCTAGGGCTTGTAGCGCGTCATCAACAATATGCAGGATCGCTGTTTCCGTGCTGTGCCCTGCTCTGAACCCCGATTGGCATTCGTCTAGTAGGGAGAACTTGGTGATGTGTTGCTTCAATTGGCTCTGCACGCATTTCTCAATTAGTTTGGCCAGTAAGGGGATGTTGGTTACAGGTCGATAGTTATTCGGATCTGTTGCATCCGCTGTCGGTTTTTTGATTATTGGCACTACTTGTCCTGTTTTTAGGCAATCAGGGAGGATCCCTTGTGAAAGTGAAGCGTTTATTATTTTGGTCCAGATTGGAACCACAATGTGGCTGATTTCTCTTACACATTTTGCAGGTAGAGGGTCATGATAGTAGTTATTTGGTCTGATTTCGGACAGCGTTTTGGCGATCTTGTCCTGGTCATATAGTTCAAATGTGTCCCAGTTTGCTTTATTTTTTGTCTTACTACTCTCTGTTGTCATGCAGGCCTCGTTCGTCGGCCGGGGATGGGTCAAGAGGATAGCCGCGGCATTTGCGAGCTCTACCTCTAGTGCTTTGGTCTTCTCCGAGAAAAATATGGAGAATTCCTCGCAGCTTAAGGGAGTTTTTGAGTTCTCTTGAGTTGATGTGGCTAGTTTATCTGATTGCTGCTTTAGGATCTCGAAGAGTTTTCTCGGCCTGTTTTTGGCATTGTCAAGTTCTGCTCTTATATATTCTTTTTTGGAATTGATTACCTTTTTGTTATAATCTTTCCTGATTTTTCTGAGGGCTTTCCGCTCTGGTGAGGAAGGGTGTTGTCTCCATTTTCTTACGGCTGTTCTCAGTTTGCGCCTGTCTTCATTCAGAGACCCACTAAACCAAGGATTCTTTGGCTTATCTACGGTCCTTTTCAGTTTTAGTGGCATGGTTTCATTGACGATATTTCCAATTGAGGTTAAGTAGTGATCAGTCAGCTCGCTTACATTCTGCATGTCGTTAGGTGGCTTTAAGCCTCTCTCGCAGCTTTCAGCCAATAGCTCAATATTAGCTTCTCTTATGTCTCGGATCAATTTTTTGGACTTGGGGGGTTGCACCGTCCTACCCTTTTTCACTGTGTGGATCATGAATGTTATGGCGTGATGGTCAGACCAATCACACGGGTCTATAGCGCTGATTGATGCCTCTTTGTTTCTTGAAATGATCCAATCTAAGGTCGCTCCTTGCGCGTGAGTAGGTTGGGTGCATGCTTGTCTGAGGTTTAGTTCGGCGAGGAACTCTTTAAGCGAATTAACCAGTTTGTCATTGCCGTCGTCCCAGTGTAAATTAAATTCTCCCAGGAATATGTTGTTGGCTTCTGGATTGGAGTTGGCCGTTATGATCTCTATTAGTTGCTCTGTGAACTTGGCGTTATCTCCTGTTGGATGGTAAAATGCATGCAAGTTGCATTTTTGATTGCTTGATGATCTTATATTCAGCCCAAGGTATTCACACGATTCCAAGGGGTCAGCTTGGATCATGTTAACCTCTATCTCTGATTGGTGAATGCAGGCTATACCTCCTCCTATTTTCCTTAGCCTATCTAATCTCACAATGTTATAGTGAGGTGGTACTAGGAGATCAATGGCGGGAGAGGATGATTCCTTTAGCCATGTTTCCGTAAGGATTGCCAGGTCGATTTCCTTATTGATGATGAGGGCTGCTATGTCTGATGCATGTTTAGTTGCTGAACGACAGTTGAGTAGCAGGCAATTCAAGGGTTTATCCGAGTTAAGGAGGTTCCCTTTTTCGGATTCAGTTGTTGTTAACTGGATATGTTGTAGATTGAGGTGGATTGCTTTTCTGTCATTCTTTCTGGATGTTTTATTAGAGTTAATTGGTACTGTTTTGATTCTCTCTTCCCTCCCCCGGGCCGGTTGTTCATAGGTTCGGAGTAAGGCCAAAGTTTCTTCATTTGCCATGGGGTTTATCCTGTCTGGTCTATTGAGCCTATTTTGTCGAGACAAGGCCATCTCGTCATTCCTTTTCTGTGCGGAGAGTACTAGATTCGGGATATGCGAGACCTTGGAGTGCGTGCTTACCGTCATCTCTCACATCTTTTCGATTGCAAGTGAGATTTTCATCGAGCCTTGTGCCAGGTTGCCTACTATTTTCTGGAGCTCCTTAATTTCTTTCTGGTTTCGGGGTGATTTCTTAGTGCGGATAGACCTGCCAGTTCGGGTCATGCATTTTGTTCTTCTCTGTAATTGATCTGTTCTCATTCTCACAGTTCCAACCTTTGTCTCCTCGGTTGGGTTGTCGCTTCCGATTCTATTTGAGATGTCATGTGAGTTATCTATGTTGTGTGGTCCAAGTAGTAAATTTGTGGGTGGGGATCTATCCGACTCTAGTATCAGATTTGAGCGAGGTATCGGGTCATGTAGTGACTCGCTAGGAGCCGAGGTATCCTCATCAATTAAATTTGCACCGACTGGTGGCGGCATCCGCTCTTCTCTTTGGACCTGGCCCTGTTCTTCGTTTGTCAGATTGGAAGACCTCTCTGTTCTTTCTGTCTTATTCTCTGGGGTTGCCTTCTCAATTTCAGTTATGTCTCCGAGGCTGGAAGTTTGAGTGTTGTGGCCCCCGGGTCGGTTGCCGTCTCTAGTTGTAGTATCACTGTTGTCACGCGTGACTTCATGTGGGGTCATGGGTAGTTGGTATCTTGGTTTCTCCAGAGTTTCTTTTACTATTAGGAAAGTCTTTTCAAATTCCTCAAGGTCCCTATTGGCTGCTTGTATCAGCACTATTCACGTTTTATATAAAGTGATGCATAGTTCTGCATTGCATCTTCTTGATGGAGAAGTCATTATTTTTGTGCCATGAGGGATGTTTTTCTTACCTTTTATGAACAGCATTTCTGTGAGGGCATTGCACCATTTCGCTGTTTTATTTGTGTGGAAAATCAAGTCGTTCTTTATGGTGCCTTTAACTATATCATAGTATGGGTCGGCGAACAGTATGTCCGGGTTTTTTCTCAATGTGTTATGTTTGAACATTTTGGCAGCATTTTTGGATAGAGTAGAAGGATATATTATACTCTGTGCTTTAGGGCCGGTCGTCACTCAGAATCTTTCATCCATTTTCACTTCCTGCTGTCAGACATAAGATGATTTGATCAGAATTGATCCCTTGCAGGTGTACCGTGGTAGTCACTGTATTAGTCACAGTATTAGAGAAATAGATCATGTATCAATATTTCGTGGTGAGTGTAGTTTCTTTATCGTTCTGTTCCCATGTCATAGGAATTAAATTAACTTAACTGTCCTTTAATGAGTTAAGAGAAGTCTGGGGTAGAGCTAGCCATTCAAGACGTCCGCCGTTTCTGTTTCTGTTGTTGTTCTGTGGGGGAGTGCACTTTTAACTTTCCACTCCTGTAGTTAGTTCCCTTTCACTTAGATACGTACGCATATTGCAACTAGAGCTAGAGGATATAACCAAAGCATATGTCCTGCTTCTCTATATGTCAATGTACGGTGGCATTGCTCTAGTAGTGAGGCACCCACATTTAAGATATATATAGTAGTTGGTATCAAAGTACCATATCTCTATGCGTGTTCCGTTACATAGAGATGTATTATGGTCAAAAAATTGGAGTAATTAATTTAAACTATGGGATATCCTCTTACTATCTTGACATGTATGTTGCTAGGCCTAGTGTCTACACATAAAGGAGATCTTCAGGTCACTATCCATAATATTTCCTCATTTAGTCCTTTGCAGACTGTATCAAAAGTGAAAATCCAGTAAGTTTCTCTTTCTTCTCTGGTTTTCTCTATGTCTTTCATGGGTTTGTGTTTGACACGTTCCATAATGAGCCATTTTGGCTCATTTTCTCCATGATTAAAGTCCAAGCAGTGTCTAACCATTGGCGCCTGTGACTTTTGTGTCCTTATGGCTGACTAATGTTCTGAAAAATGAATGCGAAATTCCCTAACTGTTTAGGGGAACTATTGAGGGCTCACCACAATTGCAGCACCAACGATGATCACATCAATGAACAACAGGCCATAATATCTTGCTTCAAACAAAGGAGAAATAAAGAGGAAACTCTGGAGATAGGGAAAAACAAAGTGAAGGACCTATCACATGATGATCTTCTCTTCAAACCATCCACAAGCACCACTAGAAAGAAAGAATCAAACTCAGGAGGCCCTATTGTACCAAGAATGATAACTAAATTTGGTAGGGGAGCTTGGGCAGTTGAGAAAATAATGAAAAGACACTAGAATCTTTTGGTGGCCGATCCCATAATAGGGACTCGGATAGGAGCAATATCACAAATAACTTACCGACGAGCATGATCTCTACGAGATAGGTTGGTCCAAAGCTATCCCAGTAAGAACACACAAACACAATGGTTGCGAATACCAAATGGCTTTACCACTTGTGGTATGTACAAAGCAGACACAAATGACAGGAACTGTAAAGAATATACCATAGGCACTAAAAATACCCGCTTGATAAAACATACCATCAATTGCAATAGTGAATTTACTGTCTACGTGCTGGAGTGCTCTTGTGGTCTCCAGTACGTAGGCAGTACGAACATCCAACTTAAACAGAGTATATTGCAACATTTGCGTGCGATTACGAATCTGGATCACAGCAATAACGGCAGTCTACGGTTCTTTGGTGTAGATAGAATACCTCAACACATAAGGGGTGGAGATCGGGAGAGGCAACTCAGGATCTGTGAATCCAGGTTTATCCTGGATCTAGATTGCAAAATGCCCAAAGGTTTGAATAGTGGGGAAGAACTGGCTACACACATAGGCTTATAAAAAATGTATCTCCCTCTTATGTCATGGAACAGTATTAGGAAATTCCTGAACAGAAGCATGTCAGGATTTTAATTTATTATTTATTTATTTATATCTGCAAGATTCAAATGTTCACTTTTAATGGTCCAGGATAATGATTTCACAATCTGAAATAGAAACTGTCAGTGCTGCACCTATTTTGGAAGAATAAATGAGTAATATTCACAATTGTGGAGCCTCATTAGAAAGTACTGCCCACCCCGTAAATCCTGTATCACACATTTTAGACACTTCAGTAAACATGCTTATTCACACACTCACACTGTCCCTTCACCATCCGCATCCTTAGCACATGGATAAGGAATACAACCTGTGTCTCCATGGGTTAAATAATTATTAGACAACATGTCTGGACCATAACATAGTGGCAGCAATATCTAGACTGTTATATATCGGAATAATGATTCCTTAATGCACAAGGGTAATACAAAGTATTTTTTTATTCTTATTGAAAGATATGTGGCAGTTGGTTTAAAGCGACTATGCAATTATATATGTCGATTAATTTGAATTTGAATTTTCATGTATAAATTGATAAATAAATTGATTGTTAAAATCATGTTATATTCATGAGTAGCACATATAATTGGCAGTTAGTGTTGGAAAACAATTTTGCAGTAATTACTGGTTATATTAAGCGCTGACATCAGACTAGTATTGTGCTTATGTTGCTTAGAACCATAATGCCTCTATAGCCCATAATGCATTTTGGCACTTTTACGCGCTAATCATTATTTGCATATACTGATAAAAAAAATTCTGCCGTGATATCTCCTTTCTCCGTACCGTATGATTATGCTGAAATCACGGAGTTGAAACACAAATGTATATTTTTACTCATACAATCACGGAGCCCAGCCATGCTTTGAAAAGTCTCTAGCAATGCAGTCTTTTAATCGCCAAATATGTTTAAATAGATGGATATATTATTTATTAGGGCGAAATTTATTGCTATGATTTTGTGACATGATTTATGCAATAATTATCAATTTGCATTTGATTAATGTCATACAACACTGAATTGAAAACATGAATTGCAATGTATTTCTTTCATGTCTATGAACAATGAAACGTATTTCTAGAGGAATTAGAGACACAGGAAGTCACTTGATAAAGGCATAACGCCGAAATGCGTCGTCTTTGCTAACTAGTGCACAATAAAGTTTTCTGTGCTGTTTTCCTGGTGTGCCGTCCTTGAATCCAGTGGATTATTTCTGGAATGAGGTGTCCGCTGCTACCACCAACGGCATCAACTTTGTAGGCGGGGAACCCCTCGAGCAGCTTCACGAAGGATATATATATATATATATATATATATATATATATATATATATATATATATATATATATATATATATATATATATATATACTAGTTGGCTCCTAGTTTTTTGTTCCAAAGTTCCTGGAGATAGACCATATATATATGAAAGAAAACATTGTATACACCAAAGATTGTTCTTAAAATCATATGAATGATTATTTTTGGTGTATGACACTGGTACTGTGGACTTGTCTTGTCTATGAGCCCTAGGAAGCCATATTTGAAAGAAATATTGATCAGACATGAGTTCTTTATAGTTTATGGTTGAGTCTTTCATTGCCATCAATTGCCATATACGCGTTAAATTAAAAGGCAAAAATAAATGACTGGAAGTCAAATGGTGCCATGGTATGCTCCCATTCTTAAGTGTTTGCTGTGTCCATCTGCATTGCATGATAAATCTAATCTGAATTTGCCCATGATACAATGTTGACAGATCACTTTGCATATTATCAATAACAGATGACACAATGTTACTTAAGTTGTAAATACGAGACAATGGCGTATTAATAATATTAACAATAGTTTTTAACAATACCAGGATGCTGTGCGCCAGAGTATTAGAAATTGGATTTGCTTGATTTGAAGTGTGGTATTGAGAAAAAAGGCATGACAACCATTAGTGTCTACTGGCCACAATAACCACCTGTTAGACTCTCAGCATGTGGAAATAAATGTAACCGATTGCATTTTTCCAGAAATCGTAGCCTTTAAGGGCTAACTGATTACCAAGAAAAGCTGTATATGTGAACTTGGTCTTTGTAAACATCTATATTTTTGGTAGGGAAGGGACTAATTTTAAAATAATCTGATGTGTGGTCAGAAGTATCATATCCTGTGAAATACATGAATTTATGTTTATGTGTTTTAAAAATCCCTTATTTGGGAGTCGTACAATGCTCACATTGTGTATAATTCAAATGTGGACTTTGATTACTGGCTCTGAGTAGATAGTAATTTCCATAATTGTAATAACAGCACATATCAGCTTAGTTAGCAGAATTAAAGGTTTAGGTCAGACAGAAACAGTATAATATTCCAATTTTGTAAGCATAGAATTTATAGTTTGCACATCCCAAACATCAGAATGTAATGCAGGTTCTATTACATCCCAATGATACTTTGAACACATCTGGTATCAGCAGGATATCCATAGGCCAAATGTATCATAAGGAACTTTATCCCAAACAATCCTCTCAGTCACTGGAATGGCTGAAATGTTGACGAGGGGCAATTCTCTTTTCAGTTTATGTGAACCATTTCTGTAGCAGAACTTTTGAGAAGGTAGTGGCAATTGATTAAGGGGAAAAAACAGCCACAAATGCAACCCACATAAACAGGAAAACCAAGGAGAGTATGACTTAGACATAGATGCAAGGCAGGACTAGATAAGTGCCTCTTCAACCATGAAATAAAAACACAAATCTGTGCAGGAGAAAAATGCAAAACAAAAGAACTGTTTGAAGAAAAATCATCTTCATCCATTTAATACCTGGAAGTACTTAGTTAAAAAAAACTTTGGTCAGGGTTGTAATTTGTAATTTGTAAATGTGTTTTGTATCGCGCCAACTCACCGACAGGTCTCAAAGCGCTACTGACCAAGTACAGCAACAAAGATGGAATAAAGGTATAGAGGTGTCTGATCTAGTAGCCGACTATTGAGATGGAAAAGCGTCTTTGAAGAGTAAGGTTTTCAGGGACTTCCTAAAATGGAGAAGGTTAGGTTCTCTGCGAAGCGCCTCCGGTAACTTATTCCAGATGGTAGGGGCCTGAACTGAAAAAGATCTGCCTCCTTTTGTTGTTAACTTGAAGCGTGGACAGGATAACAGAACAGATCCGGACGATCGCAGGGCGCGCTTGGGTTCGTATATCTTGAGCCTTTCTTTTGTGTAGGCTGGCGCCTGTCCGTGGACTGCTTTGTGGCAGATACACATACTCTTAAATTCGAATCTCTGCACTATAGGCAGCCAATGTAGCCTATAGAGCAAAGGGGAGGCATGAGTCCTCCTCGGCAATCCAAAGATCAGGCGTGCTGCATCATTCAGGATAACCTGAAGACGGTTGATGGAGTTTTTTGGAAGGCCGAGGTACAGTGCATTGCCATAGTCTATTCTAGACACTATGGTGGCTGAAACAATGGTTCGCAGCATGTTTCTCGAGAGCAAGGGGGCGAGTTTACGTAGTTGCCTGATCAAGTTGGTGCAGGAGCCAACTACAGCGGATACTTGGTTGACCATCGAGAGTTCCTGGTCAATTTTCATGCCAAGACTCTTAACACTAGGGCACGGTTTTGGGGTAGGTCCTAATTCTTGTGGCCAAAACAGATCATTCCAGGGGGAAGTAGAGGTTGAAACTACGAGCACTTCCGTTTTATCTGGATTGATTTTCAGCAAATTGGACGACATCCAATTCACTGTAAATCGTAGAATGTCTTTGGCCAAGGACTGAGCCGATGGTGTATTATCGATACTCAGCAACAGCTGAGTATCGTCGGCATAGTTAAAGACTTTACAATTCATGTTTGCCAGGGACTCTATCAATGGTTGTAGGTACAGGTTAAATAAGAGCGGAGAGAGTGCTGATCCCTGCGGGACTCCACAGGCTAACATGCCCACATCTGAGACCTGGTCTGCCAACTGGATCTTCTGCGTCCTTCCTGTCAAAAAAGCTGTTAACCATTTGAGGGCTTGCTCTCCTATCCCAAACCCAGCCAGTCTGTCCAGCAGCAATGCATGGCTGACGGTATCAAACGCCGCTGAAAGATCTAATAAAATCAGGGCGCTTGGCTTTTTACCGTCAGCCATGCATCTTAGCTCATCTAGTACCGACAGCATTACTAGTTCTGTGCTATGGTGGGCACGAAAACCAGCTTGCCGCTCCTGGAGGAGATGGTGAGATTCCAGGAGGGATGACAATGATTTTAGTACATGCCAGAAACCGGTCCCCGGTAGCTTGTCTCCTTTCTGGTGAAGAATTGGCTTGGTAGTTTAGTCTGCCCTGTCCCCATGATGCACTGGGCCAGGGACAGACTGATTTGCATATAGCCAGGTTCTGAGCTGGGATGGTGCAGTGAGATAAATAACGGTGATGGATCAAGCCCTGATCTTTGGACTTGGTAAGAGTGGTCTGCTTAATTCAGACACTCTGTTCATCACCACCCCCTTTTCTGAATCGTTTTTGGCCACTATAGGTGTGGCAGGGTATACTCAGACATGAGTCCCTTTCTCACTGCACCATCAGGATTCAAGCAAGCCGGGCCAAAGACGGCTGAAATGCCAGAAACCGGTCCCTGGTAGCTTGTCTCCTTTCTGGTGAAGAATTGGCTTGGTAGTTTAGTCTGCCCTGTTCCCATGATGCACTGGGCCAGGGACAGACTGATTTGCATATAGCCAGGTTCTGAGCTAGGATGGTGCAGTGAGATAAATAACGGTGATGGATCAAGCCCTGATCTTTGGACTGGGTAAGAGTGGTCTGCTTAATTCAGACACTCTGTTCATCACCACCCCCTTTTCTGAATCGTCTATGACATAAAAAGCAATTTTTTAAGAAACTTAAGAGGTGTGGACACTGCAAGTGATAGATGTCTCTCTAGTATGTTATATTTATAAAAAGACACTAAGGACTATACATCTCATAGGTTGGCTGTGGGTCAATAAATATGGGACATACATTTGATGATGTGTAACTGGTCTTATCTATAAACATAGAGATCTAATGCGTATCGATAGGTCCATAGTGGTATCACATTTGCACAATTACTCCTCTTTTGTGTCAGAGAGATACCAGTGCCTGATTGAATTACTCCCACGCCGTAGGTCCCAATTCTATAATAGAGGCGAGATCCGAAGTGCTATCACTCCTGCCTATTTCTCCTCTGTTGTGTCAAGAGATTTCCAGTATCTGATAAAAATTAACACTATAACCTATGCTACAATTCAGTAGTCGAGACAAAATCCCTCATTACTATTGCTGCAGTCTTACTCATTACTACACTTTAGCGCTACGCTCGCCTAGCCATTGGAAAGTGTCACATGTCTTACCTTATGGCTAAAAATGTTGTGGGCTGATGTTCTCTCTATTATGGTACGTCTTACTGGCTTGTTCTCATGAGGCCCGTATGATGTGGCGACGCTTCTTTCTTTATGGCACCTGCTTACAGTGCTAACTCCCTCGTACGTGAATACGTAATTACTTCGATTCGAGTAGTGAAACCTGTCTCCCAAACCAAGCTGAGGCTGGGGGGCATCAAAAATGGGAGCCATCTGGAATGGTTATGATGTGTGAAGTCTGTAATCTACTTATCGTTCCCTAGGCAGTATAATATTACAAATAATTCTTCGGAACGATACTCTGAGAAAAAGAAAATGCAACAGATTGTGAAGTACAATAAAATAAGATAAAATTACATAGGGATCTTTTTGGAGGAAAAATTATTTATTTAAACTTTCTGGGGAAAAAGAGCGCCGGGTGCGAGGTCTCCGCGTTTTGCCGGCTCTGCGATATCTGCAACATTGCGGCTGCGTTGCAAGTCATCACGTGAGCGCTCAGCAACTAGAGTGCACACACTACATATCTCCCTCCTTTAATGAACCACAAACATTAGAACAAGCATAAAGTCCCAGAGTCTATCTGCATACCTGCTCATTAACTTCTCCCATCTCATAGTCTCTGTATTTCACCGGTCTTACCACTGTTCTGCCAGAGCGGGTACATCTCACCGGGGTAGCTGGGACTTCTTCTGCTTCATCTTGGAGAGCTCTTGATCTTCGTCTATTCCCACTCACAGGGTATTCCTTCGGTGATGTTTCTCTTAGGTTCTCCTGGAGTTCGTCAGTACTTTGGTCATCCCATTTTCTTACTAGCTCTCCTCTCACATATTCTCCCAAGTTCACTATCTCTTCTCTCACTGGTGTCGTCTCCCCAAGGGGTTCGTTGAGAAGATCACTTTCCTCCTTGGTCCACTGCAGAATCTTGATGCATTTGGACATCCAGTCTTGTGACCACACCTTTCCATCACTCAATAATGCCGCTCTGCTGTAAACCTCTTTCACTTGTAATGGGGCACTGAATTTACTATCTCCTTTCCTTTTCAGCTGGGCCAGCTTGACTAGGACCTAGTCTCCTCTCTCCAACGTCGTTTCTTTAGCATTGCGTCTTTTATTGAAATGTTCCATGTAAACCCTTTGTGCTCCTTTCAGATTGTGGTGGACCACTGCGGCCGACCACTTGCTTGTAACCGTGCGTTCCATTCCACACCACATTGTCCTTGCCGAATGTATCCCGACACCTTAGGATTTTGAAGGGACTGTACCCTGTGCTGGTTGGAGTGATCCTATGGGCCCACAATGTACTTTTGAGTTCTTTCTCCCAATTCTTTCCAGCTCCTATTGCCGCTTGCACTGAGCCCATGATGACTCTATTGAACCGTTCGGCCAATCCATTCCCAGCGGGATGATACACAGGCGTGTGCTTGATCTTGATCCCATTCCTGTTCATAAAGGCGTTCCGTTGTCGCTTAATATGGAGCGAGGAACTCCTTCCCTGTATGTAGGTGTGAGAAATTCCAGCACTTTTTCCGTGTCCATTTCTTCTTGTATGTCTATCTCCGGCCATTTGGAATACCTGTCCATGAGTACAACTACATACTTTGGAATTCCTTGGGCATCTAATACCGGACCAAGAATGTCTATCAACAGCTTTTCCCAGGTATTGACCGGGTTGGCGAACCTGCCCTTGGCAGGACGCAACAAGCTTTGCGAATTATTCGCGTTTTGGCACTGCCTACACTCCCTTACGTGCCTTTCTATTTGGGCATCCATCGCTGGCCACCAGTAAGTCTGTTTGGTTCACAGTTTTGGTTTTCACAGTGCCCAAGTGCCCTTCATGTAGGGTCTCAAGCTAAACATACGGACCAATGACAGGTATAAGCACCAGTTTGGTCTTTTTGATTGTAAAACAGGATGAATGGAGTTCTTTTGCATCGACTGCCTGAGAAATAACTACGATTCCCAGAGTACTTAGCATCGGGATTTGCGTCATATTACTCGCCGAGACAGACTGTCTCTAAGGCGACGGCAGATTGGTAGACGCAGAGCGAGGGAGAGGAGTCCTTTTTCTGAACAAGGTAGGCTCAATGGACCACACT
Organism: Lissotriton vulgaris; assembly: GCF_964263255.1. NCBI lineage: Eukaryota > Metazoa > Chordata > Amphibia > Caudata > Salamandridae > Lissotriton > Lissotriton vulgaris. The sequence goes on along the minus strand of NC_141691.1, from coordinate 2,056,879,804 downwards.
TCTCTGTGCCCCTGCTAACGCGAGTTAACAGTGCCATGCAGACTATTAGAAAAGGCACATGTCACGTGGAATAGCGATTATCCATAACCTTGACGGCAATGACTAATCAGGTGTTCCTTTCCGTTTCACGTAGGAATTGGATTTAAAGAAACCGCCGAAGAAACACGCTAGCTCCATGTTAAACCCGCTGACTTCGTTTTGCAGGTAATTGGCTTTGTGTTTTACATACGATTCAGTAGGCTATCTCTGTAGTTGATTTTATAGTGCAATTTTTGTTTACAGCACAGATGGGTGTCTGAGTCCACAACAGGACAACAGAGTTGATTATTAAGAACAGCATGATTCTAAAAACGCTAACAAGACAAGGTAACTACTTGGGTTATGCTTGTTCGTCTATAAGTTGAAGGTTGTTCTCAGGAGCTAGGTTAGTAAGATGTGTTGTTTTTATCTTTCACAGGACTGAACACTTCGAGGTCCTGAGGAGAATTCCCACAACTAAGGGTTTTCGAAATGCGTCGACCCTCTTTTTTGCATAAGGCCAATCTTTATGATAAATGTTATTGCGAAACACTTAGATTGTAAATAGGTATGATGGCCATATGGTTAATGCAAATGTCATTTAAAAAATAGTGGCAAAACAATATTAGTACCCCACCATCTCGAGTAACGGGTTTGGTCGAACCTGGGTGGGTTTGTTAATTTAACCTTTTTTTCCCTTTGTCTTTCTCAAACCCCCCCCCCCCCACTTTTTCACTATTCACTTTATTCAATTTTTGTTTGTGCACTATTGAGAGTGGTAATTGTTGTATGAGAGTTTCACAGAACAAATGATGGATGTGTAATGAGTCTGTATGAGTGAGACTTGTCCAATTTTTCCCGTTTTGCACTTTGCACATTTTCAAAGTTTTAAAAGATATTTCCCTCTCCCCTGTTTCTAAAATAGTAAACCTTTGAAAACGATAAAAAGTATTCTTTGAATTTATGAAAAGAAATAAAAAGACTAATACAGACAGATTGTGATTTGTGTGTATATGTGACAATTGTTTAATTTTATTGTGCATTGAAAATAGATGAATTTATATCGCAGTATTGGCACTTTGTTTTGTTGAGATTGATACATGGCGCAGCCTTACTGCACTTTTGCCAAGCTCTTTTGATGTTTCTTCATGTAGGATGGCAAGCAGATGTGGCACCAACATTGAGGGAGGAACTACTTTGCCTCCTCTTAACAAGAAGATTCCTTGGTCTCCAACATATAGCTCCTCATGTACTTCGAAGAACTTCCTGTGCTCCCCCTTTAAATGTCTCTTTTCCGGCCATCCCAGGAGTACAAATTTCTTCACCACCCTGAGGTCATTGTCGTACTCATAGGCTGCCTTCCATTCCTGCGCACTTTTCACTTTCTCGTGGTCCTCCATGAAAGCCACACTGATGTTCTCTTCTTCATTGCTCATCGGTGCTTCCTCCATGGTTGATTCTCTGCTTAAATAATCCCCCACCTTGTTTTATGATCCTGGGATATATTCAGCATTTTACCGGTAGTCCAACAATTTCAACGTCATCTTTGCTATGCCAGGGGTTGCATTTGCATGTCCACTCGACATGAGTACTTTGATCAGCGGCTTGTGATCTGTCCTGAGCCTGAATCTCGTGCCCCAGAGGAACTGTTGTAACTTCTCCATGGCCCAGACTGTTGCCAGCATCTCTTTTTCCATGACGCTGAACTTCTGCTCCGTGGGTGACAGGGACCGGGACGCGAAGCTGAGAGTAGGAACCTCTCCTTCTCTCGTTTCTTGCATTAGGAAAGCTCCTAGTCCCTTCACACTCGCATCAGTGGTCAGTATGGATTTTGCCTGTTGGTCAAATCCTTGTAATGGAACCGCTGTACAGATGTCCTCCTTAATCCTCCGGAATTCTTCTTGTGTCTCCTCTGTCCACTCAAAAGACCTTCTGTCGTGAAGGAGTTGGCGTAGGTGGTGCAACTTGGTGGCAAAATGTGATACAAATTTATTATAAAACTTGGCCATCCCTAGGAACGAGCGCACTTCTTCCTTGCTCCTCGGCGGCCATGCATCCCATATGGCCTTGGCATTGGCTTGTTTGGGCGTGACACCCTGATCGCTGATCTCGTGGCCCAGGTAAGTGACCGACGCCATTCCAAAATTACACTTCTCCCATTCAGCTGTGAGGCCATTGCGCTCCAAGACATGTAACATCTGGAGCAATTTTGCAACGTGGTCTGCTTTATCTTTGCCCATTATCAGGATGTCATCTTGAAAGTATTGTACCCCTTCAGTGATCTTACACAACTTGTGCATCAGTTTGTGAAATACGGCCGCGGCCGGCGCAAGGCTGAACGGCATCCTGCGAAACTGTTTGCATCCAAACAGGGTTTTAAATGACGTCTGCTTGCAGCATGTGTGGTGTAGGCCTATTTGGTGATTTGCTGAGGTAAGGTCGATGGTGGAAAACCATTTCACTCCCTTCGTTTTGGCCAAAATTTTGTCGATTCTGGGTAGTGGGAACTTTTCAACTATGATGTTCTTATTCAGCTCCCTCAAATCCACGCATAGGCGCACTTTGCCATTCGGTTTTCTCACTACCACCAGTGGTGGAAACCATTCTGCACTATTTATCGGCTCGATGATCCCATTATCTTCGAGCCTCTGTAATTCTTCTAGTACCATCTGCTGATGGCGAAAGGGATGTTTCTCACCTTGTGGCACACAAGTTTGGCGTCTTCTTTGATCTCTATCGTGTTGGTGAATTTGGTCAATTTTCCCACCTTGCCTCCAAATACTGTGAGACAGTCCTCCTTTAGTCTGGTGATGTTTGATTGTCGCCCTGGACTGGTCAGCAACACTTGTGTGGCTCCTCCCGGATCCAACTGTATGATCAGATCACTTTGGTCGACCCAACCCAGGACAGAGGGACCTTTCTCTGTCACATATAGCTTGCACCTTGTACTGCGATCCTTGAATTCAAATTTCAGGACTCGATACTCCACCATGGGGATTGGTTCTCCTGTAAATGTGACAGGTCTTATATCCGGAGGTTCCAGGTGAGGGCCAATATGTTGTCTGAAACTTTCTTCCCATACCTTGCGTTGTACTATTGTATACGGTGATCCTGAATCTGCCACCATCTGTGTACGTATACCCTTGATGGTCATGTCACACTGCTTTTTCTTGGAGCGGGCGCATTCAATACCTAGTATTTGTTCTTCAATGCACAACACTCTGTCCTCTTCTTCCACTTCTTCTGCTTCTTCGTCCGGCTCCTGTGTGACATACTTGACTGCCGAACTTCTTAACTTGCGACAACATACTTTTTCATAATGCCCTATTAATCCACAGAACATGCATTTGGAAAGGAAGTCTGGACAACGTTTATCATGAGCTGCGGGGGACTGGCTGCCGCACCGGTAGCACCCATTCTTATTGTCGCTTGGGGGTTTCTTCCCTGGCGATGGTCTAGGCATCCATCTAGCTGGGGTTTTCTTGTCTCTCATCTCTGCTTTACCCCTGTCTGGCGGGTCGGCTTCAGTGATTTTGTTGACCATGGGCTGTGTGGTGGTTTCCTTCTTCACTGCCTCTGCACATCTTTTTGATAATTCAGCTTTCTTTACCATAGCTATGACCTCCTTCAGGGACGCATCTCCATTGACCCACAACTTATCTTGGATTGCTGAGTTCGTGGTGTGCATGACAATCTGGTCTTTGATGAACTCATCATGTAGGACGCCGAACTTGCATGTGATCGCCAGTTTCTTTAATGCCGCTACGTACTCATCTATGGACTCTTCCACTGCTTGCTTTCTCTGTTGGAAGTTATACCTATCTATGGACGTGCACACCTCCTGCCTAGAGTGGTTATTCAGATCTTCAATTGCGTGTTGGAATACATTGTCGTCCGCTGCTTGTCTTGGCGTGGGGACAAGATTCTGGAACACTCTAATGCCTTCCGGGCCTAGGTTATGGAGCAGTATCCTCTTCCTTCTCTTGCTGGGGAATTATTCGCCATTTTCGTCTTCCAGCGCCTCTAGGTAGTTCATAAAATATTCCCTCCAGTCCTCCCATTTTATTGTGGGGTCGCCTGGTCGGGGTAGAAAGGGGACCGGTGTCGTTAGTGAGGAAGGTTGGGCGCACATCTCTGAAGCTCTGTCTGGTGCTTTTCCCTCTCATCTGGGGCTACCTGGTGCACCCTGTCTGTGTTGGCATGTGGGGCTCTGTTGGGGTACAGATTCCCCCCCCCATGCTTTGCTGCCCGGGTCCTGGTGGGAGAACTGGCGGCCTGGAGTATGGTGCCTGGTGCTTAAGTGCCCTGTTGGGTGTCTTGCCTCCCTGCTGGTTTTCCCTTGTCTGGGCCACCCTACTCACAGCGCATGCTGCTCTCCAGCAGGGTCCCGGGTGCTTTGGAGACTCCCTCTGCCTGGTCTCAGCAGTCACACAGGGCCTTCACTGCCTGGTTGGTGTACTCTCGGGCTCTGTCTGTTTGGCTGCCTCATGTGCTCCTTGCTCCGACTGGTCTCCTTCCTGTGTGGATGCTGTGCTAGTGTCCTCAGCCTCACTCCTCTGCCACGCTTCTTTCTGCCACTAAGCTCCCCTTTGTGGCCCTCTCCAGTCCTGTGGTTGTCTTCAGTGAGTAGCAGGGGGAGTGGCACCACTTGGGCATCTCTCCGCCCCGATCCCATCTTCGTCGCCAGTTGTATGAATGGAGTTTCACCCCAAAGGATAGATGGAGGCAGGTGGTGGAGGAAAAATGCTTTATTTAAACTTGCTGGGGGAAAAGAGCGCCGGGAGCGAGGTCTCCGTGTTTCTTGGGCTCCGCGCTATCTGCAACATCAAGGCTGCGTGCCGCGTCATCACGTCAGCGCTCAGCAACTAGAGTGCACAAACTACAATTACCACTGAGTTTGTACCAATATTTGGAGCAGAATATCACTATGTTATTGTGTTCTTTATACCTGCTCATGTGTGGTCTGACTCCGAAAGCAGGATGTATATGTTGCGTAGGGCACAAAGTCCAGATATGCATATACATATACATAGTACCTATATAAATATACATTGATATGTTATGTTTCCTCCATAATTTACTTTCAACATTAATAATAATAATAATAAAGGGGTTTGTAAAGCGCCTGGTGACGCCCTCCCGGCGTGTCCCCACTCTGTAGAGAGAGAGTCAGAGCAAGTGAAAAAAAGAGGAAACTAGAGGGTAAATAGGTGGGTCTTCAAAAGTTTTCTGAATTTAGTTTCAGTGTCCGCTAGCCTAATGATCGTAGGGAGAGAGTTCCATTTGTTGGCTGCCAGCACACGAAAGGAGCGGCCTCCCATTCTGGCTTTTTTTATGCGGGGAATTTTGAGCAAGCCTGTTCCCCTAGAGCGTAGGGTTCTATTAGGCTTGTAGGGGATGGCCAGATCTGTCGGGTAGGGAGGAGCTTTATGCGAGGTGATCCTATAACACATGAGGAGCGCTTTAAATAGGATTCTCTTTTTTATAGGCAGCCAATGGAGAGTGGCCAGGGTAGGTTTTGAAGCTTCTCTTTTAGGTAGTCTGAGGACTAGACGTGCTTCCGTGTTTTGGAGCACCTGCAATCTCCTGATGTTCTTTTCGGTAGTTCCTAGGAGTAGCACATTGCCGTAGTCTATTCGTGAGGTCACTAGGGCTTAAGTCATGGTTCGTCTGGCCTCAAGAGGAAGGAGGTCCAGAGTGCGGTTGATGGTTTTCATAACCCCGAAGCATTTCCCTACAACTTTATGGACATGGCTATCAAAAGAAAGTTTGGGATCAACCCAGATACCCAGGTTCTTTGCTTCCTTACAAGGAGTGGGTAACGGCCCAAGACAGGATGGCCACCATTCTTTGGTCCAGCTGGCATCCTTACCTCCTATCACTAAAACCTCAGTTTTAGAGCCATTTAATTTCAGGCAGTGTTGGGTCATCCAACCTGCAAGGTCCTGCATACAGGTTTTAAAGTTGTCAGCTGCTGTGGTGGGAGCTTGGGACAGGGTGATAAGCAGTTGAGTATCGTCGGCGTAGGAGACTAATTCTACACCGTACGAGTGAACCACCTCTGCCAGCGGGGCCATATAAAGGTTGAACAGGGTGGGACTCAGGGCAGAACCCTGAGGTACCCCCTGTTCTAAGGCTATGCTGTCTGAGAGGTGAGTGCCTCTCTGAACCTGAAAGCAGCGATCGGTGAGGAACGTTTTCAACCAACCCAGTGCCGTCTTGGTGACCCCGGCTTTGTTTAGACACTGTAGCAGGATGGAATATGCTACAGTGTCAAACGCGGCACTGAGGTCCAGCATAATAAGTGCCATGGTATGACCCTCATCTGCTCCTGCCCGTAAAGTTTCGGTCGCTCTCAAGAGAGCTGTCTCGGTGGAGTAGCCCGACCTAAAACCCGATTGCGAGCTATGGAGAGCATTGTTGGATTCAAGATGTGCCATAAGTTGATCATTGACTATTTTTTCCGCCACTTTCGCTAGGTAAGGTAGCAGAGAGATGGGTCGCAAGTTTTCCAAGGTGTCCTGGCTCACATTGGGTTTCTTTTTTATAGGGAGTACAATAGCTTTCTTCCACTCTTCAGGAAGACAGGCCGAAGCAAAGGAAACTTGGAGCACATGTCTAAAGTAAGGCTCCAAAACTGTTAGACTTGCTCCTAGTACCTTGGGAGGAGCAGGATCCCGGGGGGAACCCGATTTAATACTTTTGCAGATGTTTGTGAGTATTACAGGAGGGGGTACCGAGAAACATCGTAGACATGACTCTGTGAGAGTGGTACCTTCACTCTCTACAAAGTCATGACCCGCTGGCAGGTTACCAGAGAAATTGGCGTAGGTGTCAGTTATCTTACCAGCAAAGTATTTGGCAATTTTGTTGCACATTTCCACCGAGTCACTGTGGGACGTGTTATCAGTGGTTACCACAGAGATTTCCTTGAAGATCTTGTAAAAAGCTCTTTCGAAGAATTCTCTGCTTCCCCAATGCGATTTTTATAATGCGATGCTTTGGTGGTTCGAATCTTTTTGTTATAATCCTTTTGCGCTTTTTTATATTGCGTTTTAATTGTCGGGCAAAAGTTGGTTCGCCATTCCCGTTCAAGTTTTTTGCAAGCAGATTTAGGTATCTGGAGTTCAGGGGTGAACCACGGGGTGGATTTCCTCACCTTCTTGGTGCTTACTAAATTTCGTATAGGGGCAGTGCTATCTAGGGCAGTTAAAATACAGTTCTGTAATTGATTATAAGCAGTTTCACAGTCTGATCCTCCTGGAGGTCCTACAGTTTCAAGTATTTGGATAAAGGTGTCTAGGGAATTTTTTTTCCATTTCTGACACCGGTATCGATGTTCACTATCTTTCTTAAGCTCAGTCTCAGATACCCGTATCTGCATCGGAATTAAAAAGTGATCAGACCAGGGTACCGGTAGCGGAGGAAGAGCTTCCACTCCGGTCCATTTCCCAAATACAGGGTCCAACAAGTGTCCTAGTCTATGTGAGGGGCCCTGATTTTTGAGATCTAACTGTAGGGAATACAGTTCTGACCTGATGTCTGAAGCATCTTTATCAAGGGGATCATCAAAATGAACATTCATGTCTCCAAGCACTATGAATCTGGTTTTTCTCATGGCAAGGTGAGCTGTGGCTTCCACTAGGCTAGCCGTGAAATCAAACAGCCTACCTGGGGGTCTATATACGAGGATACCCGAGAGGGAGTGTTGAGGCCCTATTAAAATGGTGCTTCACAGTGATCGATCGTCAGGGGAGATATGGAGCATTCCATCGGCGCTTTGGTTGCAATTGCCCTCCACCACTGCCGTCCTTCCTGTCCAGTCTGGAGAGGGAATAGCCATGTGGTATGGCCGCTATTATGTCAGGGTCTGAGTGTTCTCCTAACCAGGTCTCAGTCAAAAACAGGATGTCTAGTGCATCATCCTCAAGTAAGTGATAAATTTGAATGCAATGTTTACTGAGGGATCTGCTGTTTATCAGTGCAGCCTTTATCTGCCCTTTAGAGGGCGCTTTAGTTGGAGCGGCCTCAGGAGTAAAAGGACACATTGAGCAGCTGTGCAGCGATACAGCCTCCATAGTGTGTTTACATAGTAGGGTGATAGTAGGACAAAGATCCAACAGTTCCTGTCTCCCATACCGTAAATCGGGGGACTTTGGTCGACCAGGATTTATGGCCCAGCGCCCCGTCCGGCCGCGGACGGGCGCAGACGGGCTTGACTTTGGCTCGACTTCGGCGCGCTTCCGGCGCGGTCGCTGGCCAACACACATTTATAGAAGGATAGGGGCAACTAGAGCGCTGACCTGGCAGCCCTGAGCCCGGAAGTGCTAGGCTCCTCCCCACCCTCCGCATCAAACGCCCAGAAATGGACGCGGCGGACCGGGGCGGGAGTAGGCGGAATGCGTAGTCACCGAAGCTTTTAGAATCAGCCCAGAGGTGAGGTGCAGTCAGAAATTGTTTACAGAAATTATTACACACAAAATTTTAAGATTTAGCCTACAATCGCTAAAGTTATAAACATGCTATACAATCAGCGCTTACAGTGTGATAGTAGTTGAGCACAGCGCAAAGCAGATAGAGCCAGCCTCTGCCACCGGCTAGACTCTTCTCCACCGGGCGACTGCGTTCGACTTGGCTTTAAGTACTAAACACCTATTTATTTATTATAGAGTTTTGTATAGCGCGAACAAGACCCGTGGGTATCAGAGCGCTTAACATCGAGGAAGGTTACACATTGACAGTACAGTATCAATAAAGGACAAACAGATTTAAGATAACACAAACTATGGCTATAAAGGGTGTCTAACTATATATATTCCCAAACACATGTGCAATTAGCAATAAAAGGTGAGAAAGGGCTAGCTTATATCACGATCCTTATCAATCGATAAGGTGAGGTAGAGGTTATATAGTTTGTATGGTTTGGCTATAATAAATCGTTATGAGTTCACATAGGATTGTGGTAGCGATAAGGATACATCCGAGGCTTGTGTGTGGCGTCAGTCTCCTGTCAGTGATAGTATTATGAGGAGGCCACCCTTCAGCTGATGCAAATGTTCCTACCAGCGATCAGTCGGCTTCCCTATGCAAGGTATTTACTCATCATTAGGCTTTTCACTTCCCGTTTGAATAGTACAATGTTTTGAATCTTCCTAATGCTTGGGGGGAGTGAATTCCAGACTCTGGGGGCAGCTCCGGAGAATGCTCGGTCGTAGGTCTTTTTCTTTCGGAAGATGGCTGGCCTCGACAGCAACTCCTTGGAGCTTCTAGCTGGTCTGTTTCCTCCCGATAGCTTAATTTTCTTGGCTAGGTATCCTGGCGTGTTATAATGCACCGCTTTGTGAGTAATACATGCTATCTTCATTTGAACTCTGGCCTCATAAGGTAGCCAGTTCAGTGCTTTCAGGTGGGGAGATATGTGATCAAATTTCCTAGATCCAGTGATGAGTCTTGCCGCAGCGTTGAGACAGGCTTTTAGTGGTGCTGTGGATGTTTTAGGTAGGCCAGTTAAAGTAGAGCAACCATATTCAATCCTGGATATCACTAGGGATTGTATAGCCAATTTTAGATCTGCCTCTGAGATGTATGGTTTTAATTTTCTTAAGTAGCTCAGATGGAAGCGGGCACTTTTCGCCATTGAATTAATGTGGGCTTTCATGTCGAGATTCTCATCTACTGTGATTCCTAGTGATTTAGCTGAGTTGACTAGGGTTGGTGTGCAGTTTAGCGCAGTCACCAATTTTGTCCATTCTTTTATTTCTGGATGGCTCCTTGGAGGTGAGATTAGCAAGAATTCTGTTTTCTGGGCATTTAATTTCAGATGATTCAAAGTTAACCATTGCAAAGCCATCTTTAGTGTCTCATTCATTAGATCTATGTCATCAAGTGAGGCGATCTTTAAGTATATTTGCGTGTCGTCTGCATACATGTGGTAGGATATCTTTGATTTCCGCAGAATGTATGTGAGGGGTTCGACACATAGGTTGAATAGATCTGGGGATAGTGTTGAGCCTTGCGGGACCCCAATTGCATTAGGACAGGGGGGTGAGATTGCTTGGTTAACCAGGAATCGTTGAGATCTGTTTCTTAGGAAAGAGTTGAACCATCTCAGCACATTTCCGGACAATCCCATCCTGTCCTGTAGCCTGATCAATAGTGCTTCGTGATTTACCGTGTCCAAAGCAGATGAAAGGTCTAGTAAAATCAATAGGCATGCTTGATTTTGGTCTAGGGCTTGTAGCGCGTCATCAACAATATGCAGGATCGCTGTTTCCGTGCTGTGCCCTGCTCTGAACCCCGATTGGCATTCGTCTAGTAGGGAGAACTTGGTGATGTGTTGCTTCAATTGGCTCTGCACGCATTTCTCAATTAGTTTGGCCAGTAAGGGGATGTTGGTTACAGGTCGATAGTTATTCGGATCTGTTGCATCCGCTGTCGGTTTTTTGATTATTGGCACTACTTGTCCTGTTTTTAGGCAATCAGGGAGGATCCCTTGTGAAAGTGAAGCGTTTATTATTTTGGTTCAGATTGGAACCACAATGTGGCTGATTTCTCTTACACATTTTGCAGGTAGAGGGTCATGATAGTAGTTATTTGGTCTGATTTCGGACAGCGTTTTGGCGATCTTGTCCTGGTCATATAGTTCAAATGTGTCCCAGTTTGCTTTATTTTTTGTCTTACTACTCTCTGTTGTCATGCAGGCCTCGTTCGTCGGCCGGGGATGGGTCAAGAGGATAGCCGCGGCATTTGCGAGCTCTACCTCTAGTGCTTTGGTCTTCTCCGAGAAAAATATGGAGAATTCCTCGCAGCTTAAGGGAGTTTTTGAGTTCTCTTGAGTTGATGTGGCTAGTTTATCTGATTGCTGCTTTAGGATCTCGAAGAGTTTTCTCGGCCTGTTTTTGGCATTGTCAAGTTCTGCTCTTATATATTCTTTTTTGGAATTGATTACCTTTTTGTTATAATCTTTCCTGATTTTTCTGAGGGCTTTCCGCTCTGGTGAGGAAGGGTGTTGTCTCCATTTTCTTACGGCTGTTCTCAGTTTGCGCCTGTCTTCATTCAGAGACCCACTAAACCAAGGATTCTTTGGCTTATCTACGGTCCTTTTCAGTTTTAGTGGCATGGTTTCATTGACGATATTTCCAATTGAGGTTAAGTAGTGATCAGTCAGCTCGCTTACATTCTGCATGTCGTTAGGTGGCTTTAAGCCTCTCTCGCAGCTTTCAGCCAATAGCTCAATATTAGCTTCTTTATGTCTCGGATCAATTTTTTGGACTTGGGGGGTTGCACCGTCCTACCCTTTTTCACTGTGTGGATCATGAATGTTATGGCGTGATGGTCAGACCAATCACACGGGTCTATAGCGCTGATTGATGCCTCTTTGTTTCTTGAAATGATCCAATCTAAGGTCGCTCCTTGCGCGTGAGTAGGTTGGGTGCATGCTTGTGTGAGGTTTAGTTCGGCGAGGAACTCTTTAAGCGAATTAACCAGTTTGTCATTGCCGTCGTCCCAGTGTAAATTAAATTCTCCCAGGAATATGTTGTTGGCTTCTGGATTGGAGTTGGCCGTTATGATCTCTATTAGTTGCTCTGTGAACTTGGCGTTATCTCCTGTTGGATGGTAAAATGCATGCAAGTTGCATTTTTGATTGCTTGATGATCTTATATTCAGCCCAAGGTATTCACACGATTCCAAGGGGTCAGCTTGGATCATGTTAACCTCTATCTCTGATTGGTGAATGCAGGCTATACCTCCTCCTATTTTCCTTAGCCTATCTAATCTCACAATGTTATAGTGAGGTGGTACTAGGAGATCAATGGCGGGAGAGGATGATTCCTTTAGCCATGTTTCCGTAAGGATTGCCAGGTCGATTTCCTTATTGATGATGAGGGCTGCTATGTCTGATGCATGTTTAGTTGCTGAACGACAGTTGAGTAGCAGGCAATTCAAGGGTTTATCCGAGTTAAGGAGGTTCCCTTTTTCGGATTCAGTTGTTGTTAACTGGATATGTTGTAGATTGAGGTGGATTGCTTTTCTGTCATTCTTTCTGGATGTTTTATTAGAGTTAATTGGTACTGTTTTGATTCTCTCTTCCCTCCCCCGGGCCGGTTGTTCATAGGTTCGGAGTAAGGCCAAAGTTTCTTCATTTGCCATGGGGTTTATCCTGTCTGGTCTATTGAGCCTATTTTGTCGAGACAAGGCCATCTCGTCATTCCTTTTTTGTGCGGAGAGTACTAGATTCGGGATATGCGAGACCTTGGAGTGCGTGCTTACCGTCATCTCTCACATCTTTTCGATTGCAAGTGAGATTTTCATCGAGCCTTGTGCCAGGTTGCCTACTATTTTCTGGAGCTCCTTAATTTCTTTCTGGTTTCGGGGTGATTTCTTAGTGCGGATAGACCTGCCAGTTCGGGTCATGCATTTTGTTCTTCTCTGTAATTGATCTGTTCTCATTCTCACAGTTCCAACCTTTGTCTCCTCGGTTGGGTTGTCGCTTCCGATTCTATTTGAGATGTCATGTGAGTTATCTATGTTGTGTGGTCCAAGTAGTAAATTTGTGGGTGGGGATCTATCCGACTCTAGTATCAGATTTGAGCGAGGTATCGGGTCATGTAGTGACTCGCTAGGAGCTGAGGTATCCTCATCAATTAAATTTGCACCGACTGGTGGCGGCATCCGCTCTTCTCTTTGGACCTGGCCCTGTTCTTCGTTTGTCAGATTGGAAGACCTCTCTGTTCTTTCTGTCTTATTCTCTGGGGTTGCCTTCTCAATTTCAGTTATGTCTCCGAGGCTGGAAGTTTGAGTGTTGTGGCCCCCGGGTCGGTTGCCGTCTCTAGTTGTAGTATCACTGTTGTCACGCGTGACTTCATGTGGGGTCATGGGTAGTTGGTATCTTGGTTTCTCCAGAGTTTCTTTTACTATTAGGAAAGTCTTTTCAAATTCCTCAAGGTCCCTATTGGCTGCTTGTATCAGCACTATTCACGTTTTATATAAAGTGATGCATAGTTCTGCATTGCATCTTCTTGATGGAGAAGTCATTATTTTTGTGCCATGAGGGATGTTTTTCTTACCTTTTATGAACAGCATTTCTGTGAGGGCATTGCACCATTTCGCTGTTTTATTTGTGTGGAAAATCAAGTCGTTCTTTATGGTGCCTTTAACTATATCATAGTATGGGTCGGCGAACAGTATGTCCGGGTTTTTTCTCAATGTGTTATGTTTGAACATTTTGGCAGCATTTTTGGATAGAGTAGAAGGATATATTATACTCTGTGCTTTAGGGCCGGTCGTCACTCAGAATCTTTCATCCATTTTCACTTCCTGCTGTCAGACATAAGATGATTTGATCAGAATTGATCCCTTGCAGGTGTACCGTGGTAGTCACTGTATTAGTCACAGTATTAGAGAAATAGATCATGTATCAATATTTCGTGGTGAGTGTAGTTTCTTTATCGTTCTGTTCCCATGTCATAGGAATTAAATTAACTTAACTGTCCTTTAATGAGTTAAGAGAAGTCTGGGGTAGAGCTAGCCATTCAAGACGTCCGCCGTTTCTGTTTCTGTTGTTGTTCTGTGGGGGAGTGCACTTTTAACTTTCCACTCCTGTAGTTAGTTCCCTTTCACTTAGATACGTACGCATATTGCAACTAGAGCTAGAGGATATAACCAAAGCATATGTCCTGCTTCTCTATATGTCAATGTACGGTGGCATTGCTCTAGTAGTGAGGCACCCACATTTAAGATATATATAGTAGTTGGTATCAAAGTACCATATCTCTATGCGTGTTCCGTTACATAGAGATGTATTATGGTCAAAAAATTGGAGTAATTAATTTAAACTATGGGATATCCTCTTACTATCTTGACATGTATGTTGCTAGGCCTAGTGTCTACACATAAAGGAGATCTTCAGGTCACTATCCATAATATTTCCTCATTTAGTCCTTTGCAGACTGTATCAAAAGTGAAAATCCAGTAAGTTTCTCTTTCTTCTCTGGTTTTCTCTATGTCTTTCATGGGTTTGTGTTTGACACGTTCCATAATGAGCCATTTTGGCTCATTTTCTCCATGATTAAAGTCCAAGCAGTGTCTAACCATTGGCGCCTGTGACTTTTGTGTCCTTATGGCTGACTAATGTTCTGAAAAATGAATGCGAAATTCCCTAACTGTTTAGGGGAACTATTGAGGGCTCACCACAATTGCAGCACCAACGATGATCACATCAATGAACAACAGGCCATAATATCTTGCTTCAAACAAAGGAGAAATAAAGAGGAAACTCTGGAGATAGGGAAAAACAAAGTGAAGGACCTATCACATGATGATCTTCTCTTCAAACCATCCACAAGCACCACTAGAAAGAAAGAATCAAACTCAGGAGGCCCTATTGTACCAAGAATGATAACTAAATTTGGTAGGGGAGCTTGGGCAGTTGAGAAAATAATGAAAAGACACTAGAATCTTTTGGTGGCCGATCCCATAATAGGGACTCGGATAGGAGCAATATCACAAATAACTTACCGACGAGCATGATCTCTACGAGATAGGTTGGTCCAAAGCTATCCCAGTAAGAACACACAAACACAATGGTTGCGAATACCAAATGGCTTTACCACTTGTGGTATGTACAAAGCAGACACAAATGACAGGAACTGTAAAGAATATACCATAGGCACTAAAAATACCCGCTTGATAAAACATACCATCAATTGCAATAGTGAATTTACTGTCTACGTGCTGGAGTGCTCTTGTGGTCTCCAGTACGTAGGCAGTACGAACATCCAACTTAAACAGAGTATATTGCAACATTTGCGTGCGATTACGAATCTGGATCACAGCAATAACGGCAGTCTACGGTTCTTTGGTGTAGATAGAATACCTCAACACATAAGGGGTGGAGATCGGGAGAGGCAACTCAGGATCTGTGAATCCAGGTTTATCCTGGATCTAGATTGCAAAATGCCCAAAGGTTTGAATAGTGGGGAAGAACTGGCTACACACATAGGCTTATAAAAAATGTATCTCCCTCTTATGTCATGGAACAGTATTAGGAAATTCCTGAACAGAAGCATGTCAGGATTTTAATTTATTATTTATTTATTTATATCTGCAAGATTCAAATGTTCACTTTTAATGGTCCAGGATAATGATTTCACAATCTGAAATAGAAACTGTCAGTGCTGCACCTATTTTGGAAGAATAAATGAGTAATATTCACAATTGTGGAGCCTCATTAGAAAGTACTGCCCACCCCATAAATCCTGTATCACACATTTTAGACACTTCAGTAAACATGCTTATTCACACACTCACACTGTCCCTTCACCATCCGCATCCTTAGCACATGGATAAGGAATACAACCTGTGTCTCCATGGGTTAAATAATTATTAGACAACATGTCTGGACCATAACATAGTGGCAGCAATATCTAGACTGTTATATATCGGAATAATGATTCCTTAATGCACAAGGGTAATACAAAGTATTTTTTTATTCTTATTGAAAGATATGTGGCAGTTGGTTTAAAGCGACTATGCAATTATATATGTCGATTAATTTGAATTTGAATTTTCATGTATAAATTGATAAATAAATTGATTGTTAAAATCATGTTATATTCATGAGTAGCACATATAATTGGCAGTTAGTGTTGGAAAACAATTTTGCAGTAATTACTGGTTATATTAAGCGCTGACATCAGACTAGTATTGTGCTTATGTTGCTTAGAACCATAATGCCTCTATAGCCCATAATGCATTTTGGCACTTTTACGCGCTAATCATTATTTGCATATACTGATAAAAAAAATTCTGCCGTGATATCTCCTTTCTCCGTACCGTATGATTATGCTGAAATCACGGAGTTGAAACACAAATGTATATTTTTACTCATACAATCACGGAGCCCAGCCATGCTTTGAAAAGTCTCTAGCAATGCAGTCTTTTAATCGCCAAATATGTTTAAATAGATGGATATATTATTTATTAGGGCGAAATTTATTGCTATGATTTTGTGACATGATTTATGCAATAATTATCAATTTGCATTTGATTAATGTCATACAACACTGAATTGAAAACATGAATTGCAATGTATTTCTTTCATGTCTATGAACAATGAAACGTATTTCTAGAGGAATTAGAGACACAGGAAGTCACTTGATAAAGGCATAACGCCGAAATGCGTCGTCTTTGCTAACTAGTGCACAATAAAGTTTTCTGTGCTGTTTTCCTGGTGTGCCGTCCTTGAATCCAGTGGATTATTTCTGGAATGAGGTGTCCGCTGCTACCACCAACGGCATCAACTTTGTAGGCGGGGAACCCCTCGAGCAGCTTCACGAAGGATATATATATATATATATATATATATATATATATATATATATATATATATATATATATATATATATATATATATATATATATATATATATATATATATATATATATATATATATATATATATATATATATATATATATATATATACTAGTTGGCTCCTAGTTTTTTGTTCCAAAGTTCCTGGAGATAGACCATATATATATGAAAGAAAACATTGTATACACCAAAGATTGTTCTTAAAATCATATGAATGATTATTTTTGGTGTATGACACTGGTACTGTGGACTTGTCTTGTCTATGAGCCCTAGGAAGCCATATTTGAAAGAAATATTGATCAGACATGATTTCTTTATAGTTTATGGTTGAGTCTTTCATTGCCATCAATTGCCATATACGCGTTAAATTAAAAGGCAAAAATAAATGACTGGAAGTCAAATGGTGCCATGGTATGCTCCCATTCTTAAGTGTTTGCTGTGTCCATCTGCATTGCATGATAAATCTAATCTGAATTTGCCCATGATACAATGTTGACAGATCACTTTGCATATTATCAATAACAGATGACACAATGTTACTTAAGTTGTAAATACGAGACAATGGCGTATTAATAATATTAACAATAGTTTTTAACAATACCAGGATGCTGTGCGCCAGAGTATTAGAAATTGGATTTGCTTGATTTGAAGTGTGGTATTGAGAAAAAAGGCATGACAACCATTAGTGTCTACTGGCCACAATAACCACCTGTTAGACTCTCAGCATGTGGAAATAAATGTAACCGATTGCATTTTTCCAGAAATCGTAGCCTTTAAGGGCTAACTGATTACCAAGAAAAGCTGTATATGTGAACTTGGTCTTTGTAAACATCTATATTTTTGGTAGGGAAGGGACTAATTTTAAAATAATCTGATGTGTGGTCAGAAGTATCATATCCTGTGAAATACATGAATTTATGTTTATGTGTTTTAAAAATCCCTTATTTGGGAGTCGTACAATGCTCACATTGTGTATAATTCAAATGTGGACTTTGATTACTGGCTCTGAGTAGATAGTAATTTCCATAATTGTAATAACAGCACATATCAGCTTAGTTAGCAAAATTAAAGGTTTAGGTCAGACAGAAACAGTATAATATTCCAATTTTGTAAGCATAGAATTTATAGTTTGCACATCCCAAACATCAGAATGTAATGCAGGTACTATTACATCCCAATGATACTTTGAACACAAATGGTATCAGCAGGATATCCATAGGCCAAATGTATCATAAGGAACTTTATCCCAAACAATCCTCTCAGTCACTGGAATGGCTGAAATGTTGACGAGGGGCAATTCTCTTTTCAGTTTATGTGAACCATTTCTGTAGCAGAACTTTTGAGAAGGTAGTGGCAATTGATTAAGGGGAAAAAACAGCCACAAATGCAACCCACATAAACAGGAAAACCAAGGAGAGTATGACTTAGACATAGATGCAAGGCAGGACTAGATAAGTGCCTCTTCAACCATGAAATAAAAACACAAATCTGTGCAGGAGAAAAATGCAAAACAAAAGAACTGTTTGAAGAAAAATCATCTTCATCCATTTAATACCTGGAAGTACTTAGTTAAAAAAAACTTTGGTCAGGGTTGTAATTTGTAATTTGTAACTGTGTTTTGTATCGCGCCAACTCACCGACAGGTCTCAAAGCGCTACTGACCAAGTACAGCAACAAAGATGGAATAAAGGTATAGAGGTGTCTGATCTAGTAGCCGACTATTGAGATGGAAAAGCGTCTTTGAAGAGTAAGGTTTTCAGGGACTTCCTAAAATGGAGAAGGTTAGGTTCTCTGCGAAGCGCCTCCGGTAACTTATTCCAGATGGTAGGGGCCTGAACTGAAAAAGATCTGCCTCCTTTTGTTGTTAACTTGAAGCGTGGACAGGATAACAGAACAGATCCGGACGATCGCAGGGCGCGCTTGGGTTCGTATATCTTGAGCCTTTCTTTTATGTAGGCTGGCGCCTGTCCGTGGACTGCTTTGTGGCAGATACACATACTCTTAAATTCGACTCTCTGCGCTATAGGCAGCCAATGTAGCCTATAGAGCAAAGGGGAGGCATGAGTCCTCCTCGGCAATCCAAAGATCAGGCGTGCTGCATCATTCAGGATAACCTGAAGACGGTTGATGGAGTTTTTTGGAAGGCCGAGGTACAGTGCATTGCCATAGTCTATTCTAGACACTATGGTGGCTGAAACAATGGTTCGCAGCATGTTTCTCGAGAGCAAGGGGGCGAGTTTACGTAGTTGCCTGATCAAGTTGGTGCAGGAGCCAACTACAGCGGATACTTGGTTGACCATCGAGAGTTCCTGGTCAATTTTCATGCCAAGACTCTTAACACTAGGGCACGGTTTTGGGGTAGGTCCTAATTCTTGTGGCCAAAACAGATCATTCCAGGGGGAAGTAGAGGTTGAAACTACGAGCACTTCCATTTTATCTGGATTGATTTTCAGCAAATTGGACGACATCCAATTCACTGTAAATCGTAGAATGTCTTTGGCCAAGGACTGAGCCGATGGTGTATTATCGATACTCAGCAACAGCTGAGTATCGTCGGCATAGTTAAAGACTTTACAATTCATGTTTGCCAGGGACTCTATCAATGGTTGTAGGTACAGGTTAAATAAGAGCGGAGAGAGTGCTGATCCCTGCGGGACTCCACAGGCTAACATGCCCACATCTGAGACCTGGTCTGCCAACTGGATCTTCTGCGTCCTTCCTGTCAAAAAAGCTGTTAACCATTTGAGGGCTTGCTCTCCTATCCCAAACCCAGCCAGTCTGTCCAGCAGCAATGCATGGCTGACAGTATCAAACGCCGCTGAAAGATCTAATAAAATCAGGGCGCTTGGCTTTTTACCGTCAGCCATGCATCTTAGCTCATCTAGTACCGACAGCATTACTAGTTCTGTGCTATGGTGGGCACGAAAACCAGCTTGCCGCTCCTGGAGGAGATGGTGAGATTACAGGAGGGATGACAATGATTTTAGTACATGCTGTTCTAGTACCTTTGACAGAAATGGCAGCTGGGAGATTGGCCTGTAGTTCTTCAGGTTAGTTGGATCTGCTCCAGGCTTTTTTATCAGGGGTCTGACGCGTGCCTCTTTGAAGGTAGATGGTAATGTTCCAGTGGCTAATTAGGTGTTTAGAAGATCTAAGATTTGGTCTTCTAGGATCGGTATTGCTAGCCGAAGGATGTCAGGTGGGCAGGGATCGGCAGGGGAGCCTGATTTGGTGGATAATACAAGTTGTCTCAGAATGGTGGAATCAATTTCAGGGAAGCTAGTGAGGACAGGGGATGGAGAGCGTGGAGGCAGCGATTGTTGGGTATAGGAAACTGGGTTGTCCTTCTTGATATCGGACAAGATGGTCGCTACTTTTTCGAGGAAGTAACCCTGAAAGGTATCGCAGTCAATCAGGATATCTGCCTTTTCTTCCTTCTTACTCAGCTCTTTCAGGATTTGGAAGGTCTCTCTCTGAATGTTGGTAGCGTTATTGATGCGTGTCTCATAATAATCCTTCTTGGCTGATATAATAAGCTTTTTGTATGATTGAAACAATAATCTATATGATTCCCTGTCGGTATCCATTTTGGATTTCCTCCAGCATCTTTCAAGGTAGCGAAGTTTCCTTTTTTGTTCACGTAAGCCTTCGGTGAACCAGGGGGCTCCTTTCTCTGCACCTTTTACTTTTTGTATTTTTTCAGGAGCTAGCTCATCGATTGATTGCCTAAGGGTGGTTATTATCGCATCATACTTTGAGTCTAGGTCGGTGCTATCAGCAGGGGTAGTAGAATTCTGTTTGTATTTGGGCAGGACTTTGGTTAGGGTCTCGGAATTTACTTTCTTCCATTGGCGCACTCTTTTTGTTTTTAACGGTAGCTTGGCCTGGTAGATATTGTGCGGTAAATCGTACGAGATAAGGTGGTGATCCGACCAAATACAAGGTGAAATACTTGTGATGACTGCTTTTGGTATCGAGGACCAGATGAGATCTAAGATATGGCCTTTTATGTGGGTTGGGGCTTCCACGAGTTGTATCAGTCCAAGGGCGGTCATGGTGGTCTGTAATGTCTGGACGGCCGGATTTTGATCACTTTTATCCCAATAGACATTAAAGTCACCCGTTACCAGGATGTTTTTATAACGTGTGCATAGATCTGAAATAATGTGAATAAAGAGTTAATAGTAGGACTTGAAAAATCCAACAAAGGTGGATCCACCAATGGTGAATCTGTATAAATGACATCAGCTGTAGGAGACGCTGCAGTAGAAACTGTCATAATTTCAGGTGTTGTTGGATGAGGATTCAATCTCTTCCCTTCTCGAGCTGGTGAGTACCAGCATTGGTGGTGCTCACAGGGTGAAAAGGAATGTGCGGTGGGGGACTACCAACACCAAACGGCATACTATTTAGAATCAGCCACATGGTGTAGTTTGACATGTTCAATGGAGATATTGCATTAGAGTACAGTTCTTGTACCTTGAATGTCATGGACAACCACCAGAGCACTGTAGGATGGCCACACTCATTTTCCATCATCTGCAGTCGGCTAAATAGATAGGTACAAGTGCAAATGATTGAGCGTCACAAACATTTTGTAAGTCCTGTAAGACAGCACAATGGTTAGCTACGTCAAAGGTTGCGGGAGCCGCCACAATATCTGGACTGTCAAGGTCTGGAACATACATCTTGATGCCAAAAATTACTTTGTACTGGGTCTGCCCACCCAGAGATCTTTTAGGGAGGTTATTAAAAGATTGTTGGACCCAATAGAGGTGGCTGAGCCAAACAAACCCCGTACCTAATACTCTAGCCATTAAGGACTGCTCTAAGTTGTGGTTCATTCTTTCCCCATTGGAATTTCCCCCAGGCCTATATGGAGAAGAATTATTCACCTGTACACCCAGGGACATCATTGAATTCCAATACGCTTTAGAAGCAAATGCAGGACCCTGATCCAAGTGCAGTGCACAGCATGCTTAAGCACTGTTAAAGACTTGCAAGTCTTTATTAACAGTTTGAGCATTAGCCATGCACTGTGACCAAACCCAAAGGAATCTAGAACATGAATTAAGTGCATCCAAAATAAATTTAACGCAGTATCTGAAATCAGTGGATCACAATAACACCAAAATTCTTGCTGGAAAATAAGAGATGTGTTTGTGGTGGACTAGCCAAAGAATTCTCTACAAAGAATTCTCTACAGCGGGTTGTTCCACATGCTGGTGACTCAATGTTTATAATTCATGAGTACGTGGCAACCTATTCTTAAGGTTTGTCACTTTAACCCAAAGCAGTTTATGGTTGATTGTGCTACTCTCTGTATCCATTTAACTTTTGCCAGTGATGTATATTATCATTAAAGGACTGTACACAGTAATACAAATCACAAACAATAAGAGTGGGGAACTCAGGATCCATATTCTCAAGTGCAAGAATCAAAGCTTTTAGTTCAGCCAACTGTGCAGTGCAGTCCCCTAAGGACTGTGCGCAAGTTTTTCGAGCTTGGAAAATGCCATCCACCATTAAATGGATATGAATGGTGAATGCAGCAGAATGTTGCTGCTTGGAACCTACAGCAGGTTGAGCTGTAACATAAGTGTAAATAATAGATTTATACTGATCAAGAGACAGAACAGTGGTTGGCCAAAGGTAAACATGCTTATACTTTAGAAATGTTTGTGTCTGCAAAGAAAAGTCAAATACAAAGTCCACATCAACAGCTGTTAAGGATATAGCCCATTGTATCCATCTCGGATGAAGGGCTTTACCATTAGGGATGCCAGCTTTGGTGACAGTCTCTAAGGCTGGCAACGGGAGTAGCAACAATAATGCATTTCCCTTTGAAGAAAGTGACCTGCTTGGGGCCATCCAGATCACTATAGACCACCTCTCAGTCTTCCATTCCAAATGAAGAGTTGAAGAGACAGTGGAGAATATAGATTAATAGCTGTTTATTCGTATACACTCAGAGTGGAGCCCTACTTGCACAAACTCTAGGAGTGGTACAGAGGGAACTAAAGGTCTGCAAGCATGAAGATACATTATGTAGATATCATGATTTGTTAAAAACATGGCCACAGTGTTATTTTCCAGGCCCAACCAGCAGGAAAGTAAAATACAAAAAAAACATTTTTGGAAAGGGGCGACCACTCGGTCCCCCCGAACGTATGGCTGGGTGCTCAATCCCCCCGGGAAACCATTTTGGGTGGGGGGCGTGGCTCGGCTGGTATGCCCGAAGCGGCGTAGCTGGGGCACGCCTTTTCCCGCCCAAGAGGGGTTGTCCTAGACACCTACACCGAAGACCACGCCCAGCAGGCGTACCGGAGGAGGCTACACGCCCTCCCGCAGAAGGATAAATAGAGCGGGAATCCAAAGAAGCGTCCTCTTGTTCCTGTGCTCTGAAGGCTGCACCCACTCGTTGCTCGTGAGCCCTCGACGGAACAAGCAGCAATTTTGAGAACTTGTAATCTTGTTTTTTTTCTTTCAGTTATTTGGAGTTCCAAGAGTCCAGGACTTCGTTGATCGACTGGGAGCAGAATACTCGAAACCATGGCTGGCAAGAAAGCGGGAAAGGGTTCCGAGACGGATAAGGTGTTATGCCTATTGTCGAACCGGATGGTTTGCATGGACCGAAAACTCAGACAAGTCCAATCGATCGGTAGAGGTTTGGCGGAGGTCAAAAAACAGCTGGCTGCACTGAGCAACCCGGGTCATCCTAAGAAGGTAATAGGCCCGTCCTTGCCGGGAGTCGTCCCCGAGGGTAGAGGGAAACGGGTCAAGAAGAGGGCGGTTTCGGGGGAGGTCCCGGTTCCAGAGGTACCCCCAGTCGCCCCCCTCACGCCGGCAGACAACCCGGTACCAAACCCAGATGCGGGTCAGCCGATCCCGGTTGTGATTACTCCCGCTAATGATGAGGAAATGCCTCCCAAATTGGCCATCCAGTTGGCAGCATGGCTCAAGAAAAAGGCAGGGGGCGCAATGGCCCCTGGAGACCTGGCCGAAGAGGCCAGACTACTAATCGAGCAATTGCAGCAGTCGAGAGATGCCGCAAAGGCGAATGTTCCTCTTGTTTCCCCACAGGTGGCACCGGTAGGACCTGCAGTTGGTCATGAGAAGACGGCGGGAACAACGGCCAAACCGGGTAAGCTCGCTTTGCCAATGGCGGGGGAGGGTTCAATACCCTCGAGGCGGGAGAAGGTGGCACAGCACATCCCTATGGCCACGAAAGAGTTAATATGGGGAGACAAATATGTTAACATGTTTTCATTATTAACTGACCATCGCGAGAAGGAATATGCTAAATATGCTAAAACCCAGAAGGATTTGTGGCACCCGAGCGTCTGGCGCGCCAAGATGGCGGAATTCAGGGTGG
Organism: Lissotriton vulgaris; assembly: GCF_964263255.1. Taxonomy (NCBI): domain Eukaryota; kingdom Metazoa; phylum Chordata; class Amphibia; order Caudata; family Salamandridae; genus Lissotriton; species Lissotriton vulgaris. The sequence goes on along the minus strand of NC_141691.1, from coordinate 2,056,856,037 downwards.
ATGAGACAGTAACGAACTGGGTTAAGGCCTTTTCTATATTTACTGCAGTTATGGGGGAACGTAAACCCGAGGTGTTGACTGAATTGTCTTGCTATCAAAATCGTATTATGGATTTTTATGCAATGTATGAGGGGGAGGAATGGAAAAGTTATGACATGAAATTCCGGAAAGCGAAAGAATATGATGCTACTCTGACGTGGGATTGCCTGGACTCGGTGTCATGGCACAAGCAGCTCCAGCAAGGGGCGGCAGTTACATCCTCGCCAGGCGGGAGTGGGTCAGGGGGCCCACGGTGCCCTTTCGAGCGGGCGCCGGTGGGGATTACCAGCCTAAGAACGGCGGGAATGGCGGCAAGCGTGGGGTCTGTTGGGGCTTCAATCGAGGCAACTGTAACAGACCGCAGGGAACATGTAGGTTCAAGCATGTGTGTGCGGGCTGTGGGAATTCCTCACACCCGGAGAGTTCATGTAGATCTAAAAATAGCGGGACGGGAGGAAAAGGAGGGTCCAAACAGGAGTGAGGTAGAACGTTGTGACCAATTGCCTACACCCGTTGATCTCATGGCTATGAGTCCTTGGTTGAACAAATACCCTGATCATGTATCCGCTGGGGTGTTGAGGAAGGGATTCTTACACGGCTTCCACATCCCGGCGGGGGATTTTCGGGGGGACTCCTTTTGTAAAAACCAGTTATCGGTACAGCACAACCCAAGCGTGGCAGAGAGGAAAATTGCAAAAGAAGTCAGCTTAGGGCGAGTGGCAGGGCCTTTTCATCGGCCGCCGGTGGCGGAGTTCATTTGTTCCCCGTTAGGGGTTGTCCCGAAGAAAGACCCAGGGGAGTTTAGACTTATTCATAACCTGTCAGCTCCAAGGGGTTCCTCGGTGAACGAGGCCATTGACCCGGAAGTTTGTTCAGTGCGGTACGCATCGTTCGATGATGCCGTGGCCATGTTAAATCGCCTGGGCCCCGGGGCGCTGATGGCAAAATCAGATATCGAATCGGCGTTCCGGTTGCTCCCGGTACACCCACAGGATCAGCGCTTGCTAGGTTTTGCATTTCAAGGGAGTTATTACATGGATAAATGCATGCCTATGGGTTGCTCCATTTCTTGTGCCTATTTTGAAATGTTCAGCTGTTTTTTAGAGTGGGCATTCACCGAGGCCACAGGGCATAGGCATGTTATGCACTATCTTGATGACTTCCTGTTCTTGGGAGCAGCCGGCGATACGAAATGTGCGCAGGCGCTGCATGACTTCTGCATCCTCATGAGGGAGTTTGGAGTCCCATTGGCACCAGGTAAGATGGTTGGACCATCTACTTCACTGGAGTTTCTGGGAATTGAGCTCGATTCGGTGGAGGGATGTTTCCGTTTACCAATGGAAAAAGTGGCCAAGTTTAGGGCTTCCTTGACGCAATGCCTGGGCAAGGAGAAAGTGACCCTGCACCAGTTACAACAAACAGTGGGTCAGCTTAACTTTGCCTTGAGGGTGATACCAATGGCCCGCCCCTTCTCACGCTCTATTGCACAAGCTACGGTTGGTCTCAAAGAGGGACACCACCGTACGAGACTGTCGGCAGAGGTTCGCCAGGATATGCGCATTTGGTTGGCATTTCTGGCGGACTTCAACGGTCGAGTCGTGTGGAACAAGCCGCCAGCGTCTTCAGATGAACTAGGTCTGTGGACTGACTCAGCGGGAAGCGTGGGATTTGGTGCCATCTTTGGTAATCGATGGTCGGCGCAAACATGGCCGACGTGGTGGCACTCCAGCGGTCTCACAGGTAACATTGGGTTCTTGGAGCTATTCCCCATTTGGGTTGCTCTGATGGCATGGCCAGACGACTTCAGGGACCGCTCAGTGGTGTTTTGGTCTGATAATATGACTGTTGTCGAATGCATTAACCAACAGGCAGCACGCTGTAAATTGATCTTGAGATTGTTGAAAGAAATTGTGCTGCTTTGCATGAGACTGAATGTACAGTTCAGGGCGAAACATGTGCCGGGCGTACTGAATCATGCAGCTGATGCACTCGTTCACATATGCAGGCGTTCAGGGGTTATCTACCTACAGCGGACCTAGTGGCGGCACCATTTCCCAAAGCACTATGGCTAATCGGTGCCCCGGATTACAAGACCTCGTGGCAGCAAGCCTAGCCCCCAGGACAAGGAAGGCATACGAAGGAGCGTTTCGTTCCTATTGCACATTTTTGGGTCCGACAGGGAGTCAGAGCTTGGGTCAGGAGGAATCCTTCCTGGGGTTCCTGGTAGCGCTGCACAGAGAAGGCCGATTAGCGGCAACGGCCAGTAGGCATAGGGCGGCCATTTCATTCATGGCGCAGGTGCATGGCATAAAAGACCCAACGGGTTCCTTTTTGGTTAAGAAGGCCCTTCGCGGCTGGCAGCGCCTCGAGGGTCGCAAGCAAGATGCGGGACGCCCGATTGGCTTAGACAGGTTGTCTCTACTTGTAGAGAAACTAGACGAGACGTGCTCCTCCCACTTCGAAGCAGTTCTGTTCCGGGCAGCTTTCGCATTAGCATTCCATGGGGCTATGCGGGTGAGCGAACTGGTCGCAAGGAATAAGAAAGACGTTGAGGGAGGTTTGTGCAGGGATCACGTCCAAATTAGGGGTGATTCGATGGTTGTCTCGATAGCCAGGTCCAAGACCGACCAGGGGGCTATGGAAAATAGTGTTGTCGTGCAGCGCGCGCGAGGGTCCCCCACCTGCCCGATAAAGTGTATAGAGGAATACTTGGCACTAAGGGCGGCTACATAGGGGGGGGGGGTTTGCTGAGGCACAAGGATGGCATCCCACTGACGAGGTTTCAGTTCCAGAGGGTGCTAGCACTGACAATCACTGCTGCGGGCATGGACCCGTGTGATTTTGGGACCCACTCCTTTAGGATAGGGGCTGCTACCGAAGCTACAGCCAGGGGTCAGAGTGCGGAGGAAGTGAAGCAGTTGGGACGATGGTCCTCGAATTGCTTCAAAAGGTATGTGCGATTGCACATGTTGTAAAGTCAATTGACTTGCACTCACGCTTCTTGTCTTTTGTTTGAATTACAGTTTTGCAAGCCTGTCACGCGGGGCGGAATTTGCAGTCGACCCAGCACCAGGAGACCAGCGGTCAAGGACCACCGTTTGGAGTGAGAGTGGTATGGGTCGTGGGCCACTCATATGTGAGGCGCGCCGGGGACGTATTCAAAGCAGGTGAGGCGACTCACGCAGCTGGGGAATACGGGTACAGAGTGGCCTTCCATGGGAAGGGCGGGCTCTGTTTTGACCAATTCGAATCATTTTTTGAGGGTCTCTTAGGGCGGCAAAGGTCACTACCATCTGTAGTCATAGTACACCTGGGGGGCAATGACTTGGTGACACTGGGTAGACAAGTGTTGTTTGAACAAATTTTGTCTGGTGTTAGCTGGCTGGCTAAAAGAATCCCGGGGTGCCTGATTGCCTGGTCCCACATGATTCCCAGGAAGGTATGGCGGGGGGGCCTTTCGGTGTCAGCACTGAACCATTCGGTGAAAAGGGTTAACAATAAAATTGGTAAATTGTTTTGCTCTTCACAGTTGCATAGCATTCCTCACGGGTGTATTCGGGGTGATCTCATGTATCTGAATGATGGGGTTCACCTGTCCAGGGAGGGGAATGATTTACTCATAGGAGACTTCATAGCATGGCTAAGGGGTTTGAGGAAGCATGACCTTTAGGAGGAGTAGGGGGGGCCGGATAGTCGGTCAACTATCCGGCCTGTGGCGGTAAGGTCATGATTGGTGAGCAGTAATTTCAAGGTCCCTAGAGGGGGGCGCCACCCAGAATGGATGGGAGCGCCCGGGGGGAGGTGGCCATTGGCCCCTCCCACGGGGAGGCGGCACCCACTAAGGATGGGTCGCCTAGGGGGAGACGGCCATAGGCCCCTCCCAGGGGGGAGGCAGCTAGATGCCCCTCCTACTAATTTCCCGGGGGCCGGATATCCGCAACGGATAGAGAGTGTGGGGATGGGGGGGAGTCCACGCTGTCCTTCCTACAGATACCTCACACGGGAACTCGGACGACCTCTAAGATGGCGTCGAGTGGAAAGGGGGCCCCCACCACGACAAGGAAAGTTACAGTTGGCAACGAGGGTAGAGTCCTCTGCGCATGCGCCACTCACACCGTGAGGGCGAGAGTTTTGGTAGTAGGGATCTGACACCGGTTAAGACCTTGCCGTTGGCCCTTAATGCTAGGATGTACAATTTTAATTTAGAATGTATGCATTTGCAGGATGTTAGACTCGGCTAGGAAACCTTTGTATTAGAGATCTGTTAAGGTTAGCCAAAGAACATGTCTTCATCGAAATGTAATAAATGTAAAATTGTACATGATTATGAAACTTTTATTTAATGTTTTAAATTTTGTTTCATATTTTAATAAATACGGCCGGGAGGGTGACTCCCTCCCGCCTTCCAAAAGTTCAACCTGTGTCCGACCTCTCCCATCCTTGGGGATTGTGTTGGGAGGGGGTGGCGGGCATCCCGGCCATATGCTCTCGCAACTTAACACAGTCCAGGGCTGTTGCTCCCTGACCTGCGATAACACTACCAGGCAGGTCGGAGAGGGCCTCTATCTAGCGAGAAAGCTGGCATTCACAGTTCTTTATTACAGAAACAAAACTCAGCAGAGGGCATTTCTCAGAAATAGCAAGGATTAATCTTGATCCTCTTACAAAATGGCGTCTTAAACAGAAAATGGCATGGCAAATGCTAACTTATGCAAGGCACTGCGTAAGCATTAACAGGCCAAATCTGAACCCCATGAGCAAGTGGCCTTTCTTTAAGGATGGCCATCTGCACAGAAGTCAGTATTTTTTCATTGGAAGCAAATTGTATTTTTTCTCTGGAATATAAATGCTTTATTTATGCTATAGGCACTGTTTCACCTTCGGTAAAGGAGATTTATCTAAATCCATTTTCTACCGGAAAGATAAAAATGACCAGGTTTCTGCCATAGACAGGTTTATGAAAGTGGTGCATTTCAAGAAAATCAGATTGTAAAGATCTGAATGTTTCTGTATATTCAGCATGCATCAGGGCGTATCAATGCATCAAGGGCCGATGTACGATCCCATTGTGTATGTGCAAACGGTTTGCCACCCGTTTGCGCATGCAAAATATATATGGGCCATATACTAACCCTACTTAGCAAGTTGCAATATTTTTGCGACTAGCTAAATAGGATTAACAACTTGCTATTAGGAAGGGGCATTCCAAGGGTATCCCTCCTTAATAGCGAGTCGGAGCCTTATGTTAGAATGGTTCGCGACTGCAATAGTGGTCGTAAAACGGTTGAAGTTTACCACTATTCTCAGAAGGGTGGAAAAGCACTGGCAAGAGGAAAGGGATCCCCAGGGATCCCCTTCCCCTTTGTAAATGTAGGGGAAAATACTTTTTAGGGACAGGCAGTGGTCCCAGAGACCACTTAAAGCCCTTAAAAAATGAAATAAAAACTTTTCATTTTTCTATTTTTAAATGCATCCTGTTTTCCTGTAAGGAAAACAGATTGTATTTAAAACAAATAAAACTGCTTTATTTAAAAGCAGTCCCAGACATGAAGGCCTGCTGAGACCAGCAGGCCACTATACATGGGAGGGCCAGCCACTCCTAATGGGGTCGGAAATTGAGAGTGCCTCATTAATATTTTATTTATTAATGTTTTTGAGTTTTGTAGAGTGCTATCTCGACCCGATAGGGTATCAGAGCACTTTACAGGAATCAGCAGAAGCACACAAAAGACTTGGAGGGGGGCTGGATACATAGGGATAAAAAGGACAAATCAGTACAATATACATTTACGAGAATCGAAGGTCCCAAGGTCCATGGAGGGATGCCCGGAGGTGGCGGGAGGATAGTGTCTGGGTATTCCAGGGGATTCATTAGAAAGGAAATAGAGCAAGGTCTCTGGGTGAAAAAGAAGGCAAAATTTAGGCAAGGAATTTGCCAATTAGGAAGGTTTTGGAATCCTTTTTGAAGTGAGTCAGAGAAGAGATTCTTCTGAAAGCGGGCAGGAGTGAGTTCCATTTCTTGGTGTGGCCCCAGAGATGGCCTGATTGTAAGTTTTCTTTTTCCAAAAATGTGCAGGTTGGAGCAGGAGGTCTCTAGTGGATGGCATGTTTCTGGTTCCACCGTATATCAAGAGTTTCTGGGTAAAATATGCAGGGGAGTTTGAATATAACGCCTTGTGCGTGATACATGCCATTTTGAGTTGGATTCTGTCCTGTAGAGGAAGCCAGTTCAAGCTTTCAGATGTGGTGAAATGTGGTTGAACTTCCTTGGGCCTGTTAGTAGCCTGGCGGCCACATTGAGGCAAGCTTTTAAAGGTGCCAGGGAGATCGTGGGTAAACCTGGGAGGGTAGAGCAGCCATATTTTAGTCTAGAGATGACTAGTTCCTAGACTGCCATTTTTAGGTCGGGAGTATCAAGGAAGGGTTTCATTTTCCTTAGATAGCTCGGGTGGAATCTGTCAGATTTGGCCATCGAGTTGATGTGGTACTGCATGTTCAAGTTTCAGTCCAGGCTTATTCTAAGGGATTTGGCCGAGTCTACGATGGTCAGAGGGCACTTTAAGGCTGTGATGGCCCTAATCCATACCGGAGAGCCAGGGTTGGTTTTAGGTGGGAAAATTAGAAGAAATTCTGTCTTCCTTGTGTTGAGTTTGAGTTGATTGGAGGAGAGCCATTGGACAGTCAATTTCAAGGCTTCATTCAGGGAAAAAAATCTCCTTGAGAGAGGATATCTTTATGTAGATCTGGGTGTTGTCAGCGTACATATTCGTGGTGTGTGGAACTTTGGCAAGCAGTTCAAGGTAAAGGTTGAAGAGGGTGGGGGACAGGGTTGATCCTTGGGGGACTCCAACCGTGTCCCGTGGAGGGAGCAGATGGAATGCCATAAATATGCATGAGGCATGCAATATGCACCCCGATTGGGAATCGGAAACAGTATCTGGGACACTGCTGTACATTGTGATCTGTGACAAATCACAGTGTTCGTAATATGGCCCCAAGTAGATTTATGAATTGTGCATACTCAGGTATGTATGTTCTGCCAAAATTCAAAAATCCTAGCAGGGACTGCAACTTTTTGTGTGTTTAGAGGTTGCAATTGTGCACTTTTCTCCCAAAAGTGAGGGGCAAACCTCTTTCTCTCGTGCATAATTTCATATCCTAGGAAAAGAATCTTGTAGTCCAGTTCAGTAAATCTCAATATTATGCTATCTACTCTGGCTAAATGGGGAATCAATTAATCAACCATTAAATAGATATCATCTATGTAGGACAGTGTGTCAGGGTCAATATAATGAAAAATCAACATAATTTGTACTGCCAAAACCCCTGGCCTATTCCCATAGCCCATAGGAATTTGTGTGTAGCATATTTGACAGCCTAAGGTGCTAAAAGCAGTTCAGTCTCAGCTCTCAGGAGCTGAATTTGACTGAAATATCCAATGGGTGTTTGTACGTTTTACAGACTACATTGTTGATGAGTACCATACTGTGTGTATTTTGCAATGCAAATCTGAATGAATGACTATTCAGATGTCTATAGTCTAAGACTATGCAATAGGAATGATCAGGTTATAAAACAGGAAGAAGTGAATTATTCATCTGAGAGACACAGGGTTCAATTACTCACTTGTAATCCAATGGGGACAGAATTCATTTAATGTGTGCTCTATCATCCTGTTTAAGGGAATATTGTGGCTGCACCTGAGGGGTGTACTGTATAAGTATAATATGATATGGGAAATCCTTATCCCACCCATCATGACTGAGGCAAAGTGCAGGTGCCAATGCAAGGGCCAAATTGGTTGAATAGGCATGCTTGTCTTCGGCAGGGACAAGGGCAGTAAAAGAAAGAAGTATCACATTCTGTTCCTGACGGGGATGTGATTGCAATGGGTGGGTGCCAATCGACCTCCACCTAGGGAAATTCCTGGAGATTCTGATGTACTATGGTGATTTCTGCTGCGCTGTTAAGGAGACTCACTTTTCAATTCCTGTTCAGGAGGTGGATTCTCACTGACTGTGGCATATTTAACAGTCAAAGCTGCCATTTTTTCTTATAAGGTGTTGTTATATTGAGAAGTTGTGTCCCTTTTCTTTATTTTCACGTCAGGTAAGCTTTGTGTCTTCCTCTTTGGTTTCACATACTCTTCCTGTCTTTGTCCAGATCGCCCTCCTCTCTCATACTGCTGGTCAGGCTATTCCTGAAAGAAACGTTCATGTATCACCACTTCAAGTTGATCAATTCATTTGGGCAATCCAAAATGGAATTTTCTCATGATTAGTGAGTCTTTTGCCCATAACTGAGGGAACAATTGCAGGTCTAATAACAGGCTCTGCAGGCAGCTGGGCTTGTGCTTGCAGGCCAAGTCTTGCAGGTCCAGCCAACAATGTTTTGTTAGTGAGGCTCCTGTACAAGACGCAAAGAACGTGTCAAACGGGAGGTTTGTACTAGATTTAGCGTGGCTAAATCAGGGTATGATTTATATCCAGATAATGCTGGGCAATTAGACCCCTTATTACTGAGAGGTCCCATTCGATATGGCCCAGCCACTTGGGGAAGGGTGCCATTAAACTAAGTATGGTGCCTGGTGTCCCCACACTGTAAGAAGAATTTCAACAAGTGCATAAGGTCTGTATGAAGCAGGTGCCTGTGGAACAGTGTAAAGTCTTTGTGTTAGCATCCACAGCTTAAAATGTAACCCAAGAATGAAATACTTCAAAGTGGTATGCAGCATCCACTTCTATTACAAATATTACACTAGGTCCTGGATAAGGGACTCCATCTTGTCTTAAATTTGCATATACTGCAGGTCGGCAGTTGGCCCCAATAACGATTGTTTGCTCCATTTGGAACTTAAATTCAATTCTAAGTGTAACAGGTTTAAACGTTTTAATACTCAAGCTTCAATAATCAACAGAACTAGGTAATCCACAAACACTGTGTAGGGCTAATCCCGCACACCACGGATGTGTCTGGTAAAAGGTCTGAGGGTATTGTGGACAAGCATAAGTACTACTCAGGGTTTCCACAAAAAAGTGTCCAACCAAAACCTTGGCGGTGCCATGTTGCTGGATTTCTGCTCAGGAACAGAACTATGCTTGGGACCATAGAACATCAGTATGTAGAGGACTGAGTAACCATATCACCTTGGTTTTTTATGGACCTGAGTCCGACTAGCTGTCGTGCCTCATTTGCTCTCTTAACCTTACCAGAGAGACAAGTGATTTGGCACCCCAGAACACAACAAGCTTGTCGCGCTCAAAGATCACGAGAACAGGACACAGTCTTTTGCACACTCAATCGTACTTGTCGACAATAAGATAAGAAAGAGACATGAAGGAAGTTTACAATGTTCATTTAAACTATCTTGTTCTGAGACACAATAATTGTGTCACAATTAAAAAATTAAACACATGTCACTAATATCACCAGCATGGTTAATAAATTGTATACCATAAAATGTTATGTCATGTTGTCTGACACATCTGCTTAACCCCTCCAGTACTAATAAAGCAAGTTGTTTATATAGTATAGACCTCCATGTTTAGTGGCCGACCAAATACCTTAGAATGCATAGGTGGAAGTTTACATCCCAGCTGATACTGCACTCTTGTCTCAGGACCTTCGCTATTTGTGTGTTTTTTATCAGAAACGCTGTCCTCTCAGTTATGTAGCAAGATATGAGTATTCATAAACAGCAGCTGCATTCCTTTATTAGGTCTAGGTGTTGGTGTCTGACCGGAGAGAATAAAAAGGGGCGGTTTTGTTTGACCTTGCTTAGGCTTTTCAGAATAAATCCCAGGAAAAGAATACAATAGAAAAGCATGTGCTGGTTTCAAGTAAAATTATAATATGGCTCAAAAGCAAGTGTGCTATTTAGGAACATGTTCAAAACTAAAGCTAAAATTGTTTAACTTCCCTAGGCTATTCAGACTAAAGGGCTGATTACGAGTTTGGCAGTCTTGCAGTGGACCGCCATGCCAGTGTTTCACTGCAAGACCACCAAACCTGTAGTCAGAATGCCTACCGGATTACAAGTTAATCCTGTGTAGGCAGTCCGTGCTTTAGGGGTCCCACTGCAGTGCCTTATTAGAAACCTGTGGGAGTGCCAAAGCACATTCCTGCATGGACGTCACCATGCAGGAACAGGGGGTGCATATAAACAGGAGGCAAAACATGTGGCCCCTGTATCCACTCACAGGCCCAGAGGCAACAGGGGCCCTGAGGACCCCCTTTGTATCCTCACTACCACTCTTTTAATGGCATTTATGAAAAGGAGGATGGTGGGGAAACTTGTAATATGCTTGGCGGTGCCGCAGCGGCATTGCCAGCATATTGCAGACTCACTGCTCATTAAGCATGGGCGAATTTTGCAAATTGGCAATTCGCGAATTTGTGGATATGCGAATTGGCAATCCGCAAAATTCGCGAATTCGCACAAATTTGTGGATTTTTTTATTTTTGCGTGTTCGCGGGTGTTCGCGAGGCGCTTTGCAATTTTGCGGATGGGGGGGTTTTGCCTGCTTAATCACTGCCACCCTCTTGTTTTTTATGCCCATCTGCCCTCTGTACCACTTGTTTCTGTGCCCTTCTGCCCTTTGCCCCACGCCATTCTAAAATAGCTACAAATAGCTTCAACAGGAAGCACTAATAGATAAAGTAAAGCAGGTGCTCCAGTTGAAGGTCAAATTAAGTTACACAATCATTAATCACCCCAAATTTGGGGGTGATTAATGATTGTGTAACTGAATTTGAGCAGCACCCGCTTTACTTTATCTATTAGAGCTTCCTGTTGAAGCTGACTTTTGTAAATATTTTAGAACGACTCTGGCAGCTTGCTGGCGCCATTCTAAAAGAGTTACAAAAGTCAGCTTGAACTTTTGACCCAATCCCCGTTCGCGGATTTCCGTTCGCGGATTTTGCGGGAATTTCGCGACTCTCGCAAATTGCAAATTTACCAAAAATCTGCGAAATCCGCAAGCGGAACGGATTTTCCGCCCATGCTTACTGCTAATACAGGGAGTGGATCTCCAGTCTAATGGTCCAAAGACCTCCACCACTAATACAACAGTCCAATGGACTGCTGTATTTGTAATTCAATCAATCAAGGAATTAGGCCCTAAATCACAGGAAAAAAAGAAAATACAAAAATATGTGCTGGTTCTGTGTGAAATATAATGTGCCACAAAAGCAAGCATGTTATTTTGTAACTTGTTGAATACTAAAGCAGCCTACAACACATATATTTAGGTCAACATAGGGAAAACCACAATGAGCAATATGAGAAACACATGACACAAGAAGGTCCATAAAGGAGGTGCTCTTTATATATGTCACCTGAGGTGCTGATGGCAATTTGGGGCCAATAACCTAGTCAGTGTGTATAATCCTCCAGTGTGCTTCTCAGTGTTTGATAGAGTTGGGATGAATTTGCAGAAACATTTACAATTCACCTCACCACACTGTCTCCTGCTGCCTCTCTTCTGCCTCTGGCTGACCATGTCATGAGAGATGTAATATGTGACATCATCAGCAGTGCATTACGGGGCGCATGAGTTATAGTTACCAAAACTAACTAGAACGGCCAAATATCTCTGATTTTGTATGATTCAAATGTCCAACTAACTGTAACATCCCAGAAACCTGTGAATTATTCTGTGAATTTCTAAGGTTTTTTAAATGATAATTTCTAACTATACCGTCCCTGAAACCTAAGATTTTTCAGTGAATTTCCAAGGTTTTTTTAAATGCTAATTTATAACTATAACATCCCTGAAACCTATGTTTTTATCAGTGAATTTCAAAGGTTTTTTAAATGCTAATATCTAACTACAACGTCCCTGAAACCTATGTTTTTTTCAGAGAATGTCAAAGGTTTTTTTAAATGCTATGTCTACAGAGGTAGGATATGTTCAGAAACTGAAAGAAAGGTACAGAACGATTCAAGAGAATTGCACAAACAGACACAGAAGTTCAGAAAGACAAAGAAAGGTTCCGAAAGAAGCAACAGATGTGCTTACTGTGACTATACTGTACAACTCATAGAAAGTACCTTAAGCAGTAATATATCTATCAAGACATCTTGAATCTCCTTTTTCTTTTGAAAATGTAACATTCATTGAGTGCTCAGAATGCAATGTCTACAAAATTTAAAATAGCAATCTCAAGTTACTATTATATTTTTGGGAAATAATTATTTTAATACTGTAAAGTTGTTTTATTGTATTGTACTACTTTCTTTTTGTCTTTTTTGTCTTTTTTTTAAAGGGGTCGCGTACCCTAAGGGAACTTACTAGATGGGTGCGCAGATTAAAAGTGCGCGAACCCTGCTAGCAAGCATTTCAGAAGCTGTGCTGCTGTCGTGACTTTGGCGTAATTTCAAAAGTATAAAATATCATTGTAGACATTATAAATATTAGTTTTGGTGAAAGTTTTTGACTGATATAATTTAGAAAATATTTCATAGATAGTATTCTATGAATTATACAAAATTTCATGAGTGCGTGAAGTCTGCACGTACGGTGTGCAACCTCACCCAGCACATATTTCTGGTGTCGTGCCGGGGTCGTTCTTGGGTCACGACTTTGGCGTATTTTCAAAGTTTGAAATATCACAATACAAAGGTAAAATATCAGATTTGAATGAACACTTTCACTAATATGATTTTAAAAATATTGAATAAACCTCTATTTATACTTTATAATTCTGAATAGAATATTTTGTGAGTGTGTGACGCGTAAGCGACGGGTGCGCACACCCTATGCAACTTCATGTCACCACAAAAAAAAAGCGATTGGTTTAAATCATTTTCATTCTCCAAGTGGGTTGATCCATCCTTGTTATATGCTTCTCATTATTTGTCTGTCTTGCTGACAAGACCTGTTCATTGTACATCTCTTCATTTGTTCAATTTTTGTGTATTTTTAAACTTTTATTTTACATTATGGCATCTAGTCATGGAGATATTGATCCACTTGAACTGGGGGATGATGACATTGTGGGGCCAGTCAAGAAAATGAAGGAAAGCGTGGTATATGCCTTCTTGAGTGTGCCAGAGGGAAAAAAGTGGGTAAACGCATGAAAAGTCACCTGTAACATCTGTAAGACAGACTTGTCCAGAGCTCTGAAAAGACATTTTAATGCAGGACATCAAGCATGAAGAAGCATTTGGAGACTATCCATCTATTGCTCTGGCAAGAAGCGTAACACTGAGAGAGCCGAACGCAGAGGCAGAACAAGACTTTAATGCCCCTTCAAGATCCTCTCAAGGACTTACAGCAAAACCAAGGCCTCATGTTGTTCCAGAGCTGTTGGATGTGGCCATAATTTGTAAGAAATGTAATGCAAAACTGTGCATTGGGGAGCAGTGCATTGACGTTATCATCAAAGCACATAAAAGGGATTTTTTTTTCATAATGTGCTTCCAAATTTCCGTTTTTTTTTTCTCCAACAGTTCCTTTGCAGTTTTCAAATTTTTTTGTAAAAAAGAAAAAATAGAGAAAAAATGTAAATTGTTTGAAAACAAAAAAAAGGTTCTCACGGAATAGAACAATTACCTGAGTGATTACATGTGTGCAATGATATTGCCTGAGTGATTGTAGGAATACTTTTATATTGTCTGAATAATTACGTGTGCATGAGTAGATCTTGCATGATTACATGAGTGTAGCAGTGCCTGAGTACATGCATAAATGCATGGGTACTGCCAAAGTGATTGCATAAGTGTGTGAGTAGTGCTTGAGTCATTATCCTCTTCTGTGCATCGGACGGCGGGGGGCCGTCTGACATCTCGGTGGGTGTGTGCAGAGGACGGCCAGGGGCCGTCCAAACCATGCTCGCATAGGATTTCTCAGCACGCGGGAAAAATGCCAGCTGCAGCGAAGCGGTTGAATGAGTGCAGGAGTAATATCTGGGTGATTGTAAGTGTGCATGAGTAATGTTTGGGTACATGGAGGACTGCATAGGTAGTGTCTGGTTGATGCATGAGTGCATAGGTAGAACCTGGGTGCATAGAGGAGTGCATGAGTAGTGCCTGGGTGATTGCATGAGTGCACAGGTAGAGTTTGAATGTTTGCATGAGTGCAGCAGAAGTGCTCAAGTGTATGCATGAGTGTATGGTTAGTGTCTCAGTGATTGCTTGAGTGCAAGGGTAGTGCCTGCGTGCATGGAAGAGAGTATGAGTAGGCCAAACCGAGAATAGACCCTACAAGCCTCCGCAAAAAACGAGAGGTTTTTTGGATTTTCATGTTAAGCTCTGTTACCAAGGGCCTAAATGAAGAATGCCCATGGCACAATGTGTTCACGTGAAATCATGATTATCCCTATTTGGTCCCTCCCAATCCATCATTCGGGCATCAACGGGAAAATAGAAACGGATATGAACATAGAGACTTACACTGATAGTATTATACTGTGGAACCATTAGGTTATTTCCTCTGGACCCCATTGTCGTTTCTGCCTCCCTGGTGTTTATATTGAAATCCCCCTGGAGGCCTTTGTTCGATTTGCTCTATTTGTTTTATATTTTCGCCAGTGATCTATCCAATATGGCGCCCAATCATTACACAATGATAAATGGTCCCTCGTTTGTTTTTAACCTCCTAAGACGCAAGCAAAGGATTTTCTAACATCCTTAGAGGACGCTCAAAATCAGTAGCTGGATAGTGAGTCCCCTCTCTATATCCATGAAGGGCTACATCTGAAACCAATAAATCCAAATTAGTACGATTTATAAACAGGGAGATGCAAAACCGGAACTCGGCATAGCTTCCTGCGGGATACGGGGAGGAGGACCGAACACGGAGGCCGATAATTCCTTCCTACGAACATTTTTACGGTAAGCTGTATTCAAAAAAATTTAGAACACTACCCTCTGATGCTCCTCTTCGTAGAGTTTATGTTTACAAGCCTGTGCTTATGTGTTTATAATAGACCCGTCTTGCCGGCCTGAAATCGTTAAACAGCCTAATCTTCGGATTAATTGTAGCGTCCTCCTCGTTTCCTGTCTCTAGTAACTTTGGATCGATTGACAGGTGAGCATATGAAGATATATTAAGCTAAGGTAGATCCCACTTTATGACGGTATGATTTGCAATTAAATATAATCTGGATAGACCTACTTGGAGCGTTTCCAGTATTGTGAAAACCCCTCTATCGCACAGTATCTCTCACTTATAGGCAGTGAATAATGAGCTTTACCTCCCACTTAAACCACATTGCGATATTGTTCAGGTTTGTAGCTTACCACCCCCCAAACTGTATTCATCCATCCCAGATTGAGAACCACGGGTCAGCGAGCCCCCCTTGTCACCCAATTGTGATTCTTTTCCACGATATATAGCTGGAGTGTAACCGTCGCCGGACCCACTTGGAAAAGAAAAGCTATCTTGCTGGAACGGATACTTCCCACTGCCTCACGCCCTTTGAGTCTAATCACTTTGATCCCGATATTGTACAGCAGGACGGATTCAGCCCCACCTTTCCTAGGTACGTGGCTTTATTTAGGCACCCCTAGAGCATAGAGTCTAGTCTTTTAATTATTCTGAGAGACTGTCCTCCCCCTAAATCTCGTTCTGGTGTTGCATAGAGGGCTATATAGCTAAACTACCTATTCCATTTAAGAACCCTGGGTCCATGAGCCCCTTTCATCTAATGTTGGTTTTTCCTCTGTGCTTAGCTGGATTGAATTCATCGTTGGACCCATTCGGAATAGAAAAGCCCTCCCATGGGAGCAGATACATCCCACAGCTCCACACCTCTTGAGCCAAATCATATTGACGCCGATAATGTAAAGCAGGACGGATTTGGCCCTGCAACCCTGGGTACGTGGCTCTAATCTCGCACCCTCAGAGCGTAGAGTCTAGTGTTCAAACTACCCGGAGAGTCTTTCCCCTTCTAAAGTTACATTCTTGTGTTTTGTAGATGGCGATATAGAAAAACAAACCCCCCTCGGGCCTATTGAGCATACCCCCGGGTTAACTACCCCTGACTGACCTTGAGAAGTGTGAATGCCACCTTATCTACACATACTTGGTAAGTAGATTCATAGAGACATATGGGCTTTTCGTGAATCTCTGTTATTCTATAAAAAACATTAGAACCCCTTGTAAACAGTGGGAGTCCCGTCACGCTCTTTATGTTGTCGTTAGGATGTCAGTCTGAGGACCGGCCTATTCGATTTAATTGAAGAGAGACACGAATGGTGTACGGTTTTCCATACTACCCCTGTTCCTCCTCTTCTCTCCCTGAGCAACTCACCTATATATGAAAACCAGTATCACATATTAGATCCCATGGGGGACTTATCCTAAAGCCATACAGAAAATTCATGAGGACACCTAAATTAAAAGTGAATGCATTATATGAGACGATGAATGAATGTGTGAATGAGTGATGGTTGAGTTCTCCACCCTAGCCTTGATCTAACCTGGTAGATTGTTTCCTTCCCCATCCTTGGGAAGTTACAAACTTTGGGAGTGAGGCCCACTACATCAGAGCCTTGACTAATTGACCTAAAAATGGGAACAAATCTTTAATAAAAGAAAATGTAAAGTTTAAATATATTCATGTATGGTGATTAAATGTACCTTAGAACTATATAATGAGAAAATGTTTTTTATTCCACAGTGTGCTTGTTCCCCCTCCTGGTCTATACACACCCTTGCCCTGAGGAAGGTGTGGCCTACCGTGGCCCTTAACACTCAAAATGCGCGTTTGCATAAACACCTTGGACTGCAGCTATATATTCCTCGAGGAATATATTTTATCACCTGCTGTGCGTCCATAATCTGCACCCCTGTGCAAACAACCTGTATTCGACTCTATGGTAGCCATGGGTGCCCTCCTTTATATGTCACTGTATGAATGAATGAGATAGCGAATGAATAAGTGAACCCCGGATTGTGTGTGAGTTGTTTCTGTGTGCATGGGAGTGTGAGGAACCTGTGTATGATATCTTTTTAAATTGTTTATACATTCACCTGTTGTTCTTTGTGTTATCACCTATGAAAAACGTATATATATGAAATGTGCTTTATAAAAACCAATTATTGTGTCAAAAAAACATATAAAAAATGCTAATAAAAGGACTATGTCTCCAAAATATCAGAAAAGTCTTTGGATCCGATGTTCTGTTGATGTCACCCCATATATAACTCTGTGGATCTCTAGTGGGACCCTTGATATCTGTATTGGCAGGGTGTGCTGTTTTCTATTCTGTTGTTAATTTTCCCCTATTCTCCTGCCAACTACCAAAAATCCCTTTGGGGAACCCCCTTCTATTATATAGAGAGTATGAGTAGTGCCTGCATGGATAGTTCCTGGGTGATTAATGTGTGAGTGCATGAGTAATACATGGATGATTGCATGACTGCCAGAGTAGGGCCTGAATGATTGAAAGACTGCATGGGTAGTGCTTGGTTGACTGAATGACCACGAGGGTAGTGTTTAGGTGTTTAAAGGAGTGTATGGATAATGATTGGGTGCATGGAAGAGTGCAAGGGTAGTACATTGGTGCATGGAGTAGTACATTGGTACTTCTTCAGTGATTGCAGCAGTGCATGACTATTACCTGTGGGATTGCATGAGTGCATCAGTAGTGCCTGGGTAATTATAGGAGTGTATAGGTATTGCTTGAATTATTGCGTGTGTACATAGGTAGTTCCTGGGTGATTGCATGAGTGAATAGGTAGTGCCTGGGTTTTTTTATAACGGCATAGGTACTGGTTGCATGATTCGAGGAGTGCATGAGTAATGGCTCGGTGCATAGAAGAGTGTATGAGTAGTGCCTGAGTACATGTAGGACTGCATGGGTAGTTTCTGGGTGATTGGAGGAGAGCATTAGTAGTACATTGACGATGACATGAGTACAGGAGTAGTGCCTAAATGATTGAAAGACTGCATCGGTAGTGCTTGGGTGATTGCATGATTGTCACAGAAGTGCCTGAGTGCATGTATGAGTGTATGGGTAGTGTCTGATTGATTGCTTGAGTACAAGGGTAGTGACCGGGTACATGGAAGAGTGTATGAGTAATGCCTGAGTGCATATAGGACTGCATGCTTAATTCCTGCGTGATTAGACAAGTGCATGAATAGTACGTGGATGATTGCATGATTGCAGGAGTAGTGCCTGAATGAATGAAAGATTGCACAGGTAGTGCTTGGGTGCTTGCATGAGTGTCACAGAAGTGCCTGAGTGCATGTGTGAATGTATGGGTAGTGTCTGGTTGATTGCTTGAGTGCAAGGGTAGTGCTGGGTACATGGAAGAGTATATGAGTTGAGGCAAGAGAATTGCTGAAAGAACCAACAGAGGTGTAGAAAAAAGAAAGAGAAGTGCAGATAGAGGCAAGTAAGGTGCAGAAAAAAAGCAAGAACAGTGCAGAAAGAACCAATAGAGATGTAAAAAGAGGCAAGAGGGGTGCAGAAAAAGTTAGGAGGGGTGCACTAAGGGGCAAGAGAGGTACAGAAAGAGGCAGGAGGGGTGCAGAAAGTAGGAAGAGAAGGGTAGAAAGAAGTAACAGAGGTGTTGAAAGAGGCGCGAAGGGTGCAGAAAGACCAAGAAAATGCAGGAAGAGGCAACAGAAGTACAGAAACAGGCAGGAGAGGTACAAAAAGAGGGGACAGGGGTGCAGAAAGAGACAAGGGGGTTTTGGAAAGAGAAAAGAGGGGTGCAGAAAAAAGCAACAGAGGTGCTGAAACAGGCAATTGAGGTGCAGAAAGAGGCAAGAGATCAGCAGGAAAAGCAACAGAGGTCCTGAAAGAGGCAAGTCAGCGGCAGAAAGAGCCAAGAGAGGGGCAGAAAGAAGCATCAGAGGTGCAGAAATAGGCAAGAGGGGTACAGAAAGAAGAAAGAAGTACAGAAGAAGCCAAAGAGGCAAGCGCAGTGCAGAAAGAACAAAGAGAAATGCAGAAAGATGCAACAAAGTTGCTGAAAGAGGTACGAAAGGTGTAGAAAGAGGCAAGAGAAGTACAGAAAGAAGCAACAGAGGTACAAAAAGAGGCAAGAGTGATGCAGAAAGAGTGAAGCAAGAGCGTTGCACAAAGAGGGAAGACAGGTGCATAAAGTGGCGAGAGGGGTGCAGAAACAGGCAAAAGAAGTACATAAGGAGGCAAGAGAACTGCAGAAAAATAAATGCAAGAGAGGTACAGAAAGAGGGAACAGAGGTACAGACAGAGGCCATAGAGGTGCAGAAACAGGAAAAGGGGGTGCAGAAATAGGCAAGGGGTGCAGAAATCTGCAGGAGAGGTTCATACAAAAGCAAAATCAGCGCAAAAGAACCAACAGAGGTGCAAAAAAGTCAAGTGAGGTGTAGAAGGAGGCAAGAACACTGTAGAAATAGGCAAGAGAATTGCAGAACAGGCAAAAGGGATGCAGAAAAAGGGAACAGTTGGGAAGGCTGAGGCAAGAGAGGTGCAGAAAGAGGGAAGAGGGGTGCAGAAAAAGGCAAGAGGGATGCAGAAATTTCGAACAGATGTGTAGTAAGAAGCCAGACCAGTGCACAAATAACTAAGGGCCAGATGTAGGTCAGTCGGTAACGGCCGAAAATCGGTATTTTCGGCCGTTACCGACCGGTTTACAAGATTTGGCATGTAGGGGGCAATATTTTACCGAATCGGTAAAATTACCGATTCGGTAATTTTACCGATTCGGTAAAATAAAACATCGGTAAATTTACCGATTTGAAGCCACCCATATGTAGGTGGGACTCTTCAGAGTCCCAGGAGCCTTAACGAATCGGTATTTTACCATCAAAACCAATTTGATGGTAAAATACTGATTCCGGTGTGCATGCACATGTGTGCATGCACACCTATGTCATGTGACAGGCAGACCGGCCCTTAGGGCAGGTATGCCTTCCACATGGCACCTGTGCCTGTTTTGGGGGTGCCAGAGGGTGTCAAAGTGACACCCCCTGCACCCTTGTGAATTCTTTAATTACCGATTCGGTAAATACCGAATCGCTAATGCCCAATCATTCCTATGGGCTTCAAAGCCCATAGGAATGAATGGGCATTACCGATTCGGTATTTACCGAATCGGTAATTAAAGAATTGTTAAGGATTCGGTAACGAATCCAGAAAAAAAAAATCTTGCAAACAAGCCGAAAGAGCCTGGCGCAAGTCTTATGACCCGGCTAGGAAAGCTCTGTACCTCGCCACCATCAAGACCTATCATAGAGCCATCTGCAGGGCCAGGGCCGCCTACTTCTCACGTGAATTCAGTGCTAGTTCCAACCCTAGCAAACTTATCTTTAAAGCACTGAAAGATCTTACTGCCTCCCACTGTGAGGATTTGGCCGCTTTTTTTATCAATAAAGTGGAAGGAATTTATCGAGCCTTTCCCAGCTCTACAGGTTCCCGGCAGCGTATCACAGCCACTTCTAAAACTACTCTCTCGCTATCTTATCTTCCGGAGCTTTCTACGGAGGAGTTTGACAAACTCGCGATTAGGGTGAAATCGGGTTCCCCGAAAGATCCCTTGCGGCCCTCACAATTTAGAGAATCCTCCGTCTGCCTTCCTCCGCTCTGTAAACTTATTAATCTATCACTGTCCTCTGGCTCTGTACCAGTTGCCTGGAAACAGGCGCAGGTAATTCCTATTCTGAAAAAACCTGCTTTGGACCCTAAAAAAGCTGAACACTATCGCCCCATCTCTCTCCTCCCGTGGGCTGCTAAGCTGACTGAGGCCCATGTTAATACTATTCTAGCAAAACATCTCCATTCTGCGAATATTTTAGATCCCTCGCAGAATGGGTTCAGGCCCGGCCATAGCACCGAGACGGCGCTCCTGTATATGGCTGAACATCTTCGCATGTTAGAGGATTCAGGTCACACGGCGGCACTTGTGCTCCTCGATCTAAGTGCCGCCTTCGACACTGTCTCCCATGACATTCTACTCCAACGTCTGGTTGAGGCAGGGGTGGATAAGCTGGCCCTTGAATGGTTCAGATATTTTCTATCTGATCGCTCCTTCAGGGTCATCACTCCCCCCTTTGAATCCAAACCTCATGCGATTGCCCAGGGCGTCCCCCAGGGATCGGCCTTAAGCCCCACTCTTTTTAATCTTTATGTCCAGCCGCTGGCTGATGTCGCCATGCGTGGGAACCTCTCCATCGTGTCCTACGCAGACGACACGCAGCTTGCGGTTGCGATTAGTGGGGCTTCCGATCTCGAGGCAGCCAAGTTCCGTGAGGGACTCATATCTGTGGCCCACTGGATGAATGATAATTTCCTACAATTGAATGCTAAAAAAACCGAGGTGCTCATTGTGGGGAAACAAATTCATCTGTGGGGTGACAGCTGGTGGCCACGCGAGCTCGGTCCTACCCCTACCCCTGTCACTGAAGTCAAAAACCTCGGGGTATGGTTTGACTCCCAACTGAGCTTTTCCACTCACACTAAAAAGACCGCGGCATCTTGCTTTGGAATCTTGCGTCAGCTTCGGTCCACCTTCAAATACTTTGACGCTCCTACACGTCAACTTATTGTGCAAGCTTTGATTCTGTCTAAATTAGACTATGCCAGCTCTCTTTTTCTTGGAGTCAATCAGGCTGAGCTCTCCCGTCTCCAACGCGTCCAGAACGCTGCCGCCAGGGCTCTGGTTGGTTTGCCTAAATTTTGTTCAGCTAGGAGAACCATTTTTAATCTCCATTGGCTCCCGGTGGCACAGAGAATAAAGTTTAAATCTTTGATTTTGACATTCAAAATCCTTAAGCTTTCCTCTCCTCAGATTCTGCAGCAACTCATTTCTCCTTATGTTCCAGCTCGTTCTCTGCGGTCTTCTGTTCTCCACCTTGCCACTGTTCCCCGTTTCAAGAGATCCAGGATTGGCGGCCGCTCCTTCCGAGTCCTTGCCGCCAAACTGTGGAATTCCTTGCCCGTCCACATCCGTGCCATCGATGAGCTCCTGGCTTTTAGGAAGGCGGTTAAAACTTTTCTTTTCCCCTTAGCCCCTTAGTTCTTGTTGCCGTCGTGTTGTGTTTCCCACCTCCTGTCCGGTTTTGTTCTGCACTAGCGCCAGGACGCCCCTTTGCTGGGGCAGCTGTGCGCTCAATAAATCAGGATAACATAACATAACATAACATAACATGTTGGGAACTACATACCATTTATCGATTTTGAAATACCGAATCGGTACAATTCGGTATTTTAAAATCGGTAAATGTTTTTTACCTACATCTGGCCCAAATAGAGGTGCAGAAAGAGGCAAGAGGGATACAGAAAGAGGCAAGTAAAGTGCAGATCAAAGTAAAAGAGGTGTAGAAAGAACTTACAGAGGTGGAAAAAGAGGCAAGAGGGGTGCAGAAAGGGGTAGGGGAGGTGTACAAAGACGGAAAAGGGGTAAAGAAAGAGACAGGGGAGATGCAGGGGAGATGCAGAAAGAAAAGGAACTACAGAAAGAAGCAACAAAGGTGCTGAAAGAGGCACGAAGGGTGCATAAAGAGAAAAGACAGGTAAAGAAAGAAGGAACACAGGTACAGAAACAGGCAAGAGTGCTGCACATATTCTGTGAAGGGAGAAACTTTGTCCCTACAGTGCCTGCTTCGAAACTCATTACCAGCTGCACCATTTCTTGCCAATGTATATTCTGCATATTCTAGGGGTGGGTGAGGGGTGAGTTGATGAACTATGCCTCCTTTCAGAACTCTGTGGAGTTTCAGGAAGTTTATATGCCACTCTACGGAATTCCACATAGTGCACCTCTGTGAGCTCCACTCATCGGTAGTCAGAGTGTTCAAGGAATTAGCTATTCAGGTGTGTTGCTTAATTCCTGTAATACAGGACTTCCTTGATAATTTTAGAGCCCTGTTCTACGCTAAGCCACAGGACCCGAATCAGAGGATATAATCAGGGTGCCAATTGTAAGGGCTCTGTCACCACTTGGTCTATTGTCCTTGTTCACAATGTCCTCATTCACCACAGTAGAAGTGCAATCACTGGGTTGATCAGAATGGTCATCAACAAGACTAACACTGTGGTGATCCACTGGGGTAGGTGACAGAGGCAAAGGTATGTGAGAGGATGGTGAAGTTATGGGAATCACATCTGCAGCTTCTTTTTGCCAGTTGGAATGCCTTAGATATAACATCAACTGCACGCACCAGAAAGCCATCTATGGTGGAACAAGTGTAGGAATAGAAGGACACCTGGGTCAATGATGGTGCTTTCCATTTGCCCATTGTCATAAAGTTGTCTGGGAGACGTTCTTATTGTGGGAAACAAATCATAATAACCACAAACCCAGTATCTTAAAATAACATGGTTGCTCCATGGTGGTGCAGTGTCAATGTAGAAAGCAGGGGCTAAAAGAAGTGGTCCAGCCCATTGTCCTCCAGGTAATGACCAGGGACGCCCTTGGCCTGGCTTTACCTGGGCACTGCCTCTGCATGTCTCATGCAGCTGGACTGCATAGTGCTATTTATTCATTTATTATTTTATAGTTTTATAGAGCACGAAATAGACCTGTAAGGGTATCAGAGCACTTTACAGGCTTCAGAGGGGAAGAAAACAAGTCTTGAGGATGGGAAGGATCACATTGGGAGAGCCAAGCATACATTATAAGAGGGGAGCACGCAGTCTTAAGTCCAAGCTACATGTGGGATCAAATTAAAGCAGAATATACAGGAGGTGCACACTGTCAAAGGACCTACAAGTGGGATAACAAATTAAAGCAGATAAAAATTAAATCAGGTAGGTATAATATGCACGCTGTCTCGTCTCATGGGGAGATGCCCCGGAGTGCAGAAAAATGTGTCATCGGTGGAGATTGTGGCTAATGCCGAGGAGGAGGGGGGAACAAGACGAGGAAGTGATTGAAAAGTATTCTTTAGGTGAGGTATTTTCCCATTAAGAAGGTTTTGGTCTCCTTCTTAAAGTGTGACAGGGATGGAAGTCTTCTTATGGAGGGAGGAAGAGAGTTTCAGATTCTTGGTGCAGCCCCAGAGAAGGCCCGATTGTACTTTTTTTTTCTTCCAGAAGATTGCTGGTTGCAGCAACAGGTTTTTGGCGGATCGGGAGTGGTTGGCTCCTCTGGATATCAGGAGTTTTTCTGCGAGAAATGTAGGGGAATTCGAGTATAGAGCTTTGTGAGTAATGCAGGCTAGTTTAAATTGTATTCTTGCCTCTAGGGGAAGCCAGTACAGAGCTTTGAGGTGGGGAGAGATGTGGTAAAGTTTTCTTGAGCCCGTTAGGAGCCTAGCGACGGTGTTGAGGCAGGCTTTCAATAAGGCCAGAGAGTTTTTGGGTAGCCCTGCGAGAGTAGAGCATCCATTTTCAAGTCTGGAAATGACTAGGGTCTGAGTTGCCATTTTAAGGTCGGAGGCATCGAGGAAGGGTTTGAGGATTCTTAGGTAGCTCAGGTGGAATCTAGCCATTTTGGCCATAAAGTTTATATGGCCTTGCATAATAAGGCTGCAGTCAAGGGTTATACCAAGGGATTTTGCCATGCCGACAATGGTAGGAGGGCAGTTTAGTGCAGTGATGGTCTTGATCCATTCCTGGATGTCTGGATTGGGTTTGGGAGGGGAGATCAGAAGAAACTCGGTTTTATTTGCGTTGAGTTTCAGCTGGTTGGCAGTGAGCCAATGGACTGTCAGTTTCATGGCCTCGTTAAGGGAGAGAATGTCTCAGGGGAAGAGATTTTTATGTAGACCTGAGTATCATCGGCGTACATAAGGTACGAGATGTTGGCGGAACGTAGCGTCTCAGTCAGAGGTTCAAGGTAAAGGTTGAAGAGGGTGGGGGAGAGGGTTGTTCCTTGGGGAACTCCAATAGGAACCGGAGAGGGGTCGGATAGCTCATCGTTGATGAGGACGGTTTTGGAGGAAGGATCTAAATCATTCGAGGACGGTGCCATTCAATCCCCCCTGAGTTGAAGTGTTCTAGAAGAATTTCCTGGTTCACCGTATCAAAGGCGGAGGAGACACCTAGAAGTATTAGGAGACAGGTTTTGCCTAGGTTTAGGGCTTGGATGGAGTCATCCACAATGTGGAGGAGGGTGGTTTCCATGCCGTGACCGGGTCTGAAGCCAGATTGGAAGTCATCTAGCAGGTGAAAGTTGTTGATGTGTGGAGTTGTATAGCATTTTAGGACCCTAGTGTCATTTTCCTGGTTCATGCCCTTATATAGGTATAAATCACCATATCCTTATATAGGCATAGAAATCACAACCATATTTAGACATAGCTCATGCAGTCCAAATACGGCATGGCTACTTCCACTAGTTCCGACAATCCACAATGATTTCTTGGAAAATTCGGCTTCAGCAGCTAGGGAATTCCCCTTGCTTGCATACTGATTTATCCAAGAACTCATGGAGTTTTCAAAAAACTGAGACTCCTTGATGACGTTATTATGTCCACCTTTACGTCAAACTCAGCACCTTCAAGGTATAAATATGCCCACACTTGCAATAGCAAACACACGTTGGTTTGGAGCAGCTCAACTATCTACTTGCCCAATGCATCTTGCTACAGCAAGTGCCGAAGGAAGCCGACCCTCCAGCAGACGCACTGAGAGAGACGCTGCTTTTTCTCCTACCGAGAAATCCAGCTCCAGTGTTGGCAAGCAACATTAGTGCAGTGCCCCCGGGACCTGGCCCACCCTGGGGCTTAACTAAACAAAGAGCGGGAGCCAGTGCTTAATGTTTTGTTTTTGTTTTTTCAGCCAGATTCACACACCCAACACAAGTTCAGATGATTTTTTTGTAATGCTTTTTTGGGGCTTGGGGGTCCTTGTGAGACCCCCTGAGCAGGCCTAGGGGGTCAGGGTGTTTCTACCCTGCCCCCTTTTCTTGTTTTTCAACTTTTATTTTACTGTTTTCTTGTGACTCGGTTCTACTGAGTCACAAGATGGCTGCCAACACTTCCTGGTTTGGAGTGTTGGAAGCCAATCACAGTGAAGCTCGTGCTTGGGAGGGGTCACGACTCCACCGCGTCCCTAGATATCAAAACTTTTTTTTTTCGAATTACTCAGGAACTACTTAACGGATTTAAAGTCTCTTTCTGAAACAAGACCTATCTTTTTGCCAAGGTTTGTGTAATTCTGTTCAACAGTTCGGGCTGCAGCTGTGTCTAAAGTTTCCTATGCAAAATTACATGGGAAAACACGTTTTGAGACCCCCTTTTTTCTCAGCTCCCGCTTGTCGGATCACCACGAAACTTTCAAGAGAGGGGCTTACTGGAGCGGGCCACTAGTTTTGAACACACCCATACACACACTGACCCAACCATACAGCTATTTCCACATGCACACTTGAACCTATACAGCCAGTGAATCAATCACTCAAATATGCATGCACAGAGTCACACATCTCCCACGCACCCACACACACACCAAGCACCCATACAAATACTCTCGCAACCGATCAATAACCCATATGGACACTCATGTAGCTACTAACCAAACCTTGGAGAAGCTTATAAAACAGCAGACAGACTGATCCTGACATTGAGACACTTACACACCCACTCATTCTTCAATACACCTTGGCATATATATAATACATGTTTAAACTTTATAGAAAAACACACATTTACTGGATGATGTCATCAGTGATGTCTATTGAGATGTCATTAGTGATGTCATCAGTGATGTCACTGACCATAACATGAATGATGTAATATGTGACGTCATCAGCAGTGCATTGCGGGGGCGCAAGTTATAGTTAGGTGAACTAACCATAACAGAGAAATTTTGTTGGTTTTGTAGGAGTGAAATGTCCAACTAACTATAACGTCTCTGAAACCTATGGTTTTTTCATGAAATTTCTAAGGGTTTTTTAAATGCTCATTTCTAACTATAATGGGCCTGAAACCTATGGTTTATTTCAGTCAATTTCTAGGGTTTTTTAAATGCTAATTTTTTTATTTAATATTTATACAATCTTTTATGTTTTTCTGAAAGCTGCAATTTTTTAAATCAAAAGATATTCTGTAACTGTAATATTCTATAATTATTATTTGTTATTTTAATTTAAATATGTAATGTCCTACGTCTTTTAAAATATATGTATTTTTTTTTTCAAAAACTATTTGAGTCGCATACCCATTGTGCCCCTATTACGGTGGGTGCGCGAATTCAAGCCGCCATATTAGAAAAGTGGCGAAGGAGCCACGTTTGTTTTACGATGACTTTGTGGCCTGCATAATGTCATACACGTATGGGATCTCATCATGTGCACGATGGGTATGCGATGGGTGTGCGGTGCATGGCCCCAAGAAATGTCATATATGTATGGGTACGCGTCATGTGCGCATATCATAAGCGACGTGTGCCCGGTGCCGTGACCCATGTGAGGTCATATACGTGCCGGGTCGCCAGGTACCCGACTCCCATAAAAAAAAATTATGTTTTAAAACTATATGTATATAACTTTAATGTACATATCAGAACAAGAGATCATCTAAACTATTTATAAAAATAATGTATGTGTACTTGTAATAAACTTATATTAATGTTAAATATTTATTTTATTTTATTTTATTTTAAGGTTTTGTAGAGCGCGTAGTAACCCTAGAGCATCCCAGCGCTAGAACCTGAACTCAAGAGGGGTCAGCAACGGAGGGAGTTAGGGTCAGGGGAAAAGAAGGGTCTTCAGTGCTTTCCTGAACTGAAGGAGATTGGGTTCAGTTCTCAGTCTCCGGGGGAGGTTGTTCCAGTTTTGGCCGTGTGAACCGAGAAGCTTTTTTAACTCTGGGGACAGTGATGAGATTCTCTTCGCTAGAGCGGAGGACCCTGTTTGATTTGTAGGGGATGATGAATTCCTTGAGGAGGGGAGGGCCGTTATTATGAAGAGTTTTGTGGGCCAGACAGAGGGCCTTGAAAGCAACCCTTTCTCTGACTGGGAGCCAATGGAGAAGTTTCAGAGCTGGCTTCGCCGAGGATCTGGCGGGGGTGTCGGTGAGTAGGCGGCCCGCGGCGTTTTGAATTTTCTGCAAGGTGTTGAGTGTAGCTTCAGGGGCACCCAGGTAGATTGCGTTGCTGTAGTCAAGCCTTGCCAGGATGAGGCCCTGAATCAGAAGTTTCTTGGAGGTCGCGGGGAGCAGGGGGAAGACCTTCTGCAGGCCTGGAGAAGTCCGAAGCAGATTCCTGCCGTCTTTTTGGCCTGTGTTCTGAAGCTCAGGTCTTTTTTGAGCCATACACCCAGGCTCTTGACCTCATCCTTGGGTGCAGGGGGGTCACCTAGGCAGTTGGGCCAGATGTGTGGCGGCAGGGAGGGCCCTTTATGTCGGAGCAGCAGAATCTCGGTCTTGGAACCGTTCAATTTTAGTGCTGAGGAGTTCATCCAGCTGTGGATTTTCGTGAGACAGCTGTGAAGATCAGAGGGAGATAGGTGCGGGTGTGAGAGGGTTACTACCAGCTGGGTATCGTCGGCGTAATTGATGATCGAGACGCCGAATGGATTGACCAGTTTCTCCAGCGGGGACATGTACACGGCGATGAGCCCTGTGGTACTCCACAACGGAGGGGGATTGTGGGGGAGTGGCTGTCGTTTCTCCCAGACTTGAAAGGAACGACCGTCTAGGAAGGATTTTAACCACTTCAAGGCCGTACCCCTTACTCCGATGTCTCCCAGTCGTTGGATAAGGGTTTGGTGGTTTACAGTGTCGAAGATCTACCGACCTCCGGGACCACACACTCAATTCAGCGAGGACATCGCCGACTTCGTCAGCCCGCACGCCCTCCCCTCCCCTGACTACATCCTCCTGGGGGACTTCAACTTCCACCTGGAGAACAACAACGACTGCAACACCAGCTCCCTGCTCGACAACCTCGCCAACCTTGGACTCAAGCAGCTGGTGTCCACCCCCACCCACCTCGCCGGACACACACTCGACGCCATCTTCTCATCCAGCAAAGACATCGCCTTCAGCCACGCCACAGAACTCCACTGGACGGATCACAGATGCATCCACTTCACCTTCAGAAGAACGACGACCCACCACCACCAGCAACAGGTTGCCCGAAGAAGCTGGAACAAGATCACAGCCGACCAGCTCGCCGCCTCCCTGAGCCAGCACCCTCCGGCCAGCTCAGCGAACCCCAGCCAGGCCACCGACAACCTCACGAAGTGGATCAGCAACTGCGCAGACGAACTCGCCCCACTAAGGACCCCACCCAGCAGACCCGGCAGTAAGAGAGCCCCATGGTTCACAGACGAACTCAAGAGCTCCAAGAAGAACTGCCGAGCCCTCGAGAAAGCCTGGAGAAGAGAACCCACGCCGGAAAACAGGACCACCCTCAAGCTCGCCCCCCGGAAACACCACCAACTGATCCGCATCGCCAAGAAAACGGCGCGATGAACTCCGTCCACTCCGGATCCCCAACCGACCCCATGACCTCACCACGTCTTCAACAAAGCCGACGCTGTCATCACACCCCACCTGCGGGACATCATCAACACCTCATTCGACACCGCCACCTTCCCCGAGAGCTGGAAGCGCGCCGAACTCAGCGCTCTACTGAAGAAACCTACAGCAGACCCCACCAAACTCAAGAATTACCGCCCCATCTCGCTCCTCCCGTTTCCAGCCAAAGTCATCGAGAAGACCGTCAACAAACAGCTGGCCACCTTCCTCGCGACGAATGGATCCCTCGACCCATCGCAGTCCGGTTTCCGTGCCAACCACAGCACCGAGACCGCCCTCGACCCCACCCTCTTTAGTAATTCTGTCAGCTGCATCAGAGGAGAGATACCTGCTGTGTTTTTAGGAGCAATACTGAAAATTATTTTGGTGTTTACGTCAAAAACTTCACTAATGGCTTCTTCTACTCCACCAATAGACCTTTCTTCTGATGTTGAAGATTTGGGACTACATACAAAAAAAAGACCAAAGTCTATTGCTTGGAAATTCTTTACGATTCCGGAGGGAGAAAGAAAAGAAAATGCAAGGAAGGTCAGCTGACCGCTCTGTCCCAGAGTTCTGTCAAGATGCAGTGAGAAGAAGTACCCCTGTGGGACGTCCAGTATGTTTAAGCATCTACTGACTATACATCCAAGACAACATGCACAAGAACAATTGTGAGGAGCTCAAGAGGCCACACAAACTGACCAGGGAGTTGGTCCCAGCACTTCTGGAGGCTCATCCTCTTCCTCTTGTGGTCCAGATATTCACGCAGAATTTGCAATCCTGAAACAGCATTGTATAAAATGCAATGTCATTTTATGCTGTGAGGCACAATCGTTTGACGTTGTATGTTCAGCAGCCAGAAATCATAGCTGCTAATTATTATTTATTTCAGTTGGAACGACATTTTAATTCCAAAAGTTTTGTCTGTTTGTTGTTTGTTTTTGAAAAAACACCCAAAAAATCTCTAAACACAAAAAAATTAAAATTAAAATAAAGTAAAAAACAGTTCTCTTCAGAACTACCTTATTTTTTAAAAAAAAGAGAAATAACTAAATGCTAACATCTGGGTGATTGCTAGAGTACATGTGTAGAGCATGATTGATTCTAAGAGTGCATGGGTAGTGAGAGGGAGATGGCTGGACTGCATGAGTAATGTACAGGTAATTGTAGATCTGCATATGTTAATGCCTGTGTTATTATATGAGTACATGGGTACTGACTGGATGATTACAATACTACAAGAAGAGTGCATGGTGATTTTATAAGTGCTTGGGTTTTGGCAGACTGATTCGATAAAGACATGGGAGTGACTAAGTAACTGCAGGAGTGCATTAATAGTAACAGAGAGATTAGTAAACGATATAGGTAGCAGTCAAAGGAATGAAGAACTACAGGAGTAAGTGCCTGTGTAAGTGCATGAGTACATGGATAGTGACTGGATAATTAGAGTACTGCAATGTGAGTGCATGCCGCTCGCAGACGCATTTTGTTCTGGTTCTACTGCCTGGAAGCTCAGGGGACTTCAGAGACCAGGAGGCCCTTAACGCCAAACACCTGGGCTACAGCGCAATCCCGCCCACAGCAGTACTTCACGGCTCGCGGCTGCATTTTGTTGCTGGTTCTACTCCCTGGAAGCTCGGGGGACTTCAGAGACAAGGAGCCCCTTAACGCCACACACCTGGGCTACAGCTCAAACCCGCCAACAGCGCTACTTAACGGCTCACGGAACCCGCTGCGCGTGCTGGGCGAAGCCCGGGCCAAGGACGGGCGCGTTTGAGCTTGTTCGAGAACGGTTGAGGATGGGACGGGCCCCCCCTCTTTCACCTGCGAACAAAGGTCAGTGCATGAACAGCAGACTGCCATTTGGCTACAGACCCCTACTGTACTAATCACTGTAGTGACTAAAGGAGTAGCTGTTTTGAATCTTCTTTTGAAATGACTACATCTAAGGCTGGGAGGGGCAGGAAGTCCATCACCGGCGGGTCAATAGTGGGCACCTTGGATCAATTTCTCACAAGAGCATCTTCCGTACTGGCCCACGAATTAGAGTTGACTGAAAGGAGGTTGTCATTGGACCCTGCCCTTGACAAACGGTCATCTTTGGGTAGGCTGGCCCAGGTACTGTCGCCAAACCACCAACAAGTCATAGAAACAATTATGCCAGGCGGCAATGCCGAGGGGAGCCAGCCATTACAAGCCAATGTCAAGAACTCCGAATAGTCCTGCCATATGCCAGCCCATTACCCAAGTGATTACACCTACAACGAGCCCTAGTGTTGTGTGCCATACTGAGCTAGGATTAGACTTTAGGACTAAACTGGAACACACTTTTACTAAGACATGTCGGCCCATTTGATAGAATGTAGACTTGCGTGCCTTGAATTATTGTTTGCTCCAGCTCAGAAACAGGATGGATCACGGGACAAAGGGGCAACCGGAAACCAAGAGAGGCTGGCTGGGCCAAGTAACGACAAAGGCCACCACTTTGCCCTGCCTACCACAATAATATAGTTGATTTAATCCCCCCCGCTGTAGTACCCAATGACTCCCTACCCAAATCCAGTGACACTCCTACGACTAATTACACCGTAATGAGTGGAAGGTCGGAGACTGGGGGTGGCAGTGGGAATAAGACCTACAACCCCGAGGAATTAGTAATACGCCCTGTGAAGTACTCACAAATGGACTATTTGTATAGATCTCCCTCCTGAGTCTATACCGTATGTGGTGGTGCTCGCGGGGGTTCCAGTCTTGAGTCAGGGTGTAAGGGAGGCTTACATGGAGCTTAAAAACAAATGCATCCACTAGCTCAACCACTATAGGGCACTTCCCACTATGGTATCCGCCAAAATTCTGTTTGCTAGATGAGTGGTTTGGGTGGGGTCACAGGAAAAAACTATTAAGGAAGATTGTGTTATAATTACAGGAACAGATGGGCCGTTGAACATATTTGTAATTGGGTCCCGGTACGTTTTGACATGCAAATCCAATCCATGATCTTAACCTATTTCTACCCTGCCACCCACACTGGCTCAAGTTTTACTAGAGGAGGTCAGTTTTAGGTGGGGCAGGATCATTCGGGTCTGAGCATTCAAGCTGGGTCTGCAAATTGGAAGGGAGTCAACATCCATAACCCTCTATTGGATAAGTTTCCCCAATATAATAGATTCTGCATCTTAGATCAAATAGATTGATGGCCGCGGAGCTGCCCGTCCTTACTCCCCTCTGCTGACGACCAGGGTCAGCCAATAGCTAGAGATGGCTCGGATGCAAAAGATTGTCATACTTTTGTAACTTGTCAACAGGGGGGAGTGTATGTAAGGGAGATAAAAAGAACTAGTGAGAGGTGGGGTAGGCTGCATAAATACGTAGGTTCACATTGTGGAGTTTCGCCTCCAGCAATACAGGAGGCTGTTGGTTGTGCTCCAGTTCTGTCCATTCCGGAAAGGGCCGAGGATAGAGATCAAGGGGACATGGGGTCAATTCATGACAGGGGGGGCAACGAGTGAAGGTCCACCTGCTGGGGATGATAGGTGCTCCAGGATACAAGGGGAAACTATGCGGGGGTGAATAACGGAAATATAAAAATTCTCTCCTGTAACTTGGCTGGCATTAAAAATAAATTGGTGTGCCCAAATTGGGGTTTGTTCATAGAAACGTGCAATATTTGTTTAATGCAGGAGACGTGGACACAGGAAGAGAACCAGAGGGGAGGTTTTGCCACTATTAGTATACTAGCTACATCAAAGCGTAGGGGTAGACCATCGGGGGGCCTAAGCATCTGGGTGGTCATCCACCTGGGTGCTAAAGCAGACCATATACCAACTAACTCGCCTGATGTTCAATGTGTCCTCCTAACGCTCCCAGATTGTACAAGAAATTGCCCTACTTAACATCTACTCGAGGCTTATGCAGAGCGGGCAAGAATCTGGAGTTATCGAGCAGCTGAGGCAGTTTATTTCAACTCTTGACCCAGCAGTTGACTTAATAGTAGGTGGCGACTTTAACTGGCAGTTTGAGCCCCTTACTAATGTAATCTTAGATGGCCTAGCTGCCGAGGACCAGTACTGGCGTATCCCTGAACCTCAGATTTTGCCAGTTAGAGCATGGACGCCACTGGTTCTCCAAATAAACTCGTTCACCCTTTCATCTTCTTTGAGGGCATGTAATGGTAGGACAAAATCAGACAGACCTGGATTACTGACTTTCAATAGAGAAGGGCAAAACTCCCTTATAGATTATATCTTGGTTGAACCCCGAATTTGGGACAGGGTCCTGGATTTTCAGGTCATTTCGAGGAATGACAGTGACCACAATGCCCTGGTTTTGTCACTTAAACCAGGGAGTTTGGGCCTGTCTCTTGCTAACCAACAACAGGTGAAGAGTTAAATGGCCATATATACAGGGCTCCCCAAACAAACTTGCATGTATATATCAGCAGGCTCTGCCACACTTGAGAGAAATGGGAGAGGTTGGGGCTTTGGAGACGCACCTAGGACTAGAGGATAGGCCTCGGTAAATACACAAACAGCTGGCATCTAAACTGTTTGACGTCTTCTATCCGGAAGGAACTAAAAAGGCAAGATCTGTTACAGTCCACCCTGGTACAATGCTAATTGCCGGAAAGCTTTGGAAGCGAAGGATAGGATGAGTATTAAACAATGTCGGATTAAGTACAATCAGACTATCCTAAGGGAAAAGAAAGAACAGGAAGCCGACAAATGGGAGGACCTTAGAATACCCTCAATTGTAAGGACTTGAAGTATTTCTGGGCAATCGTTAGCTCTGGGTGTACTGAGGGTAGATCAGCGATAGAATCTAACATAGCTGCAGCTGTTTGGGAGGCACATTTTGGTGCCCTGTATGCATATTCAGGGGATGATTGTACTTCGACCCCAACCTTTGGCCTCATCCATGAGCATCGATTGGAGGGAGCCTGGGATATTACCACTTATGAGGTTGAAGCAGCCATCGTCAAATTCCTACCCAACAAGGCACCTGGCTTGGATAAGCTCCCGGGGGACCTATTCCGGTCTGTACTGAAAATCTGGGCACCATACTTGGTTGTTCTTTTTAATGCCATACTAAAGGGTATGGACCCACCGGATACCTGGCGCGGTGCGGAGATAGTGCCTATTCATAAAAAAGTTTGTCCCTTGATGCCGTCAAATTTTAGGCCTATCAGTTTGTCAGACATCACTCAAAAACTGATGGGACGGATCATCCTAGATAGAGTCCAGTGTTGGATAAAGGAAAATGAGATCTTAACCACTCTGCAGGCGGGTTTTAGGATGAGTACCTCAACTTTGGACCAGATATTTAGACTCCAGGTATTGTACTGGAAAACGGTGAGTTTGGAGGCTGGCAGTCTCTACCTCATCTTTGTTGACCTGCGTTCAGCATTTGATCTGGTCCCGAGGGATAAGTTATGGAATGTACTGCTCAATTTGGGTCTACCAATTTATCTACTGGATGTGTTAATTAGGCTTCATACGGATACCTATGCACAAGTTAGGTGCGGGAGGCATGGCGAATTTTCAGCTCACTTCCGGGTGGTAAAGAGGGTGCGCGAGGGGCGTGTCCTGGCCCCTACCCTATTCCATCTATATATAAATGGGTTCATAGATCACCTACTTAAAGCTAAGGATACTGATGCCCGAGGCTAGCCTCAGGTAGGGTGCCCACGTTGATGTTTGCGGACAACACCTTGTTGTTGTCTAGAACATCAACGGGCATCCAACGAATCCTGGATGGCTTTGCTGACTTCTGTGTATCGAGAGGGCTGGAGATAAATTTAGCCAAGACTAAATTTATGATTTTTAATCCACCCAGGCAGACTCGCCCAAACCCACGTTTGGATGGAACTCCATTGGAGCGAGTAAAGACCTTCGAGTACCTAGGCATTACTCTTACAGAATATTTTGACTGGGATACCCAGCTAGCCAAGGCCGCTCTTAGGCTAACTCAAGTGGTGGGGGTGGGTTTTAAAGTGCATAGAATATCTGTGTTTAAGCCTGCCGCCCCTGTCATAGAAATCTACAAACTACAGGCTAGAGCGGCCTCTATGTATGGGGCGGAACTATGGGGACACCAAAGGCCACTCAACCTCATGAAGGTAGAGCATATGTTCATGAGGAATTTGCTGGGTGTTCCAGACAGTACACCACTAGTGCCCCTACGTAAGCACTTGGGGCTACTCCCAATTGAGGAGGAAGTAGCATTGCGGCCACTGATGTACTGGAGAAAATTATGGTCAGTGCCCAAATTAGCTGCTTATGAAAATGAATTTTGCGAGGTTTTTGCTGTACTGAGAACAAAGCAAATCCCGTGGCTAACACACATCAAGGTAATTAGCACTAAGATCGGCCTACCAGAGCTTTGGGAAACACCTGATGAAAAATGCCGAGTGCTATCCAGGTCAGATCTGGCCCGGCACTTCAGGCATTATAATTTACTGTCTCTTCATGTGAGCGCTATAGTGGGAAGATTAACAACTGAGTTTATTCAAGTAAAATTAGATTTTAAAAAGGAGGATTTTTTAGATTTGATTTATCCTCCATTGGCGAGGAAACTCTATATGCAATTTAGGATTGGCCCTCTTCCAATTAGGTCATTTACCAGTAAATGGGACAGTACTAAGAAAACTGAGTGCCCAGCATGCGAATCCAACAGTGAAGATGAAATGTCTCTTTTAATGACTTAATTCATAATATGTCACTATATTAATTGTATGATTTGATAACTATTTGATGTTAAATCTGTTTTTATGATGTGATAGGACAACGTTGGAGTTCTAATTTTGTGATTAATGTCTACTCTGAAGATTTGGACTAATTTTGTATTGTACATAGGATATTTAATTCTTTTATTGTGTGTTATCTGTTATGTATGTATTTTATCTGCACTTTTATGTTCCCTTGTGACCGAAATAAAGTTATCGAATGTAATGAATGAATTTATAAGTGCTTGGGTTTTGTGCAGTGACTAGATAAGGACATGGATCTGGCTGAATAAGTAGAGGATTGCACAGAGAGTGGTAGTGTAATTGCTGGACTGAATGGGTGCTACCTGGGTAATTGGAGGAGTAAATCAGTACTGTGAAGTTGGTTAGCGGACAGCATTGATAGTGCACATTTCACTGTAGCACTTTATGTCATAATGCCTGAGTCATTATACAAGTACATGGATACTTAGAGTGCTGCAAGTTGACAGTGTGAGAAGTTAGCCAGGCATATGACATGCTGTCCACTATTGTAGTGGGCACCTTGCACCAGTCCAAATGACCCTTATTGATGGTAGGTTAAAGACAATCTTTATTGAAAACTATCCTAGTGGTAGCTATGGAGAGCAGCCTTCAGGCTAAGTCTTGGTGGAATGTAAAGCAGCTTGTTTTACCAGTCTATAAGCTTGTGAATGACCAAATGGAAGGACAACAACATCAGGTATACATATAAAATATATGTATTTATTCTAAACACATCCCACTTCATGAGGCTAGAGGCAAACGTACATACAGAAAACTTAATAGCACACAGTAAATTAGCATATTATACATTGAGCTCTAGGGGTATACCAAACCATATATTAAGAAAGTGGTATAAGAACCACAACTTGACTGGACACAAGGCCTAGAGCCTGTAGAATCAATGGAACCATAAGGAACCACCCAAGGTAGTGACACAGGAGACCCTTGGGGGTCACATGCAGTGTGAGAACACAGCCGCACATCATTGTTAGCTTCTGTGGGGAAATTCGCCATTGGAAATTTAAAGATAAAGGACACTTCAAGGAAGACTTTGAGCAAACCCTTTAGACTTAAGGGGTTCTAGGGACAACACCCACGGGAGCACCAGATTACTCGAGTTACTTTACCCAGGGAAGCTGGGTGCATAAGTATATTTTGGTGTCTGGAATCGTCGTCGTTTCCAATGGCGATCTGCTGAAAGTGCTGCTTCTGTCGAAGTGGAAACTGTCCGATGTGATCCAAGCATGGATCGAAGATGAGAAAAACCGGAAAGCAGAGGGGACAGAGTCTGGGCCACTTGCTAGTGTCTAGGGGCATGATAGTCGATTGCCTACTGATGTTGGGTGATTTCAGGCGAAGAAGGTGAAGCTTGACTCTTCAGCCACGAGGACCAAGAGGCATTGACGACAACCAGGTCCTGGAATCAAGCTGTGCCACAAAGGATGTCGAGTGCTGCACTGTTGGTGCCTGGATTGGACCCAACAAGCCTTGGCAACAGCAACCCATGGAGGAATCATAAAAATGCTTTGGTGGAGATCAGCAAGGTCTGAGAGACTCACCACGTGGTAGGGAGTCAGAGCACATCTGGAGCAACCAGACAAACACAAGGAAAATCAGAGTTGCCTTCACAAGGACCCACCAGTCGAAGAAACCGGGATCATGAAGCAGCCTCAAGCAGAAATGCAAGAAGCAGGCTCACGGAACACTCGTGAAGTGTAAGCCTGCAATCTTTGGTGCAGATGGTGCTCAGGGCTTGGGCTCTAAGTAATCCAAAGCACAACTTTAAGAGATGTCAATAAGTTAATGCACTAGCCAATGTGCACAGTGTCCAGGAGTTCTGGTTCCACGTCACTCGAAAAGGCTGTGGGTCTCAGCTTAGCTGGGGTCTTGGGTCAACCTCTGAGAAGTCTGGAAATCCTGTTCCGGGGCTGCAATCATTGCGGAGTAGGGCGGGAGCTTCAGAGATGCAGACTGTCAAGTGCTTTGTTGGTGCCTGCCAAGCAGGGGAGTCATTCCTTGACCCCAAGGGAGATTTTTCCATCCTCTAGTCTTTAGTAGAGCATCGAAGTTCCGGGATTTCTGTAGCAGAGTTTCATCCAGGTGTAATCTAAAGTCCTGTTGCCAGGGGTTCCTTACTTATATCTAAGAAAGGGGTTGGACATACTCTAGGGACCCATCTAGGGATGGTTCTTGAAAGGGAAGTGGCTATACCCTCTTCTACCCCGGCTGCCAGGACTGGCAGGGGAGGTAGTATTCCAAAGTGTTTGACACCAAACATGACATGTTTCCATGCAGCCATTCCAAAGTTAGCATTTACAGCAAGGTTATAATTCAATAAAGAGTATATGGTCTGGCTGCATCACAGAACAGTCCCAGAGAATAGATTCCAAATGCTGCAGAGGAACTCTGGTCATGCAGGGTCACCCTGTCACATGAAATTAATCAACCAATCAATCAAAGACATTTATAGAGCGCACTACTTACCCGGAGGGTCTCAAGGCGCTTGGGGGGGTGGGTGCTGCTACTGCTCGAACAGCCAGGTCTTGAGCTTCTTCCTGAAGGAGAGGTGGTCTTGGGTCAGGCGCAGGTTGGTCGGGAGGGAGTTCCAGGTCTTGGCGGCCAGGTAGGAGAAGGACCTTCCTCCTGTTGTCGTTCTTCGGATGCGGGGGACGGCGGCGAGGGCGTGACTGGCTGATCGGAGATGGCGTTTGGGAGCGTAGAAGTTGATGCGGTTGTTGAGGTAGCTCGGGCCTTGATCGTGTAGGGCTTTGTGTGCGTGGGTGAGGAGACGGAAGGTGATTCTTTTGTTGACGGGGAGCCAATGCAGGTCTCTCAGATGTCCGGAGATGTGGCTGTGTCGTGGGATGACGAGGATGAGTCTGGCTGAGGTGTTCTGGATCCGCTGGAGTCTCTTCTGGAGCTTGCCAGTGGTTCCGGCGTAGAGGGCGTTGCCGTAGTCCAGTCGGCTGGTGACGAGGGCCTGGGTGACCGTCTTCCTGGTCTCGGGGGGGATCCACCGGAAGATCTTCCGTAGCATGCGCAGGATGTTAAAGCACGACGAGGAGACGGCGTTGACTTGTCTGGTCATGGAGAGGGAGGAGTCCAGGATGAAGCCCAGGTTGCGTGCGTGGTCTGTCGGTTTGGGTGCGGTTCCCAGGGCGGGGGGCCACCAGGAGTCGTCCCAGGCGGAGGGCGAGGAGCCCAGGATGAGGACTTCCGTCTTGTCTGAGTTCAGTTTCAGGCGGCTGGTCGTCATCCACTCGGCTACGTCTTTCATCCCTTCGTGAAGGTTGGCTCTGGCGGCGGCGGGGTCGTTGGTCAAGGAGAGGATCAGCTGGGTGTCGTCAGCGTAGGAGATGATGTTGAGGTTGTGTTGGCGTTCGATGGCCGGGAGGGGGCTCATGTTGACGTTGAAGAGGGTGGGGCTCAGCGAGGATCCTTGAGGGACGCCGCAGATGACTTCAGTGGCCTCTGACTTGTACGGTGGTGGATGGACTCTCTGTGTTCTTCCGTCGAGGAAGGAGATGATCCATTCCAGTGCCTTCTCCTGGATTCCGACGTTGCTGAGGCGCTGCACTAGGGTGCGGTGGCAGACAGTGTAGAATGCCGCGGAGAGGTCTAGGAGGATGAGGGCCGCTGTTTCTCCGTTGTCCATCAGGGCTCGGATGTCATCGGTGGCAGCGATGAGGGCGGTCCCGGTGCTGTGGTTGGCTCGGAAGCCAGACTGTGAGGGGTCGAGGGATCCATTCATCTCGAGGAAGGCGGCCAGCTGTTTGTTGACGGTCTTCTCGATGACTTTGGCTGGAAACGGGAGGATCGAGATGGGGCGGTAATTCTTGAGTTCGGTGGGGTCCGCTGTTGGTTTCTTTAGTAGAGCGCTGAGTTCAGCGTGCTTCCAGCTCTCCGGGAAGGTGGCGGTGTCGAAGGAGGTGTTGATGATGTCCCGCAGGTGGGGTGCGATGACAGCGTCGGCCTTGTTGAAGACGTGGTGAGGGCAGGGGTCGGTCGGAGATCCGGAGTGGATGGAGTTCATCATGCGGACGGTTTCTTCGGTGCTGATCGGAGTCCAGGCGCGGAGGGTGGTGGTGGGGGGCGGTGGTTCGGTCGTGGCGTGCGCCGGTTGAGTGCTGAAGCTGTTGTGTATGTCCGCGATCTTGTTGTGGAAGTAGGAGGCGAGGGAGTTGCAGAGGTCTTGCGATGGGGTGATGTCGTTGTTTCCGGCGTTGGGGTTGGAGAGCTCTTTCACGATGTTGAAGAGTTCCTTGCAGTTGTGTGCGTTGTTGTCCAGCCGGTCCTTGAATGCAGTTTTTTTGGTGGCGCGGATCAGTTGGTGGTGCTTCCGGGTGGCAAGTTCGAGGGTGGTCATGGTGTCCGGTGTTGGTTCCCTTCTCCAGGCTTTCTCGAGGGCTCGGCAGTTCTTCTTGGAGCTCTTGAGTTCGTCGGTGAACCATGGGGCCTTCTTGCTGCCGGGTCTGCTGGGCGGGGTCCTCAGTGGGGCGAGCTCGTCCGCGCAGTTGCTGATCCACTTCTTGAGGTTGTCGGCGGCCTGGCTGGGGTTCGCTGAGCTGGTGGGAGGGTGCTGGCTCAGGGATGCGGCGAGCTGGTCGGCTGTGATCTTGTTCCAGCTTCTTCGAGCAACCTGTTGCTGGTGGTGGTGGATCATCGTTCTTCTGAAGGTGAAGTGGACGCAGCTGTGGTCCGTCCAGTGGAGTCCAGTGGCGTGGCTGAAGGCGATGTCTTTGCTGGATGAAACCAAGCACTATGCCTTCAGGAGTGATAAGGCCTGCCGTAGGGGTGACTATGCAGTGATTTAAGGTAGATGTAGGTAACCTATATCTTAGTGAGGGTTGCGTGCACCACCTTACCCAGGCTGCAGTAGTAGTCCTGTTGTGTCATTTTGGAAGGCCTCCCAGGGGTAGCATAATACATGCTGCAGCTCCTGGTAGGCCTCTAGGGTACCTATGCCCTTAGTACCTGGTGTACCATATACTAGGGACTCCCAAGCATACCCCAGTAAACAAACTGGAGTGTACCTAAAGTACATTCAATCAATTTAGATAGGAAGCAGCTAGGCGGGGGTCCTGGATAGAAGAGCCCCAGCCACACTAAAGTTTAAAAACAGTGAAACACCAGCAAACAGTGGGAGAAACCATAGTAAGCAGAGCCTACTATCCTACACAAACCCCCAAATGCAGGGACTTTAAACTAACCTTGACCAGTTGAGTCTTCATGTTCTAAGTGGAAATATCTGGAGAGTCTGTTTGCATTGGCATGGTTACTCTCCAGTCTATGTTCCACTGTATCGTCCATCCCCTGTAGGGAAATGGACCACCTCAAAAGTTTGGGGTATTCACACTTCATCTGTTTTAGCCATAAAAGTGGCTTATGGTTAGTCTGAACAGTGAAGTGAGTGCAATAAGTATGCCTCAGCTTCACCAAAGCCCAAACCACAGCAAAGGCCTCCCTCTCATTAGCTGACCAACGTTTCTATCTAGGGGTCAGCCTTCTGCTAATAAAAAGCTACTGGCTGGTCCTGACATTCATCATTCAATGATGACAGCACAGCCCCTACCCCAACTCAGATGCATCTGTTTGGACAATGAATTATTTGGAGTAGTTAGGACTTTGCAGAATTGGTGCAATATTCATGGCCTGCTTCAGGTCCTCAAATTCCTTTTGACAGCTAACTGTCCACAGAACTTTCTTAGGCATTCTTTTTGAAGTTAAGTCATTCAGGGGTGTCACAATGGATCCATACTCCTTGACAAATTATCTGTAGTACCTAGTCAGGCCCAAGAAAACTCTGACCTGAGTCTGGATAGTTGGAGCAACCCCTTCCATGATGGTCTGGATTTTGCTCTGTAATGGTTGAACCTGGCCTCCACCTACACCGTGGCTCACGTACACAACCCTACTCTGTCCTATCGGCACTTAGTAGCCTTGATAGTTAGGCCTGCCTTCTGCAGGGCCTCCAAAACACCAAGACCACTGGACTAGCCCAAGGCCTATCTGAGGGTTCAATAACTCCCAAATCCAACATCTACTTGACTTCAGTCCTGATACAGTCCCTGACATGGTCAGATTGCCTGTAAATCTCATTTTAAACAGGCAGACTGTCCAGAGTGTCCTCTTCATGAGTGCACCAGGTAGTCCAACCTGGAATCAGACAGAACATTTTCCTATACTGATTGAGCACCTGTCTACAATCAGCTTGTTGCTGAGGAGTGAGGCTACCTGCCAAGGCTCCACCATCAACTGACCCATCACCAGGGTTCTGTGAGAGCAGGTCAGGGAGTGGATCAATGTCTTCTTCCTGTCCCTCATCAGTAGCTATGAGCAAGCCCATACCTGCCCTGTCAACATAAGGTTTCAGTCTGTTGACATGAAGCACCTCATGGGGGCTCCTGGGAGTTCCA
The DNA here is from genome assembly GCF_964263255.1 of Lissotriton vulgaris. Classification (NCBI taxonomy): domain Eukaryota; kingdom Metazoa; phylum Chordata; class Amphibia; order Caudata; family Salamandridae; genus Lissotriton; species Lissotriton vulgaris. The sequence continues at coordinate 2,056,813,488 of NC_141691.1, read as the reverse complement.
AGGTCTACCAGTTAGGTAATCTCTCCCTTCTGTTCAACAATTGTATGGGGGCCTCTCCACTTGTCCTGGTAGGCTGCTAGGGCCACAGATTTCAACACCCACACTTTCTCTCCTGGCTGGTACCCAGTCAGCATAGCCTTTTGGTCATTCCAGGCCTTTTGCTATTCTTGGCTATCCTCAAGATTGTTGGTTGCCTTTTTCATATACCCAGCCATCCTGGAGCGGAGACCAAGTACATAGTCCATTATGCCCTGTTTAGGGGGTTTGATAGGTAACTCCCATCCCTCACCAGTCACGATGGATCTCTTACAGGATGCCCAAACAGAAGTTCAAAAGGGCTGTAACAAACCCCATTCTGAGGAACCTCCCTGTATACAAACAAAAGACAGGGCAAAAGGATGTCCCACCTACGCCTAAGCTTCTTTTGGGAGACCCTTGGTCATGCCCTTTAAGGTTTTGTTGAACCTTTCAACTAAACCATTGCATTGTGGGTGATAGAGTGTGGTGAGTTTGTAATTCACTCCACACTCGTTTCACATTGCAGTCAAGTAACTAGACATGAAGTTAGTATTGCTGTCTGAAACTACCTCCTTAGAGAAGCCCACCCTTGAGAACACTCCCAAGAGGGCCCTTTCCACCACAGGAGCTGTGGTGGTCCTAAGTGGGATGGCTTCTGGGTACCTAGTGGCATGGTCCACCACCACTAGGATAAATCTGTGCCCAGAGGCTGTCTGAGGATCCAGGGGACGATCTATGCCAATCCCCACTCTTTTAAAGGGAACCCCCACCACAGGTAGTGGTATCAGGGGGCCTTTGTTGAACCACCTGCCTTACCACTGGCCTGACAGGTGACAAAACTCCTTGGCGTCTTCAGACATGTAGGGCCAATGAAAGTGAGGGACAATCCTGTCCCAAATCTTGTTTTGGCCCAGGTGGCCTGCCATGGGAATATCATGGGCTAGTGTTAATAGGAAGCCCCTAAACTTCAGAGGTATAACAACCCTCCTGGCTGCACTAGCCTTGGGGTCTCTACTCTCTGAATACAGGATTCCATAATTCCAATATATCATATGAGTTCCACTAGCATTCCCTGCAGTCTCAGCAGCAGCTTGCTGTCTGATGGATTCAAGAGAAGGGCAGCTCAGCTGCTCCTGGCTCAGATCTGCCCTGGAAGGGTCCCCTGTCTCCAAGAACTCAACTTGATCAGGCTCGAGCTCATCTGGGACAGTTCCTTCTTCAGGACTACCATCATCTCCCTAAAGAGACTGAGCTGTATTCTGAGTCGGGGAGGAGGCACTGCCTTAACCCTACTGCTCCTTGTCTTGAAAGGCACCTGGTCCATTCTTCCAGAATCCAGGGCCTGTTCAGTTTTTGACATTTTGGCCTGTGACCTAGTCACAGCAAACATGTTGTTTGTACAATCCTGTATAATCACTCACCTCGCTGCCGAGTAACCAGCCCTCCAGAGCCTTAGTAGCACAATCAACAAAGTCAACCCAGTCCTGAGTCTGAGCATTTTGGGTATCTCTGAACTTTATCCTGTATTTTTCAGTGGTTAGGCCAAACCCCTCAATCAGAGCACCCTTCAGGACTGTATAATCATCAGCATCCTCTTCTCTTACAGTGAGGAGCTTATCTCTACCTTTGTCTGCAAAGGAGAGCCACACGATTGTTGCCCACTGCTCCTGTGGGACCATCTGAACTTTACAGGCCCTTTCCAGTGCAGTAATCCATTTGTGGATGTCATCCCCACTCTGGTGGGGAAGGACAATCTTGTTTAAATTCCTATGGTCATGAGATCTCTCTCTACCGCTAGGGATGTAGCTGCCACCATGGGACTCTAGTCCCATCTTCTTTCTAACTCTTTGGAGTTCTAGGGCCTCTCTCTCTAAGGCTACCTGCTGCCTTCTAATTCTCAGCTGGGCTTCCTCATATTTGAGCTGCTGTTTTCTCTTCTCCAGGGAGGATTCCCTCCTGTGAGAAGAAACAGAGGTTCCTACAGATATGTCAGAATGGTCAGACTCCTGAGAAGTAGATCTTGACCTACCTAGGCACACCTCCAACTCTCCCTGGTGAGACAAAGAGAAGGCCTTCCTGGCCTTCTTCCTCATCTCCAGAAGAAGCTAAATTTTCCAGGTTAAGGACATTGTCACCTTCCTGGTCAGCATCAGAGATATGGTCCTGGTCATTTTCACCCCTGGGCCTTTCCTCCTCTGATGCCCCAACCATACTGCCTGCCCCTTCAGGCCCTGAGGCCCTTCTGAGATCATCCAACAGTAGTACCTCCTTGAGGCATTGGGTGTTGGCACTTTTGCCTGTCTTCAATCTCCTAGTAGTACACCATGCTCTCTATTCCATGAATGGGAATGTGTCATACTTGGATGCCAGTACAGTAATGACATCTGGCAGGGACCCACTGGTTCCTGGTCTTGAAGACAGTATTAGTGTGGTGTGGTGTATGCACCTACCGACTCTAGTGTGGCCTACTAAACTCTCTTGAGTTGTAGAAAGGGTGTGCTAAGCCCTTGACACACAACTCTAAGTTCAGTAGAACTTACTGTAGTTGTTAAGCTTGTATTACATGTACCTCAGGTACCTTTAGCGGTTTTCACTCAGTTAGTCAATCACTTGAGTAAAACAATGGCAAGCTTGAATCCCAACTGCTGAACACCAATGTGAGAAGTTGGCCTGGAATATTCTGTCCACTAGTTATAGTGGGCACCTTGTACCAGTCCAAACATCCCCTTAGAGGTGATAGGTTAAAGACAACCTTTATTGAAAGCTGTCCTATTGGTAGCTATGGTGAGCTGCCTTCAGGCGGAGTCTTGAAGGAATGTAAAGCAGCTTGTTTTACTAGTCAATAATCTCTCGGATGAGCAAATGAAAGGAGAACCACACCAGGTGTATATATAACATATATGTATTTATTCTAAACACACCCTAATAATCTCTGAGTTTGAGTTTAAAAGTTCTTCTTAAGCGCACGTATACCAGCGGCTTCTTGGCGCTATAGCTAACGGGGACTGAGGGTGGAGGTAGGGAGGTCAAAACGGGCAATTAGTCGAAGGATTTAGTAAAAAGATGGGTTTTGAGGCTTTTGCGGAATTGTGAATAGAGGGGGATGGAGCGAAGTTCAAGGGGAAGGGAATTCCAGAGGGTAGGGGCGAGGACAGCAAATTTAGATCCACCCCACTTCTTTCTCCGGAAACGTGGGATGGTAAGGAGGGACTGGGTGGAGGATCGTAGAGCCCTAGTAGGGACATAAGGGACGATCTCCGAGGAGATGAAAGCTGGCGCCGAACTGGAGCGGGCCAGGAAGGTAATGCATGCGAGCTTGAATTGAATTCTAGCTCGCACGGGGAGCCAGTGCAGTTGTTTCAGGAGAGGGGTAGAGTGGTGGAATTTGGGAAGATTGAAGGCCAGGCGGGCCGCCTGGTTCTGTATTTGTTGAAGGCGACGCAGACTGTATGCGGGAATACCGGCATACAGGGCGTTCCCGTAGTCCAGGCGGGACACCACCATGGCCAGGATGATGAGTTTTAGTGCGGAGAAAGTGAAAAATCGGGACACCCTGCGAATTGTGCGCAGTGAGAGAAAGGAAGAAGATACCACAGAGCTAACCTGGGAGTGAAGGGTGAGTTGCGAATTGAGTTTAATGCCTAAGGTTTTGACTGAGGGAGAGGGAACAGGAGAGGGACCAAGAGAGGGGGGCCAGAAGAGAGGGGACCAGGGGCTGGATGAACCACCCGTCAACACCAGTTCTGTTTTATCGGGGTTGAGTTTAAGGTGGTTGTGGTTCATCCAGTCCCTGATATGAAGCATAACAGTTTGAAAATTTAGTGTAGCGGAAGGAGAAGAAAGATTGAAGACCAGCTGGAGGTCATCCGCATAATTAAATACGGTGACCTCCATCTGTTGAAGAGAGAAAATAAGAGGGGCAATATACAGATTGAATAGGAGGGGAGAGAGAGAGGAACCCTGGGGAACCCCGCACTGAACTCTTCGGGTGTCCGCTGTATAGTCACCCAGGCGGACAGCCTGGGTACGGTCACTCAAGAAGGAGGACAACCAGACCAGGGCACTCCCCCCGATCCCCGCCGCCGCGATACGGGTGAGTAAGGTGTTATGGTCCACCGTATCGAAGGCGGCTGAGAGATCGAGGAGCACAAGCGCCTGGTGCTGATTGGTGTCCATACCCTCCCTGAGGGTGTCAAGGACCGACATAATAACAGACTCCGTGGAGTGTGCGGGGCGAAAACCGGCTTGACAGGGGGCAAGGGCACCGTGTTTCTCCACAAAGGAACTCAGAGCGCAGGTGACATGGCGCTCGAGCACCTTGGCCAGGAAAGGCAGGAGGGAGATGGGGCGGAAATTGGCCGGGACAGAAGGATCTGCCCCCGGTTTCTTCAGAATGGGCACAATGACCGCGGATTTCATAGAGTTGGGAACTATGCCTTGAGAGAGGGAGCTGTTAAGGAGATGGAGGGGAGGGTCTGGACAAGAGACAAAAACGTGGCGGAGAATGTGGGCAGGGCAGGGATCAAGTGGAGAGCCGGATTTGATCAGTGGCACTACAGAGGTCAGATTTTCCCGAGTGATAGGGGGAAAGGAGGTTAGTGCACCTTTTGGGGGGGGACATGGAGGATCAACAAAAGATGGGGAGGGAAGGGGGATGTTGGCCTTAATGGTGGTAATTTTCTGAATAAAATAATCATTAAGAGAGAGGCAGAGGTCTTCGGATGGGGCTGGTTTGAGAGTAGTTCTGTCCGAGAACGCCAGGTTGTGAACGATGGAAAAAATCTCTTTGGACTGGTTCTCTGCTGCTAGAATTTTCGAAGAGAAGTAGGATGTTTTGGCCTCCAGGATGGCTTTTTTATACTGGTTCAAGATGTTGATGTATTCCAGTTTTAGAGCGGGGCAATAGTTTCTTCTCCAGGCCCGCTCTGCGCGACGGACAGTTAATTTGGTGGTTTTAAGCTCGTTATTAAACCATCGATTGGCATCTTTGTCGCGTTTGGAGGTTATGCGTTTGAGCGGGGCAACAGAGTCGCAGCTGTGAGTGAGCCATAGATTTATGGAATCAACCTGGGAAGCAGTGGTGAGACCCTGAAGAGCGGGAAGAGAGTTAGTCAGGAGGGAGGAGAAATTTTCAAGATTGACACGACTCCATGATCGGACCCAGGTGTTTTTGGGTCGGAGGGTCTTAGCTGGAGGAAGAATGGGAAGGAGAAAGGAGATTAAGTGATGGTCAGACCAAGGGCAGGGGGAGATAGAAAGTGATTCCACAGGGCAGTTCAGGGACCAGATCTGGTCAAGCCGATGGCCTTTAGTGTGGGTAGGGGAGTGGACGTGGGATGTGAAGTTGAGCGAGTGAAGGGTTTCGGAGAATTCCTTCGAGGAAGGGCATTCGGCAGGATCGGAGGGCCAGAAATTAAAGTCGCCAAGGAGTAAAATAGAAGAATTGTTGACAGTGATAGTGGCCAGGACCTCAAGAAAGTCGGGGAGGAACTGTATGGGAGACTGGGGGGGACGATAAGTGAGGAAGCAGGTTAGGGGGGGAGAAGTGGAGACTGTGCGGATCACTAGGAATTCAGTGGTAGCAATGGTAGGCAGGGATAGGATTTGAAAGGGGAGATCGGTACGAGCGACGACCGCCACGCCGCCCCCGGCTCTACCTGATGGACGATCAGCCCTGAGGGCGTAGTAGGAGTCCGGTAAGGTGGAAAGAAGTGCGGGGAGGGAGTCGTCGCGGAACCAGGTCTCAGTTAGGAAGAGGAGGTTGGGGGTGTGAAGGTCCAGCAGGACCGAAAGTTTGTGCGCATGGGCGACCGCAGATCGAGTGTTGAGGTAGAAGACTGTGAGGTTTTTAGGAATAGAGGATAGAGGCCAAAGCACATATGTTACACTTAATATCGCACAGTAAATTTGCACAATATATGTTGAGCCCTAGGGACGTACCAAACCATGTATTAAGAAAGTGGTATAAGAACCACAACTTGACTAGATACAAGGCCTAGAGCCTGTAGAAGTGATGGGGCCACAGGGAACAACCCAAGGTAGGGACAGAGGGGACCCACGGGGGATGCGTACAGTGTGAGAACACAGCCGCGCATCACTGTTAACTTCGCGATTGGAAATTTAAAGATTAAGGACACTTAGGAGAGGACTTTGAGCAAACCCCTTTAGACTCAAGGGGTTCTACCGCCAACATCCATGGGGGCACTGGAGTACTCGAGTTACCTCACCCAGGGAAGCCGGGTGCAAAGGTGTCTTGAAGTTGGCAATCGTCGTTGATTTCAATGGCGATCGGCTGCAAAGTGCTGCTGCTGTCAAAGAGGACAGTCTCCAGTGTGATCCAAGCCTGGATTGAAGATGAGAAGAACGTGAAAGCAGAGGGGACAGAGTCTGGGTCACTTGCCAGTGACCAGGGGCACGATAGTCGAATGCCCACCGATGTTGGGTGATTCAGGTTGAAGAGGTGAAGCTTGACTCTGCAGCCACGAGGACCAAGTAGGTGTTGATGACAACCAGGAGCTGAATTTGAGCTGTCCCACAAAGGATGTCAAGTGCTGCAGTGTCAGTGACCAGATTGGACCCAAAAAGCCTTGGCAACAGCAGGGCATGTCTGTAGGAACTAGGGAAGCCCAAGGAAAAGTAGAGTTGCCTTCACAGGGACCCACCAGTTGGCAGACCAGGGATTACAAAGGGACCTCAAGAGGAAACACACAGAACTGGCTCACGGAAAACTCATGGAGTGTAGGCCAGCAATCTTCAGTGCGAAAAGTGATAAGGGCTTGGACTACCAGTAACCCAAAGCACACCCTTAAAGAACATTGAGAATCTGATGCACTTGCAAATTTTGCACAGTGTCCAGGAGTTCGGGTTCCACATCCCTCATGGGGAATGCGGGTCTCAGTTTTGTTGGGGACTCGGGTCGGCCTCTGAAAAGTCTTGAAATCCACCTCCTGGGCTGCAAATACTTCGTAGTCCCGCGGAAGCTTCGGAGATGCAGAAGGGCAAATGCTTTGTTGGTGCCTGCCATGTAGGAGAGTAACTCCCTTACTCCAAGGGAAATTCTTCAGTCATCTAGTCATGTAGATTGTTGAAGTTCCAGGATATTTGTAGCAGAGTTTTGTCCAGGTGTAATCTAAAGTCCTGTAGTCAGTGGTTCCTTTCCTATACCCAAGGAAGGGGTTGTACTTACTCTGGGACCCACCTATGGGAGGGTTTGGAGAGAGGGTTGGCTACACCCATTTCTTCTGTCCAGTTTCATACCAGAGCAGGGGCTGGTAGCCCCTGCAACTGGTTTCAACTGGGCTAAGAACAGGGATATCAAATGTGCCCCCAGTGCAGACTTCAAAGCACTCTCAGAGTGCACCAACCCAGCCCCAATACACTAAAGCCTGTCTCTGCAGTGGAGACACCTCCCTGTGACAGGAAACCTATTGTACAGCCCTCCCCTGCCGGAGTTTTCGTCAGCAGCAGGAGTCGTGTGGTCTGTGGCTGCAGCATCCATTTTGTGATGCCAGGGCTCTTTTTTAACCAGTACCGGGTACACTGGTGTGTACATGTCTCTCCCTCTAGAAGGGTGGAATTCTACCCCCATCACCAGGACTGGCGGGGTGGTAGGATTCTAAAGTTTTTTACACCAAACACGACATGTTTCAGTGCAGTCATTCCGAAGTTAGTATTTACAGTGAGGTTATAAGGCACTTAAGAGTATATGGTCAGGCTGCATCACAGACAGCCCTGGAGAATAGGTTCCAAAGGCTGCAGAGGGGCCTGCTCATGCATGGGTACCCTCTCACTCAAAACCAAGCCCTCTGCCTTCAGGCTCGGTAAGGCCTGCCATAGGGGTGACTGATAAGTTTCTATGTGCAGTGAATTAAGGTAGATATAGGTAACCTATATTCAAGTAAGGGGTGAATGCACCACCTTACCCAGGCTACAATAGCAGTCCTGTGGTATCATTTTGGTAGGCTTCCCAGGGGTGGCATAATACATGCTACAGCCCCTGGTATGCCTCTGGGGTACCTATGCCATTAGTACCTAAGGTACCATACACTGGGGACTCATAGGTGTACACCTGTAACCAAACTGGAGTGTACCGAAAGTACTAGGAATCAATTTAGAAAGGAAGCAGCAAGGCTGGGGTACTGGATAGCAGGGCATCAGCAGAGACTAATGTAAACAATCTGTGAAACATCAGCTAAAAAGGGGGTAACCATAAGAACAGATCCTACTCTCCTACACTGAGAGTTAGACCTGGCACCATTGGCGGGGGTCTCTCTTCCATGTTTTGCTGTTGTCTCCTCTGGTTTCGCTGGTATTAGATGCTCTAGGTGCTGTGCCACTGCCATTCAGTGCCACAGCGCGGGTGCTCCCTGTGTATATATGACTGTGAATTAGTATATCCCTGATTGGCTTATTTGGTTTACTTGTGAGTCCCCAGTAGTGTGGCTGTGTGTGCCCAGGGCTGGTAACCCACATACTGCTGGTGGGCCTGCAGCGCTGGTTTGCGCCACCCACAAAAGCAGCTTATAATGTGTACCTCAGACCTGCCACTGCAGTGTCTGTGGGCAGTCCAGAACTGCCATCTTGGCTCTGAAGTGCCCACACTTCAAAGCCCCTGAACCTTCCCTTGGCATCATATCAGTCACATTGTTTTTGTAAGGGAGGAAATGGCTTGATATGATACCAAGAGCAGACAAAGGAGGCCTTTGGCAATTTTAAGGGCTGTCTTCGTGATGTGGCTATTTGGATGAACATGAACAAGCTAAAACTAAATGCAGGGAAAACAGAGGTGATCTTTTTTGGGAAAGGCCCAGTGCCTTCACCAGATCTCTGGTGGCCTACTGAAATGGGGCCTCCAGCCTCCCCTAGCATCAGTGCCAAAATCTGGGAGTAAGATGGGAATACGACCTCTCTTTCTCAGCCCACATTCAACAGGTAGCGGCTGGGTGCCTAAATAAACTAAGAAACCTACGAAAGTTCATGGATTTATTACCCGTAGATTGCCGCAAACTAGTAGTCCATGCCATGGTAACATCTAGGCTGGACTATGCCAACGGCCTCTACCTTGGCCTACCAAACTACACGATCCAGCGATTGCAGATGGTGCAGAATACAGTAATTTTGGCATTTACCTACCGGTATTCAGAAAATGAGATGTAGGTGCCAAAAATGTACCAAATCGGGAAATAAGAGTCGGTATAATTCCGATTCAGAATACGCCGAATCCTTATTTACCGAGTTCTTATTTACCGAATCGTTAATAAGAAATCGTGAAAAGGCCCATCGAGATGTAGGAAAGGGAAAAAATACCTAATTCACTGAAATTCGGTATTTAAGAGTCTGTATTTACCATGGAATGAAAGCAGGTGGTAACCAGGTGCAGCCTATAAAAAGGGGCCCAAAATGCAACAGTTTTGCAAGAATGGAGGCATTCTATGTGATTGCAAGGCGTCAACTGCTACAGGCAGCAGGAGAGAGGGTTTGGAATAGGGAGGAGCAGGTCTACAGGGAGAGGATCACCCAACACCCAGGGCCCATGCCATCCCACCCCATGTGCTCTGTAGCATACACCTGCTCGCCTCTGGGAGCTTCCAGAGTGTGATTGCTGCAGTTGGTGGTGTATCAAAGAGCTGCCTATCACGATTCTTCCAGAAGTTCTTGGAGGCCATGACGCAGAGAATGGAACATTACATCCGGTTCCCTGACACACCTGTGGAACTTGCAAAAACAAAAACTGATTTCTATCAACTGGCACACTTCCCTCATGTGATAGGCTGCATAGATGGCACCCACATTCCACTCTGTACACCTGCAGCCACTGAACACATCTACAGAAACCGTAAGTCAACGCACTCCATCAATGTGCAGGTGATATGCAATGTTGCCAACATCATCACGGACATAGTGGCCAAATTTCCAGGTAGCACGCATGACTCCTACATCTTCCAGAACAGTGCGATATACACAGGCTTGTTGCTGGAGATTTTGGCGATGGATATCTGCTAGGTAAACCACAGTGACACACCCTGATAGACATGGCAGATGTATGTGTGATGCATATGTAACTAATGGTGCTCTGTCTCTCCCCATAGGCGATAGTACATATGCCCTGCGTTCCTTTGTGCTCACACCCTACCTCAATCCAACTAACAGAAGTGAGAGGCATTATAATGTGGCTCACAGGTCAACTCGCAACGTAGTGGAGCGCACATTTGGACTCCTCAAGAGCAGGTTCCGCTACCTCCACAAGAGTGGAGGTGCACAGCAGTACACCCCCATCCTGTGTTGCAAGATAATAGTGACCTCTGCCATGTTGCACAATCTTGCCACCAAAGAAGGCACAGAGGTGGAGGTGACACATCACAAGGTCATTGATGATGACCAAGAACAGGCAGAGCCCCAAGCAACAGGAGCAGTAGCAACAGATGGTAGATTGAGACGGGCAGAGATCACACGTCGATATTTCTAGGTAATATATGACACACAGACAGGTATAGTGTTTAAATATTGTAGTTTAATATTCACTACATCATGTAAAAAAATAAAAGCCATTGTCCATCAATGTCTGATTCCATGACTGCGTGTGCTCAGTTGCCGTCGCTATGAGCAGTCCTGTGGAGCTTAGGCAATGTTCAATGCTTACGGCCAGGCACTTCATTGCGGGATTTACGTGGCTGGGTTTCCATATCTTGGCTGGGGCCTGTCTCAGCATTGCTGCGTTTTACACTCCTGTGCACCTCTGGTACAGGGGTGCTGGAGCCACTCCTGCTGGTGGACCCTTCTGTCTCCTCGACACCCGTGTCACCAGCAGTGCCTGTTTGAGTGGTGAGCATCTGCTCCATCGCAGAGGTCACTCTTCCCATGCCCGTGTCAAGTCTGTGCAGCAGTGCACTATTGCATCCTGCATGGTTATTGAGCGGCGGCACAGTAGTGATGTTGTTGTTGCAAATTGGTTAAGTGCCTTTGACTGCTGCTGCATACACTGCCGCTCCCTGCGACGCTCTAGATGGTCCCTGTCCAACTTATCAGACAGTACACCCATGTATGTTGAGATGTCTGACATCCCCTTGGCAATTGCCTCCAAGCTACCAGCAATGTTGCCTATTCCCTTGTCTATGTGTGACAGTTTGTAGTTTATGCTGCGCACCTGCCTGTGCACGGCCAACATTGCCTTAGCCTGCAGGCGCTGTACTTTCACCATTGCGGCCTTCAGGCCACAGAAGATGCTCTCTCCTTCCTGCCCCTCGCCACCCTCACCTGCCAAGGACACTGGTCCTTGCAGCGTCTGCTGTACTCTTGTCAGCCACAGGTGCAATCGTTTGAATTTCGCCCTCCTCATCCTCCTCATCTGAGGTTTCCAGGATCCTAAGAGGGGCACTTCAGGCCTACTTGCCCTTCCCTGCATGGACGACCTGGACGTTGGTGTTGGTGTAAGCTGTGTGGGTTCCAACTCATAGGTTCCAAACAATAAAGGAGATTGCGGCACAGGTGGTGTGGCTCGCTCAGGTGTTGAGGCTTCCTGGGATGTGTTGTTGCCTCCTTCTACAGCGCTATGACCTGTGCTTTGTTTCTCTTTTTCTTTTCTTTTAGTTGCTGGTGCCCTCTTCTCCCTTGCTGGTGCTGTACTGCTTGAGGACTCCCCTGTGAAAACATATGGACATAGGGTCAATTGTGTTTTTCACCTGTGTGTAGTTTTTAAATAAATTGTTTACACACATTTGCCTAGTGTACATTGTGTGCTTGGAGATGTGTGTGGCATGCCTTGTTGAATTGTATGGTGTATGCATTGCATGTATGTAACTATGACTACGTCTCCCATGATGCATTGCTGGCCCCCATTAAAAGCTGTTCAGGAGTGTAATGATTATACACAGTGGGGAACGGGTTCAGGGTAATGGGTGTGGATTAGGGTCCAAGCATCTTACCTTGTTTCTTTGTTGCTATTGCTGAACTGTCCAAGTCAACTATCCCATGGATGCATTCTGGCTCCAGGGTTGATTCCACGAGCTCCTCCAGCTCAGTCAGTTTTGGTGCTTTGTTTCTACCACCTCCTGTCACACCAGCCTCCTTTGTTTGGGCAGCAATCTTCTTCTTGGTCATGATGCGCAGGTCGTACCATAGTTTCTTTATGTCGTCAATCTCCTTGTGCGTCACCCCAATGGCATTGACCTTTGCCTGTATGCCAAGCCATATGTTCCTCTTAACAGACTCTGCAACATGCAGAGACTGTTTGCCAAATATTTGGGTGTTGTGACTCACAATTTCTTCCACAAGCACCTGCAGTTCTGCTGGGCTGAACTTAATCTTTCTTTTGCGCTCTATACCATCCTTTTGCCCTTCCTGAGACTCCATTCTGTTGAACAGCTTTGCTCTGGATAGTCAGCTCCTCTCACCTTGCTCTTTTGTTTGTTCAGTTTCTCTGCACCTGCAGGGGTGTGGCCACTCCGAGGTACTGGTGAGGGGTGCTTCATTCTGATTGGTTGGTTACTCTGGGCCTTGGTTGTGGGGTGTGCAGGGTGTCCTTGATTGGTTAGCAGGCTCACATGTTAATTTTCAAAATGCCGATTCGGAATTACCCGATTCGGTATTTACCGATTCGGTATTTACCAAATTGGAAAATGCCGAATCGGTGTTCTCCATTGGCTAGAATGGGCAGTTTGGCTATTGCATCTTATAATCCTAACTGACTCCGAGAACACGGTAGAAATTCAAGTTTAGTATGCCTGAACTCAGAATGAGAAAATACATCCTTTAGCGAAGTTGGTTTTAATATTCTGAGATTGTAAATACCACTTTTAGAAAGTAGGTATTTTCTTGCCTAAGCCTTCCAGTGTGCTCTGCTGTTATGTGTATTGGCTGTTTGGGTTTAGAGGGGCAAGGTAGGCTGAGTCAGACCTGGGTTGAATCGAGAGATCGCAATTGAGTACTGGGGAGGGGTAGCTCCTTGACCTGAATAGGGCTGTGCCTGGCAAGGTGAATGCTCTCTCCACCTCCTACTGTATGTCTGATGGCAGACCCCATCTTTCTGACAGGAAGGATGCAGCCTGGTAAACAAAGTGCTCCAGGCCTGAGCAGAACTGGTTTTGGCTGGGTTCAGTGACTAGTGACTTTTTAGAACAAATACTTTTGGGGTATAAATATCTGTGGCCAAACCTCTGATTTTGGTACTGCTCCTGGATGTCAAGACGAACCTCTGTCCGTGTTACTGAAAGAATCTGCAGAAGAATCTTCACTATTAGAGTTTTTGGGAAAATCGTAAAGAAGTAACAGCAGTCACTGGGTTTCCAGGTTCTGATTTGCTTTCACCATCCTGATCAGAAGACCGATCAATTAAATGCAGAACGTGAGAAGAGTCTCTAGTAACAGACTTCCCCAGACACTAGGCAGTCACCATATGACCCCTGGAGGACACAGCATTGAAAGGTACAGCATCATACGGAACAAGAGATTTTCCCCTTTGCAGTTGGCGATCGAGGACTAGATTTCCTGATTTAAACTTCAAGAACATCTTTGCATGTCACTTCTTGTCAGCATAAGCTATTATATTTTCCTTATTATACAAGTCCTTCATTAGAGCTGCATTCCCACCTCCTACTTTTGTTTTGGTCCATTGAGGTAACTTAGTTGTCATTGCTCCTTTGAACATCAAATCAACAGGACTTTCGTCTTTGGTCTTGTGAGGTGTTGAAGTATACGCTTGTAGGATTATATTCAATATTTACAACAAGGGGTGGTGAGGGACAGAGTCTCTGAATTAAGCAGAAAGCTCTCACCCAGTCAAGAGATCAGGGCTAGATCCAACACCGTTTTTTAGCTCACTGCACCATCCCAGTTTCAGAACCTGGCTGTATGCAAATTAGTCTGTTCCTGTCCCAGTGCATGATGGGAACAGGGCAAACCAAACTACAAAAGCCAATTCTTACACTGGGAAGGAAACAAGCTCCCGGGGACCGGTTTCTGGCATTACAGCCATCTTCGGCCCGGTTTGCTTGAATCCTGATGGTGCAATGAGCAAGGGTCTCACATCTGAGAATACCCTTCTACGCTTAGGGTGGACAAAAATATTTACAACAAGGGGTGGTGAGGGACAGAGTCTCTGAATTAAGCAGAAAGCTCTCACCCAGTCAAGAGATCAGGGCTAGATCCAACACCGTTTTTTAGCTCACTGCACCATCCCAGTTTCAGAACCTGGCTGTATGCAAATTAGTCTGTTCCTGTCCCAGTGCATGATGGGAACAGGGCAAACCAAACTACAAAAGCCAATTCTTACACTGGGAAGGAAACAAGCTCCCGGGGACCGGTTTCTGGCATTACAGCCGTCTTCGGCCCGGTTTGCTTGAATCCTGATGGTGCAATGAGCAAGGGTCTCACATCTGAGAATACCCTTCCACGCTTAGGGTGGACAAAAATATTTACAACAAGGGGTGGTGAGGGACAGAGTCTCTGAATTAAGCAGAAAGCTCTCACCCAGTCAAGAGATCAGGGCTAGATCCAACACCGTTTTTTAGCTCACTGCACCATCCCAGTTTCAGAACCTGGCTGTATGCAAATTAGTCTGTTCCTGTCCCAGTGCATGATGGGAACAGGGCAAACCAAACTACAAAAGCCAATTCTTACACTGGGAAGGAAACAAGCTCCCGGGGACCGGTTTCTGGCATTACAGCCGTCTTCGGCCCGGTTTGCTTGAATCCTGATGGTGCAATGAGCAAGGGTCTCACATCTGAGAATACCCTTCCACGCTTAGGGTGGACAAAAATATTTACAACAAGGGGTGGTGAGGGACAGAGTCTCTGAATTAAGCAGAAAGCTCTCACCCAGTCAAGAGATCAGGGCTAGATCCAACACCGTTTTTTAGCTCACTGCACCATCCCAGTTTCAGAACCTGGCTGTATGCAAATTAGTCTGTTCCTGTCCCAGTGCATGATGGGAACAGGGCAAACCAAACTACAAAAGCCAATTCTTACACTGGGAAGGAAACAAGCTCCCGGGGACCGGTTTCTGGCATTACAGCCGTCTTCGGCCCGGTTTGCTTGAATCCTGATGGTGCAATGAGCAAGGGTCTCACATCTGAGAATACCCTTCCACATTTAGGGTGGACAAAAATATTTACAACAAGGGGTGGTGAGGGACAGAGTCTCTGAATTAAGCAGAAAGCTCTCACCCAGTCAAGAGATCAGGGCTAGATCCAACACCGTTTTTTAGCTCACTGCACCATCCCAGTTTCAGAACCTGGCTGTATGCAAATTAGTCTGTTCCTGTCCCAGTGCATGATGGGAACAGGGCAAACCAAACTACAAAAGCCAATTCTTACACTGGGAAGGAAACAAGCTCCTGGGGACCGGTTTCTGGCATTACAGCCGTCTTCGGCCCGGTTTGCTTGAATCCTGATGGTGCAATGAGCAAGGGTCTCACATCTGAGAATACCCTTCCACGCTTAGGGTGGACAAAAATATTTACAACAAGGGGTGGTGAGGGACAGAGTCTCTGAATTAAGCAGAAAGCTCTCACCCAGTCAAGAGATCAGGGCTAGATTCAACACCGTTTTTTAGCTCACTGCACCATCCCAGTTTCAGAACCTGGCTGTATGCAAATTAGTCTGTTCCTGTCCCAGTGCATGATGGGAACAGGGCAAACCAAACTACAAAAGCCAATTCTTACACTGGGAAGGAAACAAGCTCCCGGGGACCGGTTTCTGGCATTACAGCCGTCTTCGGCCCGGTTTGCTTGAATCCTGATGGTGAAGGACTGGGTTCTTTAAGACCCAGCGGTGCCAGGGGACAACACCTGAAACCTTCGTGGGTAACCTGCTCCGGCGTACGAATGACAGAGACACGGGACACTTCCTTCGGCGTCAAAGATTCATCAAGGTTTATTTACTGCAGGGAAACACAGAAGTCACAGGAAGTACAACGAGTGTAGTTCGGGGAGACTGCTTCAAATTGGTTCTGTGGATCGCTCCTTTTATACAGAATTCTCCCATAGGTTTACATAGCACACAAAGGTTTACAACCCGGTTCCCACAATTATCCCCGAGAGGGGTCGCTTTGGTCACTTTGATACTCACAAGGTCCGGAACATAAGTGCGGAAACATTTGGCGGTTCCCAACTGTAAAAACCCATCTTCCCACCATTTGTACATTCCAATCAGCAGTAAAACAGATCGAAGAAGGAACAAGGACAGGTGCAGAGGAAGATGGAAACAGTGGGGAGATTTGAAAGGGTGTAAAAGGGGAGGTATCGGGAAACACGAGCTACAGGCATCAAAGGGACGTGCCTAATGAGATGCACGGCTGAGACAATAAACCGGCACGGCGAGATGAGCCTCGAGCGGGGCCATCTGCCTTACAGTATCATCCCCCTCATCATAAAGACACTTACAAAGGACATGTGTCTTCCGCAAATATCTTGGGAGCCCCAGGGTCGCGAAGCGGACAACGTCCGTTCGCTGGCTACTTGAGGGCAAGAGACAAAATGGATGCCGTATCTAAGATGGAACCCGTGGGTACAGATGAAAAACCCACGTAACAAACGAACGGTTTAAGTTAGCACAGCGAAACTGCGCACACTTACTAAACTCGTCATTTGCGGTTCGTAGATACCAGACTCGACCATATTCGTGCGAGTCGAAAACACCACTTACAATTGTCACGGAACCTCAATGGTGCAATGAGCAAGGGTCTCACATCTGAGAATACCCTTCCACGCTTAGGGTGGACAAAAATATTTACAACAAGGGGTGGTGAGGGACAGAGTCTCTAAATTAAGCAGAAAGCTCTCACCCAGTCAAGAGATCAGGGCTAGATCCAACACCGTTTTTTAGCTCACTGCACCATCCCAGTTTCAGAACCTGGCTGTATGCAAATTAGTCTGTTCCTGTCCCAGTGCATGATGGGAACAGGGCAAACCAAACTACAAAAGCCAATTCTTACACTGGGAAGGAAACAAGCTCCCGGCGACCGGTTTCTGGCATTACAGCCGTCTTCGGCCCGGTTTGCTTGAATACTGATGGTGCAATGAGCAAGGGTCTCACATCTGAGAATACCCTTCCACGCTTAGGGTGGACAAAAATATTTACAACAACGGGTGGTGAGGGACAGAGTCTCTGAATTAAGCAGAAAGCTCTCACCCAGTCAAGAGATCAGGGCTAGATCCAACACCGTTTTTTAGCTCACTGCACCATCCCAGTTTCAGAACCTGGCTGTATGCAAATTAGTCTGTTCCTGTCCCAGTGCATGATGGGAACAGGGCAAACCAAACTACAAAAGCCAATTCTTACACTGGGAAGGAAACAAGCTCCCGGGGACCGGTTTCTGGCATTACAGCCGTCTTCGGCCCGGTTTGCTTTAATCCTGATGGTGCAATGAGCAAGGGTCTCACATCGGAGAATACCCTTCCACGCTTAGGGTGGACAAAAATATTTACAACAAGGTGTGGTGAGGGACAGACATGAGTCCCTTTCTCACTGCTCCATCAGGATTCAAGCAAGCCGGGCCGAAGAAGGCTGAAATGCCAGAAACCGGTCCCCGGTAGCTTGTCTCCTTTCTGGTGAAGAATTGGCTTGGTAGTTTAGTCTGCCCTGTTCCCATGATGCACTGGGCCAGGGACAGACTGATTTGCATATAGCCAGGTTCTGAGCTGGGATGGGGCAGTGAGATAAATAACGGTGATGGATCAAGCCCTGATCTTTGGACTGGATAAGAGTGGTCTGTTTAACTCAGACACTCTGTTCATCACCACCCCCTTTTTGTAAATCGTTTTTGGCCACTATAGGTGTGGCAGGGCATACTCAGACATGAGTCCCTTTCTCACTGCTCCATCAGGATTCAAGCAAGCCGGGCCGAAGAAGGCTGAAATGCCAGAAACCGGTCCCCGGTAGCTTGTCTCCTTTCTGGTGAAGAATTGGCTTGGTAGTTTAGTCTGCCCTGTTCCCATGATGCACTGGGCCAGGGACAGACTGATTTGCATATAGCCAGGTTCTGAGCTGGGATGGGGCAGTGAGATAAATAACGGTGATGGATCAAGCCCTGATCTTTGGACTGGGTAAGAGTGGTCTGTTTAACTCAGACACTCTGTTCATCACCACCCCCTTTTTGTAAATCGTTTTTGGCCACTATAGGTGTGGCAGGGCATACTCAGACATGAGTCCCTTTCTCACTGCTCCATCAGGATTCAAGCAAGCCGGGCCGAAGAAGGCTGAAATGCCAGAAACCGTTCCCCGGTAGCTTGTCTCCTTTCTGGTGAAGAATTGGCTTGGTAGTTTAGTCTGCCCTGTTCCCATGATGCACTGGGCCAGGGACAGACTGATTTGCATATAGCCAGGTTCTGAGCTGGGATGGGGCAGTGAGATAAATAACGGCGATGGATCAAGCCCTGATCTTTGGACTGGGTAAGAGTGGTCTGTTTAACTCAGACACTCTGTTCATCACCACCCCCTTTTTGTAAATCGTTTTTGGCCACTATAGGTGTGGCAGGGCATACTCAGACATGAGTCCCTTTCTCACTGCTCCATCAGGATTCAAGCAAGCCGGGCCGAAGAAGGCTGAAATGCCAGAAACCGGTCCCCGGTAGCTTGTCTCCTTTCTGGTGAAGAATTGGCTAGGTAGTTTAGTCTGCCCTGTTCCCATGATGCACTGGGCCAGGGACAGACTGATTTGCATATAGCCAGGTTCTGAGCTGGGATGGGGCAGTGAGATAATTAACGGTGATGGATCAAGCCCTGATCTTTGGACTGGGTAAGAGTGGTCTGTTTAACTCAGACACTCTGTTCATCACCACCCCCTTTTTGTAAATCGTTTTTGGCCACTATAGGTGTGGCAGGGCATACTCAGACATGAGTCCCTTTCTCACTGCTCCATCAGGATTCAAGCAGGCCGGGCCGAAGAAGGCTGAAATGCCAGAAACCGGTCCCCGGTAGCTTGTCTCCTTTCTGGTGAAGAATTGGCTTGGTAGTTTAGTCTGCCCTGTTCCCATGATGCACTGGGCCAGGGACAGACTGATTTGCATATAGCCAGGTTCTGAGCTGGGATGGGGCAGTGAGATAAATAACGGTGATGGATCAAGCCCTGATCTTTGGACTGGGTAAGAGTGGTCTGTTTAACTCAGACACTCTGTTCATCACCACCCCCTTTTTGTAAATCGTTTTTGGCCACTATAGGTGTGGCAGGGCATACTCAGACATGAGTCCCTTTCTCACTGCTCCATTAGGATTCAAGCAAGCCGGGCCGAAGAAGGCTGAAATGCCAGAAACCGGTCCCCGGTAGCTTGTCTCCTTTCTGGTGAAGAATTGGCTTGGTAGTTTAGTCTGCCCTGTTCCCATGATGCACTGGGCCAGGGACAGACTGATTTGCATATAGCCAGGTTCTGAGCTGGGATGGGACAGTGAGATAATTAACGGTGATGGATCAAGCCCTGATCTTTGGACTGGGTAAGAGTGGTCTGTTTAACTCAGACACTCTGTTCATCACCACCCCCTTTTTGTAAATCGTTTTTGGCCACTATAGGTGTGGCAGGGCATACTCAGACATGAGTCCCTTTCTCACTGCTCCATCAGGATTCAAGCAAGCCGGGCCGAAGAAGGCTGAAATGCCAGAAACCGGTCCCCGGTAGCTTGTCTCCTTTCTGGTGAAGAATTGGCTTGGTAGTTTAGTCTGCCCTGTTCCCATGATGCACTGGGCCAGGGACAGACTGATTTGCATATAGCCAGGTTCTGAGCTGGGATGGGGCAGTTAGATAAATAACGGTGATGGATCAAGCCCTGATCTTTGGACTGGGTAAGAGTGGTCTGTTTAACTCAGACACTCTGTTCATCACCACCCCCTTTTTGTAAATCGTTTTTGGCCACTATAGGTGTGGCAGGGCATACTCAGACATGAGTCCCTTTCTCACTGCTCCATTAGGATTCAAGCAAGCCGGGCCGAAGAAGGCTGAAATGCCAGAAACCGGTCCCCGGTAGCTTGTCTCCTTTCTGGTGAAGAATTGGCTTGGTAGTTTAGTCTGCCCTGTTCCCATGATGCACTGGGCCAGGGACAGACTGATTTGCATATAGCCAGGTTCTGAGCTGGGATGGGGCAGTGAGATAATTAACGGTGATGGATCAAGCCCTGATCTTTGGACTGGGTAAGAGTGGTCTGTTTAACTCAGACACTCTGTTCATCACCACCCCCTTTTTGTAAATCGTTTTTGGCCACTATAGGTGTGGCAGGGCATACTCAGACATGAGTCCCTTTCTCACTGCTCCATCAGGATTCAAGCAAGCCGGGCCGAAGAAGGCTGAAATGCCAGAAACCGGTCCCCGGTAGCTTGTCTCCTTTCTGGTGAAGAATTGGCTTGGTAGTTTAGTCTGCCCTGTTCCCATGATGCACTGGGCCAGGGACAGACTGATTTGCATATAGCCAGGTTCTGAGCTGGGATGGGGCAGTGAGATAAATAACGGTGATGGATCAAGCCCTGATCTTTGGACTGGGTAAGAGTGGTCTGTTTAACTCAGACACTCTGTTCATCACCACCCCCTTTTTGTAAATCGTTTTTGGCCACTATAGGTGTGGCAGGGCATACTCAGACATGAGTCCCTTTCTCACTGCTCCATCAGGATTTAAGCAAGCCGGGCCGAAGAAGGCTGAAATGCCAGAAACCGGTCCCCGGTAGCTTGTCTCCTTTCTGGTGAAGAATTGGCTTGGTAGTTTAATCTGCCCTGTTCCCATGATGCACTGGGCCAGGGACAGACTGATTTGCATATAGCCAGGTTCTGAGCTGGGATGGGGCAGTGAGATAAATAACGGTGATGGATCAAGCCCTGATCTTTGGACTGGGTAAGAGTGGTCTGTTTAACTCAGACACTCTGTTCATCACCACCCCCTTTTTGTAAATCGGATTATATTCAAAGCAGTTTGTGAACTGAACGTCTCAAGAGTTGCACACTCTACTGCTTTCTTTAAAATACTCATAAAATGCTGAACAAGTTGATTGGACTGCGGCCTAAAAGGTGTAATCTTCTGATTTATGTTGAGATGCTCCAGAAAATCTGTGAATTCTCTACGGCGGGCAATCATCAGACATCAAAATGGCTAAAATGCCTATTGTTGTAAAATGCTGTCATGTCTCTCAATGACTTGCACATGAGCTGTGGATAAGAGATCCTTTATTAATGGAAATCAACAGTACTCTTCCAAAATTACAGATGATGTCCTGTGTCGAGTGGACCAAAGAAATCAATGGTGAATGTCTCCAATGCACGCTAAGGAAATTCTGACCTGGTAAGAGTATGTTGAGTAAAGTTTGTAAAGAGGCAGTTACATTGACGACAGGCCTTTTCAACCCTTTCATCTTAATATAGGTACCAAACTCGATCTTGGAGAGCTCTCTCTCTTTTTTTTTCTTTATCATTTCCCAATGTAAGATAAAACAATGCTGCACAAATCAGAAGGAAATAGGTAAAACTGGAATGTAGAATTTGTGTTGAGACTAGAAGTGGAGATACGTTAATATTGAGGCTGCAAGAAGTGAAGAATATAAGGATTACACATACTTATATGCCTATAAAAAGACAGTGGTCTACACAACAAGAAATAAAACGGGTCAGCAAGTTCAGTATGGGGTCGCTGGTGTCATTAGATTCTGGTATTATTAGGTAGACCCGTAGGGACTACCTAATAGTACCAGCTGGCCATTCAGCTGGCTATTGGCTGGCTACTCAGCTGGCTACTGGCTGGCCATTTAACTAGCTACTTCCTGGGGGCACGGAATCAGAGATTGGTGACTGGAAATGCGGTCAGGAGAGATAGACATGACCAGCTTGGTATCATTGGCTTTGGAGACCAATGACAATCCAAACAATTGCATTATATCCGAAAGGGGGCAGCATGTACAAATTAAAAAGAGTGGGACTCAGGGAAGAGCACTGAGGCCCCTCACAACTAAGGGGGAGACTGGTTGACTAAGAGGCTTGATCCAGAGCCGGGAATGTTTGATTCTCCAAAAAAGATGAGAGCCATTCTAACAGTGCACATTCAGTGCTGTGTTGTGGTCAGAATGCCATTTGAGTGGGATGAAGCACTGCCTTAGATTCCAGAAAGACTGAGAGATTATTGTTAACATGTTTCTCTAAGTTTTTGCAACTCCCTCTGTTAGGGAAATAGGCCTGAAATTGCTTTAGCAAAGGAGTTCAAGGTTAGGCTTTTTTTAAAAAGTGGTTTGACTATTGCATGTTCCCAGTTGTGCGGGAACTGGATCAATGCAATCAGACCCTTGGTGAGCTCCAGTGGTGAGTCTGATTTTACCACACTTTTAAGAGATCTTTAACAAGACTCTCCATGAGATTGGGAAAGTTGAGAGATGGCCATTTTTTTAAATCAGACAGGGATGGACAATTGGGAGAACCAACCAAGTCAGTTGCATCAGACAAGGAAGAATACATGTCTAAAATGTGCTTCTGAAATAAATGTGCCAAATCATAGCTGTGCTACACAGAGGCATTCCACAGTGGAGCTAACAGTGGGTGGCACAGTAATATCTTCAAGAATCTTAAACATTTCTTTGGGAGAGTTGGAGGAGTTAGTCATTTTAATGGTGAAAAAAATGACTTGAGCTGATTTCATTTCTGTGTGGTACAACCTGACAGATTTCCTAGACTAATCGAAATTTATTTTCTATCTTCTCTCCATATGTATACATTCTTCCTTCAAGGAACAGTATATGGGCATTAAAACAGGGGGATTTGTGTGTGGTTGCCATCTTTCGTCCATCTGATTGGAAGAACTTTGTTAAGTGATTCAGTGATCCACTGGTACACTGGTGTGCTGCCAATGCAGCACAATCTGAGAAAGCAGGTGTCAGGGTTCCCAAGGCCTTTTGCCAGTCATCCACATTAAGTTTAGGCCAGGTGTGATCTAGTCGCCTGACAAGTGGAAGAGATATGGACGAAGAAGATGGTATAACAGTAAAAGAGAGTCATAAGCTGGTCCGACCAAATAAAAGGCAAAGATGTCTGAACCTAGAGAATGCCAATATTACTGAAAAAAGGTCAATAGTATGGCGATTCTCAGGCTTGTGACCTTCCACCAGCTGTGTTAAATGTATTGTTGCCATATAATGTAGGAGGGTTTTTGAAGCACTATATTTTGTGTCATTTACATGCAAATTAAAATTGTCCAAAACAGTGAAGTAGGCTTTATCTATGGACAACTGCCCAACCACTTCTGGCAAGGCTTGAAGAAAATGGGAATAAGAGACTCAAGGTCTACATTCAAGAATTCCAGACAAGAAAAAGGTAAAGTATAGTGTTAGTGAAGAGAAAAGGCTCTCAAACTTAGGGATCTTAAGTGGCAAGGTGAGGCACGCCAACGACTCCCTATAGAGAATTGCTAAACCACCCCCACCGTCATCCTGCCAGTCTAGCCTTACAATATGATAATCAGGGGGATATACCTGAATTATGTTAGACCCAGAGTCATCAGACATCCATGTTTCCACACTAAATAAAACATCTAAATAGTAACCCGGTGAGGAGATTGAATGAGTCCTGTTTGTGAGTGGCCAGAGAACAACAGTTAATCAAACAGGCACACCCAACTAACGGAGATGGAATACCACCAGGGTGACACTGATTAAGGCCCACCTGAGGAGACCATCCACAATTTGGGCAGGACCAGGATGGTTGACTGGGGTCTATGAAGTGCTTGCAGGCGCTCGAAGTTGTCCTGAGGTGTCTCTTACCTAGTGAAAAAGGGGCAGTATCCCTGGCCCCTGGTCCCGGAAGGGCACAGACGGGGGCAGATGGGCTTGCCTTTAGCATGCCTAAGGCGCACTCCATAGTGCCCACTGCACGTTTGCACTGCTTCCTCCATTTTAAGTCGGGCTAGTCATAACAAGTAGAGTGCAGCTCCAAAACATGATCCCCAACTCCTCAATTCCCTCAGTGCCCCAGCAATGTAATCAACTGTGACTTTTCTAGCAGTTTATTTAAGAGATTTTACCACATTTGTTTTTAAAAGTTCAGTCTCGTTCAGTTCCAAATGAAGTCACTTCTGCTGAAATCAACTCAAATAGTCTTCTTTCTCCACTAAAGCACCAAGGACATTCTGAGCTATCGCTGGTTCGGCACCCAATCACATCTAACCATTTCTTCAACCATGTTAGTAAAATGTTAACTATTCATTGAACCTTGGCCCTTTTTTCTACTTCCCAATGAACGTTCTTGCAAGACTCTTGCAGGATTTTAAAACACCTTGTGGCAGGCCCAGTAATGTTTTATGCTGGTCTTGTGACATGCTTGCGGGATTGAATGAGCCTCATTTAACCATTGTCACTTCCTGAAGCTTGCACTCTAGTCTTGCGGGATCGCAGCACAATTCTAGGGAAATGGTAGTATGTGTCAATGGACAAGTCTCTCTCCTTAGAACACTTTTGTGGATAATGGGTGTCCACACTGGGGTGTAAGAAGGCTGTGAGGGAGAAACTACTCTCTCCTTTTATTCCTGTAACTCAGATGATGGATGTGTGTAGCAGTGAGTGGAGAGAGATGGCCCTCTCCTCTCAGACGTCTGTCTTAGGTGGTTGGTGTGCATAGTAGTGTATGGGGACTAACAGGCCTCTCCTTTCAGGCCTCTTTCTCATATGACAGGTGTGCATAGTAGTGTTTGTTGATGGGCTGTCCTCTCCTTTTAGAGCCCTCTCTCAGTTGACAGGTGTGTGTAGTCGGCTGCCTGGATTGACTGGACTCTCCTTTTAGACATCTGTATCAGAGGACAGATGTGCATTGTAGTGTATGGAAATGGACTGTTCTCTCCTTTCAGACCTCTTTCTTAGATGACGGGTGTGAATAGAAGAGTTTTGAATGAACTGGCCTATCTTTTCAGACTTCTGTCTCAGATGATTAGTGTGTGTAGTATCGTGTGTGGATGGATTGGCCTCTGCTTTCAGATCTCTAGCTCAGATGACAGATGTGCTCAGTTGGGCGTATGCAGAAAGACACACCTCTCTTGCCAGACCTCTCTCTCAGATGACAGATATGTATGGGAAGAACCTAAACTCTACTCACAACTCTTCCCAAACCAATTGGTGTAAATCAGGGGCGGATTGGCAAGGCGGGCATTCGGGAATGGGCCGAAGGGCCGGTGCCTCAGTGCCCTCTGTGGGCCGTTTTTTTCTCCCCTGCCCCAGCCCACAGAGAGTGGACTAGGAAAAGGGGAGAAAAAAACGGCCCACAGAGTGCACGGAGACAGACAGAGAAAATGAAAGCAGCCTCGCTGTGCGGCCAGACAGCGATTGTCAGCTGTGGCCTATCCTTCACCCCTACCCTGCCAAGCAATCAAGCTGAGGCTGAGCTGGGGAGGGGTAAAATCCAAGAATCGGCCTCCCTGGGGGCCAGGTGTTTCTCAGGTCTTTGAGCCATTTGCACCTCGGCCCCCTGGTGCCCATGCAGGCCAGAAACGGCGTTAGTCTTAACACCTCGCCCACAGCCCTTCACATTCAGGGCATAGTGGGCGAGGAAAAATGGGGCTTGCTGTGGGGCCCAGGTGATGTTTGGTATTTTTTTATTTTATTAATTTATTTATGCGATTTTATATAGCGCGGACCTTACTGTGCAAGAACAGTATCCTCCCACTTTCATTCCTTGTCTGTGCAAATGGTGTTTCATGAAAAGGCACGCCCCTTGCATGTGGGCCACGCCCCTTGAATGTGGACAACGCCCCTTAAATATGGGCCATTCCTCTTGAATGTGGGCCACTTTTTTCGTCAGTGCCCGGGCCGAATTGTGATCCCAATCCGACCCTGGTGTAAATAGTAGAATCTGATAAACGGTTATTCGACAAAATACCAATACAACAAATATCGTGGTACATAAATATTGTGACAAAAATATTGAACCCAAAAATATTGTTATCCTATACTTATAATGTAAATTACAAAAACATCAATGAAAAATACAGTTGTACATAGTTAATGTAAATTAAATATATTTAAATATTGAATATATATATATATATATATATATATATATATATATATATATATATATATATATATATATATATTATATATATATATATATATATATATATATATATTACCTACTGGCGGTCGCCAGTAGGTAGTTATAGTTAGGACCTAGTTTCCATAGGAAATCCTCAACATTCTATTTGGAATAACTTTGGCCCTGGTGGATGAGTCTTTGCGAATTTCTCAAAGAAGATGGCTCGGTCCGCTGCGCTCCTTCCCTGAAAGTTTGGGGGGGATTGGTCAAGTGGGGGCTGAGATATAAGGGGGGTCCCAAAACGTGTTTTCTCCATGTTATTTTCCATAGGACCTTTAGACTCGGCTACAGGTCGAACGGCTGAATGGATTTATAAGAAATTTGCCAAAACTGTAGAGTCCTGTTCGCAGATTACGCTTTTTTTGGAATGGTGTAAATCCGTTCAGTAGTTTGAGGAAATATAAATTTTATGGTCAAGAAATGTTCCCTAACGTGTACCCCACCGTCTCCATGTACAAGCTTAAAGTGCATGTAACTTCCCTCCTGTGTCAGCTATGAAGACGCAAATACATTTGCATCCAACGTTAACATGTCCTCTTTCAGATCCACCCTGAATGGGTTGAATATTCCGTTCCTAAGTATGCCTTGCCAACGTCTTTATGTAGTGTACTTTACACGTTTTTCAGCTCTGGCGAAGTAGGCCCCTGAATTCTGCCATCAAGCCTTTTTCTGCCTTCTGACTCTGAATGCCTCAGCCTGGGCTGCCTCTGTACCCGTGACCTCTGCCTTACTCCCTGCGCGGCTAACGGCGCTTAGCTCAGCCTGCTGCCTGCCAAGACTGTATTCAACCTTCGAATTATCTGTTCCGCTCCTCAAAAAATACATTCCTGCCTACTAGTTCAAGTAAACATCCTTCCAGCTGCAGAGCAAAGGGCCCGGCCTCACTGTCTCCGTGCAAGTAATTCATGGCTCCCGTTACCATGGTAGGCCCATGCCCCATCGCATCTCATGCAGACACGTAGACGCTTATACACGCACTCACAGTCAGTATAGAATAGCCTCTGCCCAAGAGACCTTTCCCTCTAGATAATATGGTTCCCAAACATCAGATATCAGATACGATATAGGTACGAGTTGATCTGACATGCCAGACTTCTGTCTCTTTCCGCTAGTGTAAATGTCAAGTCCCCTGCACCCTCCAGCTTCACGTCAATCACACGTCATGCAGCTGCGCGCGCATCCAGATCTCAGATTTCTGCTGACATTGCAAGATTCTGCTATGTACCCACCCACTTGTGACACTTTCATGTGACGTTTCTAGCACACAGCTCTATGTTCACGCCTAGTTCACGCCTCCTGCTTACGTATTGCTAACACGTGTATGCTCTTATCTTGTTTCTCTCAGCTGTTACGCCTACTGTATTGGTATCCAGTATATGCTTTAAGTATAAAAGTTATGTCTTGTCAATAAAGTATGCTCTATCCCTTCCTGCACCCCAGTGGTGTCAGGAATCCGATATCCGGTTCTAGAACCATTCCTCTTTAAGGAATAAAACCCCTAAGAACTCTAACACCACGGACTCTGCGTCTTTCTTTCCGATTGAGTTATTTTTGTTTAAGTACTTACCTGCATAGAAATTAGGACGGTAAATCAAATATTTACCACATTATTTTGGCGCCCGAATAGGGACCCCTCCCCCACCTCACGCGCCGGTTGGTGCGTTGCAACCTTTGCCCCCTGCCATAAGTCAAGACGACAATTACGCGTACCCGCAGGATTTCCTGTATCTCCCTCTGGCCCACGGAGGTGACGGAGACTGCGATCAGCACCCAGACGAGGCGGTGAGGAGTGCGGAGGATCCCGACCAGAGCCTAGCCGAAAGAAGCAAGGTCCGAGGTGTCAAGAGACCCACCAGTTCCGAAGTATCCACGTGTCGAGTCGAGTCGAGTCCAGTCCGGTCCAGTCCAGTCGAGTTTTCCGAGGCCGTCTGTTCCGTGCTTCCCGGTGAGTACCATTGCTGGGACGTATCTAGACGGGTGCATTACTATGTATCCGGTAAAGACGGGTTTGGGTACACAAACGCGGTCTGCACTGTTTTAGACAGTGTATCTGTACTGTTTAGCAGTATATCAAGCATTCAAGTTCTTGCACTGTTCTCAACAGTGTATCTGTGCTGTTTAGCAGTACATCTAGTATCAAGGGTAGTGATATATGTTCAAATTGTTTTTCATGTGATTTAATGTCGTGGTATGAGTGACTGTTTGATGTACATTACTGTGTTTTTGTGTAACTAGCTGTGTTCAGAGTAAGTAACAAGTATCGAGTATCCAGTACTAAGTAACAAGATGCCGTTTTTCAATAAATTAAGACAGATAGGAACTAGGAAAGGGATACTAGAGGAAGAAATTCCTATCCCCCCTAGGGACACTCCTGGAAATTTTATGTATCATAAGCATGGCTTAGATGCCATACTATATCTAGATTTATGGGCCGATTATACCAAGCACCTAGACGAGAGACACAGATGGCCCGTTACAGGAACATGGGATGCCGAGTGCATCATGAAGGTAGAAGAAGCGCTATGGAAAAAGAAAGCCAGACAATCTCAGAAAGACGCCATAGAATTTTGGCGTAAAGAATCACATAAACGTGCCGAAAAAGCACTCCGTAAAGAAGACAGACATAGAGAAGAGTCGGATAGAGTCCGAGAAAACGAATTAGTTAATGAAGGGATCCGAGTAAAAGCAGAACAAGTAGACCGTATGCGAAACAATCTTGTAAATGGCATGTACTTAGTGGCCGAGGGTTCGCCTGAAGCCACTTCAGAAATACCGAAAGATCTGCCGCCACCATTGGTTCCGACTAAAGTAAGTCACAGGACCACTAAAGACATATTCCTTGCTTCCTATCTAGACGATGTAGCACCAGCTTACACCAATCCACGTGCCCACGTACCGCCTACTGACGGTGACGGAGGTGGCAATCCGCCCCAAGACAATATCCAGCTATTACCGCAACAAGGTTCACCCGTTCGACAGCCTGCTCCGCCTGCTCCTCCACCTCCACCACTTCCCACACCTAAGATTGACACAACAAATCCGTTTACGCCTGACCCTAGTAAGAGACAAGTTCAGGTACAGATACCGACTCCACAGACATACAATTTTCAAGCCTCCGCTACAGGAGGTGCGACCGGGGGTCTCCAGACCCCGCCAGCAACACACAGATTCAACTTAAGGGACATGCTGAAGCAACATATACCCCAATCACCCCGTCTCGACATACTCAAAGAACCCCTTCCAATTTGCAGATACGATCCAGTACCCGGCAAAGACGATAGAATGTTGATAGCATCACTACGTTTGCGACAAGCTACAGATTACCTAGTGTTATTCCCAGGGATGGCTGATCATCTAGATAGAATATATCATTTTGTCCAGACTGGGGAAAATCCCGAAAGTATTAAGGAGGCCCTGGCACATCAAAAAGTTGACACTCAAGCATATATATTACGTTTCTTCATAAATTGCTGAATAAGAGACCGAGACAGACCTGGGGTAGACCAGGAAGAGATGGAAGCACTAAACAAGTGGGGTCAAAATATAGCCGACGGAAAGCATGATAAATTGAATTGTATAGCAAGCATGTACAAAAAAATCAGAAAAGAAGTAATAGAAATACACAGAAAAGAACAGGAAAAAGAAAATGACAACTCCTCCGAGGAGGACGAACCTGAAGAACCAGAAACGACTAAAGAAATGATAGCGTATGTAGGTAAGGGAAATTATCTTAGGAAAGGCATTCGTCCAGAAAGCAAGAGAGTTTTTCTCTCTGGCATATCAAAACCAAGTTCTCCTGAACATCTGTTTCAGGTTAACGATAAAATCCTTCAAGAACAAATGGGGTACCATGTACTCAATTCTATGGACGAACAAGAACTAGCCCGGTCAGCAGTACTATGGGCTGACAATACCAGCACATACAATGATGATACAGTAGCACAGACATTTCTGAACCTTTCCCCAGACGAGCAGAAATTAGCTGGTGTATACATGATTCAGCATCTCATCACGTTATACAGACAACAACATTCTGATCCAGGTCCCTTACCGGATACATTAGAAGCGCTACTTATGAATAGATGGAGAGGCCTAAGTACCAGATTAATTCAAATAATTCTAGAACAACGCCGCAGATATAACACTTTCTTAGGCCCACAATATGTTTCAGCTCCGCCTCCAGAAAGAAAAATGTGTCATTTCGAGGATTTTGATAGGCAGAATCCTTTACGAAAAGTACACCCCGTTATGAACGCCAATCATGCCTTGGAACGTGTGTTTGTGTACACACCTTTGACAAAGTTAGAATTGTTAGAAATGAAGAAACTAGTACCCTGTCATGATAAAGACCCTGCAGGTTTTCACCGAGAACTTAAAGACATGTTACTCATGGGAGATTACACGTATACAGATATTATGAAATTGTTAAAAGTACTGCTGCCCACCGGCATTTACGAGAAACTCAAAGAAAAGGAATGGGAGGTGGGAGATAAAAAGATTATATGGACTGAAATAGAAGA
Organism: Lissotriton vulgaris; assembly: GCF_964263255.1. Classification (NCBI taxonomy): domain Eukaryota; kingdom Metazoa; phylum Chordata; class Amphibia; order Caudata; family Salamandridae; genus Lissotriton; species Lissotriton vulgaris. The sequence goes on along the minus strand of NC_141691.1, from coordinate 2,056,782,924 downwards.
CGAGGAAAAAGGTCGTACCCCAGGGCTAGGCCTTGGGGATAAAGCTAAAGCATTACCAGGTTTAATAGTACAGGTCTTGCCAAGATTATTGACAACTAAAAAGGAAGACTGGGACGCAATCTCAGCATGTAAACAGAAACACGATGAAGATACCAGTGACTTCTATTCAAGATTCGAGAAATGTTTCATTATTAACAGTGGCCTAAAACCAGGTAGCGAGTCGTACCCACATCTTTTTGTAACAAAATTAGTCGAGAATTCCCTGACAGCAGTTAAAAACCGTGTATATAAAGTTGAAAGTACATGGCAAGCAAATACGCCATCCCAGATGTTACAAATGTTACAATATCACCAGAACAGAATTAGAGAAGAACAGGATCACGAACAGAGACGTATGAAAGACACGAAAATGAAAATGTTAGTGGCACAGTCAGTTCCAGCCGACGGTCAGAGAAAGGGTGCGACCCAGACAGGTAATTCGGCAGCTCCCGTTAAAGGGACATGTAACTATTGCAAACAGCCAGGTCACTACGTACATGAATGTTCAGTCCTGAAACACAATATAGCAACAGGTAAAACTAAAGAAAGACCGCATCCGCCTAGACAAGACCAGGGTCAGCCACAGACTTCACAGAATTCACAACCTATGCATGCTCCACCACATACAACACAGACCGGAGCGGTATCACAGCCACAGCCACAGCCCATTGCCGCGACGCAGCAAGTTTCACGACAAATGAACCAGTATGCCCAATCCAATTATCCCGATTATCAGCGATACACATGAAACAGCCTAGAGAGGGAGGTTGGCTTGCCTCTTATTGAGATTCCTGTAGATCAAGAGGGTCCTTATGTACACAGTCAAGTATTAGGAAAAGACCGAAAGTTTTTAATTGACACAGGGGCAAGCCGCACAACAATCAGCCATAATGAAGTCCCAGGGGCACCCCTCTCAGGCTCACAGAATGTTTCCCTTGGTTTTTCAGGACAGCCTATTGTAAATGAAGTATCGAAATCAGTCCCTCTAGTTGTAGGTCCATTATCATGCGTTACAGACTTATTACTGACTAAATCATGTCCAGAAAACTTGTTAGGTATCAAAACATTGAAGGCTCTAGGAGCTGTGATATGTTGTTCTCCGGAAGGAGTTAGACTTTTCCTGCGTGACTTTAAGGGTCACTATGTATTACGAGAGTTTGATGTCAGATTGAAAAATTTACCGAAACACCTGTGGGCACAAGGCCCAACCGATGTAGGTTGCATGCACATTACACCATACCGGGTTACACTCAAACCAGGAGTTGTTTTACCACGAATCAGACAATACAAATTACCACCCGATGCTGTAGTGGCTTTACTGGAAATTGTTGAAGAGCTCATTGCCCAAGGAGTGGTCGTAGAAACCGACTCCAATATCTGTAATTCCCCTATCATTCCGATTCTTAAACGTACAGATCCCAATGCACCGCCAGTATATCGGCTGGTGATTGATTTACAAGAACTTAATAAATGCATTGTCCCACAGTATCCTGTGGTTCCCGACATCTCATCCTTATTGACTGCCATTGATTCAGAAGCGACGTTCTTTACTGTAATTGATCTCAAGAACGCCTTCTTCAGTGTCCCCATTGATCCAGAGAGCCAATACCTCTTCGGATTCAGTTTAAATGGACGAAGTTTCAAATTTTCACGCGCACCTCAAGGATTCACAGAAAGCCCCAGCATCTATAGCCAAGCACTGAAAAGACAACTTGATTGTATCCAAATACCAGTTAACACTACCTTGCTACAATACGTCGATGATCTGCTGATCACCGCACGAAGTGAACCCGAATGTGTACAAGCATCACTAACAGTTTTACATTTTCTGGCCGGCAAGGGACACAAGGTGTCTCCTTCGAAGCTACAATTCTGTGTTCAGCAAGTTGTGTACCTGGGTCACTTGCTGTCCAAAGTGGGGAGACAGCTCACTCCTGACCGCATCCAGTTAATTGTAAACATGCCACAACCCCAGACACAAAAGGAAGTGCGGGCCTTTATAGGCCTCACCTCGTACTGCAGACAATGGATTCCTCAGTATGCATTTCTAGCTAAACCACTCATTCAGTTGACAACACAGGAGGCGGCGACTTCGACTGCCCTCCCTTGGACTCAGGAACATACACAGGCTTTTGAGCAATTAAAGAAAGCTTTATGTCAAGCACCAGTTTTAGCGACACCATGCTACAGCAAACCTTTTACGCTTTTTGTTACAGAACGTGATGGTACAGCGTTGTCTGTCCTCACTCAAGATCAAGCAGGTTCACATAAGCCTTGTGCTTATTTTTCAAGTACATTGGATTCAGTAGCCCAGGCACTCCCTGCGTGCTTAAAGTCAGTCGCAGCGACAGCCCTAGCAATCAGACAGAGCGATTCAATTGTATTAGGACATCCATTGACAGTACAAGTTCCACATTCTGTAGAGGTTCTTTTAAACCGAACCCAGACTCAACACTTGACAATAGCACGACTGACAGGTTATGAATTGACGCTATTCCAGCCACACATAGAAATCAGACGCTGTAACATTCTAAATCCTGCAACATTGTTACCTTCGATTATGACAGATTCAGCACCGCATGATTGTATAGAAATCATTAATGCAGTAACAAAGCCCCGACGAGACTTAACAGATGTTCCACTGACAAATCCAGACCTGACACTTTACGTGGACGGTTCATGTATGAGAACAAACACAGGAGAATTAGTGGCCGTGTATGCAGTGACCACTGAAACTGAAGTTAAAGAAACACATCGTATTGACACACTGTCCGCTCAAGCAGCAGAGCTTATCGCTCTAATCCGAGCCTGTATACTAGCCAAGAACAGAAATGTTAACATATACACAGATTCACGTTATGCTTTCGGAGTCGTACACGACTTCGGAGTCTTATGGCAAGAACGAGGTTTTTTGACCTCTCACGGTGCCAAGATCCAACACGGTCCCCTCATTCAAGTACTATTAGAAGCAATACATCTGCCTTCAGGCATATCCATCATGAAGTGTAAAGCACATACTAAAGTTACAGATTCCATTTCCCAGGGTAACGACCTGGCAGACCAAACAGCAAAACATACAGCATTGACTCACACCCAGACAACTGATGTGACAAAGACAATAGTGCCGACACATTGTATGACAGTTAGGGATCCCACACTAGACATAATCGATATTCAGACACATGCTACTCCAGATGAAATCAAGAAATGGACTGAACTAGGAGGGATCCAGACAGATCAGGGATGGATGACGAAGGGAAAATCTACATGGTTTCTCCCCGACTCTATGGTTCAAGTCATAATAAATACAGCACATAGTCCAGCACACCTAGGAGAAAAAGCTATGCTAGACAGTTTACAGAATCTCTGGTACAACAAACATTTACGAGCAGCAGCAAAACAGAAAGTGCGTACTTGCATGATCTGTTGTCAGTTCAATCCAGGTAAAAGCGTCCCTGTAGAGCAAGGTGGATTTCATCCTCCTGATCACCCTTTTGAAGTTCTACAGATGGATTATATCCAGATGGACCGTTGTCGAGGATTCAAGTATGTCCTCGTAGTAGTTTGTGCACTTTCCCGTTGGACCGAAGCATATCCAGTCCCAGATTACACTGCCCCGACCACTGCCCAGCAGCTGGTTCGTGAATTCTTCCCACGGTACGGCTTGCCTCGTATCGTGTACTCAGATAACGGACAGCCTTTCTCGTCCGAGCTCAAGAAAGAGGTTTCACTTCTGCTAGGATATCAGTGGAAATTCCATTGCGTCCGACATCCCGAGTCAGCTGGCCTTGTAGAAAGACACAACCAGACACTGAAAACACGCCTCGCCAAAATATGTAAAGAGAAAGGGGTCGACTGGATAGTCGCCCTGCCAGTTGCACTGTTCTATATGAGAATAGTCCCCCATTCGAGATCAGGACTATCACCGTATGAGGTGGTCTTTGGCCGACCACCAAATATGTGGGGGACGCCCATGCCTAAGAAAATAACCGATGTTAATTGTAATATGCTGACAGATTACCTTGCCTCCTTGATGTCTGCACTCCAATCATGTCGTTCACAGGTTGCCGCAGCCTTTCCCGACAATACTGATGTAAAGCCACACGATGTCCGTCCAGGTGACACTGTATTGATCCGCAACTTCGACAGGAAAAGCCCGCGGGAGCCCCGCTGGAAGGAGCCGAAGATCGTCCTTCTGACCACGAGGACGGCAATTAAAGTGGAGGGCCGAAAGGGGTGGATCCACACGAGTCATATTAAAAAATGTAATGAACTGTTGCCAGAGACTGACTCTTCCACCCCCTCAAAGGACTGCCTCGATACTAGTGACTTTAAAGTTCCCAAGAGAGAGAAAACTCCCCAAGAGGAGTATAAAACGAAACTACGGTCTAGCAAGTCAGACAGTTTAATTGTTTAAGTCCTCCCCTAGGTGAATCGGTTAAATTAGTTTCTGACATGTATCCCCTAGATCGAGATAGAGAGAGAGACAACTCAAGAAACATGCATATTGTAAATCACTTCGTAGTCACTGTATAGTGACATTATTGGTTATGTTTTCTCTAAGCCTTCTGATTATTGTTGCCAGTATATTGCTGCATATTTATTACCCCATCTTCAAGCGTGAACAATCTGCTTACAATGTCACTGCTGAACATTCTTTTAGCGAATTACCCCCTCATGAATTGTCATACAGACTTGCGCTGCGCAACAACACATTCATTAGTATGTTACACCACTCCCATCAGACTAATAATGCTACAAACTGTTGGATATGTGGCCGACTCCCTCCCTATCAGAAATACAAGGGAGTTCTGCCCCTCTTTCCATACCCGTTCACTCACAATGGCTCATGTGGAGCATGGTTTAGAATAATTAATTCCTTAGATCCGGATATTGCTGTTTTCGAAGGAAATTGGGTTTGGGGAAACCTGAACTTAGTTCTGCTTAACGCCTGTTATCCTGACAAGAAGGGACTTCCCACTAGGATAGGAACTGATCTAGAAAATGAAGTATATGGATTAGGTAATTATACAATTAACCTCATGATTCTTACTGTGGAATCCGAAGCTGCACCAGTTCTCCCTGCTATGTTAGTATTACCAGTCACAGGTGACTTATGTGTCAGAAAGAAGGGTTCAGTACACTTAGGTCATAGTAAATGTACTACTGTGGTCGAATTCAGTGATCAAGGCAAGTCTTCATTTAGAGCTACTCGTCATTCCTACTTTGTTTGTGACCATACCGCATACATACGCTTACCTTCAGATTGGGATGGTACCTGTTACATTGCATTCCTTCTACCACCTGTTTTCCTAGCCCCTCCTGATTATCACAGAAATACAAATCTAGTAAACAATAGACTCCGAAGAGATCTCCCGATTGTCGACTATACTGAAACGGCATGGGAGCAATACACAGACTTCAATAAAGGTTTCTTCCCCTACTTAGGTACTGTCTTTAATAGTAAACTGATACGGAAATTAACTAGAACCCTCGAAGCAGTAGTGAATGAAACTACTTCAGCTCTAGGCAACTTAACAGAGGAGCAATCTGCCATGCGGGTTGTTGTTCTCCAAAATCGTCTTGTTATTGACGTCATCCTAGCAGATAGGGGCGGAGCCTGTAAGGTCATCGGGTCAAGTTGCTGTGTTTTCATTCCAGAAAACACGCCAACAGTATATAAAGCTATCACACGTCTTCATAAAATTGCAAGTTTGATACATCAGAATCCAGGCACCTGGACTTGGTCCGGTTGGTTCTGGACAACGTTGACCGCTTGGGGATGGAAGATCTTATCCTTCCTAGGCATTGCCCTTGTCATAGTATTCAGTTGCTGCCTGTGCCTACAGTGTGGGCCAGCGATTTGTGGTCTATGCGCCACCTCATGTATTCCGCATTCAAGATCCCACTCAAAACGCGAAAAGAAGAAAGAAGAGCAAATGATGTTACATGAACAGACTGATCGGTTCATGAGGATTGATATATCATGAAGGGTCCGTAGGGAACAAGGAGGGAATGAGGAAATATAAATTTTATGGTCAAGAAATGTTCCCTAACGTGTACCCCACCGTCTCCATGTACAAGCTTAAAGTGCATGTAACTTCCCTCCTGTGTCAGCTATGAATACGCAAATACATTTGCGTCCAACATTAACATGTCCTCTTTCAGATCCACCCTGAATGGGTTGAATATTCCGTTCCTAAGTATGCCTTGCCAACGTCTTTATGTAGTGTACTATACACGTTTTTCAGCTCTGGCGAAGTAGGCCCCTGAATTCTGCCATCGAGCCTTTTTCTGCCTTCTGACTCTGAATGCCTCAGCCTGGGCTGCCTCTGTACCCGTGACCTCTGCCTTACTCCCTGCACGGCTAACGGCGCTTAGCTCAGCCTGCTGCCTGCCAAGACTGTATTCAACCTTCGAATTATCTGTTCCGCTCCTCAAAAAATACATTCCTGCCTACTAGTTCAAGTAAACATCCTTCCAGCTGCAGAGCAAAGGGCCCGGCCTCACTGTCTCCGTGCAAGTAATTCATGGCTCCCGTTACCATGGTAGGCCCATGCCCCATCGCATCTCATGCAGACACGTAGACGCTTATACACGCACTCACAGTCAGTATAGAATAGCCTCTGCCCAAGAGACCTTTCCCTCTAGATAATATGGTTCCCAAACATCAGATATCAGATACGATATAGGTACGAGTTGATCTGACATGCCAGACTTCTGTCTCTTTCCGCTAGTGTAAATGTCAAGTCCCCTGCACCCTCCAGCTTCACGTCAATCACACGTCATGCAGCTGCGCGCGCATCCAGATCTCAGATTTCTGCTGACATTGCAAGATTCTGCTATGTACCCACCCACTTGTGACACTTTCATGTGACGTTTCTAGCACACACCTCTATGTTCACGCCTAGTTCACGCCTCCTGATTACGTATTGCTAACACGGGTATGCTCTTATCTTGTTTCTCTCAGCTGTTACGCCTACTATATTGGTATCCAGTATATGCTTTAAGTATAAAAGTTATGTCTTGTCAATAAAGTATGCTCTATCCCTTCCTGCACCCCAGTGGTGTCAGGAATCCGATATCCGGTTCTAGAGCCATTCCTCTTTAAGGAATAAAACCCCTAAGAACTCTAACACCACGGACTCTGCGTCTTTCTTTCCGATTGAGTTAGTTTTGTTTAAGTACTTACCTGCATAGAAATTAGGACGGTAAATCAAATATTTACCACAAGTTGTTGAGAAAATTAAAGTTAAAGTCAATTATATATCTATAGGCGCGCACACGTGCGCGCACCCAAGCGGCTGCGCGTGAGCGGAATTTTTTTTTGCTGCGTGACGTCTGTTAACGTTCGATTTGAAGGAAATCAGGAAGTTTTGTCCGCCATTTTGTCACTGCGAGTAAATATGTTGTTCATTTCAAAGCGTTGAAACATGGAAAGGGAAGAAGGTAGAGATTGTCTTGCTGCGTAGGTTTTCTCGGGGTGTGTAGTAAGGCCCTTAAAAGCGAAAAGATATATTTTTTTTCGGGAAAAAAATAACGGGGTGCGCGCACCCGGTCACGCACCCCTATTCACAAGAGTGTGAAAATGGAGATAAATCAGAAGTTTGAGTGCTTAGATATAAGGTGGCTCTGAAAAGAGCCCTTGTGTTAATTGAGTGTTTTCTGCATTTATAAGTAAGTACCGATGCAGAGCCTGATGTTGCAGAGGAAGATTCTGTTTCCCTCATTCGTGAAATGAACACCGTCTCTCCTATAGACGTCTTGCATGTGGTATCGCAAGTTGTTGTGGTAAATAGAACCCATGCTATAATCTCTGAGGAACGCAGAAACAGATTTATTTACATGTCTCCTTGCTTTCTCAAATTGTGCACAATGTTGATTGGACCAATTCCATTTCTGTCTTTGGCATATATTGGAATATACCAAGGCAGATCGAGGAAAAAGTGTCATCAATTGTCGAAAGGTGTCTTTTAGAAGCATTTCCAGACATACCCCAGTGATTGTGCCTAGATCGTTCCCACCACAGTGCACAATTATAAGGTCTGGTTCTGGGAGATGCATAAAAGTTTTCACCAATGGAATCAATTGGTGACATTTCAATCCTCTTTTGGCAATCCATGTTATGTGTACATTTGGTAAGCCGAGGTTGCAAATTCGTCTGCTTACTGCATATTTTTCACTCCAGTGAATATAACTGTGTCCTATTATCCAGACCTTCATTTTCAAGGGATTTGGAGTCGTCCTCCGATCGGTTCTGGAAGTGGAATGGGAGTTAGAAGTTGAAATTCTAAATAAAGAAAAAGGAAGAGGCTGGGTGTGGTTTAAAAAAAAAAAAAGATTGGTTGATTGTAACAAGTGGAGATTGAACAGTACGTTCCATGTTAATGTTTATGTTAAACGAAAAGTACTATTGGGTGTGAAAAAACAAGACATGTAACAGAGCTGTGTATTGGCAGGTGTTTCTGGAGGGAAAATAGTGTTCTTAGTTTGTTGTAGAACGTTAAGACATGAACTTTTGACCTGTGCCTTCAGCAAGGTGCAGAATGAGGTGTAACCATGGAAACAGCCGGAGATGGCAGTTGGTGATGGGTTCACTCTTTGGCGCCTCTGCATCTGAGTCTGTTCTCTGGTGGCAGGCGGAGAACTGTTTGTTATTGTAGAGATGAAAGGGTGATAAGGAGAGAAATACGACATAGCGTCTGGGCTGTAGAAGCGTGGGAGCAGTGATTAACTCTGAGTCAAGCGGAACTGTGTCGGTGCTTGGTAACAGTAAAAAAAAATTTTAACAGTGGTATAACTGTCTTTACGGTGCGCGACCTACTAAGAAAGAGTTAACGGGCCGTAATTGGCTTGCACGTTCTAGTATCAGTAAGTGAGGTCGAGAAAAGAAAACATTCAGGACTTTATTTATGAAGGGCGGCGGAAGGTCTTTATAAATTAGGTCCTCAGTGTCTACAGTTAAGGTTATGTGGAACCCATGAATAGTTTTTCAATATGAAATCATTTCAGTTGAGATTATGGATTAAAAGAGAAACCGTGAATATTTGAAATGTTTATTTAGAAATGTACTGTTTTAAAGGCAAATCATTGTGTAATATGAGTACAGAAATTGCAAAAACACAGTAATTGGTATTGTCAGTAGTACATGGAATACAAACGCTATAGTTGAAGAAAAATGAATATAGTTGGAAAAAAACATTGTACACTCTTATAAGGAAGTGTATTATATTTTAATAAACGGAAGAAGGTCTCTGGCCTTTCAGTTTAGGAAAGATATATGAAAATGCAAGTGGTTATACATCATTACTTTATGAATCAGCTGTCAAACAACACGAAATCATAATGTCCACTGTTAGTAAAGCCAATAGGTCTGTTCTTCAAAAGAAAATATGGAAAAGAACGTGAAGAATATAGAAAACCAAAAGGAAATGAGGACGTCAATGGCTTGTATAAGAGTTATTGAAGCATTGTTTAGGCAAAATAGGTAGCTTCTGCTTGTAACAGGAAATCAGTTTTATCATTTGAAAGTATGTCAGCTATCCAATGGAAAAGAGTAAAGCAGTACTGATGATCTGTTATAATCGGAGCCTCTTTTACCATCAGAGGGCAGCTCGTGGGTTTTCGATGTAGCTCGCTGTTAGGAAAGAGTTAACCGTCCATTGTGTAGGCAAAGTATGCAGCAAGTGCCTCTAACATGAAATCATTGTTATCATCTGAAAACATGTCAGCCATCCAATTGAGAAGATGAAAGGAGCATTCATGATCTGTCATTATTGGAGCGTCTTTTACCATCATAGGGCAGCTCGGTGGGTTTTCGATGTAGCTCTCTGTTAGGAAATCTTGCGCTGCTGCGAATATATTCCAATGACCCAGAACTCCTTGTATCGCTGCAAAGGCCATAAACCCTCCGTTGTAACAAAGCTGTTCATGATCAAGTAACGGATTCCTGAGGTGATTGTAATTCGGTTCAGGAGGTACCAAATTGCAGAGACATAAATCCAGGGCCCACGTGAAATCACAGCTCAGGCAATGAAATACAGGCTGCACACAGGTGAAATACGAATATCAAAATGATAATCGATATGAAGTATTCAAAGTTGAGAGTGGTAAGGTGCCGTAGTACAGAAGCATTCTCTGTCGAAATAGTTCTAAGTGGCCCGGCTCGTTTGCGAAGGCAGGAGGGACATCCATTTTGAATTTCCCAAGATGGTAAAGGAAACGGCGCAGCACTGCCGGTTGTATAGCAACTCCACAGAATTAGGTTGCCGGCTATGCAGTGGAGAGGAGCAGAATGACTTGATACATTTTCTAGGAGTCTAGTCACTTATATATTGCTTAGTAGTTATCCAAAAAGTAGCTTTTTTTGAACTGGAGGATGCGTTAAAAAATAAGGGAGTGATTTGAGGGAGTTGTAAAGCAAGGTAAATTTTTTTTTACATCAATGCTGTTTTCTGTGAATGTTAGCTTAGTGAAAGATATGTGTGTGAGCAGATGCAACGTTCAGTTTGAAATGTGACAATGGCGGTCTTGTTCATGTCTTCCGATTCAAGGTCGGTATTCGCTGCCAAATACATAGATGAAGAAACGCATGCGTGGGGTACATAGTCTGCATTCTTAAAGGAAAGCAAATTAAGGGTTATTTTTACCGCGTTAGCATTGTCGTTTAAAAAGTTACAGTGATTTCCATTATATGTTAAGAAAGTGTCACTGATGAAGACTGAAAATAAATCCTTATAAATAATAGGGACTGGTGTATTTTAGAAAAGGTGTGTAACATTACATGAATTGTGAAAAAAAATAATGTAATTGAAAGTGTATGGTTTGAAAATGAAAAGTAGAGGTTTATAGTTCACGTTTTGAAAGCAGTTCTAGAGGGTCAGATGAAAGTGTATGGTTTGAAAATGAAAAGTAGAGGTTTATAGGTCACGTTTTGAAAGCAGTTCTAGAGGGTCAGATGCATGATAGATTTATAAAAAATAGAACATGTTTTTAAATAGTATTATGGAAAAAATATGTGCCTTTATGTACTATTTACATTATCTGCCTGTTGCGTATTCTTTGAGTTTTAGTAATCCTGTGTCTTGTAAGTTTTCTAGGGGCGGTTTGAGGTTTATGGTGGGTTTGGGCAGGCAGGGTAGGTTGGGGGTTTGTAATAGGGGGTCCGGGTGGGGTGGAGTGCGGAGTTTAGTGAAAAGTGAGGGGGGCGGGGAGTTAGGGTGTTTGGTAATGGAGCAGAGTCAGAGGACGCCACATTTGTGTTATGGGGTGCCACGGAAATATGTATTTATTCTCAGAGGTTTATTATATTAAGGATATATATCAACATGGTGGCTCTTGTCGTTTTGTGGTTCTGTGCATGTTTATAATGCTGGCCCTGTAGTTTTTGTTTATGGACCTTATTACGACACACAGGGGAGCCACTTTGCACAGTTGGAGATCAGAGACTTAGGAAATAAAACGTTATAATTGTAAGGGCTCTAAGCGATACAAATCGCCCGCTCTCGGTGTAAAAATTTTCACCGCTATTGGTGGTATTTTCTACGGTGTTAGTGCTCGAAGGAGAATAGTAACATATATGTGAAAGCAAATTGTGTAACAGGCTCAGCATTTCACATTATCGCGTGAAAACAAAAGTTGCTTTTACATTGCAATAAGTCTCTTATAATTAAGGGACGGAGTGTATATAGTGCTATTTAGTACTCTGCTATGTGATTGATGTCGAATATTTCATAAGAGGAGGCTTTAAAAGTTTTTCGATAAACTGGTTTTCTAGGGAAGTGGGTGGAGTGTTCCGTCTAAATTGCAGAATAGAAACTAGTAAGAACCAATTGGAAGTGTTGTTTTAAAGTCACATGACTGCACATGCGTGTCTCGACGCCTGTACGCGATAGGTGGGTGTGCGCACCCGGTCGCGCACTATGAGAAAGCGGCGAAAAAACATCTCATAATATGCTCTTGGAGCTCGTTTTGGTAGAAAGAGTTAGTTCTGAAAAGAACTTTTTTTTTTTCTTTTTTTTTGGGGGAAATAAGTGTTATGATGCTTTTGATTTCTTAAAGTTGCTACGACATTTTTCAGTATGTCATACTATCCAAATAAAGTGAAGAAATTTAACTTTTCTTGGAGCATTTATGACTCTCAATTTTGTGTTTAATTAGAGTAAAGCTTTGCTCTCCGTATACAAGAACTTCTCCACAGTTGTTGCATTTTATGTGCACGTTCGCCAGACATGGTTTCAAGTCCATTTCAGCACTCAATGGAGATACAGGTCGTCCACCGGAAGATGTGCTGATTACTTCTGATGGTAGTAGCGTGGCCTCCGTTTTTCTTGTCAAAGGTGGTCGCTCATTTCCTTCAGATTCTGAAGATGAATGCGGAACGGTAGCCATTGCAGCGAAGTCTTCGGGAAGATGTTCGACGTTGTTTTCTCTTGAGAGTAGAAAAGAAAGTGATGGAAGTGGGTGGAGTGCTGCGTGTAAATTCCAGAATAGAAACTACCAAGAACCAATTAGAAGTGTTGTTTTGAAGTCACATGACTTCACATGCAAGTGTCAGGTCCTGTACGCGATAGGAGGGTGCGCGCACCCGGTCTCGCACTAAAATAAAGCAGCGAAAAAAGATCTCATAATATGCTCTTGGAGCATGTTTTGGTGGAAAGAGTTAGTTCTGAAAAGAACTTTTTTTTTTTGGAAACAAGTGTTATGATGCTTTTGATTTCTTAAAGTTGCTACGACATTTTTCAGTATGTCATACTATGCAAATAAAGTGAAGAAATTTAACTTTTCTTGGAGCATTTATGGCTCTCAATTGTGTGTTGAATTAGAGTATAGCTTTGCTCTCCGTATACAAGAAGTTCTCCACAGTTCGTGCATTTCATGTGCACGTTCGCAAGATATGGTCTCAAGTCCATTTCAGCACTCGATGGAGATACAGGTCGTCCACCGGAAGATGTGCTGATTACTTCTGATGGTAATAGCGTGGCCTCCGTTTTTCTTGTCAAAGGTGGTCGCTCATTTCCTTCAGATTCGGAAGATGAATGTGGAACGGTAGCCATTGTAGCAAAGTCTTCAGGAAGATGTTCGACGTTGTTCTCTCTTGAGAATACAAAAGAAAGTGATGGAAGTGGGTGGAGTGCTGCGTGTAAATTCCAGAATAGAAACTACCAAGAACCAATTAGAAGTGTTGTTTAGAAGTCACATGACTTCACATGCAAGTCTCTGGTCCTGTACGCGATAGGAAGGTGCGCGCACCCGGTCTCGCACTAAAATAAAGCGGCGAAAAAACATCTCATAATATGCTCTTGGAGCGGTGTTTACTTGTTACAACGCATTTTTTACAACGCACTACTGTTACAACGCATCCATTACAACGCGGATACTGTTACAACTCATGTTTTTACAACGCATTTTTTTACAACGCAGGTACCTTTACAACGCATACCATTACAACGTAAGTATTGGTAAGTATATAGTTAGATTTTAAATGTTATATGTTTGGGGTTAAGGGGTATTTTTAGGGGTTAGGGTCAGTTTTGGGTTTTAGGGTAAAGGGGTATTTTTAGGGGTTAGGGTCAGTTTTGTGTTTTAGGGTAAAGGGGTATTTTTAGGGGTTAGGGTCAGTTTTGGGTTTTAGGGTAAAGGGGTATTTTTAGGGTTCAGGGTCAGTTTGGGGTTTTAGGGTAAAGGGGTATTTTTAGGGTTCAGGGTCAGTTTTGGGTTTTAGGGTAAAGGGGTATTTTTAGGGTTCAGGGTCAGTTTTGGGTTTTAGGGTAAAGGGGTATTTTTAGGGTTCAGGGTCAGTTTTGGGTTTTAGGGTAAAGGGGTATTTTTAGGGTTCAGGGTCAGTTTTGGGTTTTTGGGTAAAGGGGTATTTTTAGGGTTCAGGGTCAGTTTTGGGTTTTTGGGTAAAGGGGTATTTTTAGGGTTCAGGGTCAGTTTTGGGTTTTTGGGTAAAGGGGTATTTTTAGGGTTCAGGGTCTGTTTTGGGTTTTTGGGTAAAGGGGTATTTTTAGGGTTCAGGGTCAGTTTTGGGTTTTAGGGTAAAGGGGTATTTTTAGGGTTCAGGGTCAGTTTTGGGTTTTAGGGTAAAGGGGTATTTTTAGGGATCAGGGTCAGTTTTGGGTTTTAGGGTAAAGGGGTATTTTTAGGGTTCAGGGTCAGTTTTGGGTTTTAGGGTAAAGGGGTATTTTTAGGGTTCAGGGTCAGTTTTGGGTTTTAGGGTAAAGGGGTATTTTTAGTGTTCAGGGTCAGTTTTGGGTTTTAGGGTAAAGGGGTATTTTTAGGGTTCAGGGTCAGTTTTGGGTTTTAGGGTAAAGGGGTATTTTTAGGGTTCAGGGTCAGTTTTGGGTTTTAGGGTAAAGGGGTATTTTTAGGGTTCAGGGTCAGTTTTTAGTTTTTGGGGTACAGGGTAAAAATAAATTATATTTAATTTTAATTTAAATTATTTAATAGCAAATAAATTAAATTAAATTAATTTGCATTATTTTTGGGGTTTAGGGTCAGTTTTGAGTTTTTGAGGTACAGGGGTACAGGGTAAAAAAAAAGTAACATTAAATTATTTAAAATTACATTAAATTATACTTTTAAAATTAAGTTACTATTATATTATTCTTATTTATATATACTTACCAATACTTACGTTGTAATGGTCTGCGTTGTAAAGGTACCTGCGTTGTAAAAAAATGCGTTGTAAATACATGCGTTGTTACATGACCCGCGTTGTAAAAACCGCGTTGTAACAGTATGCGGAGTAAAAGTCCGCGTTGTAACATCATATATCCTCTTGGAGCACGTTTTGGTAGAAAGAGTTAGTTCTGAAAAGAACTTTTTTTTTTTGTTTTTTGGAAAGAAGTGTTATGATGCTTTCGATTTCTTAAAGTTGGTACTACATTTTTCAGTATGTAATACTATGAAAATGAAGTGAAGAAATTTATCTTTTCTTGGGGCATTTGTGACTTTCAATTTTGAGTTTAATAAGAACGAGGCTCTGCTCTCCATACAAAAGAATTTCTCCACACTCGTTGCATTTCATATGCACCTTCGCAAGATATGGTCCCAAGTCCATCTCAGCACTCGATGGAGATACAGGTCGTCCACCAGAAGATGTGCTGGCCACCTCTGATGGTAATAGCGTGGCCAGGGCTCTTGTCGATGCTTTTGCATAATGCTCAGGATGCCTTTGTTTAACATGCCGCTGCATGGTGTGTATAGAAAAGGAATATTTTTTATTTGGATTTCCCCTTGAGAGCTCCGAATTGCATATTGTGCAGGTTACTTTTGGCGCATTCACTTTCTTTTGATCTTCAGGATAAGTGAAAAATTGCCAAATGAAAGATTCCTTTTTTCTTCTTAACGGTGGTCGCTCATTTCCTTCAGATTCGGAAGATGAATGCGGAAGGGCAGCCATTTCAGCAAAGTTTTCCGGAAGATGCTCGACGTTGTTGTCTCTTCAGAGTAGAAAAGATTGTGAGGAAAGTGGGTGGAGTGCTTCGTGTAAATTCCAGAACAGAAACTACTAAAAACCAATTGCAAGTGTTGTTTTCAAGTCACATGACTTTACATGCGCTTCTTAGGACGTGTAGGCGGTGACACTATCTAGTTACGAACGTGATTTCATACTTAGGAACTAGCATTCAAATAACCTAAGAAAGTCACTGAAAAAACCATAGGTTTTACACAGGTTATAGTTAGGAAGTAGCATTTAAAAAACCTATGAAATTCACTGAAAAAACCATAGGTTTGACACCAGTTATAGTTAGCTGGGAATTTTACTGACATAAAACCAATGAAATTCCACGTTATAGTTAGTTGGACTCACTATAACTTGCACGTGTAATGCACTGCTGATGACATTACATATTACATCACTCATGACATGGTCAGTGACATCACTTATGACACCATCCAGTCAATAGGTGTCTTTCTAAAACATAAATATGTTTTATATATGTATATGTAAAGGTGGAGGGAAGAATAAATGTTTAAATTATTGTCTTAATGAATGTTTTTTTTAAAAAGAAATGATTGGATAACTGGCTTATTAAGTGTATCTTACTGAATACATATATTAGCGAGTAATGTTTAAATATTTCAATATATGTATCAGTGTTTCACTTTGTGAATAAGTGGCTGCATGGGTTGATGAGTACCTACATGTGTGTGTATATGGGTTATTAGATGTTTTTTTAGTATCAGTATGAGTGTCTCTATGGTTTGGTGGGGGTGTTACTTATGATATAGATCCATCAATGACTGACTCACTGTTTCTATGTTTTTTGAAGACAACATATGTGCAGGACTGTATGGGTGGATGAGTGTGTATATGTTTGTGTTAGTAAGTAAATGACTGTCTTATTATTGTGTTTATCAGTAACTACATATGTTTTAATCTAGTATATGTGATTATTGATGTATATAAGTGAGTATATGTGAGAGTGAGAGATTGAAAGAGTTTCTGTTTAAATAAGTATGTGTTTCTATAAGTGATTGTTTAAGAGAGTAAGTATGTATAAGTTTCCTTAGAAGTAACGTGGTAGTGTGTGTATAGTTGTATATGCAAATAAATGGATGTTCAATAGTTTATTTGCATGTGTGAGTATGTGTGTGAGTAACTTTTCGATGACTGTTGGTGTGTAACAGAATGTATAGGTGTATCACTACATATGATGAGTGAGTATATGTATGAGTGACTATATAGAACTGTTGGTGAATGACAGAATGTGTATATAGATGGTGGAATTACTGAATTGGTTGCTGTAACTGGTATGGGTATCTCCATTTTTTGGAAAATGTTAATTTCTATTTTCCAATGTGTGTTTTAAGGGTTACATTACACTTAAAGGAGGTCTGTCATCAGTGATGACATAAGTGATGTCACTGACAATGTCAATAGTGATGTAATATGTAATGTCATCAGCAGTGCATTACACGCGCAAGTTATAGTGAGTCCAACTAACTATAACTTGGAATTTCATTGGTTTTATGTCAGTAAAATTTCCAGCTAACTATAACTGGTGTCAAACCTATGGTTTTTTCAGTGAATTTCATAGGTTTTTTAAATGCTACTTCCTAACTATAACCTGTGAAAAACTTATGGTTTTTTTAGTGAATATATATATATATATATATATAGATATATATATATATATATATATATGAATAAATCCTGCGCAGCTGCAGCGTCTTGAATCACGCGGTTGTCAGCAGAACAGGACACGGACCCAATTCTCGTGCTCAATTATATTTTATTCGCCCAAGTTGTCAGAGAGGCGTTTCGCAGCGCGAACGCCGCTTGATCACTCGACAGTTTGTGTTACACTCGAAGGCTCTTTTAAAGTGACAGGGCATGATTGTGCAAAACACGTGAATGAGTTCGTGATAGACATGAAAGATATATTCTCCGCTTAGCATCAAATTGCCACATTTTCTCGACAGTTGAAACTGCAATACATTTTGTTTAAATAAATTTAAAACACCGTATTAAAATACATTTAAAATACAATGGTGCTTTAGCCCAACTTGGTTAATGGATATTGACTACATTTGTTATTCCTCAAAGTTATATATATATATACTTTTTGAAAACATATAATATTAACATTTGCATTGATAGTATATTTTACAAATGTTGTGTAAAATTTAAAATTGTAAGATGTATTACCTACTGGCGGTCGCCAGTAGGTAGTTATAGTAAGAACTTAGTTTCCATAGGAAAAGCACATTTTGTTTTGCTAATAACTTTAGCGCCGTTTGACGAATCTTAACGAAATTTTCAAAACAAATTGTTCACTCAGGTCAGCTCTTGTGATTCGTGATTCGTGAAGGGGGGTTAGAAAAAAGGGGGTTCCCAAAACTCTTTTTCTCCATGTTAATTTCCATTGGAATCTTTAGACATGGCTGCAGCCAGAACTGCTGAACGGAATTACACCAAAATCTGGCAGAGTGATAGCTGTTGGTCCAGAAAGCATGGTTTTGTTTAGATGGTGTAAATCGGTGCAGTAGTGTTTGAAATATTTAAAGATTTACAGATATTGATATTTCAGAATTGTGAGATGTGATTGGCTGAGGCGTTCTGAGCATGAGCTTGCCTGGGATTGGCTGCCAACACTTCAAACTAGGAAGCATTGGCAGCCATTTTGTGAGTCAGTTGAAATGAGTAGGGGAAAAGGGGAAAAAAGTAGAAGAGGGTAGGGTAGGAACATTGACCTTCTTAGGGTGCTGAGGGGGTGTCACAGGGAGTTGGAATGTAAAGAAACATTTTTATATGTTTTCGGCGGGATTTGTGTGAGGACTGGAAATAATGATGGGCAAAAAGAAAAATGAAGCGCGGTGTTGAGTGCTTCGTTTAATTAAGCCACCCGGGTGGGCCAGTTCCTGGAAGCAATGTTTAGTTATGATCCGGGATTTACTTCTGTCACGGGGAGCGTCACTTCTTTGGAGTAAATAGAGTGATTTGGGGGGTAGGGAGAGGCGTCTTCCCTCCCCCTCTACTCTGAGGATCAGCACATGTTTGGAGGTATATGTAAAATGTAAGTGTGAAGGGGTGAAGCTTTGCCCACACTGCCTCGGGGGCACTATTTCTTTGGGCATTCATGAATTAAAATGCAGGATCTGTTGCAGACTGCCAGGCCTGGGGAGTATGATGTTCACAGGCTTTATATCGGATGAAGGTGCATCATCTAATTTTCCTTGAGGAGCTTTCCATGGCTCTGGGTATCGTTATCTCCGAGGGCCGGTACCAGCGATGAGCTGTGGTACCTATTCCATGGACATTGTAGTTTGCTATGGCAAGGCAGGATCTATGCAGAGTTGCGTCTCTGTAAAAGCAAACTTTTGCTTCGCTTGATGGAAGCAAGAGGAGGAGATTTGCTATCACTTTTATGAAGCAAAGCAGATTTGCTTTTGGTCAAAGGAAGCTTGAATGAAGCAGCTGGCTTTGTTGAAAAGGAATGCCTGCTGCCATAGGAGGCAGGGAGGTGGCAGGGAGTGCGGGCAATTTGGGCTCTTTGCCCAGTTACCAAACATTTTGGCGAGGCAGGCCTGTGCCTAAAATGGTCTGGCTGAGGTGGTATAATGAAACTTGAGAGGGCCCCCTGCAAATTCCGTGGAATGTCCCCTCTCGAACCAATCAGGAGCTCTCCGGTCGGATCAATGTGCTGAGGGGGCCCCGCACTGCGGGGTCTGCGGGGGCCTATGCTACTGAGTTATGGGGAGGCTCTAAAAAGTGCCCTTGTTTTCATTGCGAGTTTGTTGGAGCTACATGTAAGTGCAGATGTACATCTTGAGGTTGTTGAGAAAAACTCCTTGATCTTTGAAATGAACTCCATCACTTCTGTACATGCCATCTATATCAAAATGTATGTTGTTGTTGTAGATGGATCCCACTCCATGATCTCTGAGGTATGCAGACAGAGCTTTATTTCCATTCTTGCTAGCTTTCTCAATCTGAGGACAGAATTGATTTGACCATTTTTCCATTTCCACTTCTGTCTTTGGCATATATTGGAGTATACAAAGATAGTTTGAGGCAAAAGCAATATCAATTGTGCAAAGGCATCCTTAATGAGCATTTCCAGACCTACCCCAGTCAATGTGCCTAGGTCATTACCACTACAGTGCACAATCATGAGGTCGGGGGTTGAAGATGCAAAAAGATTTTAACCAAGGCAACAATTGGTGCCACTTTAATCCACTCTGTGAAAACCATTTAATGTCCACATTTTGTAAACCTAGGTCTTTGTCAATATGTCTGTGTTCAGCATAACGTTTGTACCAGAAAACATAGCTGTGTCCTACAATCCATAC
Source organism: Lissotriton vulgaris (assembly GCF_964263255.1). Classification (NCBI taxonomy): domain Eukaryota; kingdom Metazoa; phylum Chordata; class Amphibia; order Caudata; family Salamandridae; genus Lissotriton; species Lissotriton vulgaris. Next base: position 2,056,763,082 of record NC_141691.1, on the reverse strand, counting down.
TAGCATTTTGAAGGCATGTCTGGAAGGAATCAAAAGATATCTGTAGCTCATTTAGTCGGTTGCTAGAATGAGAAATATGTTAAAAGGTTGAGAAGAAGAATTTTTTTTGAGAAAAAGATAACTGAGTGGGTGATGAAGAACATTGTGTAGTGACAACTAGGGTGCATGTTAGTTTTGTGAAAAAGTATGGATTTGATTGGTTAATAAAACATTTCTGAAACATACAGTACATAGGGTACAATCAATGCGTGCGGAATGCAACCACACCTGCTACTTGTATTTGGAAGGTACTGTACCTAATGCAAAATAAATGGTGAACTTTTGACCTGCACCTGCTGTTGAATGTCCCAGAAACTGTTAGGATACAGTATGGTGAACTTATGACCTGCACCTGGCGTTGAATGTTCCAGAAACTGTTGGGTTAAAAGTTGGTGAACTTGTGCCCTGCAGCCTTCCAGTGAATGTTGCAGAAACTGTTGGTATGGAAATTGGCGAAAAGGTGATAGGGGAGGAGTAGGAATAACTGGTATTAAAATATGAAATGCAAAACTAATTACATCTGGTAAGCTATTGAAGTTATTTTTTCAAACTGAGTAGTATGTCTGGAAAAAGTGTGTTCTTTAAAATTTGCAAGTAATAGGCTTCTGAATTTTTGTAAGGGTTCAGGACTGTATGGCTATGCGGCAATGTTGGGGGAGTGTAAAATCCACAAAATAAGAGAACCAGTTTGGGGCGTTTTAGAAGAGAGTTAGAGAGGGTTAGTATGAGTAACAAATAGGAATGTGTTTTGCAATTTGAAATAATGAAGGAAGGATTTTTATTTATTATGTGCACGTATCAGTGCAGAAAGAGAGGGGCATTTTGCCATTACTAGTTGTATTCTTGGCGAGAGTCTAGAATTATACATTTATTGTCTAGAAAAGAAAATATTGCATGTGTCTGTGAAATTCGAACTCTGAATACAAACTACACAGGTGAGTTAGAAATTAATAAGATTTGTTTTATATTGTGTAGTAGTGGTTAAGTGTTTGAGACAATATTTTTAAGTTTGCAATTTATTTTTATTTGGTAAAAAACATATTATTACTAAAGTATGGTGTTTCACATTTGTTACAAAATGTGCAGAGAGTGTGAGTATTTGCTGAAGAAGTACCCCATATATATTTACGAGTTTTCGAGGAAGAAGAAGTGCAGTTTGTCATGTTTACAGGAGTCTATGGTTTTGAAAGTGAGGTACAGGGCTAATTTGCCTTCCAAAATAGATTTGGGCAACATAAAGAAAATGTCACATGAGTGCACGTTGTTCCTTGTCAAAAAATAGTGGGGAGGGGGGTTAGAAGAGGCATGTTTTATTAACGTGAGGGAAATTTAAAAAAAAAATGTTGCGTGCAGATATTGTGCTTGAACTTTTGGCACTGCTGAGTTTTATTTGTACATATGTGTAGGCAACTGTCACAGTCCCTGGCCGTGGACAATATGGAGGCATTAGAAGGCCTGCATATCGAGAGACTAAGAATGACATGTCCCTTTCTATATGTATTTTTACATGTGTTATGCATTGGAAGATTCCATAATTATATAGCAGTGGTATATATCTATTTGTATGTTTCCTTTAAGTATGTGCTACTACGAAACAATACAGCTACATGTACGCATGGTTTCAGTGATATGATGACACTCTCAAATGTGATATGAAATGGGTTTCTGCTTAACACTGTTAGAAGTTGTTGAGTAGTGAAGAATGAAAAGACAGATGAGGTGAAATAAATGGTGGTAAAGGGATTAGTGATTATGGTACTCTGTATGAGAGTTTTGGGAAGGTATTGTTGAGGGGAGCCGTATATATTTAAGTGTTTTCGTGAAATGATGTGTGATGTTGCAGGGATACGTGGGTTAGTGTCTAAGGTACAATGATGAATTGGGGTCCAAAATACGCAGGGGTAATGTACAAGAAATAGCCTTCTGCAGATTCAAGCTAAAAAAATACTGGGGGGGAACTTTAACACAGACATGCTTTATTAACTTCAGTGAGGAAATGAAATGTTTTTTGCACACTTTGTGCATTGGTTGTGCACACTTGTGAAGCACACGTGAATATAAGTATTGTAAATCTTCGTGCTCATGCTGAACCTGTGTACATCGCAGGGGCGGGTGATTGAGAGACTGGGAATGACACCTCCCTTGAGTCCCCCCTCTTTCCTCCCTCTCTGTGACAGTTTTTCTTGCGTCGTTTGTAAAAGGAAGGTAACAGATGCCCATTGCATTGATCATCACTGGGCTGCTGGGGGCATCAGATGGGCAAGGAGAAAGTCACAATTGATTTCTGTGCTATATAAAAAAGCCGCACACAGGGGAATATTATGAAGGAAGTGACAGAGAGAGGCGTTAGCCTTCTTGGCTTAACGCCTCTCGCAGGCACTTGGGAAACGTGAGGTTGCATCATATTAACAAGGATATGGTGCAGTCTTGTGTTTCCCCCTGCAATGGTGCTAAGTTTCCCAACCTAGCGCCAAAGCTGGCACCCTTGCACCAGAATGCGAGCAGGGAGGTTTGTTTATGTACAGGAAGGTGTCCCTTCCTGCTAATAAACAAACCTAAAATGCTAGTTTGTAACTTACATGTATGCTGCTTCATGCTGCACACATGTAAGTTACAAAACGGCATTTTGAAAAAAGGTTTGTTTATATATACAGTCAGAAAAGTCAGAAACTTGGGGATCCTGTTTGATGATAAACTCTTGTTTATTCATCACGCCAATGCGGTCCTATCCTCCTCCTTCTATACACAAAAGAAAATAAAGAAAATACTGCCTTTCCTCTCACCCTCCGCAGGCAAATCCCTGATGTCCACATTAATACTTTCAAAAATAGACGACTGCAACGCTTTCCTGCTCAATGCTCAACAGAAATTCCTCAATAAGCTACAGTTGGTCCAAAGTTCTGCAGCCAGAATCTTAGCAGGCACCCCTAGGTTACAATTCATTTCACCCATCATCCACCAACTTCATTGGTTGCCCATCAGAAGCCGGACCAAATTCAAAGCATTGTGCATCGCAAACAAGGCAATCAATAATACTGGACCACAGTTTCTAAAACAATCACTAAGCGTATATGCCCCCAACAGACCACTACGCTCCTCCACACCACACCAACTTCTGGTCCCACGCACCAAGAAAGCCTCCTGGGGAGACTGACATTTCCTAGTCACCACGGCAAGACTATGGAACATCCTTCCACTCCCCATTGAAACTAGCCCTACACTCATGATATTCAGGAAACAATTGAAGACCTGGCTCTTCAGCCAGTAGCCTCCACTCTCACCAATTATCTCCTGAATTACCCAAGGGTATTTTCGCGCTATATAAGTTGCCTAAACATAAACATAAACATAAACAAACCATGGCATTTAGCTTTTTTCATGAGTGCTGCACAAGGCAGCACCCTTGGAAAAAGCAAAAAGGAGGAGAAATAAAGCATTTCTCCTCCTTTCGCCGAATTAAGAGCAGTGGTTTCCTAGACTTAATTTTGATGCTGCCGCCTATTAAAGCTGCCGTTGTTAATAGGGGGCAGCAAAAAAAACTATGGATGTTGTGGTGGAACGCCCACCACAACAACCACTGCATGCTCTTTCACTCTAAACACAGTGTGAAAGGGGGCCTTATTAACAAAACAGAGTTAAGGCACATTAAGGCACCAATTTACATTGCTCGATGATTGGTGTTAACATGTAATTTTGCTGAGGTATGTCTATGCTTGAAAATTTATTTTCAAATGAGTTATACATTGGAAGATGCAATAGCTATAAAACACAGGTATAGATGTAGTTGTTCGTTTCATGTAAGTATGATGCCACTAAGAAAAGTCACACGAGATGTATGCATCCTTTTAGCAATATGGTGAGACTGTCACTGTAACTTGTTTCTGGTTTACGTTTAGTTAGGCCAAGATTGTTAGTAGTTGGTAAGTAGTGAAAATGGAACAGGCAAATGATTTTTAAAACAATCTTGTATTTGTAACATATGACACAGACATGAAACATTTAAAAAAAATATTTTAAAGTAAATGGCGGAATGTGTAGTATATGTGTCACAACAACAAAATAATCTGTATGATAGAATAATAATCAGTATAGCAGTGAATCGATAGCTGATAAAGGGCGATGTCATCAAAAAAGAGAATAGAGAAAGGACTATCTTGAGTTCCGTTTCACTCTCAGCTGAAAAGAAGTGTTATAAAATAATACATCTCAGAGGTTTGTCTGCAGACTACATACCTTTTAAAATAGATAGTAGAGTTCACAACGCCAAGTCGCCCTTTTCGTAGACAAGCTGTGCAACATCCAGTTAAACGGAGCGGAAACATCAAGAGAGCGTAACCAAGTCTGTAAAGGGGAATTCGTAAACAAACTCAAGATCCAAAAAGAGAAAAAAAAACAGTGTTCATGAAGTGTAGAAATAAGAGCTTGTCAAATCAGATTGCAATGCACACTTATGGAGATTCACTGAAGCTCAAGAACTTAGAAGTATCATGATATGCAAACAGTTACAAAAGGTCATCTGCACCTCTCCAAGCAAAGAGTGTCACCACCCAAATCAGCAAGTAGAAAGGACAGACATGGTCATCGTAATCTTCTGCAAGCAGAACCATGTCAGGGCAACCTATTCAATGATACTCTGCTACAAGAGGTTCTCCCTATGAGCGCATGTACTCCATCTTCCCCTTATTGCATTATGAAACGCATCCATCAAGCATGTGTCTCCGGAACAATCCTGGTTATGAGCCAGCAATAGATGCAGCAACAGTTCATAATCCAGGGTATCACCTGAAGTAGTAGCTAGGCAGACATCAATGGCGCATTCAAAAGGGCACAGGAGGCAGTAGAAGACAGGTTGCACGGAGGTGAAGTACACGTAGAGGAAATTCACTCTATTGCAAATGCCAAAAATCGCCAATGGCAAGAATTCAAAATGTTGAAGAATTCGTTCAAGGTATGGCTGCATTTGTTGTGGATGGGTATAGCTGCATTTGTTGTGGATGGGGTTGAAATAGAGGACGGGCAGCCATTTCGTAGTAGGAGCTAAAGAACGACTACTGGGGAAACAAGGAAAGAGCACCAAGTGGCCCGCCAAATGCACTTGCAAAATTAGAATAAATAAAATCCGGTGTTATTATTAAAAAGTTAGAAAATAAATAACAAGGCGCTAGTCACATAGTTTAGAAAAAAGTGGTAAGCCTTGAGTTTCAGATTGAATAAATATTTGGTATATAACTTGTGCAAAATGTAGTGGGAGATTTCCATAGAAGACTGGGTCAATGTCAATTACTAGTTGAGCCACCTGATATGTGAAGGTCTCACGACGTTATGTGAGAGTCGTTTGTTGTTGAAACTGTAGAGTTTTCTCTTAGTGTTTACTTTTAATTTATGTTTTTCAAGGTAGGAATGGAAAGCCAGACCAAACTATCTTCAAGCACATGTGGGGGAGGACAAAAGACATTGGTGGAACATGTTACACATTGTGAAAGAGTTGCTCTGTACAGAACGCATGCTTGTAGGTCACAGCACTTGCAGTTATTTGGAATAAGATAATTGCTTGTGTAAACAAAACACACTGAGCATGGGATTAACAGCAGCAACTGGAGTTTGTTTAAAAACAATATAAGGCGGAAAGTTAGAATTTCCATTTAATTGAACTTGTGTACAAACTAAAGAATATTGAATGGACCAAAGTGTGGTTCTCTGTTACAAAAATGTATTTATCTTCATTATGACAGCAAAATGCAAAACCAAGGATTGCAATTCATGAATAAAAATAGTTTCAAGGTAGTTAAATATATAAACGGGGTAATGTTTTATGTAATCATGCAGGCTGTGCAGTACGAGATCAATCAATAAGACATTTGCAACAGAATTATGCAATCCCCTTGTTTGTAGTGGCAGTACGAAAGCACTCATTGATTCACTCTGGTACTACCTTTGCACTCCCACAATGACTGAGAAATTACTCTCAAAGTCATCTTTTTACTCAGGCAGTTTCAATGCAGTGTTGTTAACAGGTAGGTATTATCTTTTTACTGATATAGTTACTTAGGCAGTAACAATGCAGTCATAGATTCAAGTACGCACAACTACCATATAAATAAAATCAATTATGGATTACTTATGCAGTTATGGAATCAGCAAGGGAGTACTTTTGCACTGAACCATTCACTGGGGCACTATGGGGCATATTAAGAAGCCCTTTCGCCAGCACAATGTCACTTCTAGTGACGTTGTACTGGCGATAGGGGTTTCAACCAATTAACGTGGCTTAATGATGCCTTGTTAATAAGACCCCCTTTCACGCTGTATTTAGCATGAAAGGGACGTGCAGTGTTTTTTGTGGTGGGCGTCCCCCCACAACACCTATTGATTTTGACACTGCCACCTATTAACAAGGGCAGCAATAATAGGAGGCAGCACCAAAATTAAGTCCAGGAAAACCCTGCTCTTAATTTTGTTAAAGGAGGAGAAATGCTTTATTTCTCCTCGTTTTTACTTTTTCTATGTAAAAGCAAAATGCCATGGTTTGTTTATGTACAGGAAGGTGTCCCTTCCTGTACACAAAGAAACCTTTTTTCAAATTGCTGTTTTGTAGCTTACATGTGTGCTGCATGAAGCAGCATACATGTAAATTACAAACTGGCATTTTAAGTTTGTTTATGAGCAGGAAGGAACACCTTCCTGTACATCAACAAACCTCCCTGCTCGCCGATACACTTGCACTCTGGTCAAAGGGTGCCAGCATTGGCACTAAGTTGCGCCATCGCAAGGGGAAACACAAGGCTGCTCCATATCCTTGTTAATATGGTGGAGCCTTGCGATTCCGAAGTGGCGTAGAGAGGGGTTAAGCCAAGAAGGCTAGCGTCTTTTTCTACCATTTCCTTGATAATCTGCCCCTATGTATGTAGAGAATATTTCTTTGAAGTACTACCTATGTAGTAATCCATTCAGTGATGTACGATGGTATTTCTCCAATTATTCTGGCAATAAACTGTGACTCATAGAAACTGTGAGGCAGTATGTTATGACGGCCACTAACCTGCATTCCAGATTGTTCAATCCTGGCGCCGACAGGCCCACAACCCCTCCAACATAAAATAGAATGGCAATAGTAGAATATACACTGCCATACTATATCATGTCAGGGGAGAAGCAGAATAGGGATGAGAAGAGCGAAAATGAGAACTGACGAAATGTCATCAAGGACCATATGTAGGTAAATGACATTTACCGATTCGTAAATACCGAAATTAACCAATTCAGTATTTACAAATCGGTAAATGCTATGTAGGTATTTTTACCGAAATACTTACCGAATCGGTTACATTCGGTAATTACCGAATCGGTATTTACCGATTCGGTAATTGCCATTGATTCCTATGGGCCTTGAGGCCCATAGGAACCAATGGCCATTGCCGAATCGGTAAATACCGATTCGGTAAAATTACCAATTTTACAAGGGGGACAGGGTGTCACTTTGACACCCTGTTGCACCCCGGATTCAGGCTTGTGTGCCATGTGACACACATACATGCCCTTAGGGCATGTATGCGTGCCACATGGCACAGGTGTACATGCACAGATGTGCATGTACACAGGAATTCGTTATTTACCATCAAATAGAATTTGATGGTAAATAACAAAATATTTAGGGCCCGTGGCCCTGTTCTCAGTGCCACCTACATCCCATATTACCGAATCTGTAATTTTACCGAATCGGTAATTTACAGAATCGGTAAAATTACCGATTCGGTAAATTTACAGATTCGGAAATATTTTGGCCCCCTACATCTGAAACTCCAAATACCATTTGGTAACGGCTGAAATCGGCCGTTACCGACCGGTATTTGGCCTCCTACATATGGCCCCAAATGTCTTACTGCGTTAATGTTTCTTTCTCAGGCACTCGGGAATGTAGGGTTTCTAAAGGCATTCACTGAGGTTTGTATGCAGAGATGAATGTTTTTAAAATACTATCAACAAACTTATCCATTCAGTGATTTATAATGGAGGCATTTGTCCAATTATTCTGCAATACACTGTTACTCATAGAAACTGTGAGGCAGTATGTTATGACGGCCACTAACTTGTATTCCAGACTTTTAAGTCCTGTCACCCTCCAAGATGAAATATATTGATAGTAGTAGAATATACACGACTGCACTATATCACCCCAGGGGAGAAGGAGAATAGGGACGAGAAGAGAGAAAAAGAGAAATTACGAAATTTCATCAAGCGTCTTACTGCGTCAATGTTTGTGTTCTCAGGAATAGGGAATGAAGAGTTTCTCAAGGAATTCACTGAGGCACTATTTATGCACATGTGCATTTTTCAAAGTACTATCTCTGATTCAGTGATTTACAATGGAAGTGTTTCTCCAAAAATTCTGTTAATACACTGTGACTCATAGATACTGTGATACTGTATGTTATGACGGGCACTAACTTGTATTCCAGATTGTTGAGTCCTGGTGCCGACAGGTTGCCAACCCCTTTGAGGAGCAATAGAATAAAAGTAGTAGAATATAGGCTTTCATGACTCTAGCTACACAAGGGGGAAGGGAATAGGAATTATATCAAACATCTTATTGAGTTAACGTTTCTGTTCTCAGGGCCTCAGGAATGTAGGGTTTCGCAAATGAACTGTGTCTTCTGAGTTCTGTCTCGTTGCGAACAGGAGTTGGTGGCATTGGATATAAATACAAATAAAGTAATAATGTAACAACTGAATATCAAACACACATTGACATTTTTAGTATCTTTTGTACAAATATCTAAAGTTTCAATATCTTGAATAGTCTCGACATTCAGATAAAATAAAAGTTTTTTCTAAATATTATTCTTTCAAGAAATACTTTTATTTACTTGTTTCCTAGACCACTACAACAAGCAGTTATAATGGTTAATTCCATAATTCGGATAAATAGTCACGTATTATCCATATCTACTATTCCTTAATCGAACAACCTACAAGTCTGCAAACTCTTTTGTTGTTGTAAAAGAGGAATCCTACTCTGGAGAATGGAAGCTGTATCGCAGACTGGAGACAGGTAAATGAGTCGCAAAAATGAAAGGAAACAATTCTCAAAGGGCGGGGTCTGGTTTATATAGTCTGGTTTCTAAGCAACGTGCAGCTCAATGCACATAGATATCACGTTTTTCGGTTAACATGTGCTCAGGTTTAGACTGTTTGACACATGCACATGTTGGGAAAGGTTGAAAACTGTTAACCTCTAATGCTTGACATTTGCATTGCGTTGGAAATGTCCCTTTTTGCTACTTCCCCCCTTGTTTTTCCTGACCAGTGGTTGTTGGCAATAAGACTCTGAGCACTTTACCACTGCTGATCAGTGCTAAAGGGCATATGCTCTCCCTGGAAATTATTACTGTGATTGGTTATCCATGATTGGCATATAAGTTTTACCTGTAAAGTCCCTAGTAAAAGGCACTGAGTGTGCCAGGGCTGGTAATTCAAATGCTACTAGTGGGCGTGCAGCAATGATTGTGCCACCCACATGAGTAGCCCTAAAATTGTTTCTAAGGCCTGCCACCAGAGTGCCTGTGCACAGTCTGTGAACTGCCATGTTGTCCTGGCCAGTATACACACTGACCAGGCCTGACCCTTCCCTTTTCTTACACATTGGACACCCCTATGTAAGGCCCAAGGTACCCCCTGGGCAGTGTGCAGTGTATGTGAAAGGTAGGACATGTACTAGTGTGGGTGACATGTCCTGATAGTGAAATACTGCCAATTTAATTTTTCACTATTTAACAGCCATCTTGCCCATAGGAAAGAATGGGAAATTTTGTGTCCCATGTGTACCTGCATATCTCCCCATAGGAGCAAGATGGGAAGATGTAGTCTGGTATCCCTGAACTCAGAATTTGATAACGCAACTTTTAGGAAATATGGTTTTTAAATTCCGTGTTTGAAGATAGCACTTTTAGAAAGTGGCTATTTTCGTGTTCAACCTTTCTGTGTGCCTCTGCCTGTTTGTGTATTGACTGTCTGGTTTGTGAATGCCAGGGGCTTGGGGTGGCTGCAGGAGGCTGGGGGGTTAGTTAGCCTTAGGCTGAATAGACCTATCTACACTTAGAGTGGTGGGAGGAGTTGCACCTGGGCCTGAATAAGACTGTGCCTATCCTTACACAATGCTGGCTCAACCTCCTGAGGTGCGTCAATTATAGCACTTGCCCACACTCACAAAGGAAGAAGACCTACCCTGGCAGAGGGCACCCAGAATTGGATGGGACTGGATCCTGGATCCTCTCACACATGAAGAACAAATACCTCTGGGGTATAAGAGTAAGACCTGAAACCCCTGTAATTTAGACTTCTATAATCAAGAGGAACCTCTGCCCAAGGAAATCAATGGAAGAAACTGAGGAGAAGTACTGCCCTTGCTGTGTGTTCTGGTGATGGCCTACAATTTGCTGATTCTGCTGAGGTTGAGGCTGAAGGACTTTGCTGTGTGCTATGTCCCCCCTTTTTGTTTACAAGGACTTTGCTCTGTCCTGAGAGTCTTCAATGGCCAGAAGGGAGCTGGCCTCCCGTTAAAACTCAGGAACACAAAGTTTGCCAGAAAAAGCCATTTTAAATCCACGTTGTGTGCGTGTCTCTGCGGCCTTTGTGAAAGGAAAGGGGGGACGCTTTGCTCCCCACATGTATTGCAGGGCGCCGGCCTCCCCCTTCCCCTGTACCCTCGGTGGTGGGGCATGCCCCTCAAAACGCTGCAGGCGCACCCCACCACCAATTGGTGGCGGCTCACACATTGACCCGGAACCAATCTAATTGCTTCTGCTCTGTGCCGACTAGCACGCCGCTGAGAACCTGCAGGGCGTCTGCTTTGACCCAGATTACTATGAGTGTCTTGTGCTTATTTCACCACCGCTGGCCCGAGTCAGGAGAAAAAGCTCTCTCTTTGAATGGCCTGGATCTTGAAGGAAAGCCGCATTGAAAGTTAAGTTATGCCAGGACGCCACCGAGCAACCAGGAGGGGTCCGTAGCGTCATCATCAAGGCCGCGCAGGGATTGGTTGCCACGGGGTGAGCCTCACATTGACTCAGAGGTTTGGCCAGGCAGTGCCGTGCTAGGATTGGCTCCCACTGCATAGCACCACCGCCAGGCCGCGCTGAGATTGGTTCCCATGGTGCGGGCCTCCTCGTGACCTGGAGGCTTGGTCTTGTGGCCTGCGCTGGAACCCAGGAAACGGAGCATCCACTAACAACCGAGGGGCTTGACGGAGGAGAGCTGCTCAGGAACTGGAAGAGGCGCAGGATGTCTCCTAACAACAAGGCTTCCCCACTCCTCTAACGTGTACAGGGCGGGCTCGGAAGCCACATGGACTGCTGAATTATCTCTGTCCCGCCGCCTCAAAAGTAACGCATTTTGGCGCCACGGAGATGATTTACAGATGTTGCCGGACGCATTTCTTAAGGGATAATTTCTGGAACCCGTACGTCCTGCACTACAGCGGAGATATTTGATACATCCTTATCTATGGGTGATAATTAGAGCCTGCTCGCACTCTAGTAGGGGAAAGCAAGAAGCAGTGTGGGCATTCCTTAGAGCACCGCCTCGCTTAACGGAGCTGGGACACTGCTGACCAGGAGACATCTTTCTTTTCCCCATTGAAGTATGAGCTGTGTGAGCTCCAAGGTCACAAAGGTGCAGAGGCGCAACTAGAGTCAGATTTTGGGGGGGCTAAGAAAAAACTTCGGGTGGGGGGCTGAATCTTTAGACAATCGGCTGCAGGGGCTCTTAGAATGGGTGAAACAGCAACAAAGCCCCGTTAAAATGCATAGAGTCTTTTAAAGATCTGTGAAGTGCTCAGGTGCGGCTGTGAGCTGGCCCCGGAAGTGTCTCATCCCGGGCTGCAATACACGATGGGGGGGGGCTGAAGCCGTTTGAGGCCAATGGGTGTTGCGCGCCTGCAAAAGTGACCTGTGTTATACGGGTGTACTGTGACGAGGAACTGATTTAAGAGGAATAAAGAATACTAAGAGAACATTATGAAGGAAATACAGCAGCTACACATTTTTGATCACAAGAACATTCAAGAGACCATTTCTAATGAAGGAGAAATTTATGTATGTGCATTTTTGGGCATTTTGACCTGACCTAAGCTATATAAAGATATTGATATTTTTATAAATGACCTGTGTGGTGTACATTTGTGGTGTTTCACTGTGTTACTGCAAATACTTTACACATTGCCTTGGGGTTAAGCCTGTTTGCTCGTGTCAAGCTACCAAGGGGTTATCAACAGTGTGTGTTTCCCCTTACCCTGACTGGAGTGGTGGTTTCTGCCTGGCTTTGGCGCAAGCCTCAGCCAACCAGAAATCCCATTTCTAACATTGTTGGTTTGAAGTAAATATCACAATGCCAATTGTTGCGAGTCTTCAAAGAAGATTTATTTCTTAATAGCGAAGACAGCTTAACAACCACTTATCACGAAGTCCAATCACCAACTGTCCATCCAACGAATTCCTTGAAAGAATACACAAGAAGAATGCAAGAATCATTCCAATTAAATAAATAATAAATACAACACACCTCCACCCCTTTTTTAAAAAAAACCCATACATAAAAACTGAAACAATATAATGATAACATTTAAAACCGAAATCTTTCATTAGGATAGGCTCATTTCTAATACGATTCCCTCTTCTAGGTTCAATTACAGATTTATCCTCCGTTTGAGTTCCATGTTTGTCTTGGGTTACACATTTGTCCACGGCTTGAGTTCCTTCTGAAGGAACAACACTGTGCTCTACAATTGGAGCAGACCTTGTTTCAATACTGGTATTATTAGAAACATTTGAAGTAAAGTCATAACCACCAATATTATCCATAACATTTTGAGAATCATCTTCATCAATATTTTCCAACAACCTCGAAATCATCCGTGGTTCATTTGCCACATGTTTAGAACTGTAAACAGATATTCGTCTAAAACTCCAAATTTTCCCTCCTTCCACTCTAACAGCTTTACTAAATACCTCAATAACCTTCATGGGATCAGACCATCTAGACCATGTCCTATTGACTTATCCACCAAATTTCACACGTACTAAGTCTCCTACACTCACTTTGTGATTAGATATCTGATACTTAACTCTACTTTTGCTCATTTTATCTTGGTATTTTTGAACACGTTCCCTAACTTGTGAAAAATCCAAACCTGAATCATATGAATTGTTGATTTTTAACCACCAAGGCATGAGTTTTGACCCAGGTTTCCCACCTCTTAGCATCTTGAAAGGAGAACACCCAGTAACTGAATTGGGAGACATACGGTAAGTAAGTAACATGGCACGTAAAGCTTTCCTCCGGTCAATATCACTCTTAACAGCTAGATGTATAGATTATTTTTTAACCCTGTTGAACCGCTCAACTTGACCATTTGCCTGGGGATTATAATTAGAGACTCTTTTGTGTACAATACCAAATTTCTGTCTCCATTTCTCTGCTAGTGTATTGGGCACCATTATCCGAGATAAGTTTTACAGGCAATCCTTCACGACAAAAAACATTATCCAGGTATTCAATGACTAGAGTAGAAGTAATTTTGTCAACAACCTTAACTTCTGGCCATTTAGAAAAATAATCTATTAGGACCAAAGCGTATACCTCTCTAGAAGAAGGAAGACATAGAGGACAAATAATGTCAATCCCTAATTTCCTCCATGGTCCTTTAGAATACTCAACAGGAGTTATACAAACAGTTAACGGCTTGACAGATTTATAACTATTAGAGCATGGACCACATTCTCTGACCCATCTATCCACCATACTATTGATGCTGGGCCACCAGTAAAACTCTCTCAAACGTCTCTTGGTGCCAGACATACCCATATGTCCTTCATGGGCAGTGATAATCAATTTCTCTCTAACACCAAACGGAGGAACACTTTTATCACCTCAGGTAATAATATCCTGTAGACACATAAGTTCATCTTTGATTTTAAAAAACAAACTCAACTCTCCATTTAATTTTCTCTCCTCTGGCCACCCATCAGGTACGTATTTTTCTACATTAATCAAAACAACATCTTTGCTTATGGCTTCTTTTCACTCTTTTTCTGAAATAATCTCAGAGACTGCAACTGCACTGTAATTACCATCCTCCATAGTATAAGCTACATCTACACATTCTTCCCTCAAATTATCAGGATCAGAAGAGTAAGGCAAAGGCAACCGAGACATACAATCCGCATGCACATTCAAAGGGCCAGGGATGTATTCAACGCTGCATTGAAATTATTGCAACTTAGCAGCCAATCTTGCTAGCCAAGCTGTTAATGTTCTACCACCTCCTGCAGCTAGCATAATAATTAAAAGTTTGTGGTCAGTTCTCAACTGAAATGTCGTGCCCCACAAAAATTGTCGAAAATGCTGTGCAGCCTAAGTGCAAGCCAATAAATCCCTTTTTAATGGTGGAATAACTGTATTCCGTGCCTCGTAAAGATCTATTCGCATAAGATACAATATGTTCACTTCCGTCATCATTCTGCATTAATACAGCACACAATCCAGTACCACTAGCATCCACTGCCACAATACATTCTTTTCTTATAGTAAATGGTTTTAAAAATGGTGCTGAGCTAATTTCTTTCTTCAAAATTTCTAAAGCTAACTGTTGATTCCTAAGTACTTCGAGTCACTATGCAACATAACCTGGTGGTATGCGCTCGCCAGATCCAGTGTAGAGAAAACACAAGCCCCAGACAAAGTGGAAACTAATTTGTGTATATTAGGTAAAGGATGTCTATCTGTCCAAATGTCCTTATTAATACTACGAAGATCGACCCATAGCCGAAGATCTCCATTGCTTTAAGTGTAAGAACAACTGGAGAAACCCAAGATGAGGATTCAATAGGCTCAATGACCTTATATTTGACATGTTCTGTTAACATCTCTTTTAATTTACTACGATATGCTGAAGGTATATTACGTACTTTATGTCTTACATGTATTGCACTATCCTTGAGAATGATTTTAGGTTTAAAATCCACGTATTTCTCCAGTTCCTCACTGAAAAACACTAGGGTGCATTTTTTTTATACTTGAAACCAAATCTTCATAGTTTGGAGAAATGATAAACACAGATGGCGAAGCATTAGGATCTAGCTTCATGCCCATTTCTTTTTGGTGAGGCCAACCCAGAATAGATTCCCCTTTAGTTGCCATATAAACTTGACCTCTAGTTCTTCTTCCTTGAAAATCCAAATCCGCCCACATGAAACCCTCTAACTCAATTTTATGTCCTGAATTACCACCTGGTCTAATATCCCGAGATAGTAATTTCCTGGTACCCCGGCATTTTTCAAAAACATCCTTGCCAATTATGGAGTACCATGCACAAGAATCCACTATCATTAATACATCTTTCCCATCAATAGATATAACACAAGACAGAAAACCTTTACAATTGTCATTACAAACGTAAGAAATACAAATAAATTCACTAAATTGCTCCAAAATATTCTCCCCTCGTCCACAGAAACATAGTTCAATTTCTGTGAAGATCTGCACATTTTCCCAAAATAGCCTGTTCTTTTACATTTTACACAAATTTTGTTTAATGCTGGACATCCTTTGAAATTTCAAACGTGATCAAAATTACCACATCGGTAACAGATTATAAAATTATGTTTGATACCAAATCTGTTATCTGTAGATACAAATTCTTTCTTTTTAGATATCGGCATTTTCTTAGGAAAACGTTGACTTTTTAGAAGTGATACCTCAGACACAGGATCTTGAATTTTGACACTTACGTTTTTAGATTGACCTTTAATTTCAGTAACAATTTTTTACTGATTGTTCAATACCTTTAGCAATATTGATCACCGCACTTAAGGAGGATTCTGCGCCCAACCAGAATCTCTCTTGTATCTTTTTGATTTTCGTTTTCATCATAATTTGATCTCTTAGTACTTGTTTGTAGTCGATTGTATCAAAAGCACAAGAGCCAGCTAAAGTCCGTAATGCAGCTACATAATTCTCAAATGATTCGTCTTCTTTTTGGGCTCGTGATAAAAAAAATGTGAACCTTTCCATTACTGTATTTATCTTTTTTTCAAACCTTGTACTCTTGTACTTGTTTAACTGCAGTTTCAAACACGTCAGTATCTTCAGATCCTTCAATTGGAGGTACATTTCCAAATACTTTAATTCCTTGCCACCTAATTAGTGTCGTAATAAATCAAGTTTCCTTTTTGCAGAACAGCCATCTTCTTCTAAAACCTCAACATACGCCAAAAACATAGGATACCATGGATCCCTTTCCATTTTAGGTTCACCAGCAACAGGTAAAAAATGAGGGGGCGCTACAATATTTGACATTTTAATATTAAGTGAAAAGTGGTTTGAATAACTTCACACTAAACGTATATAGTATAAAATCATAAGAAATGCTCAATGAGCTGTAAAAAAATACATTCCCATATATCATAGAATAACCGCAAAGAATGTGCAAATCATCAATGTAATCCACATGAATTGGTGAACTAAATTTTCTTTTGGATAAAAGTCACACACAAAATGCTGTAGAAACAAAGCTGTAGAGAATAGACGCTATAATCAAATGCAAGTCAAATGCGGTGAATGCTTACTCGAGCAAAAGTGTGCGAATCATTCTTGTTTGCCCAAATAACGTAAAAAATATCAATAATGATACTAGTTGCTTACTTGAGCAAAAGTGTGCGAATCACTGTTGTTCGTGGGTGAAAAGAAAGCTATCCTGTTAGCAAAACCAACAATGCTTTGATGACTCCGTGAATAGTAAACCAACTTAAAATGTCAGCCAAGAACGCATGCACAGTAGTTCCAACTATCCTTTGCACGATACTACGTAATTGTGATTTGACTCTGATGAAATAGAATTAAGAGTCGAATGTGGCCGTTGACTTCAATACAGGTACCATAGTAGTCATTTTTTAAATGTAAATATCATGCACGATAAAGTACACGAACAGCAAGTCACCATGAGAAGATAAAAAAAAATAACTTAACACTGCCCCAGGTGCGTTCAACACACAGTAATTCCCATGAACTGCCGCTGTTGCTAACAACCACTCATCACAAAGTCCAAACACCAACTGTCCCTCTAACAAATTCCATGAAAGAATACATAAGAAGAATGCAAGAAACATTCTAATTAAATGAATATTAAATACAACAGTGGTCAGCGGTGAGGATTTGAACTTGTGTTTGCACTTGACCCACAGTTATTGGTGAACATCACTAGTTTAGCGCAGATCACTACGCAACCACATACTGAAAAGGTTGGTTATTGATTCTATTTTTGTGTATGGCCCATGAAGCGTCATGTCTCAGAAGGGGAGTGCAGCAAATGAGAGGGCAGAATTGGAATTTCGTGTTGAGGAGCTATATTCTTACAAAAAGGATGAGCGTAGACAATTTTGCAAGGATTTTGTTTGCTCCATGAGAAGCAGCTCCAGGAAGGAGGAGCTGCAGGAAGCCTTGAAAGCCTGGTGGGAGGCTAAAGAGGCAGAAAAGGCAGATGCTGAGAACGGAGGGGAGAACCTTAGGAGGGATGAATTTAGGTCACATGATCTGCCAGTGGGCAGACCGACCTCCAGGGCTGGCAGAAACCATTCCAGTAGGGGACTCTCTCCAGAGGAGTTACAGGAGAACCAGAGCATCAGAGATCATGAGCTGGAAGTCATGAGGCTCGAGGTCCAGATGGAGGAGAGGTCCAGATGGAGGAGAAGCAAATGCTTTTTGCTCATAAATTAAGAATGAGGGAGCTTGATCTGGAGCTTGAGAGGCTTGAGGCCATGAGTGCCCCAGACCAAGAAGTGAGTTTTGCTGAGTTGGAGGTGGAGTCAAGCTCAGATAGTGGCAGCAAGATTATGGTATCTAATGCTGAGGGAGAAGTACACACACCCAGAGATGTGGAGCTTGACTTGAGGGAGGGGGTTGACATATACCAGGGGTGCAGGGTTATGAGGTAGCTCCAGTGGTGTGTAGTGTCCCTGAAGTAGATTGGGGAACTGACACAGTGAATCATATTCCTAGTGGTGAGAGGGACGCTCTACTTATTCTAGATGAGAGGTGCAGGTAGAGGGGTTCCCCCACAGTAGAAATCCTGGTATATGAGTGTGAAGACAGCCCAGAAGAGTGTGGGTTGAGTGACAGAGACAGTCAGATAAAGACTTGCCAATCTCAGGAGAGTGGTGTGGGGTGATTATGTGAGGCACTGGAGGGTGAGGCAGAGGGTAGCTTGGTTAACGACTGTTGGGGGCTGTGTGATTCATTTGTTGAGCATATTTTAAGTCCCTGTTTTCCAGAGCTATGCCAACACCCGGTGGAGTGTGAGTTCTCTGATTCCAGGGAGCTTGTGTTGGAGGCAGACCTCTTGGTGGATTCCAGAGGATCTGGAGAGGCATTGGGGAGTGATTCCAAAAGTAGTGGCCTGGGTATCTTCCGGTCCTATGTGGTGGAAGAGGTTCAGTGTAGACCAGCTAGGTCCCAGTGTAGTCAGAGGGGTTGGGGGAAGGGTTGTAGGGGCTCATGTTGTGTCTTCATTTAGAAGGAGTGAGTGTGCGACTGTGTGTCCCAAGGTGCCTGGGTTGGGTGGCCAGGTTTAGGATCTGCCTGATCTGGGGAAGGACGTCTGTAACCAGTGTCCTGACCGGTTTGGCTTCTAAGGAGATCACCCCAGTTGGGGGCGTGCCGTCCTCTGGAAGGGGGTACAGAGGGAGGGAGTCCTTGCCTCTGACCCTGGCTCAACCTGAGGGTTTAGACCCTTAGGTTAGGAGACCAGTTGAAAGACAGAAGTCCTGAACTGGTGGGCGAGTTGTGTTCTGAGGGTGACTCTAGTTGGGATGAGAGAACAGGACCCTAGAAGGTAAGATATGGAGAGGCGATCCTCACACATGACCTCTGGTCAGCCTGAGGGTGCAGGCCCTGGGCTGGTGGGCCAGTGTCAAGATCCATACCGGACTTGGCAGGAGGGACAGTGGAGAAAAGGTACCAGGCACCTGGGGCTACTGCCCCCTACTTTCTGATGCCACAGAGGTTAGAGACGCCTGACAAGTATGAGGTCTGGCTCTCATCACTGACAGCTGTCAGGGGCCACTGTGGCTGGTTGTCTTGTTGGACAGAGTTGCCCCTGGGAGGTGGGCAAAAGTCATACCCTGTGGGTGAGCTGGGGCACACGGTTGTACTGGCCAGGTGGGTACTATCTACCAGTGAGGACACATCTGTGAGCAAAGTAAAGTTAGGCACTGCACAGATGGGGTCCCCAGGTGAGGAGAAGGGTCCCCCATGGTTTAGCCTAGTGGGCCCTGAGAGTATGGATAGAGTGGTCCGACTAGGTTCAGGGAGGCATAGAACAGGAATAGTCCCCTGCTGTTCTGGTCAGTTTCCGTGTTCTATCACCCCAAACAGGTAAGCCCAATGAGGTATCGTTTGCTCTACCCTGGCTTTAGGCTGGAAGGGGGTTGTGTTGGAAATAGCCCTTTTTGCGAGGTTATCCCCAAACTTTTTGTTTCTTCCTCCCTTGTTTTTCCTGACCTGTGGTTGTTGGCAATGGGACTCTGAGCACTTTGTTAGCAATCAATGAGAACTAGCTCTGGTTTAAATTGTTTGTATGTCTGCGGGTGGAGGAAAACCATTAGGTTTAATGAAGGCCCTCACCCACCAACCTAGTTGGTGGCAAGCTTCATCATCGGGCTCCACCCGAGGTACCGAGTGTACCTCAGGTGTGCTTTGACGACAGATTACTGCAGAGCAGGTTTTTTGGTTCATGAGGGTGCTGTGAGTGTGCTCTGAGTGAGGTTTAAAATACTGTCCTGGGTGTCCCAAAGACTGTTTTAATGGTGGGCCCCAGGCAGTCGATAAAAACAAAGGCTTTTGGACGTGCACGGTAAGCTTATGGCCTCCAACGTCCTGTGCGGTCAACTAGTTTCAGCCAGGCCTTTTCTTCTACTGGCTTTCGTCAGGACCTTATATGTGTAGGGTGTTACAGGGGTTTGTACGAGTTTGTCAGTGCCCTGTGTGTAAAGCACACGCTACGGTGCTTATATTTGCAAGAGGTGTTTCCTCTCTAGTTGTACACCTGATTTTAGCGAACAACTCAGTATGGAGCTCAGGGGGCCAGGACCATGTGCACTTGCGCAATGTCGCTGGGCCCGCAATGAACCTGTTGTCCGGGCAGAGGAACAAAAAAAACCCGCTCTGCAGTAATCAGGCGTCAAAACACACCTAAGGTACACTCGGTACCTCGGGTGGGGCCCGATGATAAAGCATGCCACCAACTAGGTTGGTGGGTGAGGGCCTTCATAAAACCTAATGGTTTTCCTCCACCCGCAGACATACAAAAAAATGTAAACCAGAGCTAGTTCTTATTGATTGTTAACATATAAACTGGGGAAACAGACTAGCCTCTCTAGTTCTCCTCTCTCTTTTTGATTACAACATATGCTCTGAGCACTTTACCACTACTGATCAGTGCTAAAGTGCATATGCTCTCCCTGTAAATTATTACTGTAATTGGTTATCCATGATAGGCATATTTGTTTTACTTGTAAAGTCCCTAGTAAAGGGCACTGAGTGTGCCAGGTCTGGTAATTCAAATGCCACTACTGCAGCACTGATTGTGCCACCCACATTAATAGCCCTAAAATGGTGTCTCAAGCCTGCCACCGCAGTGCCTGTGCGCAGTCTGTGAACTGCCATGTTGTCCTGGCCAGTGTACACACTGACCAGGTCCGACCCATCCCTTTTCTTACACATTGGACACTCCTATGGTAGGCCCAAGGTACCCCCCTGGGCAGGGTGCAGTGTATGTGAAAGGTAAGACATGTACTAGTGTGGGTAACATGTCCTGATAGTGAAATACTGCCAATTTCGTTTTTCACTATTGAACGGCCATCTTGCCCATAGGATAGAATCGGGAATGCTGTGTCCCATGTGTACCTGCATATCTCGATAGGTGTGTACGCACGAGGTGCTAATACATCCCCAAGTGAGGCACACCGTACTTGATCATGACAATGATTCAAAAAGTTCAAAGAGAGGTTGTAGTTGTTTTTCACGATTTATTTCGTAGAAAAGTTTTTCATTGGTGAGATATCATTAGGATGTTACACTCATTGAAGTTGCCATCATACATTTAAACTGCTCCAATGCATTTCGGGTGGGTGGCCCTTTATCACGGAGTGCTGAAAGGAAGACAGAAAGGAATCAGAAGTCGAGGTGGTTTGATAATGCAGAAAGCTAAGTACAAGGTGCTTGATGAATGGAAAGTGAAGGGTGTTATGGAAAGGAAGGTTAAGGGTAAAGGTATACATGCAGGGTGTGCATAAGATACAAAAAGTGGTGAGGGGCACTAGGTATGAGGGTAACAATAATCAAAAGTTTGGGCATGAAACTTACTTAGTATCGATGATGGTGGCAGCCGCTACCTCAACGCGTCGGGACAAACGCGTGGCATGTGACGGTTAGCAAGGGGTGTGTGATGAAATTTTAAAGTGTATGAGGGGTGGTAAAGGTGAACGAAAGACTAAGGTCAGAATGGTTAAGGTGGGGTCAAGGTGACGCCATGTTAGAGGGGTATTAGAGGTGGATGTGAAAAAAGGAACTTAAAGGTAGGTGGAACAAGTACAAAGAACAATGCAGGACATATATACAGCTATGTATAATAAAATTACAGGTAACAACTGTATTCTGTGCGGTCATTGAGGCCGTGTGGTTTCAAAGTTTGTAAACGGTAAGTCCATTCCAGTTCTCTTCTGAGTAAAGTTTTTCTGTTGTCAACACCTCCTTTGGGGATGATGGTTTCCAAGACGATAAATTGTAATTGTGCTATGGTATGTCGGGCTTCAGAGAAGTGGACTGCAATGTTGGACTTCTCCGGTTTTAAGCGAATGTTTGATTTGTGTTCATTCAAACGCGTTTTGATTTTGCGTTCGGTCTTGCCGACGTATAGCTTGCCACATGGGCATTTTAAAGCATAGATTAGATTAGCGGAGTCACAGGTGGCATTAACTTGCAGGTGAATCGCATGTCCCTTCATGGGGTGTCTGATACTGTTGCCCTTAATGATGCTGTTGCAGTGGTTGCAATTAAAACAAGGTTGGGCGCCTTTGTAAGTTTTTGGTTTGGGAGTTGGTTTGGAGAGAATTTCTTTGATGTTTTTGTTCCTGGTATATGCAAACAGTGGTGGATTTGTAAACATGTCCCTGAAATTGGGTTCCATTTGTAATACGGGCCAATGGCAGAAAATGATTCTTTTGTAGGCCTGGCTTGCTGTTGAGTATTTAGAAACCAATACCATGCGTTGTTCGGTGTTCTTTGGTGCTCTGCTAAGGCTTTGTGCTCTCGAAATAGTAGAAACACGGGTGTGAGCTTCTTTGATAACTTGTTCAGGATATCCTCTATCCAGAAATCGGTTTTGCATTTCTTTGATGCGTAGGTGGTAGGTTTGTTCATCAGACACGATGCGTTTAATGCGCAACATTTGGGAAAATGTTAAATGTTTTTTGAGGGATCCCTGGTGGAAACTGGTGTAGTGGAGGGTATTATTTCGATCAGTTTCTTTTCGGGGGAGGTTTGTGATGAAGCCTTGTTGTGTAATGGAAATTTTGACATCCAGGAATGTTATTTCTTTTTCACTGATTTGCCATGTTAGTTTGATGCGTTCATCCTTGGTGTTGAGTTCCAGAAGTGATTGATTAAGGCTCTTTGGAGTCTGTCCATATTAAAAATAGGTCGTCGATGTATCTGACGTACATTTTTATTCTCTCATTGAAGCGGGTGTTGGCATATATGTGAAGTCTTTCGAAGTTTTCCATATAGATGTTAGCATAGGTCGGGGCAGCACAGTTTCCCATAGCCATTCCAGATAGCTGGAGGTACCATTGATTGTTTTCTTGAAAATAGCTGTGGTATAAGGTAAAACCAATGAGTTCAATCAGAAAGGTTTGCGTTTGTGGGTCGATAACACTGTTGAGTAAAGCGTGTTCAATGGCTTCGATTCCGCCCTGGTGCGGAATGGAAGTGTATAGTGAGTTGACGTCTGCAGTGCAGAGTATGACAGTTTCATTGCTTGTATATTCGACGGTAGAAAGTTTTAACAGGAAATCCGTTGTATCTTTGATATAGCTGGTGGTTTGTGTCACTAGTGGTTGGAGGTATTTGTCAATGAATTTGCCTGTGGGTTCGTGTATCGATCCTTTAGTAGACACGATCGGTCTAAATGGTGGTTGTTGAGATCCTTGTGAATTTTCGGACACATGTGAATGGTGGGGCTCCTTGGGTGTGGTTGCAACAGGTAATTTTTTGTGCGTTCTTCGATAACACCATTGTGGAATGCTTTGGTGACAATGTTCAACAAAATTTCTTGAAATTCTCTGGTGGGATTATGATCGAGTTGCATGTAGATATTAGTATCCTGTATATGTTCATTGAGTCGTTGTATGTACAAGGTGGTGTCGAGAATTACTAGGGCCCCGCCCTTGTCGGCTTTGACGCATCTGATTTCAGAATTGTTTGCCAAGGATTTAAGAGTGTCGCGATCTTTGGTAGTTAAGTTCTGATGTTTAGTTTGTCTTTTGAAGTTGATTTTAGCCAGATCATTGCGTACAAGGTTCTCAAATGTGTCGATACTTTTGTGACTATTAGGCGCTTGAAATGTGCTCCATGGTCTTAAACCTCTTAGTTCGTCGGGTTTCGTTTGGTTAGTCGGTGGAAGGATATTGTCAAAAAAATGACGTAGTCTGAGTTTTCTTGTAAGTTTGAAGGTGCTCACTTCTAGTTCAAGTAAATTGGTATGTTTCGTGGGGATAAATGAGGTACCTTTTTCAAGAAGGGTGGTTTGATGGGGTGTGATGTTGGTTTTAGAAATGTTGATAACTAGGTGTTTCTTTTTTTCTAGAGGTCTTTCTTGGCTATTGCGCTCCGTGTAGTGGGGGGACTTGTTTCCTTTTCTTTTGTTTTTGCTCCGCCGGAGTCTTCGATTCTGTCCTGGCCTGGCTCTAAAAAAGGAGCCGCAGTGGTTTGATCTTGTGCTGTAGTAGATGTGGTAGCAGAAGTTGAGGGTTGATCGGTGGTAGCTCCTCTATTGGGTTGTCTTGGTGGGCAGTATGAGGTATCACTTTCTGAAGAGGAGGTGTCGGTTTGTGCTTTTTGAGGTCTATTGTGACGACGTTGGGAATACACGTCAGTCCACGTGTATACTTCATCAAGCTTGTAATCAAGCGTGTCTCTTCGGAACTTTCTGATTTTCCGTTCATTGACCTCCTTGTGATGTTTGTCGAGAATATTTTGCACCTCGTCGAGGGATTTTGTTAGTTCTTCAGATGTTAACATATCTTTTAATTCCTTATCAATTTCTTTCATTTCCTGTTCGAGATCTTTAAGTATGCTGGAAAGTTATTCTACTATCAGTAAAATCAAATCAAGGCTGCATTTGTTGAGAATTCCTTCCCACTTTTCCTTAAAGGTTTTGGAGTTTTTGCAGAGCGACGGTTTGAGGGCTATCCGTAAACCGCAAGGGAACCTGAGTGCGCGGTGATATTTTAATAAGGTGCTTGCATGAAGTTTTTGATTTATATGCCGTTTAGATAAGTCGATGAATTGTCTGATGCATTGTTCCTTGTTACGGGTAGTGGACGTGGGGCTAATGTCTTCTTCGATCAGCGAATAAATTTGTTTGCGTTCATCTTTATCATAAGCTAGAGTGTGGGCTCTAGCTTCAGTGCTTTTGCCGATTTCTTCAAATTGCATTTCAAATGCGTGCTCCCCACCCGTTAGGCGGAAATACAGGATAATCAAAAAGAGGGTGTGGGTGGTGCACAGCTGGGTTAGAGACGATTGAATTTGGTTGATGTTAGAAGTTCAAAGGTTTAGGGTGCTCTCGAGGGTGGTGTTTCATTCAAAAACACGTGAAATTTTGTTGAACATTGTCACCAAAGCAAGCCACAATGGTGTTATCGAAGAACGCACAAAAAATTACCTGTTGCAACCACACCCAAGGAGCCCCACCATCCACATGTGTCCGAAAATTCACAAGGATCTCAACAACCCACCATTTAGACCGATCGTGTCTACTAAAGGATCGATACACGAACCCACAGGCAAATTCATCGACAAATACCTCCAACCACTAGTGACACAAACCACCAGCTATATCAAAGATACAACGGATTTCCTGTTAAAACTTTCTACCGTCGAATATACAAGCAATGAAACTGTCATACTCTGCACTGCAGACGTCAACTCACTATACACTTCCATTCCGCACCAGGGCGGAATCGAAGCCATTGAACACGCTTTACTCAACAGTGTTATCGACCCACAAACGCAAACCTTTCTGATTGAACTCATGGGTTTTACCTTATACCACAGCTATTTTCAAGAAAACAATCAATGGTACCTCCAGCTATCTGGAATGGCTATGGGAAACTGTGCTGCCCCAACCTACGCTAACATCTATATGGAAAACTTCGAAAGACTTCACATATATGCCAACACCCGCTTCAATGAGAGAATAAAAATGTACGTCAGATACATCGACGACCTATTTTTAATATGGACAGACCCAAAGACAGCCTTAATCAATCACTTCTGGAACTCAACACCAAGGATGAACGCATCAAACTAACATGGCAAATCAGTGGAAAAGAAATAACATTCCTGGATGTCAAAATTTCCATTACACAACAAGGCTTCATCACAGACCTCCACAGAAAAGAAACTGATCGAAATAATAACCTCCACTACACCAGTTTCCACCAGGGATCCCTCAAAAAACATTTACCATTTTCCCAAATGTTGCGCATTAAACGCATCGTGTCTGATGAACAAACCTACCACCTACGCATCAAAGAAATGCAAAACCGATTTCTGGATAGAGGATATCCTGAACAAGTTATCAAAGAAGCTCACACCCGTGTTTCTACTATTTCGAGAGCACAAAGCCTTAGCAGAGCACCAAAGAACACCGAACAACGCATGGTATTGGTTTTTAAATACTCAACAGCAAGCCAGGCCTACAAAAGAATCATTCTCTGCCATTGGCCTGTATTACAAATGGAACCCGATTTCAGGGACATGTTTACAAATCCACCACTGTTTGCATATACCAGGAACAAAAACATCAAAGAAATTCTCTCCAAACCAACTCCCGAACCAAAAACTTACAAAGGCACCCAACCTTGTTTTAATTGCAACCACTGCAACAGCATCATTAAGGGCAACAGTATCAGACACCCCATGAAGGGACATGCGATTCACCTGCAAGGTAATGCCACCTGTGACTCCGCTAATCTAATCTATGCTTTAAAATGCCCATGTGGCAAGCTATACGTCGGCAAGACCGAACGCAAAATAAAAACGCGTTTGAATGAACACAAATCAAACATTCGCTTAAAACCGGAGAAGTCCAACATTGCAGTCCACTTCTCTGAAGCCCGACACACCATAGCACAATTACAATTTATCGTCTTGGAAACCATCATCCCCAAAGAAGGTGTTGACAACAGAAAAACTTTACTCAGAAGAGAACTGGAATGGACTTACCGTTTACAAACTTTGAAACCACACGGTCTCAATGACCGCACAGAATACAGTTGTTACCTGTAATTTTATTATACATAGCTGTATATATGTCCTGCATTGTTCTTTGTACTTGTTCCACCTACATTTAAGTTCCTTTTTTCACATCCACCTCTATTACCCGTCTTTTACCACTCTAACATGGCGTCACCTTGACCCCACCTTAACCATTCTGACCTTAGTCCTTCGTTCACCTTTACCACCCCTCATACACTTTAAAATTTCATCACACACCCCTTGCTAACCGTCACACGCCACGCGTTTGTCCCGACTCGTTGAGGTAGTGGCTGCCACCATCATCGATACTAAGTAAGTTTCATGCCCAAACTTTTGATTATTGTTACCCTCATACCTAGTGCCCCTCACCACTTTTTGTATCTTATGCACACCCTGCATGTATACCTTTACCCTTCACCTTCCTTTCCCTAACACCATTCACTTTCCATTCATCGAGCACCTTGTACTTAGCTTTCTGCATTATCAAACCACCTCGACTTCTGATTCCTTTCTGTCTTCCTTTCAGCACTCCGTGATAAAGGGCAACCCGCCCGTAATGCATTGGAGCAGTTTAAATGTATGATGGCAACTTCAATGAGTGTAACATCCTAATGATATCTTACCAATGAAAAACTTTTCTACGAAATAAATCGTGAACAACAACTACAACCTCTCTTTGAACTTTTTGAATCATTGTCAGGATCAAGTACGGTGTGCCTCACTTGGGGATGTATTAGCACCTCGTGCGTACACACCTATCTAGTATCGACACACGTGTTTTTGACGGAAACACCACCCTCGAGAGCACCCTAAACCTTTGAACTTCTAACATCAACCAAATTCAATCGTCTCTAACCCAGCTGTGCACAATCCACACCCTCTTTTTGGTTTACCTGCATATCTCCCCATAGAAGCAAGATGGGAAGCTGTAGTCTTGTATCCCTGAACTCAGAATTTGATAACGCATCTTTTAGGAAAAATGGTTTTTAAAATCTGTATTTAACAATAGCACTTTTAGAAAGTGGCTATTTTCCTGTTCAACCTTTCTTTGTGCCTCTGCCTGTTTGTGCATTGACTGTCTGGTTTGTGAGTGAAAGGGGCTGGGGGTGACTGCAGGAGGCTGGAGGGTCAGCCCTACGCTGAAAAGACCTATCTACATTTAGAGTGGTGGTAGGAGTTGCACCTGGGCCTGAATAGGGCTGTGTCTGCCTTCCACAATGCCGGCTCTACCTCCTGCACTGTGTCTAATAGCCCTGCCCCACCCTCACAAAAGAAGACCTGCCCTGGCAGAGGGCACTCAGAACTGGTTGGTACTGGATCCTGGACCCTCTCACACATGAAGAACAAAGCCTTTTAGGGTATAAGAGTCAGACCTGAAACCCCTGTATTTAGACTTCTACAATCAAGAGGAACCTCTGCCCAATGAAATCAATGGAAGAAACTGAGGAGAAGTACTGCCCTTGCTGTGTGTTCTGGGGCTGGCCTTCAGTTTGCTTATTCTGCTGAGGGTGAGGCTGAAGGACTTTGCTCTGTGCTGTGTCCCCCCTCCCCTGCTTGATTACAAGGACTTTGATGTTTGCTCTGTCCTGAGAGTCTTCAATGGCCAGAAGAGAGCTGGCTTCCTGTTAAAACTCAGGAACACAAAGTTTTCCAGAAAAAGCCATTTTAAATCCACGTTGTGTGCGTGTCTCTGCGGCCTTCTTGAAACTGCCCGTGTGAAGTTTAACTCAGTGTGCTCATCAGCACACAGCTGTGGCCTGTCATGAGGTCTGCTCTGCCTCAAGCCTGACCTGCCCCAGGATCGTGCCTCTTGCGCTCTGAGCCGACTAGTGCGCAGCTGAGAACCTGCAGGCTTCTGCTTTGCCCCAGATTACTTTGAGTGCCTTGTGCTTATTTCACCGCCGCTGACCCGAGTCAGGAGATGGAGCGCTCTCTGTGAGCGGCCTGGAACTCGAAGGAATGCTGCATTGAAAGTTAAGTAGCGCCAGGACATCCCCTAGCATCCGGGAGTGGTCCGTAGCGTCATCATCAAGGCCACGCAGGGATTGGTTCCTGCAGGGTGAGCCTCCCAGTGACTCCGAGGCTTGGCCTTGCGATGCCGTGCTAGGATTGGCTCCTGCTCTGTAGTGTTACTCCCAAGGTGCACTGACCATGACCCGATGTACCATTGTTTTGATCTCCCCATCGGAATGATCTCCCCTTAGCATCTGGGCATGCATACTTCAATGCTCTTGCCCACTTGCAACCATCTAACTTTTGCCTGTCTTTCTGAGCTCCCCCTGAATCTTTAAATCAATTAAATTTTTCTCGTTTCCACTTGCAACAATCTAACTTTCGCCTGTCTTTCTGAGCTCCTCCTAAAAATTAATTTCATATTTCCTCCCACCCCTCTCAAAACTTTTCCAAGCTGCAGTCACACCTTGCTCACTCATGTCTGCAAAACGATCAGTAAAATGAATATTAGTTTCTTATTTTGCTTTAGTTGCCAGGTGAGTTTGTATTCTTTTATTTGTTTTAATGTTCAAAATGTTAGCCTTTCTGTTACTTGAAATCACGTCTGCAAACGATCCGTGAAACGAATATTACTTTCTTATTTTGCTTTAGTTGCACGGTGAGTTTTTATTCTTTCATTTGTTTTAATGTTCAAAATGTTAGCCTTTCGGTTGCTTGAATTTCTAGAGTATACCTTTCATCGCTTTTTGTCTGATGTTGCCAGAAATGTGAGCTTATTTATACTTTTTAGTCAAGTCACATTTTAGACAGGTGACTAAGGTGGGTCCCTCTAATTGGACTTTGGCTGCACCATTGACCTTGGGCCATTAGCCCAAGTTGCGCTACCCCATAACCCCCCTTTTCTGCAGAGGACATATGGTGCCCCATACTGTTGGGCAGAGCTCAAGTGGAGGGGTGGGCATTGTGCTGACTACCCTGGTGTGCTGGTTGGTGGCCCAGGTCAACTTCCATGCACTCTAGTTTGAGTGGCGCCTTATGCTCCGAAGTGACAGAAGTCTACAGAGCCTGTGACTGCTACTACAAGGCTTGCCCACACCTTACTGGACTGATGCCTCTGCTGTGTGACCTCCGATTGGGATAGTGCGTGAGTACTGTGTTGGATACCCCAGATTGGTTTTGTACGGACTGCGCTGCAACAGTGAGTCCTGGGCATTCTTCCTTGTTTGTCCCCTTTGCTGCCCTGTAGTGCTTCACATGTTGGTGCCTACCTTGTACACCATGGTCAAATATTGCTGCTTTAAATGGGCCCGGAGAGTGTGGGCAGAGGGAGGACCCCCCCAACTACCACTGGTGCCATACTGCCTGGTGGACACGCAGGCTGGCTGGTGGGCTTTCCCCGGTGAACAGATTTGAGGAGCTGCTTGGGGCCATTAAGGACTTAAAGGCTACACTGGTGCCGAAACTGGGTGCCCCAACAATCAAAATGTGTTTTCTTAGGGATGACTAGGCAAAGTTGAGAGATGGCATTGAATCTAATAAATCTACGTTGGCTGGTCTGCGTCCTTCAATGATGGACATGCAATTTCAGTTGAAGGCACTCCAGGCGGAGGTGGCTGTTTGCAGCCGGGCGAATGATGTTAAGGGTCGCTGGAGGTGCAATAATATCCGCATAATGGGGCAGAGTACCCAACATGGACCTTTTTCTTGAGGACTGGCTGCTTAATAAAGTGCTGGATGAATGGAGGTCCACTTTCTTCTCAGTGGAGCATGCACAGAGTTCCCGGTCAGTTACCTTCCACCATGGCTTTGCCTCAAACAGTGGTGGTGTGCCTCTTCAATAATCGGTACCCGATCCTACAGGTTGAGCACATGAAGGGCCCATTGCAGGTGGAGAGCAGTCCCAGCGCCTAATAAGCTGGTTCGGGCCCCTCAGCAACTGATCAGTTCTCTGCATAGCCCAGGGGGTATCTTAACCTCTCCTAAGCTCCTCTCCACGGTCCTCTATTCATCCCTGCTGCCAATACAGACCTGCCCAGACAGGGTTTCCAACCTGATGACCCGGTGTCTCAAACAGCACCCAACACCAGCCTGCTTCTGTTGCTGCCCAGAGCCCTTCTACCTGAATCTACAGGCCATGAGCCCGGGTCCCCTAGCGAGCCGAATCGCACAGGTTTTCTGGAGCGTTCTAGTCTCTTGCTCCAACTCTGAACCCAGTTTGTCTTCCAGTGTAACTCGAGATGTGTCTAAGCTTCCCATGATGGGGTGCTTCTGGGCCCAGACTGGAACAGCTTCCTTATGGGTTGTGCTGTCATCTTGGTGGTTATGATATGCCCCTCTGTATGAATATTTATTGTACAAAGAATACACCCTCCTGCCCGTAAAAAAACGTCTCTGCATGCTGGTGCTCGGGCCCTCTGCTTCATTTGGTTACATAAATAGTCTGCCTGACTTAAGTTTGTGAAGCTTCCCTGGTATATCACAGCTAAGGAGCTTTGGCCATTGGTTGAAAATTGCCAACATCTGTAAGCTTCATATTTCGTTTCCAGCCACCATTTGGAGGTTTATTCAAGGCAACGAGGTGGACCAAACCAAAGCTACCACATTTTCTGCACAGTAAGTTAGCGTTGCCCTTTTAACACTTTATCAGAAGCTTTCTCCAGAACCAAAGTGAACAAAATACACCTCAAGTTCAGAGCAGTGAATTCTGTACAAGAAGAGAATAGGGTGTAATATCCAAAGCTGCTTACTTTGTAGCTGGGGAACCAGGTTTGAGTCTCAGTGTTGGATCAACATCCTGTGATTCTGCTCAAATAAGTAATCTCCTGCGGATACAAAAAAAAATGAATATGGTTCTGCAGGAGGGTTTGAATTTGATCGCTAGATTTTGGTTGTTTAAATATTTATGTACATTTTGTATAAAGGGATACCTTTTGGTTTCACAATCATGTACTTACCTTGTTAATATTCGTGTATATATTAAATTAATGTTTTTTTTAAAGAAAAGTCTGCCCCGTGTTACCCAATTCATATTTCCGAGACATATGTCTGCCTGAAAAAATTACTTCTCTGCCCTCTTAATGTTTGATTAATCATTAGTTCACCACTAGTCAGGGTTAAACAGTAAATAATCTTCCCAGATATAACCATTGAACTAAGTTTTTCAAACAAAATCCCTTGCAGCTACCTTTCTACTTATTTCTTTAAAACAATGCAGCTGATTTTAAATTTGATCTGCTCGTTTATTGTAAACTAGTGTAATCCTTGAAGTAGGGGCAAAGATGTGGTCCTAGCGGGAGAGTTGGATACAAAGCGTGCTGCTGTGTTTTGAACCACCTTAACTTGATCTAGGGAGGACTCCTAAGCTGAAATCAGAAGACAATTGCAATAGTCCAGGTGGCTAATTAATAATGTTTTGAGGAGTGTTTTACGCACATTCAGAGTTAGAAGAGGGAAAACCCTCAGTAAAAGTCCTAGCATATGCAAGCATGCGACTGCGGTGGTACTGTCGTACTACATATTAACTTTTTTTTGTCCACTATTACGTCTATTTTTTACCATAGTTTTATGAGCCGTTGCGGCACATATTTCAGTTGTCCACCATGCCGGGGAGCGCAGCAGAGGGGCATCTCAGAATAACATAATCTCACTTTTCCCTGCATTTAACCGCAGGAATTTGTTAATCATCCAAGCATCGAAGGATGTCATGCCTTCTGAAAATGTCACCTGGATGTTGGGAGAGTTTTTGTCAAAACCCATTAAAAGCTGTGTGGAATCATGGTATGAGATTGGAATCAAACCTTGTTCCCTGACTTTATCTGCCAGAGTAGGTACGTAAAAGTTAAACAATGTTGGACTAATACAAGATACCTGTGGTTCTCCTTTGGTCAACTCCGAGGTTCGAGATCTATAGGCGCCTACCTTGATGGTTTGGGTGCTGTGAGTTAGAAACATGATAACCACTTAAAGGCTAGACCGTCGATTCTGATCTCCCTCAGTTTTTTTAGCAGAATGGAATGGGATATTTTGTCAAAGTCCACTGAGAATTCCAGCAGCACCAGTAGTGCTGCTGGTTTGTTGTCCAGGGAATGTCTTAAGTTGTCAATAACGGCAATCAGTGCTGTCTCTGTACTAAACCTAGGCCGAAGCCCATACTGGGAAGGGTTGAGGCTACCTGTTACTTCAATGCACTCTCTGAGGTGTTTAATAATGTGTTTGTTCATGATTTTACACAACTGCGATAACAAAGACCTGGTGCATTAATAAGATAGATCATCCTGCGAGGGATTGGGTTTCTTCGATATAGGGATTATTTGTGCGGCTATCCATTTGGAATGTAAATGGCCCTTGCTCAAATTGAGATTCAGGATTGAGTAGACGGCGGGGGACAACTGTTTATTCAGTCATGATGGTAACTTAACTTTATCTTTTCCTTTAAAGTTTCCACAGTCTCAGATGTAAGAGGGGGGGAAGCGTTCCAGAGAATTCACATTTGTTGAAATCAGCAGTTCCCTCTCTTTCATTAATTTGTCATCAGTAATCACAATTTTCATTGTGACATGCTTTAGGATTTGTGATGGAGTAGCGGATGCAAGTTAGTTCTTTAGAGGAATTCCTCACCTGACTAAGTTGCGACTTAATTCGTGCTCTATGTTCATTTATTAATTCCTTATGATATTGTCTGAGACCTGTCTTGTACCTATGTTTGTTATTTGTGTCATGGTAGAGACCCCAGCGTCCTTCCATCTTTTTCCAAAGGCTTTTTTCATTCCTGTCATTTCGTGACAACCGTGCTGCATGCATGTTTCTGGTAAAATTATAAAATGTTTTGAAAGGGGCCAAGCAATCTAAGGACCCCATTAGGATAGCGGGCGGAAAATCACCCAGACCGCCTTGGAGGCGGGAAACAACCGCCTGGCTGCTCCGCCGATAAACCGGCGGCCACATTAGGATCATCTGCCACAAAAGACCGACCGCGGCGGTAGCGCCTCAAGCAAAACCACCTGACGCTGGCGGTGATGGCAAACAACCGTCCGCGGCGGTCGGAAAAGCAGCGGAAAAGCATCAACCCGCCGCAAGGAGAGCAGAGACACTGCACGTATAATTAGGATATCCCCAAGTGTGTCGCGGTCGGACCCGCTGTTACAGACCACCGCGGTCGCACACAGTACTGAATGGGAGAGATAGCGGAACAGCTGCAGCATAGCCACCGCAGTGGACGGTACATAAAAAACATGGCGGATGATGCCAAAACACCGCAGTGATGCCAAACGTTGCACAAATCAAAGTAGCCATGCCCCCCAAATACAGAAAACACATACAAATAAAACAAAATAATGCCAAATAAATCATAAAAGCACAGGGCAACTCCCACAACACACCTGACAGACAAATTCCACTTGGACACACCCACATAGCTGAGTATAAAACCACCCCTTCACTGGCCACAATCCTTTGCAACACTCCCGAAGAGAAGGCCATACACCACATCTGACAGGAGAGGCAAAAGAGCACAGCACACACACACATCCACCACCACCTTCACTACCACCATAACACCAGCAACAACAATCACAATGCACATAACACACTTCATACACCAACGCCACAACCGCGACCCACACACCTGCACCCACAAACACTTCAACCACCACACACCATGACATCACAGAAAATGCCCAAATTCACAGAGGGTGAGTTGATAGTCATGGTCAATGAGATAGTGAGAGTAGAGTTACAACTGTTTGGTAGCCTGGTCCAACAGACACCAGTAGCCACGAGGACACAAATGTGGGAAATGATAGTACAAAGGGTCAATGCAGTAGGGACCACCCCAAGATCCAAGAAGCAGATCATGAAGCTGTGGCATGATCTCAAGAAGGTTGTCAAGCAGAAGAGGAGCAAGAACTGGAAGCTGGTGAACGTGACTGGCAGTGGCCCTCACATCCCACCGAAAACATTCACACCATGGGAGGAGAAGGTGCTTGCCATACTGCATCCTGGGAGTCTCACAGGAGTACCCGGGGGAACGGAGGCTGGGAAGTATAAACAAATGCCAAACAACACACTGATAAGTACTTACTTTCTCAACCCAAACACCATTGTACTGTTCATCCTCACCTAACAGGTAGCCAGCCATCTTCACCTTGAGGCTTGTTTAGGGGAGGGAGGCCTGTATCACTACTCCCAGCATGCCCCCTGGCCCACACCCCAGCAGCTTGGAGGCCTCCCCAACCCAGGAGCAAGTGGCAGCCATTGCATTGTTCCCCCTCACCTAACAGGTTGGTAGCCTTCTTAATTCCTCTTGATGTGTGTATGTATGAGACCTGCATCCCTACACACAGCAACAATTGCATGCAATGTATTGTCACCTGACATGTATGAGTAAATGATGTTCCTCTGCAATATGATATAACATACAGTGTTGCAATGAATCATACTAGTGGAGACTATACAATTATGTAGTGTACAGACAGTCAATGATACGCAGATGATACAATACTTGCCGAGTAACCAACACTGACCATTACCCATCTAATCCACAGGTGATGAAGAACTCACTGCTGAGGACCACAACATCGAACAGCAGAGCCAGTCTCCACCCCCGGTACATGGACTCTCAGATGTGGACTCCCAGGACAGTTTGTACGATGAGCTCCAGGCCGGCCCATCTGATTTGCCACTGACCCACAGCTCCCAAGACCCCATCGTCCCCACCACCACTGCTGCTGCAACAACAGCACAGCAGACCCCTGCAGTCACGGCCTCTGCCTCCACAGCTGCCACCACCGCCACCGCCACCACAACCACCACCACCACCACCAGTACCACCTGCAGCACCCTCCCTGTCCCAGGGAATGACTAGCCCACACCAACAACTGTGGAGGGCAGGGAGAGTGTGCATGTACCCACAGTGGCAAGGCAACAGGTCTGTGGCAGCAGGGCAGGTGGGAGGGCCAGGGTCACCACCAGACCTCGGGAGGAGTGGACACCATCCCTGGATCACTTCTCCAGAGTGGTGGAGGCATACCAACAGGTCCAGGGACAAATTGGCCGGTCTGATGAACTATTAAGGGAGCTCATCCTGCTGATGAGGTCCATCGACAACCGTCTTGGACAGATGGTGGACCTCATGGGCCAGCAAGTGGCGTTACTGAGGGACAGGCCAGCGTCTAAAACAACACCTCTGCCCCCTCTGTTGTGCTACAGGATGACAGCGCACCATCCTCCCCTCCGGCCAAAAAGAGGGGTGAGTCCTCAGACGCCACTAGCCATGCAGCAGCCCCCCAAAAGATCAAGGGGGCGTCCAAAGAAGAGCCTGGGAGTCTCTGGAGGCAAAGCACCTGCCACACGCCAGTCACGCAGCCAGCTCTGATGGCAACCCTCTTCCCCACCACATTGACTATTTGGACTATCCTTCCCCACACTGCCTTGTGAATGGCACATGTCTGTTGGACTGGGTCAACACTTCCATGTGGTCTCTACTGTTGCATATCATCTACTATGCCTGTTAACTCACTGCTCCATCACCACCTACATTTGAAAATGCATGCACCCCTCACATGTCATCTTTGTAAATAAAACACCTTACACACTACAATTTGTGCAGTCTTGTCTTTAGTGCTATTTTGACAGTGTCCAGAATGTCCATGATGTATAGAAAATATGTACATTATGTTGGCCAGGATGACTCCGTAGCACCTAGGGAGATACAGCAGAACAACAGTCACTGGCGTCAGTGTGCTATCACACACATAACACAACACCAAACATCAACATAACTACAGGCAGACAACACAATGTGCAGCAAGTGATTTCAAACATAGTCCTGCATATGCTCACATTTGAAATGTCACTGCCACATTTACACAAACAGGTGACTCCACATGTGCCTGTCTGTTACACCCGCGCATAGCCCTTCACAACAACAGCAACCACACCAGACAATGTACACGTCGTACCTCGTCAACCACCTTCAAGTGAGGTAGTGGTCGATGAGCTGTTGGCGCAGGTCAACTCCTTCCTTCTCTCCACTATCCTCATCACTGGACTGAGGTCCTTGAGTAGGTGGTGGCCTTGGTTCCTCACCATCGTCCAGGAGCAGGGGGATCCCCTTGTGGATGGCCAGGTTTTGCAGCATACAGCATGCCACAACGATCTTGCAGACCTTCCCAGGCGAGTATGCCAGTGCACCTCCTGTCCTGTCAAAGCAGCGAAATCTTGACTTCAGCACACCAAAAGTCCGCTCTATTACACATCGGGTCCTGCCATGTGCCTCATTGTACCGGATGTCAGCTGGGGTTCTGGGATTTCTTAGCGGGCTCAACAGCCATGGCTTACTGGGATATGTAGAGTCACCTGTGAATGACAAACACCCATTGCAATGTTGCACAGCCAGAGTGCAGCAGATAACACACAGCATGCCCGCCATATCAGTAGGTATACTCACCCACAATCCGAGCACGCTCGGGATGTAGATTTTCCATCATCCGTGGCACAATGCTGTTCCTCATGATGTATGAATCATGTGCAGAGCCAGGAAATTTTGCACACACATGGAAAATGGTCATGTCCACAAGGCACACCACCTGCACATTGATAGAATGATAATGTTTACGATTTCTAAAAATTTGCTCTGTTGCCTGTGGTGGCACCAGACCTACATGGATGCTATCGATGGCACCAATAACATGGGGGATACGCCCAAGGGGATAGTCACCAGCCAATTCTGCTCCCCTAGGGAAATGAATGTAGCGATTCTTATATAGCATCATGGCTGCAGGAACATCCCTCAGCACCTTGCTGAACATGGGCTGCGACATCCCTCCAGCATTAGCCACGGTCTCATGGAAGTAACCAGTTGCAAAAAAGTGGAGGGCTGCCATCACCTTGTATGTGGGTGTGAATGCTGTTGGATAGTGTTGGCGAGGATGCAGGTGCGGCTCCAAAAGATCACACAGGATCGTCAGTGTTGGTCTGTCGAGGCGGAATTTTCAAATGATTGCAACATTCTCCATGTCCTCCAGCACTGTCAGGTGACGTAGGAGATTTGGCCTCCCCCTAGTTGAGATGTAAATTAGCAAATGTAACTGACAACCATCATGAGATGGTCACAGCACATACCATCAACGATGTCATGGAAAAAGAAAGACCGCCTGAGAGATGCATGCCACACCAGGTTACATGAGTGGCCTTTTGATACACACAGAGGGCACACCTCTCCACTAACAATACACAAGTGACACAAACACATTGGTAAATGTGAATGCACACATACTGAACCACACATTTCACATGTGCACGCCAGGTGCTGTAACATCCGACAATGTGTATGAAATTAACATGACTATATCATACCCATCTGTTGTACCTGTCTCACCTCAATGCATCATGTACACTCTGCACACATCCACTACACAATAATCACAGTAGCCGGAAAACTTTCAATTATATGCATGAGCTGATGTGAAAGCACCAGTCGGGAACGATACCATACAGTGACACAAGCCTTGACAAGGTCAGCACTGACCCACAACACATTGATTTCTTCCACATCATTGACACCAGCTTAAGACTGTCAAGCATCATCAACCATCAAATGCATAAGTAACATAGCAGGGACCACAGACCAAAGTGCATCACACACAACGTGCGTCCACCTGTGGATGACATGGAAGAATGGCATTGTGTGTACAAGGATGTGCCCTTCACCATGTTGCAATTGGGTACTGATACAGTGAACACGATGGACATAGCCATTAATTGTTACGAAGATGGCGGTACCTACCGCCTGGCCCCGGCGTTGTGACACATCTGCACCACCCCTTCACAAGTGCGGTAGCCATTGGCCTATGGACATGTGTAGATGGCGGTGGGCATTCTCCACCGCATGAATCGCAGTACCTACAGCCTGGCCATGGCGGTGTGACACCAGCACCACCCCCTTCACAAGTGCGGTAGCCGTTGGCATATGGACATGTGTAGATGGCGGTGGGCATGCTCTGCCGCATGAATCGCGGTACCTACCACCTGGCCACGGCGGTGTGACACCAGCACCACCCCCTTCACAAGTGTGGTCGCCATTGGCATATGGACATGTGTAGATGGCGGTGGGCATGCTCCGCCAGCACTGACGTGGTCATTGGTTACTTTGGAATGATGCACCATTGCGGTAGCGCACCCCGAGCACCCGCGGTGCATCAACGCCATGGAGCATTGTCTACAGCCAATAGGACAGATGATCGCCGTGGCATGATGCAGATTTGAACATCGCAGAAGGTGTGTTCAGCCAGCGTGGAGGCGGTCATTGGATACCTTTGAAAGAGGCAGACTTGGACAACCAATTGTTGCAGCTTTGCAGCTTCCAAACAACCCCACGGGGCTATAAATCTGTGGGAGTGAGCCTCACATTTCCACTGCTCACAGAGCCTGCTGCCTGGGACCCTCTCCTGCTGCTGCCTTAAAAGCCTGCTGCCTGGGAACCTCTCCTGCTGCTGCCTGAAGAGCCTGCTGCCTGGGACCCTCTCCTGCTGCTGCCTGAAGAGCCTGCTGCCTGGGACCCTCTCCTGCTCCTCCCTCAAGAGCCTGCTGCCTGGGACCCCTCACCACTCACTTCCATTACAGGTGTTCCATGCCCACAGGGATGGCAAGGATAGAGAAGATCCGTGCCAGTCCATTCACAAGTGAGGAGCTAGAGGTCCTTGTGGAAGAGGTGCTGGCACAGTACCCAAGGCTGTTTGGTGGTCCCAATGTAGTGGTAAGTCATCATGAAGGTAGCTGTAGGGCAGGGGGGTGTCAGACGTGTAGTTGTGCAGCTGCAGTATATGCCTGGGGGTGTGGGGTTCGGTCAAACACTGCCATACAAGCTGTCTCCAGGGTGAGGGAGTGTGTGTGTCCCAAAAGTCACTCTTTTCCATGCTTGTGCTTGTATGTATGAGTGGGGTGTGTTACATTGTCAGCCATACAGAGCCACTGGATGTTAGCCATGTAGGTGCCAGGTAAGTAGTTGATTGTGTGAAAATTTCAGTGTGCCCCTGTTGTCTGACTCAGTGTGACCCAGGGAGTAGGTCCAGTGCCTGCCCACCCAAACGAGAAACATCACCAGACTAACATGCTCTTTGCTCCACTTCCTTCACAGTGAATAGTAGATATGGCCCATCTGTGTCCTGTATAATTGAACACTTACACACTTCTGTCGATGCATATTGTGTTGATGCATCCTACATTTGTGAGATTGGCATGCACCATCAACACCCCAATGTGTACATGCAATCACATCTGTTTGGGTCATGGAGAGTGCCCTTGTGAGGGGTGCCCCAATTTTGGGCTGAGGGAGGTTACAATTGGTCCTGTGTCTGTGTATGTGTCTTGCTACTGTACTGATAGATGTTGGTACCTGACACTGTATAACTGATCATTTACCCTCCTTTTCTCTCATACCTGCAGCTCAAGGTACACCAGCGTAAGGCCGTGTGGAGGGCCATTGCAGCAAAGGTGCGAGCCCTGGGGGTATCGAACAGACAACGCACTCACTGTCACAAGAGGTGGGACGACATCAGCCGGCTGGCAAAAGTGGCATAAATTACCTTGGGGATGCTACCACGCACAGGGCGTTTGGCACGGCGCATCATGACTCCACTGATGGGCTGCATCCTGGCAGTGACTCATCCCGGCCATGGATGCACGTCTTGAGGAGCATCACCAGCAAGGCAGGGGTGGTGAGTATCTGGGGAGGGTGCCTTTTGCTGGGAGTAGATGCATGTGTACTGTGCCTGTGGCAGCGGGGACCCATGTGATGTGTTCGTGTTGCTGTGCTGTGCCGTGTCATGTGAGTGGCTGATGGGATGTGTGCTTTTATGAGGCATTGGGCCACCCTGGCCTTCATGAGCTGATCCTCCCTGCTGTGCTTTCGCATTGCCAGATGTGTTAGGCTCCACATGGTCATTCATCATTGGGATAGTGTGGGGAATCTATTATGGGGTGAACAGCAGTGTCCACTTTCTGAGTGTGACTTCATTAATGCCTACTTTGCATGCACCATCATCGTTGAGGCCCACACATCTGAAAACAATGTGCCCCAGATTACCACATGGTGCTTGTTATGGCCTTCTTGGCATTGTGGACTGTAATATCATTATAGGTGTGTGTGTTGTCCCCTCCAGTTCCCTGAAGGTCTGTCAGTGGTAATAAGTGTTGTACCCACATCAAGTCCATAGGTGAGGGCAGGGCAAGTTGTGTGTGTTGTGCACTCCATCTACAGGCATGGTGAAGTGCTGTGTGGCATCAACATGGCTCACTCAGGGCATATAATCTGCGTTACAGGCATGTTGTGGTTTACGTTGTGTGTTGCTGCACAGTGCTTGCAGGGTGTAGTGGTTACCATGCAGATTTGGGCCTCTCCTGTAGTGCATTGATTTGAATTTGTGTGACCAGATGATGACACTTACACAACCCTGTATCTCTCTCTCATGCAGATTCACAAGAGACCACGAAGGAACATGAGCCAGAAACCAGTGGTAGCGAGAGTGGCACAACAGCTGCAGCAGAGGCCAGTGACACAGAGCCCACCAGCGTATCTGAGAGGGACGGAAGTATGCAGGAGGAATCCGTGGCTGAGACACAGAGTAGCACATCATCTGATGCCAGCAGGGATGCATCCATGGTGGCAGGCACAGGGGATGGGGAGTCTGCATCATCATCTACCACCAGGCGGCCAGTGCCCAGCCTCCCATCCACTTCCTCTGGTGCTACCTGTATCCGTGTGACTAAGAGGGGATGAGTCACATTCACACCTGGCACCGCTGCCCCTGCACCTGTCCCCCCTACTGCCCTCAGTGCAGAGTGTGTGGAGCTCCTGCACCAGCTTTGTGTGGGCCAGACCGCCCTGCCCAATGCCTTCAGTGACCATGACAAGAAATTAGGCCAGGTGGTTGTATACATTGAGGGCATACACTCTTACATGGGTGGGCTACACCGTACAGTCCAGGCGTTGTCATCCACAGTGACGTCTGCCCCTCAACAGGCACATGCTCCCATTGCAGCTCAGGTAACTTTGTCCACCCCAAAGTCAATGGCCACATCAGATGACAGTGACCATGGTTCGCCAGCGTCACCAAAACGATACAGCACAAGGAGCACACAACAGACACAACCCAAGCACACCCGCCCACAGACACCATCCCCACTGAAGAGCCGGGCCACCCCAGAATGCACAGACAAGAGCCAGTCAGGGAAGAGCAAGGCCAAAAGAGCAATGAGGCAGACATCAGGCTCAGATGCCGCAGAGCCATCACCAGCAAAAGACTCTTCTGTCACTGAAAAAACACACAGACCTACCCATGCAGTGCTGTGCCCACTGAGGAGGTGTGGTATATCAGGGGTACACCTAAGAAGAGCACAGGGACACATCCACCCACCACATCAACCCCGATTCCGAATCCATTGAAGCAGGTGGAGGAGGGCACTGTTAAGACCACCCCTGGCAAAAAGAGAAAGGAGGGCACTGTAGAGACCACCCCTGGCAAAAAGGGAAAGGAGGGCACTGTAGAGACCATCCCTGGCAAAAAGGGAAAGAAGGGTACTGTAAAGACCACCACTGGCAAAAAGGGAAAGGAGGGCACTGTAGGGGGTACACCTGGCAAAGAGGGTAAGGTGGTCCAGAGGAGTAGCCAGACCAAGCATTCCACAGGATCCAGCACATCACCAGAGGTAGTGCCAGTGTCTGCACCTGATGTGGGACCCTTTGGTGTGTGTGCCTGTTGGGTCATCACCACTTCCCATCAACCCCAAGACATTTCATATACCCAAGAAGTGGAAAGGCACCCCTCCAACCTATCCCACCCACACTGAGTCAGAGGTCTGAATGACTCCATCTCCACGTGCCACTATGCCACCTGGTCCACACAGACCTCCACCTTGCCATGCCACTAGTAGCTCAACATCACCTGGGGCTGTGTCACCTCAGTCAAGTGGGCCTGCTGTCCCTGACACACAGCCAGGTCCAAGTCCGCATGACAGCCAGGAGTGAGTTGACATCCCCCTCATACGCCTGTGCCTCATACAGGTGTTCTTCTCCTGACCATTGTGTACAACCTGGGTGTGTTGCTGGCCCGGTTGCTCTGCAGTGCTGTACACTCCCCCGTGTAGCCTCTCATGTGCTTGCTGTCTCACCTGTGCTATGGACACTGGCCCTGTTTGCTCTGCTGTGTTGGGCTCTCCCCTTGTGCTATGGACACTGGCCCTGTTGCTCTGCTGTGTTGGGCTCTCCACTTGTGCTATTTTCACTGGCCCTGTTGCTCTGCTGTGCTGTACGCTCCCCCGTGCAGCCTCTCATGTACTTGCTGTCTCACCTGTGCTATGGACACTGGCCCTGTTTGCTCTGCTGTGTTGGGCTCTCCCCTTGTGCTATGGACACT
This sequence comes from Lissotriton vulgaris, assembly GCF_964263255.1. Classification (NCBI taxonomy): domain Eukaryota; kingdom Metazoa; phylum Chordata; class Amphibia; order Caudata; family Salamandridae; genus Lissotriton; species Lissotriton vulgaris. Next base: position 2,056,720,090 of record NC_141691.1, on the reverse strand, counting down.
GGCCCTGTTGCTCTGCTGTGTTGTGCTCTCCACTTGTGCTATGGACCCTGGCCCTGTTGCTCTGCTGTGTTGGGCTCTCCACTTGTGCTATGGACACTGGCCCTGTTGCTCTGTGGTGCTGCACTCTCCCCCGTGCAGCCTCTCATGTACATGTTGTCTCACCTGTGCCATGGACACTGGCCCTGTTGCTCTGCTGTGTTGGGCTCTCCCCTTGTGCAATGGACTCTGGCCCTGTTGCTCTGCTGTGTTGGGCTCTCCACTTGTGCTATGGACACTGGCCCTGTTGCTCTGCTGTGCTGTACTCTCCCCCCTGCAGCCTCTCATGTACTTGCTGTCTCAACTGTGCTATGGACACTGGCCCTGTTGCTCTGCTGTGTTGTGCTCTCCACTTGTGCTTTGGACACTGGCCCTGTTACTCTGCTGTGCTGTATTCTCCTCGGTGCAGCCTCTCATGTACTTGCTCTCCCACCTGTGCCATGGACACTGGCCCTGTTGCTCTGCTGTGTTGGGCTCTCCACTTGTGCTATGGACACTGGCCTTCCTGTTTGTATCTAACGTGTGCATGGTATCTCGCATATGATCATCATTTTGTGCCTTGCTGTTGTCTACTATTGTTATACTGCTACAGCTGTGCAATATGTGAATAAATACAGTTACTCATTGAGTGTTTTGTCAGTGTCCTTGCTGATTAAAGTTCTTTTGGTGTTTGCATTTGATTGGCTGTGTCCCATGCTCTTTGTATCACTTCAACATTGCAAAGCTCTTTGCACACATCACATTTTTAGACAGGGGTGACGGGGTCTTCTGTCCATTCTGAACCTGATAATAGTGTAATCTGTGATAGCTATGTTACCTGCCATGCAGTTTTCTTCTTGGTGATTTGCTATTGTTGGCTACACTCGTCACATGGAAGGTTGAGGGACACTGCCAGCACAGGGTGTGATGCTGTGCAAAGGTTTGGAAGCAGGCTGGGATATATAATGAGATATGTGTGTAGATTCATTTATGTGTGCCCAGCCCTGTATGTGTATGGTCATCTTGTGTTGGCCCTTAGTCCTGGTGCCATGGCCTACATGAGATGCGTGATCTTGGGTGTAGTAGAGGAGTGCAGGGTGAAGGGTGTACCTTTGTAGTGGATCTGTGTGTGCCCCTGGATTGTGAGAGACACACATATGTCACCCAGGATTTGTGTGCCTGTTGTTTGTTTTGTCTTCCTCTTTGCATGAGATAGTATGCACTTGTGTGAGCTGGTTGTTGTGCACTGTGCTGTGTGTTGGTTTCTCCATGCTGTTGTGTGTGACTCCTCCTTGTTGTGTTGGTAAGTTAGAAGTGTGCAAAGTATGTGAGTTGCACATCAGTGTTGTGTTTGTTTGATCCTCAATGTGTCTTGGGTGTGTTTGTGTAGACTATGTGGCCCTGCTGCTCCCCACTGGCATTGTGTTTGTGATGCATTGCAGGCACATGGTGGTTTTTCTCCTCCTGTATGGCATGGTGTGTGTGGTGTAAAGCCATCCCCTATGTGTGCCACTTGTGCCTGGCCATTGTGCATCTTCCCTCCCTCTATTTGTGTGTGGTACACCGCTTACATGTCTGCTACTGACATGCAGGCTATTTCACTGTGATGTCAGCTGTCCCCTTGGTTTCCATGTGTGTGTGCCTCCCCATCACTTCATTTGTGAGCTTGTGCTTTGTGGTGCAGTTCTTGGGCCATACGTGTTGTTCCACTCTGGACATTGCCCCAATGGTTTATGTGTGCTTTCCTTGTGCTGTTAGTGATTCTGTAGTTGTCATGTGCACTTCAGCTGTGTGTACTGCCCAGTGCTCCGGTGGAGATGGCTTGGCTATTGTATCCCAGAGTGGTGCATGCATAGTTGTTGTGTTGGATGTCTGTGTGTTGGCTGTGGTATTGCTTCAGTTCCTGTGTGTGCTGTTGTATTTGTGCAGTACTGATTTGTGGTGTGTGTGATGGTAGTGTCAATCATGTGTGTGTGTGGCTGTTATGCTTGTTATGTACACATTGCTTGTTGTGCATGTACTGTGTGTGTATATGGCCTTGTCATTGGCCGATGTGCATCCCCTGATGTCTTGTGGTATTTGTTGATTTGGGTTTCATGTACATCTGTGGTAGGTTTGATGTGGCAGTGTGGGTTTGTCATGATGCACTTCTTGTGTGGTTTGTGTTATGGTGTGTGTGTTTTGTTCCTGAGTGATGATGTTGTGTACTCCTATTGTGTCTGTGGTCCCTATGGTGTTGGTGCCCTGCCCATGCCTTGGAGTGGCCCTGCCTTTTGCATAGTGCGCATGTGTTGACCGCAGTGACGTGAGCGGGACCGGGACGTTGCTGCTGGTAGGCGGTCGATGTGTGTCCCAGCTGCTTAGGGGTGCTTTGTTGTCAGGTGGGTGATGTGTGGGTGCCCTTGTGGATGTGTTGTGACCCACAGCAGGGTGTCTGTGTGATGATTGGACCCTGTGTCGGCCTGTGTGTTGTGTTGCATTTGTGTAGTTGCGTACCTGCGTCGTCGTCCGCGGCGGCCCATCTGACGATAATGTTGTAGGAGGAACATCACCGGATGCATATGGAGGGCTGGGTTCAAGGTGTTCAGGAAAGAAAGTTTTTTTTTTTTCCAGCACGGAGCACGGTCTTTCCATCCGCCACGGTCCCCCCGCCATAGTAATATGGCAGGGGGAAATTGGTGGCAGGCGGGGGCTGATGTCGGGCGGGTCACCATCGTCATGCGGGCAGTGGCGATCCACCCGACATCCTAATGGGGCCCTTAATACTTATGGTTAAGTGTAGTTAGTATGTCTGTAGTGTATTTCTTGTTAGGTTGTCTTGTTTTTAATACATGTCGATTGTGTAAAGTGTGGTGAGTCCCAAGATGCAAACATTTATTTACATAGATTTTTTCAACAATCTACTTACAAGGCTCTGACTGTTGTTTCACGTTGGGGAGTGAGGTGGGTAGGTTTTCCATGAGGGGCACCACTACTGTTAATTTTTTTGTGTATTTGAGGTGGCATCACTTCATTGTATTGATCTGCTCCCCTGTAAACAAACAGTAGCCTCTCTATGTAATTCTCATTAAAGTTGTGGCCTGGTGTTTTCTTTGGATCCTTGTGCCCAAATAGCATTGTGTCTATACCAACTGGGCAGTACAAGTCTCAAATATGTGCAGGGCTATCTGGCTGTTACTCATGATGCATCCCATGATTTGCAGTGTGACCTACTGAATTTGCGCGCATGTGTCAGATGTGTACAGGTGACTGATGCATTTCTGTTTCTTCTACTTACCCACAGCATCATCAATAGAGACAGACGGAGACACAAGCACGGACCAAGAGCAGGGAGCAAGCCACAGTGCCACCATCACTCAGGAGTTGGAGGGAGCCAGTGGCACAGAGGGTGAGGGGAGTCGGCCTGCGGACCTTTTGGAAGGCGACACTTACTACCAAGCTGATGGGTCCATTTCTGACTCCCTGGAGGAGGGGGAATACGCCGCAACACCTGACAGCAGCACTGTGTCTGTACCCGCCTCCTCCAGACCAATCTCCACCCTCCCAGTTGCTCCGGTCCCTTCTGTCCGTGCAGCCCCCCATATCTCCTTCGGCCCAGGCACCGCAGCCCCTGCCCTGTCTCCCCTGCTGCCCTCAGTGCGGAGTCTGTGGACCTACTCTGCCAGATTCAGGTTGGTCAGACATCAATGCTGATAGTCCTCCATGGCCAGACTTAAATACTGACCCAGTTGTTGTCGTTCATGGAGGGCATGTTAGCTACGATGTCTAACCAACGTCGGGTTCTCACATCCATGGACTCCTTACTGACAGCAGCAGTTACCCTCCTGCAGCGGTCCGTCCCCCCTCCTTCGGACCCATCCACACTCCTCTCTCCCATACCTGTCCAAAGCACATACAGGAAAGCACGGTCACGCACATCAAGGAACACGAGCAGCACACCCCAGCAAAAGTCGAAGTGCACACCTCCAGGCATGCAAACTCAGAGGGATGCAGGCACCCACTGGGACTGGGGTCAGACCACATACACCCAGCCAAAATCACAGACCGCAACCCGCAAGGCACTCTACCTTCACTCCCATAGTGTCCTTGGGTGCAGGGGGTGCTACTGACGAACTGGCAGCAGTGTGCAGCGCTGAATATCTTTCTACCTTTGGCACTGCACAAGCCACTGAAGACGATACATCCCACCCTGGATCCACCACACATATCCTTCCCACTACTGTCCCCGCTGCCCCTGATTCTGACACCGATGTTGCCCCCCAAGGGTCACCAGCCCATTAGTTCATTCCTGTGCAGGCAAGTTTGGGGTAGACCACCTCCCCAACGTCCCCCAAAAAGGACATTGTTATGGACTGGCAATTGGCCATATTATTTTTGGGACTCCTTATTTCACTTGTTTTCATATGAAGCTGAATAAAGCCTTTTATTTTGCATTCTAAACTATTGAATTTCAGGTACTTGATGTTAGTGATGAGGGCCCTGGAGTTGGTGTCATGGTAATGTTTTGGGGTTTTGAAAGATATTTTTTGTTGATGGTCATTAGGTGGACCATGGTATCTGTGTGCCATCACAATGTCTATGCAATTAATCATTGGTTGTGTGTGTTCAGTTTGGCTACAGACATTGTCCAAAAAAGTATTCCTTTGTCTGTGACACCTGAGATCTTCAATGCAGACAGTGGCACAATTGTTGTGCTGACATGTGTGCACATTTCCTATTTAGGTGACGATTCCCTTCAGCAATGGCCATGCCTGCTCACAGATGTCTACTTCTCATTTATCTGTGCTATCCATGCTACTCACTGTACTTGTGTTTTGAGTATGTACAAATGCATTCATGGACACATTCACCCTTGTTGCCACGATGTATGTGTGTTATCACAGCCTACCCCTATGTTGGGAATTGTTCTGCAGGGTATTTGAGCACATGACTCACAATTTTGAGAATTGTACCCAAGGGGTTTCAACACTTTTCCTTCCGTGATAGACTACATCTTGGTTGTCTGACCACCACCTGGACATTCATATCAGCCCAGGGATGTACGTGACAGTGTGTGTTCCCTTTATCTGTCTTTGTTCGGTGAGTTGTTACATCACTATACACTATTGTGTCATGAAGGCAGGGTGTGTATTAAGCCAGCAACCTCCATGGGTGGTTATGCATGTGGAATTTGACATCACACCCACATGTGGTGTGTCACGCAGTGTGTGACAGTAATCCATCCTCCATGGAGTGGGATACTGCTGTAAGTGATGTGTTGCTATGGCACTATCACGAAAGTCACAAGTTAGAGATGTGCACATACCCCCATGTAGTTGTGGTATGCTGATGATGATGTACCCCCCTATATCTGAGCACTTCTGTGAGTCCTCTGCACCCACCCTCATATGTCTGGACACTGCTGGAAGTCATATCCACCCACCTTTCATATGTCTAGACTCTGCTGGGAGTCACATCCACCCACCCCTCATATGTCTGGACACTGCTGGGAGTCCTCTGTACCCACCCCCATACTGTTGGACTATGCTTGGAGTCCTCTGCACCCACCACTCATATGTATGGACACTACTGGGAGTCCTCTGCACCCACCCCTTGAATGTCTGGACACTGCTGGGAGTCATATCCACCCACCCCCATACTGTTGTCCTATGCTGGGAGTCCTCTGAACCCACCCCTCATATGTCTGTACACTGCTGGGAGTCCTTTGCACCCACCCCTCTTATGTGTGGACACTGCTGGGAGTCATATCCACCCACCCCTATACTGTTGGCCTATGCTGGGAGTCATATCCACCCATCCCTCATATGTCTGGATACTGCCGGGAGTCCTCTGCACCCACCCCTCATATGTCTGGACACTGCTGGGAGTCATATCCACCCACCCCTCATATGTCTGGACACTGCTGGGAGTCCTCTGTACCCACCCCCATACTGTTGGCCTATGCTTGGAATCCTCTGCACCCACCACTCATATGTATGGACACTACTGGGAGTCCTCTGCACCCACCTCCATACTGTTGGCCTATGCTGGGAGTCCTCAGAACCCACCCCTCATATGTCTGGACACTGCTGGGAGTCATATCCACCCACCCCTATACTGTTGGCCTTTGCTGGGAGTCATATCCACCCACCCCTCATATGTCTGGACACTGCTGGGAGTCCTCTGCACCCACCCCCATACTATTGGTCTATGCTGGGAGTCCTCTGCACCAACCCCTCATATGTCTGGACACTGCTGGGAGTCATATCCACCCACCCCCATACTATTGGCCTATGCTGGGAGTCATATCGACCCACCCCCATACTGTTGTCCTATCCTGGGATTCCTCTGCACCCACCCCTCATATGTCTGGGCACTGTTAGCAGTCATATCCACCCATCCCTCATATATCTTGACACTGGTGGTAGTCCTCTGCACCTACCCCTTATATGTCTGGACACTGCTGGGAGTCCTCTGCACCCACCCCTCATTTGTCTGGCCACTGCTGGGAGTCATATCCACCCACCCCCATACTGTTGGCCTATGCTGGGATTCCTCTGCACCCACCCCTCATATGTCTGGGCACTGCTATGAGTCATATCCACCCACCCTATGTCTGGGCACTGCTGGGAGTCCTGTGCACCCACCCCTCATATGTTTGGGCACTGCTGGGAGTCCTATGCACCCACCCCTCATATGTCTGGGCACTGCTGGGAGTCCTGTGCCCCACCCCTCATATGTCTGGGCACTGCTGGGAGTCCTGTGCACCCACCTCTCATATATCTGGGCACTGCTGGGAGTCCTGTGCACCCACCCCACATATGTCTGGGCACTGCTGGGAATCCTGTGCACCAACCCCTCATATGTCTGGGCACTGCTGGGAGTCCTCCGCACCCACCCCTCATATGTCTGGGCACTCCTGGGAGTCCTGTGCACCCACCCCTCATATGTCTGGGCACTGCTGGGAGTCCTCTGCACTGACCCCCATACTGTTGACCTATGCTGGGAGTCCTCTGCACCCACCTCTCATATATCTGGCCTCTGCTGGGTGTCCTATGCACCCACCCCCATACTGTTGGCTTTTTCTGGGAGTCCTGTGCACCTACCCCTCATATTCCTGGACACTGATGGGAGTCCTGTGCACCCACCCCTCATATGTCTGGGCACTGCTGGGAGTCCTCTGCACTCACCCCCATACTGTTGGCCTATGCTGGGAGTCCTCTTCAAGCACCTCTCATATGTCTGGCCTCTGCTGGGTGTCTTCTGCACCCACCCCCATACTGTTGGCCTTTTCTGGGAGTCCTGTGCACCCACCTCTCATATGTCTGGGCACTGAATGGAGTCCTGTGCACCCACACCTCATATGTCTGGGCACTGCTGGGAGTCCTCTGCACCCACCCCATACTGTTGGCCTATGCTGGGAGTCCCCTGCACCCACCTCTCATATGTCTTGCCTCTGCTGGGTGTCCTCTGCACCCACCCCCATACTGTTGGCATATTCTGGGAGTCCTGCGCACCCACCCCTCATATGTCTGGGCACTGCTGGAAGTCCTGTGCACCTATCCCTCATATGTCTGGGCACTGCTGGCAGTCCTGTGCACCCACCCTCATATGTATGGGCACTGCTGGGTGTCCTCCGCACCCACCTCCATACTGTATGCCTATTCTGGGATTCCTGTGCACCCACCCCTCATATGTCTGGGCACTGCTGTGAGTGCTGTGCACCCACCCCTCATATGTCTGGCACTGCTGGGAGTCCTCTGCACCCACCCCTCATATCTCTGTGGACTGCTGGGAGTCTTCTGCACCCACCCCCATACTGTTGGCCTATTTTGGGAGTTCAATGTACCCACCCTTCATATGTCTGGGCACTGCTGGGAGTCCTGTGCACCCACCCCTCATATGTCTGGGCACTGCTGGGAGTCCTGTGCACCCACCCCTCATATGTCTGGAAACTGCTGGGAGTCATTTCCACCCACCCCTTAGATGTCACGCACCGAACCCCAACATTACTGGCGTGTGTGCGGCTCGTATCAGTATTGCACTGGTGCCATACGCGAGCGTGAAACGCACCGTACCCCAACATTCATGGCATGTGTGCAGCTCGTAGCACGATTGCAATGGTGATATACGTGAGCGTGTGACGCATGTACCCCAACATTCATGGCGTGTGTGCGGCTCACAGCACGATTGCAATGCTGATAAACGCGAGTGTGTGATGTACCATACCCCAACATTAATGACGTGTGTGCGGCTCTTATCACTATTGCACTGGTACCATACGTGAGCGTGTAACGCACCGTACCCCAACATTCATGGCGTGTGCGGCTCATAGCACCATTGCAATGGTGGTATAGGCGAGCGTGTAAGATGCACCGTACAGGTACACTTCCATTGTTGCGGTACGTTGTACTCACCGCTTGCGCCATCGTTGGTTTCTGTGCGCCACGTCGTAGGTGTACAGGACTGGGATGACACGGGCGATGGGGTTCAAGGCGTTTATGTTGCGTACCGGGGTGCGGTTCGGGCCTGACTCTGCTTTTACAGACATTTTCAGCTCCCGTAGCAAAAGGGTCTTACGGAGTGTCGTCAACACGAATCGTATTTCCTGGTCCGGGAAATGCGGCTTGTTTACGTACGGACGTAGCGTACTGCGTGACCCGGATATAAATTGTATGTATTTTTTTGTCATATGGTGTTTAGTACGGTTCGTACGGATATGTGCTTTGGGTTTGGATCGTACTTGATCGTACGTACAGGGACGTTGAAGGTGTATGATTTGTACGGGAAATAGGCTCCGTATAACTTTTCGTTGGGGATTTTACCAAATCGGAATCGGCCCCTATGTGCGCTCGCTATGTTCTCAGGCAATCAGAACTGCCGATCTATGGTTGGCCGGTTCACATACTATACCGTTGTCAGTCAAAGGCAACTCTGACCCACACCAGATTAGAGCCATATATATTTTATGTATACTTATTTACTTTATTATTAAAACTCAATATTTGTGTTAATTTTTTTTAGGTGCAGGGATGGAATTTATGTAAGATATAATTTTTATTTAAATTTAAAAAAAATATTTTTTAACTTTTTAAAAATTGATATTTAGATCTTGTTTGGTACTATTTTATAACTGGTATAGACTGTTTAGAAATGTTCTAATATTAATTAAATTTATTTAGATAAAAAAATCTATATTTTGTTTTAGTTAGTAAGTGTGAGTTGTACCATTTGTTATAGGAAAGTGTGGAAATGTAATGAAGTACACTAGATTTATTGTTGTAATTAAAAAAAATGTTTTAAAATATTTTATATAAGTGCCACAGAGCTGTGTTGCAGAGAGGTGTAAAAAGGGACACAGCCTGGACCACCTCTCTGCAACGAAGCGCAGTTGCGCTAACTGGAAGCACCTGGTGGGTTAGTTAGCCCCCAGGGGCCATCAGGATTGAAGGAGAATTATTTCCCCAACTTAAAACGCCCCACAGGGTGTGTTTGCACACGTCACATCTGGCCCCGTCCCCTCCCTTCCCCACTGTGTAAACACACCCTGTGCCCGTTTTAAGTTGGGAGATCAAGTCACCTTGAATCCTGAGGGTCAGTAGGGTCAAACTAGCCCACTAGGTACCTCCAGTAAGCGCTGTTGCAGAGAGGCATAAAAAGGGGCACAGCCTGACCACCTCTCTGCAACACAGCACAGTGGTGATTACTGGAAGCACCTGGTTGGCTAATTGGCCCCAGGGGCCCTCAATATTGAAGAGGAATTATTTCTCCAACTTAAAACGTGCCACAGGGTGTGTTTGCACATGTCATCTCAGACCCCGTCCCCTCTCTTCACTACTCTGTAAACACACCCTGTGGCCTTTTTAAGTTGGGAGATTAAGCCCCCCTGAATCCTGAGGGTCCCTCAGGTCCAACTAGCCCACTAAGTACCTTCAGGAAGCACCACAGAGCTGCCTTGCAGAGAGGTGTAGAAAGGGGCGTGGCTTCTAAACACCTCTCTGCAACACAGCTCCCTGGGCATACTGGAGGTACCTGGTGGGCTAGTAGGCCCACAGGGACCCTCAGGATCGAAGGGGAATTAATTTCCCAACTTACAACTCGCCATGGGGTGCGTTTGCACACTGGTGACGGAAGGGGGTGGGGTCTGAGGTGACATGTCTGCAAACACCACCTGTGGCATGTTTTAAGTTGGGGAATTAATTCCTCGTCAATCCCGAAGGTCCCTTGGGGCCAACTAGCCCACCAGGTACCTCAAGTATGCACTGGAGAGCTGTGTTGCAGAAAGGTGTTCAGAGGGCACGCCCTTTTTACAACACTCTGCAACGCAGCTCCGTGGCACTTACTGGAGGTACCTGGTGGGCTAGTTGGCCTCCAGGGACCCTCAGGATTGAAGACATGTCACCTCAGTCCCTGCCCCTCCCTTCACAACTGTGCAAATGCACCCTGTGGCGCCTTTTAAGTTGGGGGATTAACTGCCCTTGAATCCTGAAGGTCCATGGGGTGCAACTAGCCCATCAGGTACCTCCATTAAGCGCCACAGAGCTGCGTTGCAGAGACGTGTGAAAAAGGGGCGTGGTCTCGGAGCACCTCTCTGCAACGCAGCTCCCTGGCTCATACTAGAGGTTCCTAATGGTAAAGTTGGCCCCCAGGGACCCGTAGTATTCAAGAGTATTAGTTCCCCATCTGCGAAGGCACCAGGGGGCGTGTTTGCAGAGTGCTGCAAGGAGGGGGTGGGGCCTCCAGTGCGATGCTGGTCTTTTTTTTAATTTATGTTTTTAAGAAGGGGGGCTGTGTGGACCCCTTTCTTTTCCTAATTTATTGGCCCTTGGGACCCCATCCCCCAGGGCCTGACCCCAATTTGATTTATTTTTTTTCAACATTTTAAAAGGTCTGTGTTGCCCCCCCTTCCGAGGCCATAATTGGCCCCGGCGGACCCCACCCCCTGAAGCATGGCTATGTTTTTTATTTAATTTAATTATTGAGGGGGGCTTTGTGGCCCCCCTCCTCAGGCCACTCATGGCCCCGGGGACCCCATCCCCCGGTGCCGGGCATTACTTTTTTTATAAATATTTTTTATAATGGGGAATGGAGGCCCCGTGGCCCTCACTCCCGGGCCACATATGGCCCCGGGGACCCCATCCCCCGGAGCTGGCCCTATCTATTGGGGACCGGTGGGAGGGTCCCCAATCCCCCCATGATCCCGCCAGGCCCCCGCCACCTGCAGGAGTCGGCATCGCTTTTCCGCACCGGGAGCTGCAGCTCCCCATGTGGAAAAGCAATCTGCTTTGGTATTTGGAAGAGAGAGCAGGTTTCCAAAAACCAAAGCAGAGTTTACTATGGCAGGGCGGGAACCGCGAGGCTCCCACCCTGCCATAGTCAAATGCAGTGTCCCGGCGGTGGCCACCCCGGGACACTGTAGGAGCCGGCCCAGGGAAATGGCGGTTCCCAACATTAGCAAAGCCCTGGGGAGGTGGTGGACCCCGGGGCTGGGGGGGTCTGTAAATGGCCCCTCAATTTGCATACTTAGTGCCCCGGGGAGGTGGAGGTCCCCCTGGCATGTGAGGAGGCTCAAGCCTCGCCACACATGTTTCTTTATTTAAAAACAAAAGCCCTGGGGATGGCGGTCCAAGGGCTGCAGGGGGGGTCATGTGACGCAAATATTTTAGAAAGCCCTGGGGAGGTGGTGGTCCCCAGGGCTTGGGGGGGGCTTTGAGCCCCCCTCCATTTAATACACAATACACAAGGCCCTGGGGTGGCGGTCCCTGGGGCTGCCGGGGGGCTCTGAGCCCCCGACAAAGATTTTGAAAAAGCCCAAGGGGTGGCAGTCCCTGGGGCTGGGGGGTCCGCTTGGGTCCCCCATTACATTATAAACATTGCCCCTGGAATTTGGCCTACCTGGGGGCTAATTTTTTTTTTGCAGCAGGATCCGCGGATCCAGCAAGCATCCTACGATTTTGCAAAACAATAACATTTTTTTGGGCCCTGGTGGTCTTTGTGGGACCCCCTGAGCAGGTATAGCGGGTCAGGGTGTTTTTACCCTGCCCCTTTTTTGTGTTTTGCACATTTATTTTTCTCTTTTCTTTTGCCTCGGTTCTATCGAATCAATAAACTACTAGGGGTTGGCTCTAATCAGTATGGCTGAGCCTGCATAGAACATAACAAAAAGAAATTGCCAGTACTGATAACACCACAGTAACATAAATTCAGAACACAGTACTTGAAAAGAAAAATTCAAGACTGGATGCTAATTAATAGCTTTTTATTCTTATTGCTGATTTTATCAAAAGATACTTTTTCTTTTTATGAAGACAGACATGTAAGAAACAATGCAATGACCAAACTCAAAACTAAAGGCAATCATTCATCATACCACTCATATCACAACCAGACGATAAACAATCATTCAAGGGGAGAAGGGGAACACTGGATAGAAGAACTACAAAGTTTATCAAAACATACAATATTTACAATATAATACAATACTATACATGAAACAAGGAGAGCCAAGTGTCTGCAAAAACACTTAAATAAATTATTTGAATAAACAATCACTTTTGACGTACATTCCTATAACTAAATGTATAAAAATACTTCTTGGGTCTTTAGAAAAAGGATAATGTACAAAGATTAGTGATAAGCAACAGTTGTTATAGCATTTACGCTTATCACTAGAGCAGACAATAAGATGGCTGAGGCCTACGCGTTTCGAAACCCAATGATTTGTAGGGATTCTCTTCAGGGCCTTTCGGGTTCTCTACAAAAGTGGAGAAAAGAAATGAGAAAAAAGGGAGAGGGGTTAGAAGAAACTCAAGACACAAGATTCATTTAATCACAAGATCAACATCAGTCACCTCCACTCAGTGTCTACCCAGGATACCTCAGACTGACCGCTGGTTTATGCGATTGCAACTGACTGATATTTAAAAGGTTTCTAGGGTCTTAAAAATACCACAGGCGGAAATCTCTGTCAAATTTTGACAAAGCTTTACTCACCTTCCGTGTTTATGAAGAAATAAGTAATCTCAGATGGAGCTGAGTTGACACAGTAGAATAGTGGTGAACCTGTGTAGGAAGATGGAAATGTATTCAGAATGGAAGAATATGTGTTGAATTTAAAGGGCTGACGGAGTAAAACAGGAGTCTCACCTGGTGAAAAATGTAGAAAACCGCATATATAGAAGCTGTCAAATTTTCGTCATTGGACGAGTCTTTGAGGGAAATGAAAACAAGCAATACTCAGTATGACCTTCCACGACGTATGCGTGGTAAAAAAGACTTAGTTAATGTAAATTCATTACCAATAAACGTTGTAGTACAACGAGAAGAAGTAGCACTTGCTTGCGGGAAACGTCTGTCAAAGTAGGGCTTTCAAATGCGTTGTTCATCTGAAAGAACAGCGCACAACATAAACCGCCGGCACGCATTGATTTACAGAAAGATAGGTTAAAGAATGAATAAATGCGGCGGCTTACCGGCATCACAAGTCGGCTACGTGTGACCGCGTTGGGTAATGCACACGGATATTCTAGTTAACCAACGCCTCGAGGCTGGAATGGGAAATGAAGCGCGTCAGGGTCAATTACATTACTGAAGCCGCGGAAGACAGGCGCGTGCAGCATGTTAGTTAGAGCTCAGTTACAACGTGATCTCAACGATTAGAGCAACTCGGGGCTTACCAGCACGTATTTCTTTAACTCGGTCAGCGGTAAATAATTAACTAGGAAGAAACAAACAAAAAGCCAGATTGAGAAACTGCTTCTAAGTGTTTAAACTAAGGATGACTTTCGCGCATATCCAGTTCAGAGTACTTACTGATTGAATTAGGGCAAGTTTTCAAACGAGGCAGCGTCCAAAACAGCACTACATGGCGGCTCCTGCGCAGTAGCAGGCTGAGCTGAAACTACTCTGCTTATATACCTAACTAATAAGCAGGGGAACCGCCCAGTCAGTATTCAGAGTTACATGAAAAAACTGGACTGGATCCAAAGTGAAATATGGATCGGAGTTTCTCAACAGCACTAAGCACCAGTCTTTGCATGACTACATTACATTACAGGGCTGGTAAATGATGCAGATCATTTACAGTTTGAAGATCTCACTTAATTCGTTCAGTCCAGATACTGCTGTATCGAACTTCACGATAAGGAAAGCTTCACGTTTAGATAGCGTCAGATTTAAATCACCACCCCTGGGATTTCGCTCTATTTTAGAGATTACTGTCCACTTCAGGTTACTCACAGTATGCTGAAATCGCGTCCAATGTTGCACTAAGGGGGCATTTTCAACTTTCCTATTGATCCGTGATTTATGTTGCGAGATCCGTTGTCGGATCTCTTGATTAGTTTTGCCAATATATAACAATTGACATGGGCATATAATACCATATACCACATATTTGCTCTTACAGTTACTCATCGTGTCATGTTTCCAGGACACTCCGTTGTGCTGAAACAAGGAACCTTCCATAGTAGATTCACAGCACAAGCAGTTTCCACATTTGTGGTGTCCAAGGATGGGTGGCATCCCCATCATTTGGCGTAACGTTTGTGGTTTGGCAATGGGCATGGCAGCCCGAACAATATGGTTTGCGATATTATTTTCCTTCTTGAAGGCAAATAGTGGTTCATTTGCTAGACTGTTATCAAGGTTCTTGACCAAGTGCCAGTTCTGTTTAATCACCTTTTTTAGACGATTGGCATTGGGGCAGTAGGTGGTGACACATACTTGCTTTTCTAAGGCAGGTTTGGATTTACGCTCTAAAAGTGTTTCACGTGGGGTCCATTGTGCTCTTTTCTTGCAGTTTTTAACAAGTTTCTTAGGGTAACCCCTCTCACATAACTTAGATGTGAGGTTTTCTGAATGTTGTTCGAAATCTTCTTTATATGTGCAGTTTCTGCGGACTCGCAAAAACTGCCCATATGGAAGATTTTCTTTTAGATTTCTTGGGTGGTTGCTGTTAAACATGAGAGACTTGTTACGGTCCGTTGGTTTTGTGTACAAGGTAGTAGCAAGCTTACCATCGACAGGAAAGACCTCCACGTCTAGGAATGCGATCCTGCTGGTGGATTCAGAAATGCTGAATTTAATGTCAGCTGTTCTATCATTAAGCCATTGATAAAACGTCCGCGGATCCAGCAAGCATCCTACGATTTTGCAAAACAATAACATTTTTTTGGGCCCTGGTGGTCTTTGTGGGACCCCCTGAGCAGGTATAGCGGGTCAGGGTGTTTTTACCCTGCCCCTTTTTTGTGTTTTGCACATTTATTTTTCTCTTTTCTTTTGCCTCGGTTCTATCGAGGCACAAGATGCTTGCCAACACTTCCTGGTTTGGAGTGTTGACAGCCAATTAGCGTGAAGCTCATGATCAGAAGGGTGCGCGGATCCTGCACGCCTCTAGATATCAATATTTTTTTTATTTTGATTTTCTCAGCAACTACTAAATGGATTTACACCATTTAACAATCAATCAATCAATCAATCATATCATTTGTAAAGCGCACTACTCACCCGTGAGGGTCTCAAGGCGCTGGGGGGGGCGGGGGGGGAATGCTGCTACTGCAAACAGAGTTCTTTCTGAACCAAAGGCTACCTTTTTGCCAAATTTGATGTAATTAGGTTCAGCAGTTCAGGCTGTATCCGCGGCTAAAGTTTCCTATGGGAAATTGCATGGGGAAAACATGTTTGCCGAATCACCCCGAAAGATAGGAACGGACAGGGCCATAGGTTTTTTAAATTTCGCCAAGATTCGCCAATCAGCGCCAAAGTTATTGGGAATAGAATGTTGCGATTTTCCTATGGTAACTAGGTCCTAACCATAATATATAAATTCACTTAAAAAACCATAGGTTTCAGGCCTTATATAGTTAGGAATTAGCATTTAAAAAACCATTGAAATTGCTCCTATATAGTTAGTTGTACTAACTATATTTCACGCACCCACAATCCACTGCTGATGATGTCACATATTACATCATTCATGACATGGTCAGTGACATCACTGATGACATCTCAAATGACATCACTGATGACATCTCATTTGACGTCACTGATGACATCACTGATGACATCATCCAGTGACTGTGTGTTTCTGTAAAGTTTAAATATGTTTTACATATTGAAGAATGAGTGGATGTGATTAAATGTGTCTTACTAAATGCATGGGTTAGTGACTAAACTGTCTGAATGTGTGCATCAGTATGTATGTTGTTGTGTAAGCTGCTGCATGTGTTGATCAGTAGCTATATGAGTGGCTATGTGGGGTATTGATTGGTTTCCCAAGTATTTGAATGGGAGACTGAGTGTGCGTGTGGGTGGCTGGGAGGTGTGTGACTCCGTGCATAGATGTGTGAGCAGTTGATTCATTAGGTGTATGAGTTCAAGAGTGCATGTGGAAACAGCTATATGGGCGATTTACTGTGTGCATGGGTGTGTTGGTGAGTGAATGGATATCTCAGTGCTACATGTCCAAGTAAGTACATATGTAAAACACAGTGCATGTGAGAGTTGGCATATATAAATGACTATACATGAGAGCCAGTGAATGTGCGAGTGGCTTTATGGATCATTGTGTACTTGTATCAGTGATTGCATAAGAGAGTAAGTATGTGTTAGTATATGTTTGAATAAGTAAGGTGTTGTGTGTATAACTGTATAGTTAAGGAAATGGAAGTGTGATTGAGTCTTTGCATGACTGACTAAGTGTGTGAGTAACTCCATGGATGAGTGGCAGTGTGTGAGTTTCTGTATAGGTTTATGAGTGCATATCGTAGTGTTGTATGGATGAGTGACTGTATGTATGAGTGATTCTATGGGTGAATGAGTGAGTGTGTGTTTAGACCTAGGAATCAGTGAGTGTGTATGTAGTAACTGGTATTGGTGTGTCAATGGTTTCAAGAATGGTAGTCTGTATTTAACACTGGGTGTTTCAAAGGTTATATTAGAGTGTGAGGAGGTGCATCGTATTATCACATAACAATATCATCAGTGATGTGATCACTCAGTGATGTCAAATGAGATGTCATCAGTGATGTCATTTGAGATGTCATCAGTGATGTTATCAATGATGTCACTGACCATGTCATGAATGATGTAATATGTGACATCATCAACAGTGGATTGCGGGTGCGCGAAATATAGATAGTACAACCAACTATATAGAAGCAATTTCAATGTTTTTTAAATGCTAATTCATAACTATATAAGGCCTGAAACCTATGGTTTTTTAAGTGAATTTGCAAGGTTTTTAAAACGCTAATTCCTAACTACATAAGGCCTGAAACCTATGGTTTTTTAAGTGAATTTGAAAGGTTTTTCAAATGCTAATTCCTAACTATATAAGGCCTGAAACCTATGGTTTTTTATGTGAATTTGCAAGGTTTTTTAAATGCTAATTCCTAACTATATAGGGCTTGAAACCTATGTTTTTTTCAGTGAATTTGCAAGGTTTTTTAAATGCTAATTCCTAACTATATCAGGCGTGAAACCTATATTTTTTTCAATACATTTCAAAGGTTTTGTAAATCCTAAATCTATTAGCGGATAACGTTTATATATGTTATTATCCTTCTGGGACCACCTGAGCAGCCATCTTATTTCTCAGGAGAAGTGAGGCACAAGAGAGCACAAAACAAGAGTGGAAAACGTGAAAAGGGACTAGGGTTGAGACCCCCTGACCCCCTAGCCCTTCTCAGGGGGTCCCAGAAGGACCACCAAGTGCAAATATATATATATTTTTTAAATCGCTGGGTACGGGCACGGTACGCGTACCATCCGTGTACGGTGCGCGTATCCCGCAATTGTTTTGAATTTCTTTTCTTTATTGCCCTTGGGGGTCCTTTTGGGACCCCCTGAGACGGGGTAGAGGGTTGGGAGGTCTCTACCCTGCCCCCTTTTCGTGTTTTCCACTCTTGTTTTGGGCTCTCTTGTGCCTCAGTTCTCCTGAAAAACAAGATGGTGGCCAACACTTCCTGGTTTGGACAGTGTGGAATGCTGACAGTCAACTGCCAGCCAATCAGAAACTCGCTCGCGCACATAAGGGTACGCGCACGTACGCGTACGGTACGCGTACCGTACGCGTACGGTGCACGTACGGTGAGCTCATATAGATATCTAATTTGCTCAAATTCAATTTTCTCAACAACAACTGGAGGGATTTTTACCAAATATAGAAAAGGCACTACTGCATACCTGTCCCCACCATTTTGCCAAGTTTGATGTAATTTCGTTCAGCCTTTCGGGCTGTAGCCGTGTCTAAAGGTCCCATAGAAAATGCCAATTGAAAAATTTCAAATTCAATTTTCTCAAGAACTACTGGTGGGATTTTCACCAAGCATAGCAAAGGCACATCTGCATACCAAGCCCTACCATTTTGCCAAGTTTGGTGTAATTCCATTCAGCCGTTCGGGCTGTACCCGTGTCTAAAGGTCCCTATGGAAATTAATATGGGGAAAACACTTTTTGGGACCCCTTTTCGGCCCCCGGGTTTGACGAATCCCCCCGAAACTTTCAGGCAAGGAGCGGAGCATAGCGTAGCGAAGCAATTTTAAGGAAAATTACACGCAGATTCCTCAATCGGTGCCAAAGTTATTCCCAATAGAATGTTGGGGATTTCCTGTGGTAACTAGGTCCTAACTATATATACCTACTGGCGACCGCCAGTAGGTAATATATGTATATATATATATATATTCAAAAAACGAGAGTTGCTCTCTAAGTGAAGCGCCCACACAACGTTGTTTTCTCATCGCCTTTTATTTTCTCAATGGCAGGAATGAGTGCAGCGCCTGGATGCTAGCAATGTTTCTTTAAAGCCTGTATGCCGACGCGTTTCTGGAGCGGTTGCTCCCTTCCTCATGGCAGGCTCAGGAGGCTATCACCAGCTGCCTCACAATGTCGTTTAAATGTTAATTCAAAGTCCCGCCCTCTGGGCATGCTTCTCAGTAGCATTCTGGTCCCTGTAGTGTGAGGTAAGTATTATCCCGTAGTGGGGCAGGCAGCTGTCTTTTCACCTTCCAAAATCTCTTCCCTTCGGGTTGCTGTCACCCTCTGGTGCCACATGCATTGCTTTTCTTGCACCACGGAGACAGGCAACGTTGTTCCTCGCAGGTGTTCGCCAAAGTAAAACACCCGGACCCGTACCGTCAACAGGGGGGCTGCTTCGTGACCGGAGAGGGCCACTTAATATTCAAAAAACGAGAGTTGCTCTCTAAGTGAAGCGCCCACACAACGTTGTTTTCTCATCGCCTTTTATTTTCTCAATGGCAGGAATGAGTGCAGCGCCTGGATGCTAGCAATGTTTCTTTAAAGCCTGTATGCCGACGCGTTTCTGGAGGGCGTTTGGCCGCACTTTTAGCTCGAACGGCTGAATGGATTTGCACAAAACTTGGCAAAATTGTAGGGACTGTTAGCCCGATGTGCCTTTGCTGGGTCTCAATATATGTGCTCCAGTGGATTTTGAGAAATTAACGTTTTAAAAAACAGATATATCTGTGACAGCGTCCCGGGTCGCGTACTTTTCGCGTAACGGAACTTTGCGAAGCGAAGCTGATTGGCTGTCCGGTGTCTGTCAACATTCTAAACAGTCCAGAGTGGCAGCCATCTTGTCTCTCGGTAGAATCGAGAGACAAGAGGTGGTGAAAAACGAAGGGGGAAATGAAGGAAAGGGGGCAAGGTAGACCCCTTCTGACCCCCTAGGATTGATGAGGGGAATATTAAAGTGCCCCGCGGGGCAAAAAAAAAATGTTGCGATTTTTCGTCGTAGAGAGGCGTCCCGGTACGCGAACCGGGCAGCTAACCAGCAGCGTAACGGGAGTCTGAGGAGAAGCTGATTGGCTGTCAACATTGTAAACAGTCTGGAGCGGCTGCCATCTTGTCTCTCGGTAGGATCGAGAGACAAGAGGTGTTGAAAAACAAAGGGGGAAATGAAGGAAAGGGGGCAAGGTAGACCCCTCCTGACCCCCTAGGATTGATGAGGGGGATATTAAAGTGCCCCGCGGGGCAAAAAAAAAAAGAACGATTGCGATTTTTTGCCGTAGAGGCGCGTCCCGGTACGCGAACCGGGCAGCTAACTGGGAAGCTAACCGGCAGCGTAAAGGGAGTCTGAGGAGAAGCTGATTGGCTGTCAACATTGTAAACAGTCCGGAGTGGCCGCCATCTTGTCTCTTGGTAGGATCGAGAGACAAGAGGTGGAAAAAAAAAGTGTAAATGAAGGAAAGGGGTAAGGTAGACCCCTCCTGACCCCCTAGGATTGATGAGGGGGCTATTAAAGTTCCCCGCGGGGCAAAAGAAAAAAAAATGCGATTTTTCGCGGTAGAGGGGCTTCCCGGTACGCGAACCGGGCAGCTACCGGCAGCGTAACGGGAGTCCGCCATCTTGTGTTTTTGGAGGGTCCGGTTTGCATACGGGGTAGCGTTCCGGTAAGCGTAACAAGGGGAAAACCAAGAGAAACATTAAAATAAAATTTAAAGGAATAGATTTCAACCAAACTTGGCAAAATTGTAGGGACTGTTTATTTGATGTGCCTTTGCAAGGCCTCAAGATATGTGCTCGTGTGGATTTTGTCTAATTAAGGTTAAAAAAAATATATATACCTGTAAGCGTGCTCCGGCGCTCTTACGTTACGCGTTTTGTTTGCGCTGCAGAGCCGATACGTCACGGTTATGCGACGCGTCATGAGGCGTCTCACGTGGCTACGTGATACGTCACGTAATAAAGAATATATTTTACAGTTATAGATATTAGCTTTTAAAAAACCAATGAAATTCACTGAAAAAACCATAGGTTATAGACCATATATAGTTAGGAATTTGCATTTGCAAAACCTTGAAAATTCACTGAAAAAACCATAGGTTAGAGACCATATATAGTTAGCTGCACATTTTATTGATATAAAACCAATGAAATTCCATATATAGTTAGTTGCACTAACTATATATCGCGCACCCGCAATCCACTGCTGATGATGCCACATATGACAGAACACAGGTCAGCCATTCGGACCAACAAACGCCTAGCGCCTCTGGTGAAACATTTCACCGAAAATCACCATGCTCCAGACGATTTTAAGTGGCGCATTTTGGAAAAAATCAGACTCCCTAGCAACAAAGGGGGTGACCAAGTCAGAAAGAAAAGGGAAGTCTTTTGGATTTTCTCCCTGGGAACTTTCAAACGAGGCCTTAATGCCGAAATTCCCTGGGAGAATGCCATCCTATAGGTACTTTCAGCCATCTACTTTTTAGTGCAGTAAAGGTTTTTTTTTTTTATACAACTGTTCCCCCATATATATGTTTATTTTGGACATATATAATTTATGATAAATATAAACGACAATCATTACCAACCGTTCTCTTAGATTATTCCCTATCCTGATTTACAATTTTATGTTCCTAATTATTTAACTTAGAACTTCCTGATAAATAATCATTAAAATCATATAGATGCCCTATGATTAGAAACATTTTTTGATGCCCGCTATATTAGGAACACGAATGTCCTCTATGTCTCCAAGTAGTATTTTGAGTTGGAACCATTTGAGAACTTGATCATTGTAAGCGCCATATTTAAATGGGACAGGCCTTGGAACTTCGAGATCCAACCAGTCCTATTTTGAGATCTATCAACAGCAGGATTCATTTAGTAGATTACAAACATCATATCTACGTATTGTTAGGTTTCTCACATATGTGGTATATTTACACACATACATCCATAGGGATAAATGTTAAATATCGATTTAACCTTTTTTTGATCCTTTTTCAATATATCATTGCTGTCCAAAATTAACATATCAAAAATGCCCTTTTTGAGCGAATCGGTATAAGTATTAATACTTTGATGAATAAACCACATATGCTCTCTATAAACACACGCGCCTTTAGCCTTCTGGGATTGACCATACCCGCGCGTTTTCACGCGCCATCTTGGAATGGGGTACTTTTAGATCGCTTTTCGTCCCATTAGTCCTACTTCTAGATCATCGGCACCACGAGTGTTACCGGCTTTTTTCGCGCCAAACTTTGCTTTAAATAAGGAATTAGCCACCCGGTGGCTATCTTCTGTTTACGTGGAGGACAGGTCCCCACACAACGAACCTCGGAGCAGCACCATCTTGCTGTCCGTCTTCTACTATTTGATTCACGGTAAGAACCTCGCTACGTTGGGCTTGCTGGGTACACCGAGATTTTATGTTATTTAATACTGTCTCGCTCTTTACCAACAGTGAGACTTTATAATATTAATTCGTTACCATGACTCTATTTTCAGAGCCTTTTTTTAATCTCCACAACAAGGCGCCATCACCAGTTGACCTGTTTAAAGCGTGAATACCACTAACCGCTACGTTATTTTAAACTAAGGTAATTGAGACACTTATAATGAATCTCCTGGCATTAGTTGATAAGACACAAGATCACTGCTGAGATAAAAGCCATCATTACTGCTTAGTAAGCCCGTTTTTCCCTTCTTTTTTTATCTTCTAGCCTATTTCTTCCACCTATCCGATATGAAATATCTACATAACGGCCATCAACGTCTCTCTAAAGAATACCCTTATATATCATAATTCGCACTCTCCACCTGGAAATTTCAGGTATAGAGATGGCATTAATGAATTAAATACCTGTACTACACATTATCTATTTTGCGTCTATCTTAGCCATATATAGATGTGTACTCTTTTTATAACAACTTATTCTTGAGTAAATTTGGTCCTTATATATTTTTTTCCCCGTTCCCGCTTTTCCGCCACGGCTTCATTCATCTAGCAGCTGTGAGATTGCGCTTGGGATCCTAATAGTGCATACTTTGACCAGGAATGAGCAGACTGCCCCTGGTGGTGGAATCGGTATATCATTCGATCGTCAAAAGTGTTTAGAACATTCACACAAATATCAGGTAAATGTTCAAGCATAGGCACTGAATAGTTATGAATCTGCCCAATATCTTTTTAACAAACATTGTTGTCACGTGCGGGGTCCATCTCATAGAGTACTCCATCCATCTCCTGCTCACCGTTCTAGTGACTCTATCTGAACCTGCAGTGCCATCCATATGTCTTGTGCAGAATGTTTGACCCATTGTGTTTAACCTTAGATGAATATGTCTTAGGTTCCCTCTATTTACTAATATTAATTTCATTATTAGGAACCCTTCCATCCGATAATGATATATTCTTCCAAAACAATTATATGAAGATTTCACCTTCAGTGTTCTTACTGCATGGATAGAGTCTCCATTGTTGTAAGTATAGTGCTGCCCATTGAGTATTATACTATGTTATATCATGACCTTCTTTAACACGCAATGAGAGTCACGCAATCAAATATGTTTGTAACGTTTAACATCTTTTAAGACAAAACATCCAATCTCATATACTGTGAATTGAGTAAAACATCAGCCAGAGTACAGAAGCTCTATTGGGTGTTCATAAATGATGGGGCTTGTTCTCAATGAATTATTCATGATGATCCTTTTCTGAGTCAGATACTGTACAATCGCCAGATGTTATTCTGCTAATCATTGGCTTTGAGTGTACAAATTGTTAGTCATGGCCAGTTGTAAAGTAAGGAATGACGTTTTAAATGTGTTAGTAACAGTAAATATGGTTTTTTGCTACCTTGTTATATTTTCGCTGATATGTTGACACAAAATCATGAATGTATAGATAATATATATTTTTTTATATTTCTTTCCCTTATGAATATATTTCAGGATTTAACCTGTGTCTCCTGAAGAAGGCGGTCCTCTGCCGAAACGCGCGTCGAGTTTTTATGCTTTTTCTCATTATTTATGTCATTATACCTATGTTTTTGTCGATATCCTTCATTGTGTTGAATATAAGTTTTATGCTAATTGTTTATTAGAACTGTATGTAATCTTGAAAAAAAAATTTATACCCATCATATGGTTTGGCCTTTTGGTCATTCACAATATGATTTTTAAATATATTGATTAAAAATATACCTTTTATACAAATTTGACAATTTTTTTGATTGTTCCTTCTTAATTACTGGTCTGACCTGATTGTTCACTCATATGTTTAGATGTCCTAGGACTTTTTCTCGCACCTGATGATGTCACATATTACATCATTCATGACATGGTCAGTGACATCACTGATGACATCACTGATGACATCTCAAATGACATCACTGATTACATCACTGATGACACCTCATTTGACATCACTGATCACATCACTGATGACATCACTCATGTGATAATACGATGAACCTCTTCAGACTCTAATATAACCTTACATACACTCAGTGTAAACAGACACTCACAGACTGTCACTCATCCATGGAGTTACTCACACACCTAGTGAGTCATGCAAAGAATCAATCACACCTCCATTTCCTCAACTATACAGTTATACACACCTTACTTATTCAAACATAATCTAACACATATTTACTCTCTTATACAATCCCTGATACAAGCTCACAATGATCCATATAGCCACTCACACATTCACTGGCTCTTATCCACAGTTATTTATATATGTCAACTCTCACATGAACTGTGTTTTACATTCGTACTTACTTGCACATGTAGCACTGAGACATCCATTCACTCACCAACACACCCATGCACAGTCAACCGCCCATACAGCTGTTTCCACATGCACTTTTGAACCCATACATCTAGTGAATCAACTGCTCACACATCTATGCACAGAGTCATACACCTCCCAGCCACCCACACACACACTCAGTCTCCCATACAAATACTTGGGCAACCAATTAATAACCCATATAGTTACTCATATAGCTACTGATCAACACATGCAGCAGTTTACAGAACAACAGACATAATGATGCACAAATTAAGACAGTTTAGTCACTAACCCATGCACTCAGTGAGACACATTAAATCACTCACTCATACAGTCAGTCATGCACCTACTAAATCCGTCATCCAGACACTTATACATCCACTCATTCTTCAATATGTAAGACATATTTTAACTTTACAGAAACATACAGTCACTGGGTGTTGTCATCAGTGATGTCATCAGTGATGTCATTTGAGATGTCATCAGTGATGTCATCAGTGATGTCACTGACCATGTCATGAATGATGTAATATGTGACATCATCAGCAGTGGATTGCGGGTGCTCGATATATAGTTAGTGCAACTAACTATATATGGAATTTCATTGGTTTTATATCAATAAAATGTCCAGCTAACTACATATGGTATCTAAACTATGTTTTTTTCAGTGAATATATATATATATATAAAAATATATATATATATATATATATATATATATATATATATATATGTATATATATATATATATATATATATATATATGTATATATATATATATATATGTACATATATATATATATATATATGACAACAGCCTCCTCCAAAAGAAAGAGAAGTGACCCCAGGGGAGATTCAAAGAGAGCACTTTATTTCGGTGAGAACTCAGGCGGATGCATTTCGGCTTGTGGGCCTTCTTCGGCACCCCTCTCCAAACATCCGTGCTGTCTCAAGAATAGTCCTGTCTCCATGATGTTTATGTGCCTTTCTCCGCCCCCTTATAGGCACACCCATGTAGTCCTGTGTGGGAGTACTACAAGACCCACAATGCTTCAATGTGGTGCATCGCGGGTTTTCAAGGATGCACATTTTGGGAAACACGCTGGATTTTGGCACTGGATGACAGGCGCCAAGCACGAACCTGCCGGGAGGTGAGAAGCCACCAACGTCCAGTTCTCCCTCTGGTCTCCCCCTTCATCGCTACCACCGCTCCGCGCAGAGTCCTTTAGCGTGGGCAGGCACAGGAATCCCAGTCGCCCAGTCAGGAGAAGCAATTTCTCCCGACCGCCGTTTTCCTCCAAACATCGAGGTAGGTATCAAACGTTACTGTCAACACAGTCAAACAGGAATGCTCAACGGAGCTTGCCAGGTCGTTTGAACCACTTGTGTAGCGCGGGTGCACTTGAAATTGCGTTCTGGCATGACGCAAAGTAACATGACAACAGCCTCCTCCAAAAGAAAGAGAAGTGACCCCAGGGGAGATTCAAAGAGAGCACTTTATTTCGGTGAGAACTCAGGCGGATGCATTTCGGCTTGTGGGCCTTCTTCGGCGCCCCTCTCCAAACGTCCGTGCTGTCTCAAGAATAGTCCTGTCTCCATGATGTTTATGTGCCTTTCTCCGCCCCCTTATAGGCACACCCATGTAGTCCTGTGTGGGAGTACTACAAGACCCACAATGCTTCAATGTGGTGCATCGCGGGTTTTCAAGGGTGCATATTTTGGGAAACACGCTGGATTTTGGCACTGGATGACAGGCGCCAAGCACGAACCTGCCGGGAGGTGAGAAGCCACCAACGTCCAGTTCTCCCTCTGGTTTCCCCTTTCATCGCTACCACCGCTCCGCGCAGAGTCCTTTAGTGTGGGCAGGCACAGGAATCCCAGTCGCCCAGACAGGAGAAGCAATTTCTCCCGACCGCTGTTTTCCTCCAAACGTCGAGGTAGGCATCAAACGTTACTGTCAACACAGTCAAACAGGAATGCTCAACGGAGCTTGCCAGGTCGTTTGAACCACTTGTGTAGCGCGGGTGCACTTGAAATTGCGTTCTGGCATGACGCAAAGTAACATGACAACAGCCTCCTCCAAAAGAAAGAGAAGTGACCCCAGGGGAGATTCAAAAAGAGCACTTTATTTCGGTGAGAACTCAGGCGGATGCATTTCGGCTTGTGGGCTTCTTCGGCGCCCCTCTCCAAACGTCCGTGCTGTCTCAAGAATAGTTCTGTCTCCATGATGTTTATGTGCCTTTCTCCGCCCCCTTATAGGCACACCCATGTAGTCTTGTGTGGGAGTACTACAAGACCCACAATGCTTCAATGTGGTGCATCGCGGGTTTTCAAGGATGCACATTTTGGGAAACACGCTGGATTTTGGCACTGGATGACAGGCGCCAAGCACGAACCTGCCGGGAGGTGAGAAGCCACCAACGTCCAGTTCTCCCTCTGGTCTCCCCCTTCATCGCTACCACCGCTCCGCGCAGAGTCCTTTAGCGTGGGCAGGCACAGGAATCCCAGTCGCCCAGTCAGGAAAAGCAATTTCTCCCGACCGCCGTTTTCCTCCAAACATCGAGGTAGGTATCAAACGTTACTGTCAACACAGTCAAACAGGAATGCTCAACGGAGCTTGCCAGGTCGTTTGAACCACTTGTGTAGCGCGGGTGCACTTGAAATTGCGTTCTGGCATGACGCAAAGTAACATGACAACAGCCTCCTCCAAAAGAAAGAGAAGTGACCCCAGGGGAGATTCAAAGAGAGCACTTTATTTCGGTGAGAACTCAGGCGGATGCATTTCGGCTTGTGGGCCTTCTTCGGCGCCCCTCTCCAAACGTCCGTGCTGTCTCAAGAATAGTCCTGTCTCCATGATGTTTATGTGCCTTTCTCCGCCCCCTTATAGGCACACCCATGTAGTCCTGTGTGGGAGTACTACAAGACCCACAATGCTTCAATGTGGTGCATCGCGGGTTTTCAAGGATGCATATTTTGGGAAACACGCTGGATTTTGGCACTGGATGACAGGCGCCAAGCACGAACCTGCCGGGAGGTGAGAAGCCACCAACGTCCAGTTCTCCCTCTGGTTTCCCCTTTCATCGCTACCACCGCTCCGCGCAGAGTCCTTTAGTGTGGGCAGGCACAGGAATCCCAGTCGCCCAGACAGGAGAAGCAATTTCTCCCGACCGCTGTTTTCCTCCAAACGTCGAGGTAGGCATCAAACGTTACTGTCAACACAGTCAAACAGGAATGCTCAACGGAGCTTGCCAGGTCGTTTGAACCACTTGTGTAGCGCGGGTGCACTTGAAATTGCGTTCTGGCATGACACAAAGTAACATGACAACAGCCTCCTCCAAAAGAAAGAGAAGTGACCCCAGGGGAGATTCAAAGAGAGCACTTTATTTCGGTGAGAACTCAGGCGGATGCATTTCGGCTTGTGGGCTTCTTCGGCGCCCCTCTCCAAACGTCCGTGCTGTCTCAAGAATAGTTCTGTCTCCATGATGTTTATGTGCCTTTCTCCGCCCCCTTATAGGCACACCCATGTAGTCTTGTGTGGGAGTACTACAAGACCCACAATGCTTCAATGTGGTGCATCGCGGGTTTTCAAGGATGCACATTTTGGGAAACACGCTGGATTTTGGCACTGGATGACAGGCGCCAAGCACGAACCTGCCGGGAGGTGAGAAGCCACCAAAGTCCAGTTCTCCCTCTGGTCTCCCCTTTCATCGCTACCACCGCTCCGCGCAGAGTCCTTTAGCATGGGCAGGCACAGGAATCCCAGTCGCCCAGACAGGAGAAGCAAATTCTCCCGACCGCTGTTCTCCTCCAAACGTCAAGGTAGGTATCAAACGTTACTGAGTGTCAACACAGTCAAACAGGAATGCTCAACGGAGCTTGCCAGGTCGTTTGAACCACTTGTGTAGCGCGGGTGCACTTGAAATTGCGTTCTGGCATGACGCAAAGTAACATGACAACAGCCTCCTCCAAAAGAAAGAGAAGTGACCCCAGGGGAGATTCAAAGAGAGCACTTTATTTCGGTGAGAACTCAGGCGGATGCATTTCGGCTTGTGGGCCTTCTTCGGCGCCCCTCTCCAAACGTCCGTGCTGTCTCAAGAATAGTCCTGTCTCCATGATGTTTATGTGCCTTTCTCCGCCCCCTTATAGGCACACCCATGTAGTCCTGTGTGGGAGTACTACAAGACCCACAATGCTTCGATGTGGTGCATCGCGGGTTTTCAAGGATGCACATTTTGGGAAACACGCTGGATTTTGGCACTGGATGACAGGCGCCAAGCACGAACCTGCCGGGAGGTGAGAAGCCACCAACGTCCAGTTCTCCCTCTGGTCTCCCCTTTCATCGCTAACACCGCTCCGCGCAGAGTCCTTTAGCGTGGGCAGGCACAGGAATCCCAGTCGCTCAGACAGGAGAAGCAATTTCTCCCGACCGCCGTTTTCCTCCAAACGTCGAGGTAGGTATCAAACGTTACTGTCAACACAGTCAAACAGGAATGCTCAACGGAGCTTGCCAGGTCATTTGAACCACTTGTGTAGCGTGGGTGCACTTGAAATTGCGTTCTGGCATGACGCAAAGTAACATGACAACAGCCTCCTCCAAAATAAAGAGAAGTGACCCCAGGGGAGATTCAAAGAGAGCACTTTATTTCGGTGAGAACTCAGGCGGATGCATTTCGGCTTGTGGTCCTTCTTCGGCGCCCCTCTCCAAACGTCTGTGCTGTCTCAAGAATAGTCCTGTCTCCATGATGTTTATGTGCCTTTCTCCGCCCCCTTATAGGCACACCCATGTAGTCTTGTGTGGGAGTACTACAAGACCCACAATGCTTCAATGTGGTGCATCGCAGGTTTTCAAGGATGCACATTTTGGGAAACACGCTGGATTTTGGCACTGGATGACAGGCGCCAAGCACGAACCTGCCGGGAGGTGAGAAGCCACCAACGTCCAGTTCTCACTCTGGTCTCCCCTTTCATCGCTACCACCGCTCCGCACAATCTTCAAACCTCCACACACGAGCGGCGAAAGAAGAGGCAGACCCCACGCTGTCCAGGCAAGTTATTTATTTCGTGCCTTTCAAAAATGTAACGTTTCGAGTACAGATGTACTCTTGTTCACACCAATATATATATATATATATATGTATATATATATATATATATTACCTACTGGCGATAGCCAGTAGGTATATATAGTTAGGATTTTTTCCCTATGGGATTTCTGAAAATTCTATGTCTAATAACTTTGGCGTTTGTGGACGGAATTGGCTGAAATTTTCAGGAAAATGGCACATTTTGTTTCTGAGCAGCTCCTGAAAATTTGGGGGGGGGGTTCGTCAAGGGGGGGCCGAGAAAAAAGGGGGGTCCCAAAACGCGTTTTTCCCATGTTAATTTCCATAGGGCGGTTGGACTCACTTTTAGACCGAACGGCTGAATGGATTTCCACGAAACTTGGCAAAATTGTAGGGACTTTTAGCCCGATGTGCCTTTGCTAGGTCTCAATATATGTGCTTCAGTAAATTTTGAGAAATTAACGTTTAAACCAAGATATATATCTGTAACAGCGCTCCGGGCTGCGCTCCGGTCCGCTTACTTTTCGCGTATCGGAACTTTGCGAAGCGAAGCTGATTGGCTCTCCGGTGTCTGTCAACATTCTAAACAGTCCGGCGCGGCCGCCATCTTGTCTCTCGGTAGGATCGAGAGACAAGAGGAGGCCGAAACAAAGGGGGAAATGAAGGAAAGGGGGCAAGGTAGACCCCTTTTGATCCCCTAGGATTGATGAGGGGATATTATAGAGTCACGCTGGGCCCAAAAAAAAAAAAAAAAAAAATCCGATTTTTTTCGCCGTAGAGACGCGTCTTGGTACGCGAACCGGGCAGCTAACCGGGAAGCTAACTGGCAGTGTAACGGGAGTCTGACGAGTAGCTGATTGGCTGTCAACATTGTAAACAGTCCGGAGCGGCCGCCATCTTGTCTCTCGGTAGGATCGAGAGACAAGAGGAGGCCAAAACAAAGGGGGAAATGAAGGAAAGGGGCAAGGTAGACCCCTTCTGACCCCCTAGGATTGATGAGGGGATATTATAGAGCCACGCTGGGCCCAAAAAAAAAAAAAAAAATCCGTTTTTTTCGCCGTAGAGACGCGTCTTGGTACGCGAACCGGGCAGCTAACCGGGCAGCTAACCAGCAGTGTAACGGGAGTCTGAGGAGAAGCTGATTGGCTGTTATCATTGTAAACAGTCTGGAGCGGCCGCCATCTTGTCTCTCTGTGGGATCGAGAGACAAGAGGTGGAAAAAAAAAAGGTGTAAATGAATGAAAGGGGTAAGGCAAACCCCTCCTGAACCCCTAGGATTGATGAGGGGGCTATTAAAGTTCCCTGGGGGGTGAAAAAAAAAATTGCGATTTTTCGCGGTAAAGGTGCTTCCTGGTACGTTAACCGGGCAGCTAACCGGCAGCGTAACGGGAGTCCGACATATTGTGTTTTTTGAACGTTTATGATATGTGCACGTGTGGATTTTGTCTAATTAAGGTTAAAAAAATATATATATATCTTTAAGCGTGTTCTGGCGCGCTTACGTTTTGGGTTTGGTTTGCGCTGCAGAGACGATACGTCACGGTTATGCGATGCATCATGAGGCGTCTCACGGGCTACGTGATACGTCACTTAATAAAGAATATATTTTACAGCTATAGATATTAGCTTTTAAAAAACCAATGAAATTCACAGAAAAAACCATAGGTTATAGACCATATATAGTTAGGAATTTGCATTTACAAAACCTTGAAAATTCACTGAAAAAACCATAGGTTATAGACCATATATAGTTAGGGATTAGCATTTAAAAAACCTTATTTTATTTGCACAAAACCATTGAAATTCCATATATAGTTAGTTGCACTAACTATATATCGCGGACCCGCAATCCACTGCTAATGATGTCACATATTACATCATTCTTGACATGGTCAGTGACATCACTGATGACATCACTGATGACATCTCAAATGACATCACTGATGACATCACTGATGACATCTCAAATGACATCACTGAAATCTCATTTGAAATTACTGATTACATCACTGATGATATCATTTATGTGATAATACATCTTCAGACTCTAATATAACCTTAGATACACTCAGTGTAAACAGGCACTCACAGACTGTCACACATCCATGGAGTTACTCACACACCTAGTCAGTCATGCAAAGAATCAATCACACCTCCATTTCCTCAACTATACAGTTATACACACCTTACTTATTCAAACATATACTAACACATATTTACTCTCTTATACAATCCTTGATACAAGTTCACAATGATTCATACAGCCACTCTCACATTCACTGGCTCTTATGTTCAGTTATTTATATATGTCAACTCTCACATGGAGTGTGTTTTACATATGTACTTACTTTGACATGTAGAACTGAGATATCCATTCACTCACCAATATACTCATGCACACAGTCAACTATCCATACAGCTGTTTCTACATGCACTTTTGAAACCATACACCTAGGGAATCAACTGCTCACACATCTATGCACAGAGTTATACACCTCCCAGACACCCACACACATACTCAGTCTCCCATACAAATACTTGGGCAACCATTCAATAACCCGTATAGTTACTGATATAGCTACTGATTTAAACATGCAGCAGTTTACAGAAGAACATAAATAATGATTGCCAAATTAAGACACTTTAATCACTAACCCATGCACTCAGTGAGACACATTTAATCATTCTCTCATACAGTCAGTCATGCACCTACTAAATCCTTCATCCAGACACTTATACATCCACTCATTCTTCAATATGTAAGACATATTTTAACTTTACAGAAACATACAGTCACTGGGTGTTGTCATCAGTGATGTCATCAGTGATGTCATTTGAGATGTCATCAGTGATGTCATCAGTGATGTCACTGACCATGTCAAGAATGATGTAATATGTGACATCATTAGCAGTGGATTGCGGGTCCGCGATATATAGTTAGTGCAACTAACTATATATGGAATTTCAATGGTTTTGTGCAAATAAAATAAGGTTTTTTAAATGCTAATCCCTAACTATATATGGTCTATAACCTATGGTTTTTTCAGTGAATTTTCAAGGTTTTGTAAATGCAAATTCCTAACTATATATGGTCTATAACCTATGGTTTTTTCTGTGAATATATATATATATATATATATATATATATATATATATATATATATATATATATATATATATCCAAACAAACCCTCCTTCTCTCACATGAAAGGAGACGCACCGACACTGGCTAGGTTCCAATTCACGTAGTTTTAATGTGAAACAACGCGGAGGTAAGAGGCTTCCCAATCCCAACGTTTCTGCTCTAGGCAAGCCTTGATCACGGGAGGCAGTCTCTGATTTCAAGAGGGCCCACGTGGTTTCCTTTCTTATCTACTTGGGCCGTATTCTCATGCAGAGTGCGCACAGGGAAAGGTATTGACAAATCGCAGGTGAAAAGCGCCGTTGTTTCATAGTATAAATGACATGCTGAGCAAACCCCTTCTTTAAATATTAATTTCCCTGAGCGCAAAATTGCCAGGTAAGCCTCATACATAGTTTGTTTTTCAATTTCACCATTACTTTTGAAAAGTCACTCCAACCTGCAATACCAGAGAAACTCATTCTGCTCCCAACTCGTCAACACTCTGCGAAAGCATTCCGAGGGGGCGTGCAGGTCAGGTTCCAACACATACATTCACCCAAATTACCCCACAAACCAAGCCTGAACCTTAAAGGGCGGTCGGTGCTATCAGTGCTTCTGTTTAAACATCCAAACAAACCCTCCTTCTCGTACATGAAAGGAGGTGCACCGACACTAGTTAGGTTCCAATTCACGTAGTTTTAATGTGAAAAAACACGAAGGTAAGAGGCTTCCTAGTCCCAACGTTTCTGCTCTAGGCGAGCCTTGATCATGGGAGGCAGTCTCTTATTTCAAGAGGGCCCACGTGGTTTCCCTTCTTATCTACTTATCTACTATGCATGAGAATACGGCCCAAGTAGATAATTGTAGGCTGTAGATATGGAGAGGATGCACACCTGCCTAGTCTTGACCATTCTCACTATTTGTTTGGGCTGATTATAATGCGTTACTGAATTTGAGCTTCAACTCGGGCACAGGAGCATCGTGCCAGAATGAGTCCTGCCTGCATATCTATCCACGAAGATGCCACCGTGTTGTGCCATACCTCTATTCAACTGGAGTACTTTCTATTGACTAATCAGTAAGTGAGACCTCGTTGGGTAAATGTATAGTGCTTTTGCTACACTACAGCTGCGTAAAGGGCCAGAAGAGTTGTCTCCAGTGACCAGATGTGTCTGTAATTTTGCCACCGCACCAAAAGGCGCAGAGGTCCCTCAAGTGAACTGTCCATCATTGTGAGGAAAGGGCGCAAAGACGTTGCATACTCTAGTGTGTGTGGGGCCAAATGGGCAGGGCTTCCATGCGAGTTCACATGCCTCTTGTTTAAAGGGTCAGAGGCCGATCAGAGAAGCAGATGAGAAGGAAGCAGCCTTCTGGTCATAGGAAGTACACGGGGATTGCGCTCGAGAAACTCATGGCTGCAAAGACCTCCATCAAGGATTACATCTAATAGTAGGTAGTAGATATGGGGAGGAAGCACACCTGCCTAGTCTCGACCATGCTCACTAGTTGTTTGGGTTGATTATAATGCGTTACTGAATTTGAGCTTCAACTCGGGCACAGGAGCATCGTGCCAGAATGAGTTCTGCCTGCATATTTATCCACGAAGATGCCATCGTCTACTGAAAAAAAATCTGCAAATCCACTCACGGGGGGATTTTCTGCAATTTTGCGCGATTCGTGGATCACAAAAATTCAGAAAATCCACACAATCCGCAAGCGAGATGGATTTTGCGCCCACACTTATTCAGTAGTTTTTGAGAAATTCAGAAAATATGAGTGAAATAATCAATTTCGCATAGGAAACTTTTTGCAAGGCTACAGCTGAAACTACGGAACGGAATTACCCCAAATTTGCCTAAAAGGTAGCGCTTGGATCAGAAAGCAACATTTTTTCCAAATGTTGTAAATGCGTTCAGTAGTTGCTGAGAAAATAAAAGAATAAACATTTCAAGATGTGGGCGGAACCTAAGTCCCGTGCACGAGCTTCACTGTGATTGGCTGGCAACATTCCAAACCAGGAAGTGTTGGCAGCCATCTTGTGACTCTGTAGAAGTGAGTAAACAGAAAACAGAGAAACAAAGGTATAAAACAAGAAAAAGTGGTAGGGTAGAAACATTGTGACCCCATAGGCATGCTTAGGCGGTCTCAGAAGGACCCTCAGGGCCAAGGAGAGCATTTTTATGAAAAAAAAATTAATTGCTGCAATTCGCGCTAGGGTTGCAGGTTCATGCGTTTTATTTTAATGAGACTCCAGGGTGGGCTTGTTCTCGGGGAATAAAAAAATAAAAAATAGAGGGTGCACGCTGGGGCTGTGGGGGTCCGCTGGGGTCCCCGCAGTCCCGGGGCTTTACTTATGTTGGGAGGGGTGTTACCCGGCCCCTCTCCTTGAGCCCTTCCATGTGCTAATTACTTTGGCGTCATCTGACAAATGTTTATAACATTTTCCAAAAAGTTTCTCTTTTTTGATCAGCTCCTATCTTGAACGTTTAGGGTGATTGGTCAATGTTGGGGCTGAGTAAAAAGGGGGGTCCCAAAACGTGTTTTATCAATGCATTTTCCATAGGAAACTTTGGACAAGGCCACAGGTCAAACTACTGAACAGAATTACACTAAATTTAGCAGGGATAAAGATCTTGGTCCAGAAAGCGTGCTTTTGTAGAAAAAGTATAAATCCGTTCAGTAGTGTTTTGAGATACTAAAGGAAAAAAATATATATATATCTGGTTGGTGCCTAACTCCTGAGCACGTGCTTGCCTCTGATTGGCTGCTAACACTTCAAACTAGAAAGTGTTAGCAGCTATCTTGTGCCTTGCATTGAGTGAAAATATAAAAGAAAAGTTCCGGGGACAATTTAATATAGCTGAGCTCTGTGTAATGATGATTTGGACACAGTGAATTTTTAAGATGTATTAACAATAAAGGAAAAACAGGTGAGCGCCAGGCAGCAGGACTTCTACTCCAGGACAAGATAACCCTATTACGCTCCCTGTGCCCATCATCACCACTTCACAGCTATGCCTTTAAAAGGCAGTCCGTCGGCATGCATCTCTCTACCTTTGCGAGCTAGTACGCTGCTGCTCCTCTTCGTCTGCGAACTACTAATTTGCTGTTCCTTTGGGAGCGGATGGCTCATAGTTCTGCCTCTGTGAGCGGAGCGCATGGGCCGCAGTTGTCCCTCTTCGAGCCTGGGTGCAAACTGTTCATAAGTGACACTATATGAGCATTGAAAAGCAATTTTGTGATTCAGTCCCTCAGCTGGCATCTGTCCGAGACATTTCTGAAAACATACCAGAGCTTTTTCTGTGAGAGATACACATTTCATGCTGCATCTCCCCACATTAGCAGCTAACGCACCCTCTTCCCACATCAACATCATACCCCCAACAACCTTCTTGTGCCCGCAAGTGTCCCTCTGCAAACAAATAATAAGAAGATGCTTGTGAGGTTGGACAAATAAGAGTCTTAGTCATGTATAGATTTACATATATAAACATGTTATTAAAACAAAACAACAACAAATACAACTATGTACAGCCGTGGCTTGTCATCGCTGGTCCATTTGTGAATCACAGCCTGCTAGACAAAAAGAAAGATAGGAGATAGAGAGAGAGGAAGAGAGAAAGAGTAAGAGAGAGAAAGACAGAGAAGGAGAGAGAGAGTGAGGGAGAGGAAGACAGAGTAAGTGAGAAAAAGAGTAAGATACAAAGAAGGGAGAAAGAGAGAAACAGTGTGAGAGAGAGGCAGACAAAGAGATAAAGAGTGAGCGAGAGAGGAAGAGAGAGAGAATGAGGGAAAGAGTGTGAGAAAAAGGAAGAGAGAAACAGAGGAAGAGTGAGAGATTGAGAGAAACAGAGAGAGAAGAAGAGAGGGAGAAACGAGTAAAACAGTGTGAGTGAGATAGAGAGAGAGATGAAGAGTGAGAGAGAGGAAGAGAGAGAGAGAAAGTGAGAAAGAGGGAGAGGAGAGAAAGAGTGAGAGAGAGAGGAAGAGAGAAAGAAAGAATGACAGAGAGAGACAGAGATAGCGATAGAGAAAGGGAGAACGTGTGAGAGAGAGAAAGGAAGAGACGGAGAGGGAGTGTTGACACTGGAGAAAATCTTCACAGCTCACCTTTGTGCCACCGGTGTGTCTCCAACCACATGCTGGGACATACCTTACCCTCAAGTTTAGTGATCTGAAAGATAGCATAGATTTAGTATTTGCAGAGTACATACAAATGCACATGCGTAATTCTCTGTTTCAAGGAAGATACAAAGAGAAACAGTGTGAGAGAGAGGAAGAGAGAGAAAGAGTGGGAGAGGGGAAGAGAGAGAGAAAGGGTAAAAGAGGAAGAGGGAGTTTGAGAAAAAGAAAGACGGACAAAGAGAGAAAGAGAGAGAGTGAGGAAAAGAAAGAGAAAGAGAGAAAGAGTGAGAGAAAAAGAGAGAAAGAGTAAGATGCAATGAAGATAGATAGAGAGAAACACTGTGAGAGAGAGGAAGAGAGAGACATAAAGAGTGAGAGAGAGAATGAGTGAGAGAGAGGAAGAGAGAAAGAAAGAATAAGAGAGAGAGGAAGAGACAGAGAAAGAGAGAAAGAGTATGAGAGAGAAAGGAAGAGATGGAGAGGGAGTGTAGAACCGGAGAAAATCTTCACAGCTCACCTTTGTTCCTCTGGTGTGTCTCCAACCATATGCCGGGAGATAGTGCACCCTCAGGTTTAGTTATCTGAAAGGTAGTATAGATTTAGTAGTTTCAGAGTTCATACAACTGCACATGTATAATTCTCTTTTTCGCCAATGTGCAATGAGGCTGGTGCACCCCATCCACTCCCAACTGCTCGGAGGTGTCTGTGCGCTCTTGTGTGCCCAGACTGCTGCACTCCCACCGGTGTGTGTTTAAGAGGGTCCACCCCATGCCTAAGCAATTTTCTCATGTGTTGAGGATGGCCACGCATCATCGCAGATTCTACGCACATTCACCTCTGGTGGTGTTGGGGGGTGAACGTCGATTCATGATTGACAGCCTGTTAGATAAAAAGCGAGATAAGATTGTGCGTCATGCGTCCATCAAAGGAGAGAGGAAGAGAGATAAAGAGAAAGAAAGAGTGAGCAGAAGACAGAGAGATA
The DNA here is from genome assembly GCF_964263255.1 of Lissotriton vulgaris. NCBI lineage: Eukaryota > Metazoa > Chordata > Amphibia > Caudata > Salamandridae > Lissotriton > Lissotriton vulgaris. Next base: position 2,056,682,249 of record NC_141691.1, on the reverse strand, counting down.
GAGAGAAATAGTAAGAGGAAGAGAGAGAGAAAAAAAAAGAAAATGAGAGGAAGGCAGAGAGAAAAAGTGAGAAAGACGAAAAGAGAGAGAGAAACAGTGAGAGAGAGGATAAGAGAGAGAAAGAGGGAAAGAGTGTGAGAAAGAGGAACAGAGAAACAGAGGAAGAGTGAGAGAGAGGAAGAGAGAGAGAGAAAGAGAAAGAGACAAACAGTGTGAGAGGAAGAGTAAGATAGAAAGAGTGTGAGGGAGAGAAAGGAAAAGATGAGGAGGGACCCCGAGTGCCCTCCTCATCTGAAAACCGTCACAGCTTACCTTTACGCCACCGCTCTGTCTCCAACCACGTGCCTGGACCTAGTAGAACTTTCAGGCTCCCACATCTGAAAGATAATACTGAATTAGTAATGGCAGAGCAGGGTTGGATTAAGATTGAAAATCGTCCCAAAGAACGCTAAAAAAAAGTGGCCCACATTTTCATATTGACTTCTCTCAAAACACTGCTTTGGCGAAATTTTATTTAAAAAAGGAGAGGTGGGGAAGATAAAAAAAATGCACAGATTTGTTTACACTGGTGACTTAAAAACAAGTGAAGCCATCTTCTGCTCAGGCCCCCTGCCCTGCTAGGTAGGCATACATTATTGGGCCAGCCCTTTGAGAGAAAGAAAGTGACACCTAAGCCTGTTGCTGAACGCAGGGTAAAGACACCCATCTGCCTTCAGAAAGGCCATTCAGATACCCATTGGGCCGCTGACTGTATCCGAACAACAGTGACACCAGCCAAATCTGCCCCCAGATTGCTCCAAAAAGCAGCCCACAGTTGTAACTTGGCACAGGCCCCTCGGGCATTGCACCAGAGCCTGCGCTACCAATCCAATGCTGTGGAAGAGTATATTCGAGGGTATACGCCTAAATCACTCTGCCATCTTTCTACATTCAGGCTGCTATACCCCATCCACTCCCGACGCTGTGAACCAAGGCCTCACTGCTCACCTTTTCGCAGTCAGGGCACCCTCCACATCATGCAGCTCCGTTCTGCATGCTAACAGGTCTGACATTTGGTACTGAGTCTTGATATCGCTATGGCAGAGGACATACTAGTGCACCTATCATCATCGCAGTTTGTACACCCGATCAGTGCTTGCGGTGCTACTTACTCAGTGACAAGTGAGGCCCTCGCTGTTGGGCTCAGGCCTACACTACGGTGCATCAGAGCACGCAAAACATCAGGTGTCCGGACCACTGGTACGTGCCATCACCGTGGTGATGTAACTGTGCCGGCCGCAGTGCATGCGTGGCGAGCAAATCCAAAATGGTGTAGAGCATGTGCGCCCGGTCTTTTATATTAGCAGGGCCATGTGTCCTGTAATGCCTGGTGCTGGATGGATGTGGTGTGGATGTATGCCGGCCGTTTGGGAGTGGCTGTGGCAGTGGCATACTAACAACTAGACCTATGACCAGCAGATCACTACAATGAAAATCTGGCCCAAGTTGCTTTGTTGTCCTTCTCTGTAAGCATAAGCAGAGTGGGCTGGGTTGGAGTATGCCAGTCCAACGTGAGGTTGTGGACAATGACTGCTGGTACTATCGGTTTGGATCCGTCCTGAGCTCTATGAGGAATCAAGTGATGTGGGCAGTTTTGCCAGATTGGGCTAGATCACTCACAACTGGGCTATATTTTTCCCAGTCGTGCTGTAAAATTTTGGTTTGTGCTAGTTGACAGATTATAAATATATATAGCGCTCCAGCAATGTAGCATGTTAAAGCGCTTTATTAGACAAATATTTACTTGGCATCATGCTGCAACATCAATTCCAAAATAGTAGTAATATTAGGCTACTTTTTGGTTGGCTTTGAGCCAAGTCCAACAACATGGCCAACATGGAAGGTACAGGGAATCACTGACCCTGTATTCATCCATAGTTCACACAAGAATGATGGTGGACATGAGACATCTGTGTGGATATGAATGTTTATTGCACATTCAGTGGAGTGTTGCAGCTGTAGCAATATAGGGCCATGGAAAGTTGAAGTTTCCGTTTTTTGCACATGGAGGGCAGCCAATTAGAGACAGGCTTGTTGTCGGAGTTAGGCTAAGCCAACCTATGTACTTATACAATCACTCTGACGATCCTCACGCACTTATATATTCACTATACACTCTGCTTGCAGTACTCTAATGATACAGTCCCTATGTACGTACTTGTACAATGACGAAGATACATAACTAAAATTGTCCCCTACTGTCAAAGGTACGATGGATGCATACGCTGTTCAGAGCACTATGTAATGTGTTAGGGCCCTGGGGCAGCATGTTGCATACATAATGAACACACAGACACAGATAGATAATGGAACTGGGTACGGGTATGTGCGCTCGAATCCTTTTTATTACCAGGGTCACCTGTCCAGTGAAGTCTGTGATCATGTGGGATGATTGTAAGCCAACCCTCCAGGACTGGTTGGTGCTGGCAACAAGTTCAACAGTAATCAGACACAGAGATTCAATCATCTTTGCCTCACTAAGGTAGGGGTACCAGATATGAAATAATACAGAAAAGATTCTATCGTAAAGGGTTCATGACTTGTGATACACTGAGGTAGGACAGCAGATGTGACATTATACACAAAATACTGTATCAGAAAGGGTGCATGAGTTGTGCTGCACTGAGATAGGGACATCAGAATCATTTACAGTCTGCGCAGCCAGCAATGATGCGTGGAGGGGGCGAGCCACACAATCGCAACTCAATGTGAATTGTGAGCTTTGCTATCAGTAGTGTACATCGAAGACAGTAGTCAGCACAGACATCGAGGAATGTTTTTAGTCACTTCCTCGTGACAAATTTGAGGACATAGAGTACAATTCTCTCTGTAATAAATAAATCATGTTTCAATTGAAATTGTGAGCTCTGCTGACCGCAGTGTAGGTGTATGGAACTAAAGATGAAACATTCATGGAATACACTGAGGAAATCTTGGTTGTTATGAGTACAGTTGTAAAGTACGGTATTCTGAAGCTAGAATCTAAACTGGTCGTTCATCATGTCGTCCACCTTTTCCAGTAGGGAACAGCTGTGGAAAACAACAAGCTCCCAAGCTTGTTTCCGACACACTCATGGGAGTTCCTTTTACTATTTCATCTGGAACAATTCAATAGTATCTCCTATCAGTTGTTTTGAATGTAGAGGATGTATAGTATAATATTCATAAATTTCTTCTTTTCTTAAATTGTCCACTTGAAATATGTGTTTCATCTTCTAAAGTCATTTCTTCTACATTTACAATTTTATAGTAAATATTGTTTTGCACCAGATACAATGTAGCCTTTTGGACTTTTGTGGCATGTACTAACTCTTGCCATATTTTCCGAGCTTTTGTGGGTACACCATTAACAAGAATGACTACAGGATCAGTATCCTCTCTTTCTACACTAAAAGTTTCAACATTTTTCTTAAAATCTAAAGGTAAATACACAACTCTTCCTTTGAAACCTCTTTGTAGCTCTGTTGGAGGCAGCTTACCTGTTTTAGGCTACATACGAATTATAGCCTGAAAAGGGTGCACAGATTGTATAAGGATGGCCTCATATGTATTTAAATCTGTAGGAGGTATAGCAACTAATTCTAAGTCATTATGGACAGCTCTAGCTGGCATTTTGTTTTCCTTTAATTCATTGTAACAATATTTACAAATACATTGTACAGTACATAACTCAAAACAAGCTTCCACAAAGAGATAAGCAGGAAATTATTTCCATTTATCATTGTTTTCCTTTTCAACTTTTAAAAACACATCTGCATTCCTAGTTTGAATTTTATGATTAGTATGTCGAGAACAAATACAAACTTAGTTGGGATTTTCACCAGAAACTACTTTGAACTTTTTTTAGTTTCTTTTTCATACTTCACATCAGTATTATCATAAATCTCTTCTTCAACACATACACTCATCAAACTGTTATTTTCTGTACACTCCTCTTGACTAGCAAAGAAACTTAATTCCCTATCATCACAAAGTTGTTTTACCTTGAATGGGCCGGTCACCCCACGCACCGCGCTCACTCCTCCATGTGTGAGTCCAGGATGCCCTTGTTCCCGCCGAGTGCCGCCGCTGCCCGCAGCTGTGGCCCTGGTTCCCGCCGAGTGCCGCCGCTGCCCGCAGCTGTGCTCCTGGTCCCCCGCCACTGCTGCTGTTTCTGCCCTGTTTGCGCTGCCTTGTATTGTACTTTTTTCCCTGTGTTAATTTTGCTCTGCTTTAGTTTGCTGTTTTGTCTTTGTATTTTTGTTGTTGTATTTCTACCCTGTGTTAATTTTGTTCTGCTTTAGTTCGCTGTTTTGTCCCCTGTTGCCCGTTGTTGTGCCCAGCCCCTGCGCGTTTCCCGCCACCTCCCCACTCCCCGCCGCTGCCACCCTGCAGCCTTCCCCCTTCCCTCTGTCGCCCTTCCCATTCGCCGCCCCGCTCCCGCCTCTCAGCTGCTTCTCCCTCGCTCCGTCCCGCCCACTCTCCACATATGGCAGAGTGTCAAACTCGCAGCGTTGACGAGCAGCGGGCGCGCTGATTGAGCGCCGAAGCCGCGCCAAAGGTAAGCCGGTCTGCACCCGTCCGCGCCTGGCCCGTGCCCAGCGCCAGAACCCCTGGCCCCCGAAGATGCCAGTCCACCCGCCAGACCTACGACGCCGCTACCCTCAAAGCACTCAACACCGGCCGAACCCCCGGCTGCTACCGAGCCACCCCGAGACGCACCCAGGGACCCTTCAGCTGCCACTCCTGCAAGTTCTCCTGCATCCGGACCTGCACTGCACTCACACCAGCCGAGCCGAGAACCAGCAGCAACCACCTGAAGTGCATCCTGCTCAACACCCGCTCCGTCCACAGACACGCCGTGGAGCTCTGGGACCTGCTCAACACAACATCACCAGACGTCGCCTCCCTCACGGAAACCTGGATGAATGCCTCCTCAGCGCCCGACATCGCCATCGCCATACCAAATGGATACAAGATCACCCGGAGGGACCGTGTCAATCAGACCGGAGGAGGCATCGCCATCATCCACAGGAACACCATCCGCATCACGACCAGCTCCAACAACACCCTCACAGCCGCCGAACACCTGCACTTTCATATCCACACAGACCCCAAGACCACCCTCAGAAGCACCCTCATCTACAGACCCCCGGGACCACGCACACAATTCAGCGAGGACATCGCCGACTTCATCAGCCTGCACGCCCTCCCCTCCGCTGACTACATCCTCCTCGGGGACCTCAACTTCCACCTGGAGAACAACAACGACCGCAACACCACCACCCTGCTAGACAACCTCGCCAACCTCTGACTCAAGCAGCTGGTGACCACCCCCACCCACTACGCCGGCCACACGCTTGACCCCGTCTTCATCTCCAGCAAGGACATCTCCTTCAGCCACCACACCGGACTGCACTGGACGGACCACAACTGAAGGACTGGGTTATTTAAGACCCAGCGGTGCCAGGGGACAACACCTGAAACCTTCGTGGGTAACCTGTTCCGGCGTACAAATGACAGAGACACGGGACACTTCCTTCGGCGTCAAAGATTCGAGGTTTATTTACTGCAGGGAACACAGAAGTCATGAGAAGTACACAACGGGTATGTTTTCGGGATCTGCTTCAATTCGCTACTGTGGATCGCTCCTTTTTATACACATTTCTCTCGTAGGCTAACATGGTACACAAAGGTTTACAACTTGGTTCCCATAATTATCTCCGAGAGGGGTTGCTTTGATGCATTCAAGGTCCGGAACATAAGTACAGAAACATTTGTGGTTCCCAACTGTAAAAACCCATCTTCCCACCATTAGTACATTCCAATCGGCAGTAAACTTATCGAAGAAGGAACAAGGACAGGTGCAGAGGAAGGCAGAAACAGTGGGGAGATCGGAAAGGGTGTAAAAAGGGGTGGTATCGGGAAACACGAGCTACAGGCATCAAAGAGACGTGCCTAATGAGATGCACGGCTGAGACAACAGACCGGCACGGCAAGATGAGCCTCAAGCGGGGCCATCTGCCTTACGACATCATCCCTCTCATCATAAAGACACTTTCAAAGGAAAACGTGTCTTCCGCAAGAGTCTTGGTAATCCCAGGGTCGCGAAGCGGACAGCGTCCGTTCGCTGGCTACTTGAGGACAAGGGACAAAATGGATGCCACATCTAAGATGGAACCCGTGGGTACAGATGTATAAACCCACGAAACAGACGAACGGTTTAGGTTAGCACAGCGAAACTGCGCACACCCACTAAACTCGTCATTTGCGGTTCGTAGATACCAGACTTGACCATATTCGTGTGAGTCGAAAACATCACTTACAATTGTCACGGAACCTCAGAGCTGCGTCCACTTCAGCTTCAGAAAGAACACGATCCACCACCACCAGCAACAGGTTGCACCCAGATGCTGGAACAAGATCACCGCCGACCAGCTCGCCGCATCCCTGAGCCAGGACCCTCCCGCCAGCTCAGCGAACCCCAGTCATGCCGCCAACAACCTCACGATGTGGATCAGCAACTGCGCAAACGACCTTGCCCCACTGAGGCCCACGCCCAACAGACCCGGCAGTAAGAAAGCACCATGGTTCACCGACGAACTCAAGAGATCCAAGAAGAACTGCCGAGCCCTCTAGAGAGCCTGGCGCAGAGACCCGACACCAGACAACATGACCACCCTCAAGCTCGCCACACGAAAACACCACCAACTGATCCACACCACCAAGAAAACATCATTCAAGGAACGACTGGACAACAACGCCCACAACAGCAAGAAACTCTTCAACATCGTCAAAGAGCTCTCCAACCCCAGCGCCGGAAACAACAACATCACCCCATCGCAAGACCTCTACAACTCCCTCGCCTCGTACTTCCACAACAAGATCGCAAACATACACAACAGCTTCAGCACACAGCCAACATATCCCACGATCACACCAGTGACCCCCACCACCACCCTCCCCGCCTGGACCCCGATCAACACCGAAGAAACCATAGGCACGATGAACTCCATCCACTCCGGATCTCCATCCGACCCCTGCCCCCACCACGTCTTCAACAAGGCCAACGCCGTCATCGCTCCTAATCTACGGGACATCATCAACGCCTCCTTCAGCACCGCAACCTTCCCGGAGAGCTGGAAGCATGCCGAACTCAGCGCCCTCCTGAAGAAACCTTCAGCGGATCCCACTGACATCAAAAACTACCGCTCCATCTCGCTCCTCCTGTTTCCTGCCAAAGTCAACGAGAAGACCATCAACAAGCAGCTGGCCGCCTTCCTTGAGATGAATGGATCCCTCGACCCCTCGCAGTCTGGCTTCCGGGCCAACCACAGTACCGAGATCGCCCTCATCGCAGCCACTGACGACATCCGAGCCCTGCTCGACAATGGAGAAACAGCGGCCCTCATCCTCCTGGACCTCCCCGCGGCATTCGTCACTGTCTGCCACCGCACCCTAGTGCAGCGCCTCAGCAACGTCGGAATCCAAGGGAAGGCACTGGAGTGGATCATCTCCTTCCTCGCCGGAAGGACACAGAGAGTCCGCCTCCCACCGTTCAGATCAAAGGCCACCGAAGTCATCTGCGGCGTTCCTCAAAGTTCCTCGCTCAGCCCCACCCTCTTCAACGTCTACATGAGCCCCCTTGCGGCCATCGCACGCCAACACAACCTCAACATTATCTCCTACGCCGACGACACCCAGCTGATCCTCTTTCCTCACCAACGTCCCCGCACCCGCCAGAGCCAACCTACACGAAGGGATGAAAGACGTAGCCGAGTGGATGAAGAACAGCCTCCTGAAACTGAACTCAGACAAGACGGAAGTCCTCATCCTGGGTTCATCGCCCTCCGCCTGGGACGACTCCTGGTGGCCCTCTGCCCTGGGCACCGCACCCAAACCAACGGACCGCGCATGCAACCTGGGCTTCATCCTGGACTCCTCCCTCTCGATGACCAGACAAGTCAACACCGTCTCGTCCTCGTGCTTCAACATCCTATGCATGCTCCGGAAGATCTTCCGGTAGATCCCCACCGAAACCAGGAAGACGATCACCCAGGCGCTCGTCACCAGCCGACTGGACTACGGCAACTCCCTCTACGCCGGAACCACCACAAAACTCCAGAAAAGACTCCAGCAGGTACAGAACGCCTCAGCACGACTCATCCTGGACATCCCCAGACACAGCCACATCTCCGGACACCTGAGAGACCTGCACTGGCTCCCCGTCAACAAGAGAATCACGTTCCGACTCCTCACCCACGCACACAAAGCTCTACACAACCAAGGCCTAAGATAACTCTACGACCGCCTCAACTTCTACGCTCCCACCCGCCAGCTTCGATTGACCAACCATGCCCTCGCCGCAGACCCCCGCACCCGAAGAGCCACTACGGGAGGAAGATCCCTCTCCTACCTGGCCGCCAAGTCGTGGAACTCCCTCCCCACCCACCTCCGCCTGACCCAAGACCACCTCGCCTTCAGGAAGCAACTCAAGACCTGGCTGTTCGAGCAGTAGCGCCCCCCCTCTCCCCAAGCGCCTTGAGACTCTCCGGGTGAGTAGCGCGCTATACAAATGCATTGATTGATTGATTGATTGAATACTGAACCATGCAAAAGAGCAGTACTAATTTTATTTAGACAAAATGCAAGAGTTTTCACGTATTATAATCTTCTAACTAACATTCTCATTGCAGAATGATATACCCCTAACATTGTTAAATGATGAAAACGACTTTGACACACTTTCCTAGAAAGACAAGTCGGAGAATGATCTTGCAACCCTGTATTTTTTCTCGCTTTGGAAGGACACAGTTCTTGTAATATCTTAATCTTCTGTTTCAATGTTTTTTTCTATATTGTCTTAGGAAATTTAGTAAAATATCAATAGATTGTTGATACATACTACAAATACTACTACAATCCCATGTAAACACTGGATCCTGGGTACTTCTCGCTTGAAGTTCTTCAGCTATTACTTGTTCATTATTTCTAGGAACTATGGGGCATATTATCAAGACACATATCGCCGCTTTTTCAGCACATAGCGCCAAAAAAAGAGCGATTTTAATATTGCACAATCATCAAGGCGGCGCTAACATGCATTAGGGCATGCTAGCTTCCTTTTTCCGAACGCTTCACCTCGCATCGCTAATTAAATGCAAAGTAGACGTTCCTCACATAATATCCTTGTAAAACATCGCTGACACAGCATCGCAATATTTACAAGGATGACAAAAGTTGCAGTAATGCCCCTTAACTCTGGATTTTTACTCCTGCTTAAAGTTCTACTTAGCTATCCGTGACATAGGAGCTGGATTGCAAGGCTAGGTCCACACCTGCCTATTATCAAGGATTTTGTGATCGCTGGATAATTATCTCTGCTTTTCACATGTTAATGCAGGTTCACACCCTCTATCGCTGGATTTCACATCGCCTCGGTGAAAGGTGTTGATAATACGATGCTAACCTGTTGCAGGAATTCAGCGATAGACGGCGATAATGTAAATCTCGCTAAGCGCAATTTGTGATAATCATGTCCTTGGTAATATGCCCCTATCTTTTCTTTTTCTATTGGAAAGACACTTTTCAATTCATAAGCATGACCAGAAGTATCAACTGCATGCAGTAATCTATTTTTTTGAAAATAACAAAATATTGTATCATAAAGGGTCCATGAGTTGTGCTGCACTGAGTTAGTGGTCCTGAAGCACTCATTGTGTGAGCAGCCTGCGATGATGTCATAATTGTTGTAAAAGTTCTTCAAGCAAGGATACTAAAAGGATATTATATAGGTTTTATGGACGATGTAATTAGTTGCTTACTCCACTCTGTCATTACTAACTGAAATTTTCAATTTTAATTGTGAGCCATGTTTTCCTTGTGGTATCTTTTTAGTAAACAGAGGGATTACAAGGATCTGAAGGGATACGTCGGTAGTCGCCCGCTCCAGAAGCTCTATTATATCTTGTCAAAACTTTTCAAGCCATGAAGCAATGACTGCTCCTACACAGACCCAGCAGAATCATTTATCTAACAAAGATTATTTCCGCTTTACAGCGATCTGATATAGAAAGGGCGATGACACTTTTACCTATCAACTGATCCTTGTAATCCCTCTGTTTACTATAAAGATACCACAAGGAAAATCCTTTTCCCATAACCTAATACGTGAAACACTTGAGAGTGATGGTGCTATTCACAAATGATTAATACCTTGAGAACATACCCATCATCATTGAACCATACTAAAGAAAACGCTATTCCATATGAAATACAGACTTCCTGAAGAAGGCTCACGCCGAAACGCGTTTAATGGGAATGGGTTTCTGTATTCTATGAATTGTATAGATTCTTTGACACCAATTTTTATAGTATCTATTCATAATATTTATGTCACATCTATAAGCACCATGTCTGTATATATTCCATGTCAGCTATAAATTCCATACAAAAATAAAAAATAGATGAAATAATAATAAATGAAATATAAGAATACAACAGGAACACTTTCAGTGTCAATTGATTCATTAGTACAACGTCTTCTTTCACTCCTTTAAACAGGCACATAACCCGGTGCATTTGTTGTCCCCTTTTCCAAAATATCGTTTCCCTGCTAGGGTTCATCTCATAAGGCAGGGGCCCCTCTTTTCCTAACATATCGTACCCTGCGATGATGCGTAGTCTGCGGGGGCTGCACTCGACCTAATGTCTTTTGTCTATTTAATTTTACCTCAATAAGGCCACGCGGCGATGACTTTCGGTGCACTGAGTTAGTAGTACCTTTGGCACTAAGCGTGTACATGCCCTGCGATGATGTGTGGTCCAGGGGGGGGCGCACTCGGAGAAATGTCTTTTGTCTATTGAATTGTGCCATAATAAGTCCACGTGGCAATGACTTATGGTGCACTGAGTTAGTAGTACCTTTGGCACACAGCGTGTACATACCCTGTGATGATACGTGGGGCGGGTGGGCCGCACTCGGAGCAATGTGTTGTGTAAGTATGGGCAAATTTTGTGAATTCGGGGTTCGCAAATTCCCGCAAATTCACAAAAAAATCAGCGAATTCGTGGATTTTCCCACGAAATCGCAGATTTTGTTGCAATTGCACCCTATACTCAACTGGAGTACTTTTTACTGGCTAATCGGAAAGTGCTACCTAGTTGGGTAAATGTATTGTGCTTTTCCTGCTTTTCCTGCACTACAGCTGTGTAAAGAGTTGTCTCCAGTGACCAGTGACCCCGTGTGTCTGTAACTTTGCCACCGCACCCATAGGCGCCGAGGTCCCTCGAGTGAGCTGTCCATCACAGTGGAGGAAAGGGCGGGAAGAGGTTTCATAGCCTAGTGTGTGTGGGGCCGGGATTCTGTGGGAGTTCTCATGCCCCTTGTTTATAAAGGTCAGAGGCCGATCAGCCCCGCAGATAAGGAGAAAGCAGTAAGTGCTACCTCGTTGGGTAAATGTATTGTGCTTTTCCTGCACTACAGCTGTGTAAAGGCCCAGAAGAGTTGTCTCCAGTGAGCCCTTGTGTTTGTAACTTTGCCACCGCGCCCATAGGCACCGAGGTCCCTCGAGTGAGCTGTCCATTACTGTTAGACCTGGGCGAAGCACTACGCTACGCTCGCGGAGTTTGCGAAGTTTGCGCAGCTTCGCACTACGCGAGCTACACGTAGCACAGTGTAAACATGCGTAGTGCAGCGTAGCGTAGTGCAGCGCTCATTTTTTGCTTGTTCGCGGTCCTGAACGTCATGTTCGCGACCGCGAGCAAGCGAAATTACATCCCGGAGAGATTCTCAATGCAGGGAGGTAAGGTTTCTCATTGTGAGTGGTTGTGCATGTTCGCGACCGCTCTTAATGAGAAACTACCAGTTCGCGTTGAGAAAGCTGCCGCTCGAGTAATAATCTACTCGAGCAGCAGAAAACTACAGCTCGCACTGTGCAAGATGCCGTTTTCAATGATTGCACAGTGCCGGATGCTTGTCTGCACTGTGCAATCATTGAAAACGCATCTTGCACAGTGCGAACATGCTACTACGCAGCTCGCGTAGTGCTATGCGAAGTTCGCGTAGTGCGAAGTGCACTTTGCGTAGCGCTACTACGCGAACTACGCCCACCCTTAATCACAGTGGGGGAAAGGTCGGGAAGAGGGTGCGTAGCCTAGTTTGTGTGGGGCCGGGCTTCTGTGCTAGTTTACATGCCTCTTGGTATAAAGGTCAGAGGCCGATCAGCGTAGCAGATGAGGAGAAAGCCGTAAGGGCTACCTCGTTGGATAAATGTATCATGCTTTTCCTGCACTACAGCTGTGTAAAGGCCCAGTAGAGTTGTCTCCAGTGACCCCGTGTGTCTGTAACTTTGCCACAGCACCTCTAGGCGCTGTCCCTCGAGTGAGCTGTCCATCACAGTGGGGGAAAGGGCAGGAAGAGGTTGCATAGCCTAGTGTGTGTGGGGCCGGGCTTCTGTGCAAGTTCACATGCCTCTTGTTTATAAAGGTCAGATGCCGATCAGCGCAGCAGATGAGGAGAAAGCAGCAAGTGCTACCTTGTTGGATAAATGTATCGTGCTTTTCCTGTACCACAGCTGTGTAAAGGCTGACAAGAGTTGTCTCCAGTGACTCCGTGAAGACAAACGAAGACAGCGGTCTATACCACTTGCGGGAGAGTCGAGTGTGAGTCAGAACCGGGGACAGATCCGAGAATTCATTCTCAGGTCGCGTGATTTGTACACCGACTAGACTCCGGATAACTATAATTGCTGAATGTGACCGGATCCAAGACAACTTGCGATTTCGGTCGTGTGACTCTAAAACACTGCCCTGAACCTACAAGAATCGAAATTGGCCAGGCTATATGAACTGAATCCAACTCGCCTTTGGTCACCAGATGATAATTGCAATATATTGTCTAGGATCGGCTAACTAAGGAAGCCTCAACTTGTTTGGTCTCAGCTTCACACACAATTGGAAGTGAGTAATTCGACCACATTATCCACTTCAAAGGCCATAGCTGTGGAAAGATCAACTTGGCGCATCCCCTTCCCATGTCCTGAAGAAGACCCGCCCTAGACCCACAATCAAGGCGTCCAGAGGGTCGAAACGCTGACACTTTTTGTTCGGACCAGTATAGGATTTCCATTGGTTAAATATTTCCAATTAAAATATACACTGTAAAATCCGTAATTGAGATACATATTTGCCATTTAAACTTTTTATCTCCTTCCTTTCCTTTCCTATTTGATTCACTGTATATGGTACACTTTGAATGTCACCACTGCACTTATTGTGTCACTTGTTTGGTCACTTTTTCTTCTAACAATGCACCGTTGTAATTCATTTTTCATGAACTGTGAATTGAACTTCAAATTAAATGAAAATTATGTGAAGCATCTTTCAATGAATAACTATTTGATAAATTGATGTTTGTTTCTTAGTGAGGATTTATATTATAAAAAGGAGAAGAGAGCTTGAATGGTTAGCCAAGCTCGTTTTGTGATTAAGTAACCATATGTAAAAGGTTATTAGATATGTTTTGAAGAAATCAGTGTTGCACCCGACAGAACCACTGTTGATAAAACATCTTGTTTATAAAGGTCAGAGGCCGATCAGCGCAGCAGATGAGGAGAAAGCAGTAAGTGCTACCTCGTTGGGTAAATGTATTGTGCTTTTCCTGCACTACAACTGTTTAAAGGCCCAAAAGAGTTGTCTCCAGTGAGCCTGTGTGTCTGTAACATTACCACCGTGCCCATAAGCGCCGAGGTCCCTCGAGTGAGCTGTCCATCACAGTGGCGGAAAGGGCGGGAAGAGGTTGCATAGTCTAGTGTGTGTGGGGCCGGGCTTCTGTGCGAGTTCACATGCCTCTTGTTTATAAAGGTCAGAAGCCGATCAGCGCAGCAGATGAGGAGAAAGCAGTAAGTGCTACCTCGTTGGATAAATGTATCGTGCTTTTCCTGCACTACAGCTGTGTAAAGGCTGAGAAGAGTTGTCTCCAGTGACCCCGTGTGTCAGTAACTTTGCCACCACGCCCACTGGCGTGGAGGTCTCTCGAGTGAGCTGTCCATCACAGTGGGGGAAGGGCAGGAAGAGGTTGCATAGCCTAGTGTGTGTGGGGTCGGGCTTCTGTGCGAGTTCACATGCCTCTTGTTTATAAAGGTCAGAGGCTGATCAGCGCACCAGATGAGGAGAAAGCAGTAAGTGCTACCTCGTTGGATAAATGTATTGTGCTTTTCCTGCACTACAGCTGTGTAAAGGCCCAGAAGAGGTGTCTCCAGTGACCCCGTCTGTCTGTAACTTTGCCACCGCGCCCATAGACACCGAGGTCCCTCGAGTGAGCTGTCCTTCACAGTGGGGGAAAGGGCGGGAAGAGGTTGCATAGCCTAGTGTGTGTGGGGCCGGGCTTCTGTGCGAGTTCACATGCCTCTTGTTTATAAAGGTCAGAGGCCGATCAGAGCAGCAGATGTGGAGAAAGCAGTAAGTGCTACCTCTTGTTGGATAAATGTATCGTGCTTTTCCTGCACTACAGCTGTGTAAAGGCCCAGAAGAGTTGTGTCCAGTGAGCCAGTGTGTCTGTAACTTTGCAGTCGCGCCCATAAGCGCTGAGGTCCCTCGAGTGAGCTGTCCATCACAGTGGGGAAAAGGGCGGGAAAAGGTTGCATATCCTAGTGTGTGTGGGGCCGGGCTTCTGTGTGAGTTCACATGCCTCTTGTTAATAAAGGTCATAGGCCGATCAGCGCAGCAGATGAGTAGAAAGCAGTAAGTGCTACCTCGTTGGATAAATGTATTGTGCTTTTCCTGCACTACAGCTGTGTAAAGGCCCAGAGGTGTTGTCTCCAGTGACCCCGTGTGTCTGTAACTTTGCCACTGCGCCCATAGGCGTTGAGGTCCTTCGAGTGAGCTGTCCATCACAGTGGGGGAAAAGGCGGGAAGAGGTTGCATAACCTAGTGTGTGTGGGGCCGGGCTTCTGTGCAAGTTCACATGTCTCTTGTTTATAAAGGTTAGAGGCCGATCAGCGCAGCAGATGAGGAGAAAGCATTAAGTGCTACCTCGTTGGGTAAATGTATCGTGCTTTTCCTGCACTACAGCTGTGTAAAGGCCCAGAAGAGTTGTCTCTAGGGAGCCCGTGTGTCTGTAGCTTTTCCACCGCGCCCGTAGGTGCCAAGGTCCCTCGAGTGAACTATCCATCACAGTGGGGGAAAGGGCGGGAAGAGGTTGCATAGTCTAGTGTGTATGGGGCCGGGCTTCTGTGAGAGTTCACATTGAGGAATTGGACGTATAAAACATACGTTTGCTGGTGCATAGAACAGTGCATCCACAGTCTATAGAGGTTTGAAACAGCCTATGCACTAAGTCCTCTTTTAATCCATGACTATCTAGATACTGACTGGATCATTACACTTCTGCAAACAAAGTTCGTCAATAAATTTATTACAGCTTCAGTTTTACCACCGTACAATTAAAAAGAACATACTGCTGAGTGGCTCACCACAATATTACAATACCAGTAGCAGGGTGTTTGGTGGAAGTCTAAGGATACAGACTAGGTAATTGAAGGCATAAAACACAAGTTTGCACCTGCATACAAGACAGCATGTATACTCCATATGGATTTTAAAGAAATCGATACCCTCAACCCCACTTTGCATATTTTAATACAAACATTTAAAGAATATATAACTGAATCCATAACTGCTTCACTTTTAGTACAATAAATACATTAGTAGATACTGCTAAAACCTTTCATATTTTTCAACAATAAATGTATTCTTCTAACATCTCATAATTTAACAGACATTCCAATACAACTTCATCAGATATGTCATACAGATCAATTTCCTCATCAGCAGGTTATGATTTAATGTATTCTAAAATTTCAACATAATTTAAAACATCAACAAAATCTGCATCACAGCTTTCGTCTTCAAAATCACAATTGATGTCTGCAGCACTAATTTCCCCTTCTTCAATCTCAATGCCTGTGACAGATATGATTAGTTCTTCAATTATACTCAAACTAATATCCACATTCTCCTAAGTATGAGGCTGTTCTCTTTCCATAATTTTTCCTTTATGTTCTTGCTCCTTGTATACAAATATAAACAGCTAATGTTATCACTTTTCATAATGTATAATACAAAACTACAGTTTTCATCTATTTTGGCCTTCAAAAAATACTATATAAATACAATTATCTAATAACATTCCATTAGTACAGTTGTACTCCTTTCCAAAATTATATCCTGTTCTTAGCTATTCTTAAATTTTGAAATCAATCACTCCTTATGACTATAGGAAAAGACTCAGGCTGCTATAGTAAAATACACTACTAAAAAATCTAGAATATGTCTATTCACCTTACCCTTTCCAAAATAGTAAATGTATTTTACTATAATGTCCTGAACAACACTCGGTATCTGTGTATATTTAGACATCATTATCACACTAATTTTTGAATACTTCATGTGTTTACTCTATCTCTATTCCTCATCTATAACTTAGTCCAACCCTACTAATTACCTACCCCTTCCAATTTCGAACTAGCCTCTCCTCTAGTATTTATCTGAAACCTTTTAGCTTACAGTTCTTTATTTTTCTCACTGCTTTTAACCTATAATTACGTAACATTCATTAACCTAGGCCTCTCACTTTGTTGTCTAATTTTTATATTATAAATTTCCTTGTGTTCTTCTACTAACTTTTTTTATGCAGTTGCTTGTTATCTATTCTCTCAATCCTTCAATATCTTGTGTTTTTCATTAATGTTCCTTCTTAATTCAAAAGTCTTTCTTCTATTCCTAACTCATGTGTTCTTTTCCCTTAAGACCTTGCTTATCACAAATTTTATCGATTCTTCTTTTAAGTTAGGGAAAATACATCGACTGACTACATTCAATATTGTCTATAATGTCAGGTAAATTTACGTACTCACTAACTTGTCAAACACCAATCTTTAACTCTCACAGAAATATTTCCACTTTCTCTTCAAGAATGTCTAAGGAGCAATTGAAAATGGGTCTCAACATCGAACCGTCTTCGGTGAAGTGCGCACTCGTTAGTGAGCACGGGCCTCACCAAGGATTCCCCACAACTCTGTGATGAATGACTAGATCGCAACCGCGTCTTTCAGCCATGGCCCGTGGAAGGACTAGCGATGGGGCAGGCAGGGCGGGTGTGGGAGGGGCAGTGTGAGGGGTGATAAACAACGGAATCTGCATGATTGTAGGTAAATAAACAATTACATTAATAAAACTAATTTGGGGCCATATTATCCACAAAACACAATATCAACAAAAGACTAAACATTATCCCCTCTTTTATCAGCAGGAAAGTGCTGATAAAGCGGCGATAATCCTTTTCGTTTTGTTGATAATCTGACCCGAAATGCATACTAATGGCTTCGTGGTGATGATCACACGTGGTTAGGGGGTAGTACATACATGTTTAGGGTCTATTTTATATTTTATTTTTTAAATTGCAACATACGCGTACAGAAATATGTAAAATTACGAGCAGGAGCTGCATGCTGATTGGCTGTCAATACTCCAAACCAGGAAGTGTTGCATGCCCTCTTATTTGTCACGGCAGCCGAGTCACAAGGAAACAGTAAAACAAAGTTGACAAATAAGGAAAGTGAGCACGATAGAAACATTCTCAACCTATAGTGTTGCTCAGGGGGTGGTACATTTATTGAACATGTACCAACCACATATGGACGACGTACAGCTGTAATGTTGAAAGTCGTCACATGCGCGTACATAACCAAGAAAACTAAAAATAATTTTAGATATTTATGAAGTGTATTTATTTATGTGTTGTGTAGCTCTAAAAAGAGCCTTTGTGTTTATTGCAAGATTTTAGTACCTGCAAGTAAGTACTAATGCAGAGTCTTTAGTTTATGAGGAACACTCTATTCCACTCATCTGTAAAATGTATACCATCTTTCCTATAGATGCCATGCATACTGAAACGCAGATTATTGTTGTAAACGCACCCCATTCGGTAGTCTCGGAGAGAGGCAGGAACAGATTTATTCACATGTTTCCTAGCTTTTTCAAACTGTGGACAATAGTGGTTGGACCACTTCCATCTCTGCCTTTGGCATATATTAGAATACACAAAGACAGTTTTCGGGAACAGTGTCATCAATTGGACAAAGGTGTCCTTCATGAGCATTTCCAGAGCTACCCCAGTCAAAGTGCCTAGGTCATTGCCACCACAGTGCCCAATTATGAGGTCAGGGTGTTGAAGATGCATAAAGGATTTCACCAATGGCATCAATTGGTGCAACTTTAATCCTATCTGTCCAATCCATTTATTGTCTACATTTGGTAAACCTAAGTCCTTGTGAATTCTTTTCCGTTCTGCGTACCTTTGACTCCAGAAAATATAGCTGTGTCCCACAATCCACACTGTAAGCATTTTGAAAAGAGGTCTGGATGCACTCTGATGGCGTATGTAAATGAAATGCCAGTTTCAAAAGTACAATTTTTCTAAAATGGTGGACAACATGCAGTTTTGAAAAAAGAAAAGACATGATTGGTTGTTCGACAACATTTTACTGAATACTAGGTTCCATGTTCCTCTTATTGCACCACTTATCATCGCTGGCTGCACACACGCTGAATTTCCACTAACTGTGCAGCTCAACTCAACACCACATGGCTGTGGACCCTTGCTGACCGCTGCCTCCTGCCTACACTGTGGTCATCAGGACTCACAATTAAAACTGACTCTTCATTCATTAATTGCAGTGTGCAATAGGCAACTACGTATAACATCCCTCAAATATAGACAATGGGCCAGATGTAGGAAGCCTAATACCGGTCGGTAACAGCTGAAATTACAGAATTTGGACCGGTATTAGGCTTTTCAGATGTAGGAGGCCACATTTCAGCATTCATTCTTATGGGCGTACAAGCCCATAGGAATGAATGGGAATTACTGAATCGTTATTTACCGATTCGGTAAATACCGAATCGGTAAATGGCGATTCTTAATTACCGAATCTTACCGATTTGGTAATTCTGAAAAATTATCTACATCCCATTTACCTATTCTTAAATACCGAATCGGTAAAATTTGTATTTAAGAATGGGTAAATCGAGATTACATACATCTGGCCCAATATCTTTTCAGTATCCTTGCTTCAAGAACTTGTTTTATATCAGTTATAGCTTTACTACAAAGACCAAACTCATATTGCAAGTCCAAACGAACACTAAATGGCAGTCTACACTACGGACAGCAGGAGTCACAATTCAGATCGAGTTCCAATTGTACATGATGCAGTCCAGTGGGCAAGAGACATTGCATCATCGCTGGCTGCGCACACGCTGAGCGCCACACCTACCACTAACTCTATGCAGCTCAAGTCAACGCCATGTGGCTGTGGGCCCTTCATCACCACTGCCTCCAGTCTACATTACGGTCAGCAGTGCTTACAATTCAAGATTAATATCACTACAAATTGTGGAAGAGATTATAATCAGTTAAGAAAACCAAATGCTCCGAATCTGTACAGCTCAAGTCAAAGCCACGTGGCTGGGGGCCCGTCCTGACTGCTGCCTTCAGCCTACACTGCGGTCATCAGGGCTCACAATTAATATTGACTCTTCACTCATTAATTACAGAGTGCAGTAGGCAACTTCGTATAACGTCCCTAAATCCTTCACAATATCCTTTTAGTATCCTTGCTTCAAGAACTTGTTTTATATCAGTTATAGCTTTACTGCAATGACCAAATTCATCTTACAAGTCCAAAAGAATACTGAATGGCACTCTACACTGCCGACAGCAGGGCTCACAATTTAGATTGAGTCGCAATTAGATGAGGCAGTCCAGTAGGCAAGAGACATTGTATCATTGCTGGCTGCGCATAAGCTGAGCGCCACACCTACCACTAACTCTATGCAACTAAAGTCAATGCCACATGGCTGTGCGCCCTTTCTGACTGCTGCCTCCGGCCTCCACTGTGCTCAGCAGGGCTCACAATTCAAATTCAGTGTTCAGTAGGCTACTAACAATAACAACCCTGAAACCTACGTATTTAGTAGTGCATACCATAAATGTTTCATCTTTTGTTCCATACACCTACACTGTGGTCTCCAGAGCTCACAATTTGGATTGAGACATGATTTATTTATTGCAGAGAGAATTGTACTCTATGTCCTCGAATTTTGTCAAGAGGAAGTAACTAAAAGCATTCCTTGATGTCTGTGCTGACTTTTGCCTTCGATCTACACTATGGATAGCAGGGCTCACAATTCACATTGAGTCGTGATTGCAGTCAACGCAGTCAAGTAGGCAACAGACATTGCTCCCAGTGCAACTCGCCCACACCACACATCATAGCTGGCTGCGCAGAGGCTAAATGCTCTGATGCCCCTATCTCAGTGCAGCACAACTCATGGACCACATCTGGTGCCCCTACCTCAGTGTACCACAGCTCATGGGCCCTTTACGATAGAATCTTTTTTGTATTATTTCACATCTAGCGCCCCTACCTTAGTGCAGCACAAATCATTGACCCTTTACGATTGAATCTCTGTGTCTGATCCAATGATTGCTGTTCTACTTGTTGCCAACACCAACCATTCCCGGAGGACTGGCTAAACTTCACCCCACACGCATCCAGCACAGACGTCACTGGACATGTGACCCTGGTAATAAAAAGCTGTCAGGTGCACTTGCCCGCACCCTGTTCCACTATCTATCTGTGTCTGTGTGCAACCAAATTAATTTTGACAGTGGGGAAAACTTTGGTTATGTAACTTTGTCTTGGTCATTCTACAAGTACGTACATAGTGACTGGATTATTAGAGTACTGCAAGGTGAGTGTATAGTGAATGTATAAGTGTGTGGGATTGGCAGAGTGATTGTAGAAGTACATATGTTGGCGTAGCCTAACTCCAACACAAGCTTGTCTCTAACTGGCTGCCCTCCATGTGCCAAAAACTGAAATTTGGGCTTTGCATGGCCCTGTATTGCACAGCTGCAACACTCCACTGAATGTGCAACAAACATTCATTTCCACAAAGGTGTCATGTCCACCATCTTTCTTGTGTGGAACTATGGCTGAATGTAGGGTCAGTGATTCCCCATATCTTTCTTGTTGGCCACTTTTTGGCACTTGGCTCACAGAGTGACACATTGGTGCTTGCGACCAGGGTGATGGCAGCACTACAACACGGACACCTGCATCCAGTGTTACTAGAATTATTAAGCAATCTCTAGCCCAAAGCCAACCAAAAGGTAGCCCAAAGTAGCCCAATATTGCTACCTTAAGGAAGAAGGGGCATGGACAGCGTCAAGCCAGTGGTGAATGCATTGGAATTGATGTTGCAGCAGGCTGCCAAGTCTAATAAAGCCCTTTAACATACTACTTTGCTGGAGCTCTGTACATATATATTTATAATCTGGCAACTAGCGCAAACCAAAATTTTACCGCACAACTGGGAAAAATATAGCCCAGTTGAGCATGATCTAGCCCAATCTGGCAACACTGCCTGCATCAGTTGATTCATCGTAGAGCTCATGACAGAGCCACGCCCATAGCTCCAGAGTCATTCTTCACAACTTCTTGCAGGACTGGCATATGCCAGGCCGGGCCACTCCGCTTACTCTTACAGGGAAGGACAAAAATGCTACATGGCCCAGATTTTCATTGAGGTGATCTGCTGGTCACACATCTAGTTGTTAGCATGCCACAGCCACTCCCTCACAGCTGGTATACACCCACACCACACCCATCCACCACAGGCGTCACAGGACAAGTCACCTTACTAATAAAAAAGACCGGACAAACGTGCTCTATGCCATTTTAGAGTTGCTCACACTGCATGCACTGCGGCTGGCACAGTCACATCACCATGGTGATGGCCTGTCCCAGTGATCCGGACACCTCATATTTAGTGTACTCTGCTGCAGTTTAGGCAGTGTATGCCTGGGCCATTCAACAGCGAGTGGCCTCGCTTATCACTGAGTTAGTGGCACTGCAAGGACTGAGTGGGTGTACAACCTGCGATGATGGTAGGTGTGCTAGTATGTCCTCTGCGTTGGCAAAATCAAGACGCAGCCCCAAATCTAAGACTTGTTGGCTTGCAGAGCGGGGCTGCATGATGTGGAGGGTGCCCTGTTTGCAAAAAGTTGAGCAGTGAGGTATGGGTGCGCAGTGGCGGGTACATACCTCTGGTCGACGGGAGTGGATGGGGTACAGCAACCTGGATGCAGGAAGGTGGCATAAAGATTTAGGAGTACGCAAATGTATGTACTCTGCCATTGCTAATTCTGTAGATGTGGGAGCTTGAGAGTTCCACTAGATCCTGGCACATGGTTGTAGACAGAGTGGTGGTGTAAAGGTGAGCTGTGAGTTTTTTGTCAACAGTATGGGCACTCAGTGTCCCTCCTCATCTCTTCCTTTCTCTCCCTCACACTCTTTCTCTCTTTCTTCCTCTCACACTGTTTCTCTCTTTCTCTCTCTTCTTCTCTTTCTCTTTCTCTTTCACTCTTCGACTGTTTCTCTGTTCCTCTTTCTCACACTCTTTCCTTCTTTCTCTCTCTTCCTCTCTCTCTCACGGTTTCTCTCTCTCTTTGTCTTTCTCCCTCTTTCTCTCTCTCTTCCTCTCACTCTCTTTCTTTTTCTCTCTCTCTTCCTCTCACTGTTTCTCTCTTTCTCTCTGACTTCTGCTCACTCTTTCTTTCTTTTTTCTCTCTCTATTCCTCTCACTCACACTGTTTATCTCTTTGTCTATCTCTTCCTCTCTCACTCTTTCTCGCTCTCTTTCTCTCACACTCTTCCTCTATTTCTCTCTTCCTCTTTCTCACACCATTTCTTTCTCTCTCTTCCTCTCCCAATGTTTCTCTCTCTTCATCTCTCTCACTGTTTCTCTCTTTCTCTATCTTCCTCTCCCTCTTTCCTTCTTATCCTCTCTTCCTCTCACTCTCACTATTTCTCTCTTTCTCTCTGTCTTCTTCTCGTTCCTTCTTTCTCTCTCTCTCTTACTCTATAATTTGATAAATGCAAGACGCACAATCTTATCTTGCTTTTTATCTAGCAGGCTATGAATCACGAATCAACGTCCCTCCCCCCCCACACCACCAGAGCTGAACGCGTGTAGAACCTGCGATGATGCATGGCCATCCTGACAATGCCTGAGAAAGTTGCTTCGGTATGTGTTGGGCCCTCTTACACACACGCCGGTGGTGAAAGGTGAGCAGAGAAACTTTCTTTCTGTAGCAGCGGGCAGTCACTTCTGGGCAGTAGGAGTGGATAGTGTGCATCACCCTGGGCACACAAGAATGCACACACACCTCCAAACAGTGGTAGTAGATGTTGTGCATGAGCCTGAGTGCGCATTGGCGAAGCAGAGAATTATGCATGTGCAGTTGTATGTACTCTGCAATTACTAATTCTTGAGGGTGCACTATGTCCCTTGACATGGTTGAAGACACAACGGTGGAACAAAAGTGAGCTCTGAATATATTCTCCAGTGTCAACACTCCCTATCCCTCTCTTTCTCTCGCACTTTCTCTCTTTCTCTATCTCTTCTTCTCTGTCTCATTCTTTCTTTCTCCCTTTTCTCTCTCACTCTTGCTTTCTCTCTCTCCGTCTCTCTCACTCTTTCTCTCTCTCTCTGTTCCTTGTATCTTACTCTTTCTCTCTCACACTCTTTCTCTGCCTTCCTCTCTCTCACTCTTTATCTCTCCTTCTCTGTCACTCTTTCTCTCTTTCTCTCTCACACACTCTTTCTCTATTTCTCTTTTCCTTGTATCTCACTCTTTCTCTATTTCTCTCTCTTCCTTTCCTCTTCCTCTGTCTTCCTCTCTATCTTACTCTTTCTTTCTTTCTCTCTCTCTTCCTCTCTCTCACTCTTTCTCTCTCTCTTTCTCTTTTGCTGGATGCATGACGCATCATTTTATCTTTCTTTTTGTCTTGCAGGTTGTGATACACAAATGCTCCAGTGTTTTTGTTGTTGTTGTGTTATAATAAAATGTTTAATATGTTAATCCATACAAGACTAAGATTCTTATCTGTCCAGCCTCACAAGCATCTTCTTGTTAATAATTAAACAAAACTACCCAATTGTTTACGTTCCAGAATCCCTAACGTGACTGTCACATTTGTTTGTGGGGGGGAGGAGGGGTGAGGAGGATGGCGGACAAGGAGCTCCTACTGGGGGATATCGGAGCAGTGTTGGGTGTCCAACCTGCACGATCTTTGCCTCCATTGCATCTGTTCATAGAGACGTACGAACTGGCGGGCTGGCTCGTACATGAAGAGCTGAGAGCCGACTAGCTGGCTCATAGAGGGAGAACCGTGGCCCCTCAATTCGCAGAGAGAGAACAGAGTGCTGCGGGCCAGCTCGCAGACAAACACCTGCGGGCCGGTTGGTTTGGGGAAAGGTGTGGGCCATCGGCTTCCAAAGGGATAGCTGCGGAACACTGATGTGGGGAGAGGGAGTGTGAAGAGGGTATCATGTAGAGAGAGACCTGCAGTATATTTCCAGTCTTGGCTTCCCAGATAAAACCGCGGGTC
Source organism: Lissotriton vulgaris (assembly GCF_964263255.1). Taxonomy (NCBI): domain Eukaryota; kingdom Metazoa; phylum Chordata; class Amphibia; order Caudata; family Salamandridae; genus Lissotriton; species Lissotriton vulgaris. The sequence continues at coordinate 2,056,657,710 of NC_141691.1, read as the reverse complement.
TGAGAACTTGCACGCGAAGAGCTGTGAGCCGACAAGTGGTTCACAGAGGGAGACTTGCGGTCCCAAGAAGGTTGTTGGAGGTATGCTGGTGATTTGGGAAGAGGGTGCATTACCTGCTGATTTGGGGAGACCCAGTGTGAAAGGGTTATCTCTCACAGACAGAGCTCCGGTATGTTTTCAGAAATGCCTCGGACAGATGCCAGCTGACGGACTGAATCACAACATGGCTTTTCAATGCTCATGTATGTATGTATTGTACACTTGTATAGCGCAAGCTGTCACCCAATGGGTATCCTGGCGCTTTGACTCCACTAAACCAGGTACGCAGTCACCACATTATACGGTTCTAGGAAAAAGGTAGGCCTTCAAACCTTTTTTGAAAGATGGAAAATCCCTCAAACTCTGCAAGGAAAGGGGGAGGGAGTTCCAGAGTTTGGCGGCTGAGTATCCGAAGGAGCGGCCACCCATTCGCAATCTCTAAACTCTCGGGACCATTACCAAACATGCTGAGGAAGAGCGTAA